>NC_073304.1:139818924-140552049 GCF_027595985.1 Sorex araneus | reverse complement strand
AATAGAAATTGTATAAAATATCCTTTCAGACCATGATGCACTAAAAATAGAAGCTAATCACACAGACACGGAAAACCAAATCAAACACCTGGAAAATAAACAACTCAGTATTGAACAATGAGTGGGTCAGGAAGGAAGTCAAGGAAGAAATCAAAAGATACCTGGAAACAAATGAGAATGAAGACAGGAACTACCAAAACCTATGAGACTCAGCTAAAGCCAGGTTAAGAGGAAAATTTATAGCCTTGCAAGCATTCCTCAGAAAGGAAGAAAGGGCCTACATAGATAACTTTACTTCACAACTCAAGATCTTAGAAAAGGACCAGCAAAAGAAACCAAAACCCAGTGAAGGAAAAAAAATAATAAAACTTAGAGCAGAAATTAACAACATGGAAACCCAAAAAAAATCTGAAAGGTCAATGAAACCAAGAGCTGGTTCTTTGAGAAAATAAACAAGATTGATAAACCACTAGCAGGACTCACAAAGAAAGAGAAAGAGAGAACCCTAATAAACCGAATCAGAAATGAGAAAGGGAAAATCACAACAGAAACTAATGAAATTCAAAGGATCATCAGAGACTACTTTGAGAGTCTGTATGCCACGACACAAGGGAACCTAGAAGAAATGGATAAATATCTGGATTCCTATCACCTCCCAAGACTGAACCAAGTAGACTTGGAATACCTAAATAGACCCATTATATCAAGGAAATTGAAACTGTAATCAAAAGTCTCCCCCAAAACAAAAGCCCAGGCCCAGATGGATTCATTGGCGAATTCTTTCAAACATTTAAGGAGGACCTGTTACCAGTTCTCCTCATGCTCTTCAGGAAATTGAAGAAACAGGAATTCTCCCAAACAGTTTATATTAGCACATATCTCCCTAATACCAAAAGCAAACAAAGACACCACTAAGAAGGAAAACTACAGGCCAATATCTCAAATGAACACTGATGCAAGATCCTCAACAAAATATTAGCAAATAGAATCCAACAACTCATCAAAAATATCATACACCACGACCAAGTGTGATTCATCCTGGGGATGCAAGGATGGTTTTAACATTCGGAAATCAATCAACATAATCCATCATATCAACAAAAGCAAAGATAAAAACCATATGATCATATCAATAGATGCAGAGAAAGCATTTGACAAGATCCAACACCAGTTTATAAAGAAAACTCTCAGCAAAATGGGTTTAGAAGGAACTTTCCTCAACATAGTTAAAGCCATCTACCACAAAACTATGGGAAGCATTATCCTCAGTGTGGAAAAACTAAGGGCCTTTCCTCTAAGATCAGGGACAAGACAAGGATGCCCACTCTCACGACTTCTGTTCAATCTAGTACTGGAAGTACTTGCAATAGCAGTTAGGCAAGAAAGAGATATTATGGGCTTCCATATAAGAAAGGAAGAAATCAGGCTCTCACTACTCACAGATGATATGATACTATAGCTAGAGAATCCTAAAACCTCTACTAAGAAACTGCTAGAAACAAAAGACTTGTAGAGTAAAGTCACAGGCTATAAAATCAATACCGAAAAATCCATGGCCTTCCTATATGCAAATAATGAGACAAAGGAAAGAGACATGAAAAAAACAATCACATTCACAATCGTGCCCCAGAAAATCAAGTACCTCAGAATCAGCCTAAGGAGGTAAATGACCTCTACAAAGAAAATTACAAAACACTACTCCATGAAATAAAAGAGGACACAAGGAAATAGAAACATATCCCCACTCATGGATAGGAAGAATTAACATTGTCAAAATGGCAATACTCCCCAAAGCACTACACAGATTCAATGCAATACAGATTGATAAGGATACCCATGAAATTCTTCAAAGAAATAGATCAAGCACTCCTGAAATTCATATGGAACAACAAACACCCACGAATAGCTAAAGCAATTCTTGGGGAAAAGACGATAGGAGGCATCACCCTCTCCAACCTCAAACTCTACTAAAAAGCAGTAACAATTAAAACAACATGGTATTGGAAGAAAGGGAGAGTGGCAGATCAATGAAACAGGGTGGAATATCCTGACACACCACCCCAAATGTGTGAACATCTAATCTTTGATAAGGGAGCAAGAAATTTTAAGTAGAGCAAAGAAAGCCTCTTTAACAAATGGTGCGAGCATAACTGGACAACCACTTTCGAAAGAATGGGCTTAGACCTTGACATAACCCCATGCACAAAAATCAGATCAAAATGGATTAAAGACCTCAACATCAGACCACAATCCATAAGGTACATTGAAGACAAGGTTGGCAAAACCCTCCAAGATATTGAGGCTAACAGTATCTTCAAAGATGACATGCAACTGATCAATCAAGTGGAAACAGAGATAAGGGGACTACATTAAACTAAGAAGCTTCTGCACCGCAAAAGATACAGTGACCAAAATACAAAGACAATATACGGAATGGAAAAGAATATTCATCCAATGCCCATCTGATAAGGGGTTGATATCAAGGATATATAAGGCACTGGTTGGAATCTGCAAGAAGAAAACATCCAACCCTATTAAAAAATGGGCTATGAAATGAATAGAAAGTTTCTCAAAGGTAGAAATACAAATGGCCAAAAGGCACATGAAAAAAATGCTCTTCATCACTAATCATCAGAGATATGCAGATCAGAACAACTATGAGATACCATCTCACACCACAGAGACTAGCACACATCCAAAAGAACAAAAGCAACCGCTGTTGGTGTGGATGTGGAGAGAAAGAAACTCTCCTACACTGCTGGTGGCAATGCCCACTGGTTCAGCCCTTTTGGAAAACAGTATGGATGCTTCTCAAAAAATTGGAAATTGAGCTCCCATTTGATCCAGCAATACCACTCCTGGGATCATATCCTGGAGAGGCAAAAAAGTATAGTCGAAATGGCACCTGCACTCGAATGTTTATTGCAGCATTGTTTACAATAGCCAGAATCTGGAAAAAAACCCAAGTGCCCGAGAACAGATGACTGGTTAAAGAAACTTTGGTACATCTACACAGTGGAATACTATGCAGCTATTAGAAAAGATGAAGTCATGAATTTTGCATATAAGTGGATCAACATGGACAGTACCATGCTAAGTGAAATGAATCAAAAAGAGAGAGACGGACATAGAAAGACTGCACTCATATGTGGAATATAAAGTTACAGAATGGGAGACTAGCACCCAATAATAGTAGATATAAGTGCCAGGAAGTTGGCTCCACAGCTTGGAAGCTGACCTCACATCCTAGAGGGAAAGGCAGCTCAAATAGAGAAGGGAACACCAGGTAAAGTGTGGTTTGAGGACCTGCTGGGAATGGAAGATACGTGCTGAAAGTAGACTATAGGTTAAACACAATGGCCACTCAATACCTCTACTGCAAATCACAACACCCAAAAGAGAGAGAACAAAAGGGAATGCCCTGTCACAGAGGTGGGTTGGGGTGGAGGGAAGGGATGGAGAGGTGGGAGGGATGCTGGGACCATGTGGTGGAGAATAGGCACTGGTGGAGGGATGGGTAATCGAGCATTTTATGACTGAAACACAGCACAAAAAGTTGTAAGTCTGTAACTGTACCTCACAGTGATTCACTAATAAAAAAATAAAAATAAATAAATAAATAAAGATTTTTAATTAAAATAAATTTAAATAAGTAACAAAATAAAAAAGAGAAATAGAAAAGTACACCAGGAAATGGAAAGACATTACTTGTCACTGATTAGAAGAATCAACATTGTCAAAATAACGTTTAAATACAAAATATTTTTAAAACTCATCCAGTACCTTTTTAAAATTTAGTCACTGTCAATTACAAAGTTATTTATGGCTCGATTTCAGGCATACAATGTTTTAATACCAATCCCTCACCTGTGTCTACTTCTCTCTATCTCTCTACCAATGTCCCCAGTTTCTCTTCAACCCACTAGCCTGTCTCTAACAGACACTTTATTTAGAAATTTTAAGCACTGTGGTTTACATTACTATTAATGATACATGATAAACACTTTACTATCTTTCAGCATCCCCTCCTCCTCCCAAGTACCACTTCCCTCCACTACTATCTTAGAGTTCTCTTTTCCATCCTATCCCTCTACCGACCCACCCCTCAAAGTGGCAAACTTACCACTTAAGGCTGATTTCTGGATAGTACAGAGGGTAAGGTGTTTGCCTTGCATGTGGATCACCGAGGTGTAATCCCCAGCATCCCTTATGGTTCCCGGAGCACTGCCAGGAATAATTCCTGAATGCAGAGCCAGGAGTAACTGCTGAGCATCACCTGATGTGATCAAAAAAGCACATACACACACAAAATGATTGATTCTCATGATTATTGTTTCTACTGCCTTTGGGCATCTGTTACTCCCATATATATTTCTTTATATCCTACATATGAGGGAAATCATTCTGTGTTGGTCTCTTTCCCTCTGACTAAATTCACTCATCATGACACTATCTAGATTTACCCTTGTTAGAACAAAACCTACTTACAGATTTAATATAATAAAATTATACTGAAAAAATTTAAAAGTATTATAAAATTTCAATAACGTTCTTCAAAAGCTTGGAACAACTTCTACAAATTTGCATGGCACTATAAGAACTCCCTGAAAAGTCAAAGCTATTCTAAGAGGAAAAATATGGAAGACATTGTATTTTCCAACTTTGAACTATACTATAAAGCTGTATCACTTGTATCACTTGTCATCACATTGCTCATGGATTTGCTGAAGTGGGTGCCAGTAATATCTCCATTCATCCCTATCAAGTGCTAGTGTAGCCCAATGGTGTTCTGCTTGCTCCAGGAACACGAAAAGCCTCAAACCGTTCATTCAGGGTCTTGAAGAAGAAGTCCAACCATCTTACAGGTGGATGGCCAGGCATTCTTTTGAGATCCCGTGGAATCCAGTTGGTAACAGATCTAGTCCAGAAGTCATCTCCAAATCACAATATGTGTCCAGCCCATCTGATTTTCAATGCCTTAGCAACAAGACAGCGTTTCTGATTCTCAATGGTCTATGGAGGTCAGAACTCTGGATTAATTCTCTCACTTGAGTGAAACATGACATTCCAAGCATAGCTCTTTCGATTCCTCTTTGGGATACCGAAATAGCGTTCTCATACTTTTTTCATAAGGCCCAGGTCTCTGAGGCATATGTTAGTGTAGGAAGAACAGTGCAGTCGAAAAGATGTGCCCGGAGCTGCAGGGTCTTCATCCTCTTAGCAACTTTTTCGACACTCTTGAAGGTGTTCCACACTGCTCTCTTCCTCCTACGCAGCTCAGGTGCCAGGTCATTCATCATGTTGAGTTCTTGACCCAGGTACACATAACTGCTGCATTCAGAGATGTTCCTTCAATTAAGAGCAAATGGAACATCAGGAACTAGTTTGTTTCTCATGAACACTGTCTCCGTGAAATTCAGCTGCAGTTCGAACTTTCCACATTCACTGTCGAAGTCGGCCAGCATTCATGCCGCTTGGCTGATATTTGGTGTTATTAGAACGATGTCATCAGCGAAGCAGAGGTGGTATAGTTGCAGACCTTATATCTTCACTCCCATTCCTTCCCATTCCAGTTATCACATGACATTCTTGAGGGGGGGTACTGAAGAGTTTTGGTGAAATGGTATCGCCCTGCCCAACCCCTCTCTTTACGTCAATGATCACTTCCTTGTAGAATGGTGAGATACTGGTGGTGAATCTGTAATACAGCTGGCAGAGGATCCTGATATACTGAGTTTGAAGGCCCCATTTGGCTAGGGTTTCAATGACCGAAAAGAATTCAGCACGATAAACCATATGTACACAGTGACCACGCTCACTGAGGTTTCGCAAAAATTTAAGATGCTGCTGTGTCTAACAAAACTGTAATTTAAAAAAATCTCTCATCCTGATCCCTTCTCTACCCTAACTTCCTTTGCTTCACCCACACACTTGTGGAAAGCTTCCAGTCATTGGAAATAATCACTCTGGAAAAGATCTGAGTGTTGAAAATAGGTAAAGGGATATACATGAAAACCTTTCAGTATCTGTATTGCAAACCATAGTGCCCAAAAGGAGAGAGTGAGAGTGAGTGAGTGAGTGAGTGAGTGAGTGAGTGAGTGAGTGAGTGAGTGAGTGAGTGAGTGAGTGAGTGAGTAAGAAAGAGAAAGAGAGAGAGAAAGAGAGAGAGACAGAGAGAGAGAAAGAGAGAAGAAAAGTGGCTACCAAAGACCAAAGAGTAGGTGGGGGAGAGGAAAGAAACTGTGGACATTTGTGGTGGGAAATGTACACTGGTAAAGGTAAAAGGGTCAGGTGCTGGAACATTATGTGACAAGCCCAATCATGAACAAATTTGTAATTATGTATCTCACTGTGATTCAATTTAATTTTTAATAATTTATTTATTTTTTAATTAGTGAGTCACAGTGAGGGTACAGTTACAGATTCACACATTTTCGTGCTTGTTTTTCCTTCATGCAATGTTCGAGAGCCCATCCCTCCACCAGTGTCCATTCTCCACCACCAATGAAGCCAGTATCTCTCCCACCCCCTATCCCATCCCCCCACCCCACTCTGCCTTTGTGGCAGAGCATTCCAATTTGTTATTTCTCTCTCCTTTGGGATGTTGTGGTTTGCAATAGGGGTATTGAGTGGCCAACATGTTTAGTCTCTAGTCTACTTTCATTATGCATCTCCCTGCCCGCTCAGGATTTCCAATCACATTTTACTTGGTGTTCCCTTCTCTATCTGGGATGACTTTCCCCCAGCATGTGAGGCTAGCTTCCAAGCCATGGAGCCAACCTCATCATATTATATATTACTATTCTTGGGTATTAGTTTCCTACTCTGCCATTTTATATTCCACAGATGAGTGCAATCTTCCTATGTCTGTCCCTCTCTTTCTGACTCATTTCACTTAGCATAATACTTTCCATGTTGATCCACTTATATGCAAAGTTCATGACTTCATCTTTTCTAACAGCTGCATAGTATTCCATTGTATAGATGTACCAAAGTTTCTTTAACCAGTCATCTGTTCTTGGGCACTCGGGTTTTTTCCAGATTCTGACTATTGTAAACAGTGCCGCAATGAACATATAAGTGCAGATGTCATTTCGACTCTACTTTTTTGCCTCTCCAGGATATATTCCCAGAAGTGGTATTGCTGGATCAAATGGAAGCTCAATTTCTAATTTTTTGAGAAGTGTCCATATTGTTTTCCAAAGAGGCTGGACCAGTCGGCATTCCCACCAGCAGTGTAGAAGGGTCCCTTTTGGGGCCGGAGCGATAGCACAGCAGGTAGGGCGTTTGACTTGCATGAGGCTGACCCGGGTTCAATCCCCGGCATCCCATATGGTCCCCCAAGCACCGTCAGGAGTAATTCCTGAGTGCAAAGCCAGGAGTAACCCCTGAGCATCGCTGGGTGTGACCCAAAAAAAGCAAAAAAAAAAAAAAAAAGAAGGGTCCCTTTCTCTCCATATCCTCTCCAACAGCAGTTGCTTTTGTTCTTTTAGGTGTGTGCCATTCTCTATGGTGTGAGGTGGTATCTCTTAGTTTTGATCTGCATCTCCCTGATGATTAGTGATGCAGAGCATTTTTTCATGTACCTTTTAGCAATACTCCCCAAAGCACTGTACAGATTCAATGCGATCCCTGTAAGGATACTCATGACATACTTTACAGAAATGGATCAAGCAATCTTGAAATTCATATAGAACAATAAACGCCCACGGATAGCTAAAACAATTCTGGGGCAAAAGATGATGGGAGGTATCACCCTCCCCAAGCTTAAACTTTATTACAAAGCAGTAACAATTAAAACAGCATGGTACTGGAACAAAGGCAGAGCCTCAGACCAATGGAATAGAGTGGAATATCCCAACACACAACCCCAAATGCATGATCATCTAATCCTTGATAAGGGGACAAGAAAAGTGAAGTGGAGCAAGGAAAGCCTCTTCAACAAATGGTGCTGGCATAACTGGAAAACCACATGAAAAAGAATGGGCCTAGACCTCAACTTGACACCATACACAAAAATGAGATCAAAATGGATTAAAGACCTCAACATCAGACCACAATCCATAAGGTACATCGAAGACAAGGTCGGCAAAACCCTTCACGATATTGAAGCTAAAGGTATCTTCAAAGATGACATGGAACTAAGTAATCAAGTAAAAACAGAGATAAACAAATGGGACTATATTAAACTAAGAAGTTTCTGCACCGCAAAAGACACAGGGACCAGAATACAAAGGCAATCTACAGAGTGGGAAAGGATATTCACCCAATACCCATCCGATAAAGGATTGATATCAAGGGTATACAAAGCACTAGTTGAACTCTACAAGAAGAAAACATCCAACCCCATCAGAAAATGGGCCAAAGAAATGAACAGAAACATTTCCAAGAAAAAGATACGAATGGCTAAAAGGTACATAATTTTTTTATTATAAAAAATACCCGTGTGGTACTGAAGTAAAGATAGAGCTGCAGACCAATGGAATAGAATTGATAGTCCTGAATTGAACCTCTAGATTTATGAACTTAATTTATGACAAAGGAGCAAAGAATATCTCTTCTACATATGGTGTTAGGGATTATGGGATAACCACATGTAAAAAAGATAAAATTAAAACCCTATCTCACACCATCCACATAGGTAAACTCAATTCACTCTAAGCGTATTAAAGACCTCAAGTTGATTAGACTAGAATCCATTAAATACAGCGAAGAAAAAATTTGAAAAACTCTCCAGGAAATTGTCCACAGAGGTGTCTTCAAGTAGAGAACCACAGAGGTAAACACCGCAAAAAAAATATGGGACTGTATAAAAGTAAAAAGCTCCTGCACAACAAAAGAAACTCAAACTATAATTTAAAAAATGACATCCTACTGAACTGGAGAAAATATTTGCACATAATACATCAGATATCCAAGATCCACAAAGTATTCACAAAACTCAACAAAAAAATATCTGATGACCCTATCCACAAATGGGAAGATGAGATAAACTGACACTTCTTCAAAGGAGACATACTTTGAAGCGATATATTTTGGGCTGGAGCAATAGCACAATGAGTAGGACGTTTGCCTTGCACGCGGCCGACCTGGGTTTGATTCACAGTATCTCATATGGTCCCCCGAACACTGCCAGGAGTAATTCTTGAGTGCATGATCCAGGAGTAACCCCTGTGTATCACTGGGTGTGATTCAAAAAGCCAAAAAAAAAAGAGATACAGTTGACCAATTGACATATTAAAAAAAAAGTGCTCATTGTCACTGATGATCAGAGAACTGTGAAGCAAAACAACACTGAAATATCATCTCATACAAGTGAGAATGGCATATATCAAAATGTCTGGAATTGGCAGAGTTGTATGAGTCAGTGTTCGTGGGGTTGTGGTGAGAAAGAATCTCCATCTACTTTTGGCGGGAATGCTGTCTGAGTCAACTTCTATGGAAAGCAACATGAAAATATCTTTTTAAAAATATATATGAATAGAACTCCCATATAACCCAGTTATATCACTTCTTGACATCTATTCAAAAAACAGAAACATCAATTTGAAAGGATATATGTAAACCCCTGTTCATCACAGTACTTACTACAATAGCCAAGACACAGAAACAACCAAAATGCCTAACTAGAGATGAATAGATCAAGGAGTTGTGGTTTATGCACACATAATGGAATACTATGTAGCTCTAAAAAGGGACAAAGTCATGCAATTTGTAGCAATGTAGATGGAACTAAGGGGTTCCAAGCTCAGTGAAGTCATTCAGGAAGCAAGGGACAGATGTGTGACACCTAGAGATGCACAGCAAGATGTCAACAAAGGGCTATAGAAAACACAACAGGACAACTGATCCACAGAACTTATTTTTCTGAGGGGGGGAACAGAGTTGAAAAGGTAGAGCATTGGGAGTCTATACACTGAGGATATGAGTGGTATTGGAATAACATACAATAAAAACATCATTAATAGTACTGTAAATCAATACTCAATACTCAATCAAAACTTTACTATATTGTAAATCAATACTCATTACTTCAAATTAAAGAATTGTGGAGAATGCCAGACTAACTAGAATAAACTGAAACCTAACTATTTGTATACAAGGTATACAAATATACAAGTCAGACAAAATTGTGAGGACAATATTAAAAATAATTTAAAGTTAAAACAAAACATTAGAGTCTAATGGACCTGAGTGGTTTAGTCACACATGATGAAGAACCAGAGAAAGTGCTTGGATGAAGTCTCAGTGAATTAAAGCACTTGTGCAGACATGCATCTCAGACACCTCAGGTATAAGAGTGCGTAGATATTTATCCATCTACTCCCAGTCTCCTTTTGGTTTAAAGATTTTCTAGACGACTTCCAACCCGTCACATGGATGTCCTAGGTGGACTCTGGCACCCATAATAAGGCCTTAGATCATGAAATGTAGTAAAGAGTTAGAGGCAGTATAGATAAAAGAAAGTGCTATGGCTATGGCACCACTGGCATCTGCCAGTCTCCATGATTTCCTAGGAAAGAGTTGCTATATGAACCGAAGATGTGACCATTCCTCTGCTTGCATAATCTGGGTCAAAGAAAAGTGCTTTGAGAGACTGCAATCCTATTACTCAGGAAGACTCCAAAGATCTACAAAGAGGGAAAACTGTCCCTTCCAATGACTTCCAAAGTTCTTTCTTAGGCCAAGTTTCCATGGCTCTGCAATTCTGAGAGAAAAGCTGATACCAATTAAGAGATGTAAAAATAAAGCCAGCTATTGTGCAGAAAATTAGAGGATTTTTTTAAACATAATGATTCAATATCTTCAGGAATTAGAGACTATTAAGGCAGCACCTCTGTATTCCAAAATCTACAAACTTTTATCTCAAAAAAAATATGTTAGACCACTAATATATTAATGCAAAAGCCAGAGTCTGAGAAAACAAGAAGGATGAAAGCAAAGTATTCACTAGCATTCACTGACTCTCCATTCTGAGAATCTAGAATGATAATAGTATACCCCATTTCATTACTGCTCATAAAATTCCCAGTAAGGAAAGAAGGGGCAGTTGGTTCTGGCATCAACTTAACTTTGGAATAAAAACAAAAGACAGTGTTAATCTAAGATCACATCAACTACAATTTAATATTTGTTATGGCTTCCATTTATTAAGAGTCCATTATGTGGGAAAAACTTTCCATTCTTCAACAACAGTTTCATCTTAACAGCAGTCTTATTTTGAACTATTAGCTCCATTTACAAATAACAAAACTGAACCATGCTGAAATTAAAAACTTGCCCGAGGTCTTTAAACTGAGCTGAGCCTGAGAGTGAAAGAAATGGGATTTGAATACAGGTCTGGTAACCCCAAAGGCAACAACCCTGACAGATCCTTAGAGGGAATGAAGCCAACCTAGTTGCATTATTCAGCTATAGCAAGAGAGATCACAACCTGTACCCGTGTATTTATCACAGAGGTAAATACAGTCTCATTGGAACTATGACCGAAAGGTTGTTTTCCTAGCACTGATTGCAAATAGCAGTGTTGCACAAGCCTCACTCCATAAAAGCATCACAATGAGGAAAAAATGGTTCTAAAACTACAGTTAATGCACAATGCCACCCCCAGTGCAGATTTCCAAGAGACTAGGGTCAGGACACAATGGGAGGGTTACATGCTTGGGTTCAGAGAGGTGGTACCCAGGGTGCACAGTTGGAAAGATGAAGTGGGGGTGGAGAGGTGTTGCATTTTTGGGTTTTCACTGCTCTCCACTCACTCCCAATTTCCTTGGTCTTCTCTGCTAGAGGCAGAGGCTGCTCGGCAGAGTTACACTTGAGCAATGTCAACAAAAACAATTGGCCCTTGTCCACTGCATTCTTGGCTCCTCATCTGCCAGGCTCTGGAAGTTGCATGTTGGCCTAATTAGTCAGAGGAGGAGGGCAGGGGGCGGGGGTGAAGAGAGAGGCAGCAAACTCATGTGTCACATGTCACCACAGAGCTGCACGGATGACTGCAGATACCAAGAAAGAGGCACAGGAGCGGACCCTGGAGATAGTGTGGGGTGTCTGCTGGAGGGAAAGTTTCCAACACAAGACTCAAGCCACATGCACAAAGGAAGGAAAGAAAGTGGAGGCTGCGTGCCAAGTTTCCATTACAGAGCCTCTCGCTCACTCTCTCTGTGTTCCCTGTCCTCTCCTCTCTCCTCTCCCTACCCTCTCCCCTAACTCCTCTCCTTTTCTCTGCTCCTCTCTCTCTCCTCTTTGCTCTCTCCTGTCTCACCTCTTTCTCCCCTCTCCCCTTTATCTTCTCTTTCCAACCTCCTCTCTTTCACCATGCTTGCTAACTCCCTCTCTCTTGTATCCCTCCCTTCTCCCATTTCACCCTTGTCTTCCAGTGACTAGGACAGACAGTCCAAGGGTTTCAGACCACAAGGAGGGCTTGCTGGGGTGCTGAGCATAGTTCAGCATGCCAGCTGAACCAAGCACCTTTCCCACACCCCCTCACTCCAGGTTCTCCCAGGAGTTCTACAGTCTTACTACTGCTGATGATGAGGTTAAAAGCGGTGGATCCAGAACTCCAGGCTGAAAGTGCTGTGAAGCCCAGGTATGCACGTTCCCACCCCTGGACCTGGGGAAGTGGTCTCATGGTTTGGGAAAGCACCGCTGATGGAGAGCACCTGATAATGCTCCCTTCCCCAACAGCTGGAATGCTACATTTCTGATTGAAGCTGAGATGGAGCAAGTCACTGCTTTGAAACCATCAAAGAGCCAGAGTTGCTGTCCCCTCTCTGTCCCCTCTGCAGATGAAGAAACTGAGTCTGGCAGGGAGAAAATGAAGCTCAGAACACAAGAGGCGGGCCACTGATGCTGACCCTCTAGGCTGGCTCAGCACTGCTCACTGAGGCTATAAATACCTCAGCCTGCAGTTTACACAGCTGCCTCCACTCCACCACCCCAATCCTCACCCCAAGGTCAGAGGTCAAGTTTGCATAAGTTCACAGCTAGCAGACAGTCTTCTGCCTTGGGAGGGTGAGAGAGCAGCCTGGCCCAGGGAGGCAATGAAGCACCAGCACTGGCCTTATGCGCATGGATTTCCCCAGGATTTCCCAGCCACAAGCAGAGCTTCTCTTGTTTTTCATGGACCTAGGGAAGATGCACCTAAATCCATAAAAAAAATAAAACAACAACCAGGAAGAGGCCCTCAGCCAAAAGGGCAGGGTGCTGCCTGCTCGAAGCTCAGAGAAACACAGAGAAGGACAAATCCACAGAAAGGCCAGCAAGGAGCCTGTGCTGAAACTCCTCGCTGATGATGTTTACACCCCCTGTCCAGGAGAATCTGGCACACTAGAAGACAGGGCCAGTTCAGTTTCCCTCTCCCGTTAGCCTCTGCGGCAGTCAGAGCAGCAGCTTTCATGAGGAATATAAAAGTCACCCATTTTCCAGGCACCTGGTCACCTGGTCATGGGGGAAGGCCCCAAGGAAACTCCTGGAAAGTCCTCCTGCTGAGGGGCGGAAACAGGGACAAAGTGGCCCCAAGTCCCTTGCCCCATTGAAGTGGAACCCCTCCCCCCCAAGGCTGACCTCTAAAATCTCCTGCTCAAGGAAATCTGTTAGCAGAGCACTGGGCACCTGGCCCTTGCTGTGTGTGTGTGTGTGTGTGGTGTGTGTGTGTGTGTGTGTGTGTGTGTGTGTGTGTAAGGTGTGTGTGTGTGTGTTGGGGGGTAGGGGCTCAAACTGCAGGTTCTCAGGTGTGGAGGAGCCAGAATCTGCACCAGACACTCAGAGCTGCTCCTGCCAGGATGCAAGGAGCAGCCCTGACCTTGGGAAGGCTCCAGATTCTGAGGCCTGCCCACGTCTCTCATCAGGGAAAACAGGCCCCCTTACCCGGCTGCCATATACACCCACCATTGGAGGGGAGAGGAACAAACCTTCTCGTCTCCTGTAAATGCCTAAGTCCCTCCTGCTGCAGCTGCAGAGAGTATAGCCGGAAGGGGATTGCCCTGTATGCAGCTGACCTGGCTTCTATCCCCAACATCTAATATGGTCCCCCAAGCACTGCTGGTGGTAATTCCTGAGTGCAGAGCCTGGAGTAGCCCTAAGCATCGATAGTTGTGGCCCAGGCTCCATCCCAACTGCTGCTTCTGCTACGACTCCCCTGCCCTTCTGATGCCCAGTGCTACACAGCTCCACACACATGCCTATGCCAGGCCCCTGGGAAGCAGAGCTTAGGAACCAGAACTGACCCAGTACCCAGTTGAAAGGCATGAGCTGAGTCCCAAAGACTGATTGCCACAATTGCTGGGTAACAAAGAACAGTAGTGAGGTAGATGAAAAGGTTTGGGGTTCAAATAATGCTATTTCCTGAAGGAAGGCGCTCCTTCACCTCCAGGACAGCTCCACAGACAGAATCACTACCTGCTCATCTTCATTAAGTCTGTCCCCCACCCTCCCCATGTGATTGCCACCCTGCCTGTCTGTGTGTTTCTCTTCTGCCCACCCCTCTAGCCTGAAATTTGATGGATGTGCTACTACATTTAACATCACAGTGGTTCACAGGTGTCACCTCTGCCTGCCTGGGATTGGTCGGGGGCAATCACCACACCCGAGGGGAGGGGTAAGAGCTTAATATCAAGGAAGCTCTAAATTATTCATCAGAGACCAGGCCCTTCCTTTGGGGTGCTAAATTTGAACAAAAGACCCAGAATCCAGACTTGTACCTGGATCAGGCAGAACAGCTTGCATCAGGAGCATGTCGGAAATGCAGTACCCAGGGCCTGCCTCAGATTCATGGCTGCCCTCGAAATGGTAACTCGGGCACTCCTTGGTGTGAGATGCTCCACTACACTGTGCTCTCTTTTTTTCTTGTGTCACCTTCAAGGTCCTAGCAGAGTGCTCACTTTGCTCTCCCCATCTTTCAGGCTCCAAACACAAACACTCCCTGACTGTCAGCATCAGCATGACACTGAGCACTGCAGAAGCACCTGGTGCTCCGAAACCAACCACCGAGACCCTTCCTCACCCATCTGCCTCACTGCCTCTCTTTGCAGTTATTTGGAAAGGAATCGCGTCCCAGCATCCTAGTATTAGAACTTTTGCTTTCCAAAACGGTTCCATCTTTCTCCACCTGCCTACAAACCTACTTCCCTACAGCAAATGGGTTTGTCTGAACAATCCAAGGGACTAAGCCCCAGGGTGACACCCCTTCCCAGAACCTGTTTTCCTCTGAAAGATCTAGAAACACGGGAATCCAAAGACACAAGGGTACTTCTCTGGCTCCTTTTCCTCTGTCCTTTGCTGATCACCTGAAGGGATCTCTTTGCCTCTTGATCTTTTCCCATGTTCTGCAGAAGCTCAAATATAAGGTCAGCACATAAAAAGTTTCTTTCATCTGCCTCCTACCCCATCAGAGGGATGCTCCACTCCTTCTCGCTCCCTCTTTCTTATTCCCTCAGTCCCTCTCTCCACTTCAACTATAAACACACAAACATATATATAGCGTGTGTGCGCACACACACACACACACACGCATGAGATTTCTTAAGCTTCAATGTGCATTGAATATCACCTAGAGACCTTGTTAAATTTAGGGACTGGAGTAAGCTCTGAGATGCAGAATTTCTTACAAGTTCTCAGTGGATGCCAGTACTGCCAGCGCTAGTGCTAGCAATATGCTGAATAACAGGCTCCATTACACATTTTTAAAGGAAAGCATGCATGGATAAAAAGGTCTGAGTTGCCATATGCAAAAGTACACCTCCACTGGGCAGATTTTATAAAGAAAAATGCAAGTGTCATGGGCAATGCATTCTGAAACACCTCCAAACAATCCCAGAGAAACAACCCCTGACCCTGACCCAATAAAGGGGGGTAGGGTAGCCCCCAATGAAAGGGATGTCTTTGGAAGTGAAACAGCAAACACTGAAGCAAAAATTGTAATGTTCTGACCAACTGTGGGTCTCATCTGACAGAAGAAAGCTGCTGAAGATGAGAGATACTTTCTTCTTCTTCTTTTTTTTTTTCTTTTTACGAGAACACTGCAGACCTACTGTTAATTCCTGTCAAAAGCCGGTACATACTGGGTCACTCTGATGATTACACTGCATTCAGGAAGAAATACTGAAATCATGTGCCCACTGCATCTGATGATGAAGGAGGAAATGAATCATATTTATCAGGCAGCAGGTGGTATCTTGTCACCAACATGCCACCAGCTGCAATTATCCTGCACGCACATTCAAACAGGAGGCCAAGCCAGCTCATAAACCTGTATTTGTGGCTCTGTGATACATCAAGTAACAGACAGAGCTTTTAAGGGGTGATAAGGGCAGATAGAGGGTAGAAAAGGGAGGAAAGAAAAGAAGTGACAAGAAGCATATACACAATTTAATGGATGCAACATGGATCTGTGGATCCAAGCCTGAATCACCTGTCCTGGATTGCAAGCTAAAGTGCATTTGTTATGTGCACTGGATTTGCTTCTTCAGTCATATGGCCCAACTTCAATCCTATCAAGAAATCTTGAGAAATAAAATGGATACCCACCCCTTATAAGCTCCTGATATGCTCCCCAAGATAATTTTCCATTTGTTAAACGTCAGTATCCTAATACCACTGTGGTTCATATAGATCTGTACCACGCAAAATAACAAAAATAAACAAACGGGATTATATCAAAATAAAAAGCTTTAGCACAACAAAAATAAATCTAAGCCCCAATAAAAAAACAAACAAAAATACCCTACCTAATGGGAGAACATCTTTTCACACATAAATCAGATAAGGTTTTTATAAACATGATCTAAAAGTACTCTAAAAACTCAACAAAAATCCTATGATCCCATCCACAAGTGTGCAAGGAGATGAACAGACACTTCCCTAAAGGAGATATATAGATATATGGCCAACAGGTATATGAAAAAAGTGGTCATCATCACTCACAATTAGGGAAACACAAATTAAAGCAACAAGGATATATCATGTCACACTGGTGAGAATGGGGCATATCAAACAGTCTGGAAAGAGCCAGCGTTGGCAGGGCTGTAGTGAGAAACAGACCCTCATCCATGGTAGGAATGTTGTCTGACTCTACTTCAATGGGAAGTAATAGGGAGATCTCTGAAAAATATTGGAATAGAACTCCCATAAAACACAAATAAACATTCATTTGAAAGGATATATCCATGCCTATGTTCATTGCTGCACTTAGTGCAATAGCAAAGATACTGAAACAATCCAAATGCCCAACTACAAATTAGTGGATTGAGACATTGTGGTATATATACACAATGGAATGCTATGCAGCTCTAAGAAAGGACAAAAATCATGCCATCTACAGCAACATGGATGGTACTAGAGCATAAGACTAGACTAAGTGAAGTCAGTCAGAAGAACAATGACAGATACAAAATTATCTTTCTCATATATGGTACTTAAAGATATACAGCAAGTTAGAAACAAATATCCAAAGTCAACACAAGAGAACTGATCCATTCAACTGAGTGGGGGGGGGGGGGGAGTTAGGGTACTTGGGAGAGGGAGGTGAGCACACTAGTGATGGGTGTGGTGTTGCAATTATGTGCACAAGGAACCAATATTAATAGTATTGCAAGCTATAGAATCTCAATTTTAAAAAATTGAAAACAAAAGAGAACAAAATAAACCTTTCTGCAGTGATGTAAATGTCCTAGCATGGAACTGTTCAATATGGTAACAACCAGTCACATGTGGTTCTTATTTATCTTCAATGTGGCCAGAATAGACACTGAGTTTCCAATTCCATTTCATTTCCATTAATGTAAATTTAAATTAAAACACTCACATGTGGCTTGTACTTACACTAAGACTTGATGGTATCTTATATGTAGGGTGTCCGGTTAAAGGGTTAAGAACCTAGGCAGAACTCCAGTTCCCTCAGCTTGCTTCAGGGACAAAGGGAAATGAGCTCTTGAGACAGAGATGCTCACACATTCCTAGTCAGACAAGGAAGATGGGCTTACCTTATTTTTGTTCTCTTTTGGCTTCCTTCTTTGGAAGAAGGAGGGCTGCCAATAACACAGATAAGGGGAGATTGGAATGAACCATGAACATTGAAAACTAGCTGCAAGGCTTAAAACAAACAAGTACAGTGGCATTGCTCTGGCAGAGAAACTGCCTTCCAATCAGCATTTAAATAAAAAACAACCCTAGAAATCACATGTGATTCACGTGGGAAGGTAAGTGACATGAAACCCAGGAAGTTCCTCTTTTTGTTATCGGTGACCCGGATTCTAGTACCAGATCGAATACCAGCTTTCGGTTGCTGGGTTTATGCCAGTTGCTATTTCTAATACTGAATGAAGAGTCCAACCTATAGAATTCCTGTTTGGGATTTTAAGAGGTAGTGGGAGGGAAGTTGCTTGAGGAAAGACAGTTTGAATCCCATCAGCTGTGCACTCTGAAGGGCTGGAGGACATGACATACTAAAGAATGGAAGAAAAATATTAAAACCCCCATATCTGTATCACATGCAATCTAGAAAATACAGATATTTAAAATTTAAAGTTCAGACTAAGAGTAAAGAGTACCACACACCAAGTCCATCTTCCAGCATCTTCCATAACTAATGAAACAGCAGGTGAGAAGAGTGTGGAATGGATATGAAGTCCTTCCTTGCTCATTTGCTTTCAGAGTATCCATCATACATAGTACATTTGACATAGGCAAAGTTAAGTAGAGTCGCAGCCATTATCTGTACCAGTAAAATCATTAAACTATTTTGAAATGAAATAGGTGCATAATTGTGACATCTTTTTATACCACAGAGATCCCACTGATGTCAGATGTAGCCAAGGGGTAAACCTGTATGTACCCTAACCCCAAAGTCATCTACCTCAGCAAATAAGAGTTTTAACTATTGGCTTTAAAAACAAATTATTCATTTTTTCTTTACAAATGAAGAGATGCCATAAACATGATAATAAATGCTAAACATTTCTGGGTGGACACCAGCTAAAGCACCTTGCAAATATTTTCATAACACACATATCCTTCAAGGTATCATTTTAACAATTAGGTGAAAAAATAACTATTATATTTTATTCTATAATTTTTATTCTATGGATTGTTTCAAAGATAAATCTCATGAAATTGTGCTACTCCATAAAACAATAAAAGTTTAGTAGTCTAGTCACATTTTCTGCCTTAAAGGTTTGAAATAGAAGTGAAAAATGCTTAATACAAAGTTTTGGCAAGTTTTGAACCCAGTTAATAAAAATATATAAATACAATATCTCTGAAAAGTAGCAAGATCAATGAATTGAAAGCAGAAAAAGAAGAGATATTAACAAGAACCTTTGAAAAAATGGTGGGTGAAGTTGGAAAATTAACATCAAGATTTAGTGGGTACAGCTTATAAAGTTTTTCTTCCATTTGGATCTATGTGTATCAGTGAATTATGTTTTTATAGTAGAACAGCCATTAAACATCAATATTAAATCAGATCTTAAAAGAAATAGAATTTCATTTAGCAAGGTTGGAACTGTAATTTCAGAAATAATTATGCATATTAAATCATGTTATTTTCAACAAAATAGTACTTATACAACATAATTTTAATCTGTAAGTAAAATTAAAATACTTTACTATATTAACTATATAGAATACTTATATTAAGTAGTTTATCTTCATATTTTCCTCTTGAATTTATGTTCTTGATATAGAAAAATATCAGAGGCAGACCCAGATTTTGTGGAGTCTAAAGTTTCCATAACGGTTGAGTCCCTCTTTTAAACAGAAAAATCTGTAAATACAAAATTATACACAAGGTAAAATAGAACATGTGTGTCTCATGGCATGTGAGTGTATTAATAAAATGTAGTTCCTAAGTGAATATACACTCATAAAACAGTTTGGCAGTTACAGCTTCAGATGACATATTCCATCCCAACTACAGATGTATACATACAACTATATTTCTTGTTTCCTCCACTACACTGCTTCTACCAGATGACAAAAGCTTTTTAAGAAAAGGCTATTGGCACTCAGTACTTGGAAGGATTCAGTCAATCTACACTGGAAAATCAACTTTTAAAAAACTACATTGGAACTTGGCGCCATCATCCCTGACAGCATCTTCTCTCCTTTAATCTGAATCAACCTCAGGTTTCATTTGGGGTGTGACCTTCATTTCTTGCTGCCAGCTGCAAAGAACACCACTCACTCACTCACTAGAGACTTGCACACTGTGACTGATCTGACCTCCATCTGCAGGCCATGATGATGATGGCTCCTGGAAGTACCCATAACTAAGCTGGACCAAACTGGAAAAGGCTCACACACTCTTTCCCAGTGTGTTTGAAACTAGAAAGAGAAGAATGAAAAGCTTTGAGTCCTAAAGGCCACAAAAAGTAAAGCTCAACCAGGAGTCTAAGACACAGGTACTAAAGGTGTCCATTTTATCCTCAATACCTGAAGCAGGACTAAACATATAATTGCATTATTGCTTTATTTTATCCCTTCTAGTATTTCCTTTCAGGTGTGACTTAGATGAGGCTTGTTTTTTATTTACTTATTTTTTATTTTTTAATTAGTGAATCACTATGAGGCTACTGTAACAGATTTACACATTTTCGTACTTGTGTTTCTCTCATACAATTTTTGAGCACCCATCCCTCCACCAGTGTCCATTCTCCACCACCAGTGAACCGAGTATCCCTCCCATCCCCCAATCCCATCCCCCCTCCCCCCGCCCCACATGTTCATCGCAGCACTGTTTACAATAGACAGAACCTGGAAAAAACCTGTGTGCCCGAGAACAGATGACTGGTTAAAGAAACTGTGGTACATCTATACAATGGAATACTATGTAGCTGTTACAAAAGATGAAGTCATGAATTTTGCATATAAGTGGATCAACATGGAGGCTTGTTTTTTGTTGTTGCTTTTTCTAACAGATATTAAGAGAATCTTAGCTAATATGAACTTCCATATTTTTTGTTTGGTTAGTTTCAGGTTTGGAGTCACACCTGGCAGTCTTCAGAGCTTACTCCTGTTTCTGTGCTCAGTGGTCACTCTTGGCAGTGCTGGGGGATCACTCATGGTTGCCTGGGGGATCATATGTGGTGCAAGGGATCAAACCATGGTTGGCTACAAGGCAGACACCTTACTGCTTGTACAATTTCTTCAGCTCTACATGCTGCCATCTTCCATCCCATGCCATGTCAAGTCTGTCAAAACCCAGTGCAGAAAATCCCAGTAAATTGTTCTTCAAACCTCCCTGCCTGCATTTCAACTGTGTCTGTCTCTGCTGGGGAGAGAGGTCTCCCTTTACTCTGCATAGATTCTACTCATCTTGCAATGGACAGTGTTGTCAACAGCTTCTGTGAACTCAATCAGTAAATTTATTAGAGTAACAGGAAAAATACATGGAAATTAAGATGACTATGACACTTTAGGAATTCAAGTCAAGGAAGCAAGAGGTGAAGGAGAGTCACTGAAGGGAGAAAGACGTAGAAAGGCGGTCTGTGCATCCTCCAAAATACCCTGCCAGCCTGAGTTAAATGACAGTCAGAAGCTGACCCAGTGGGACCAACAAAAGCTTCAAATGTCATTGTGAAATGGCATCAATGCTTCAGATTGCAATGCAGTTTTGTACTGATAGGAAGTACCCTAAATTTCGTTTCCCACACACCTGAGAAACAAAGACTTGGATGCCAGTAATTTATTCTGCAGGAAATGCCAAGGAAGGAGCAAGAGATATCAAAAAGCAAGAGAGTGCAAGAGAAATGGGGATGCAACAGGGTGCACTTTGGAAGTTGCTACTCTTGGCAAGTAGACATAGTCCCACTAGAACTCAGTGATGCAGCCATGATGCCTCCCAAACTTTCTAACTGATGAGCACCACTTCCCCCACAAGCTAAAATGTCCTGGGAACAAAATCCACCCTGAATTCCAGTCTTCTCTTTTGAGTGAGTCGTGCCATCTTCCACATTCTGGAGAAGACTCTAGGACAGGAAGCAGAAGGAATCATGGTCCATACTCTGGTGATAACACTGTCACCATAACAGGAGTATGAACTCATGCAGAACTGCCCACTACAGCTGGAACCCAAGGTGGGCGGAGGGGTGTTACTCCAGGGAAGAGCAAATGAAATAAGCTACCCAAGATAACTTTGTCCCTATCTTGGAAACTATGGATCTTGAAATAAGTGTAAAGATGTGGCTGATTCAGGGTCACAGATAAGTAGATCTCCTAATGTTCTCTCTCTCTCTGTCTCTCTCTCCCCCGCCCATGATGAACTTAATGCCAGACTATAATAGGCTTTTCATGCATCAGAATAGGACTGATAAGTAGAAAGGCAGTGGGATTTTAATTTAATATAAAGTGATTTATTTCTCACTTTTTTCTATTCTTTGGTCCAGTATTCATGCCTTTCCCAGCTGGAAACTTTGAAACTGAAGAAAGCATGGAAGAAAGTGGAAAGAGAATAGAATCCAGGCCCTCATGGGTTTCAGGGCGAAGTCAGAGATACACTCATGGGAAAGAGAAGAACCCAAAATGGCCAGCCCAGAGAGGCAGACACATGCAAGATCAAGCAGGCCTGCTTCCACTTTCATGTGAGCAATGCATCAATCAGCTTCTAACATCTGAGTCAGAGAGAAAGATCTATCAGCCATGAATTTCTCCAAGTATATTTCTACTAATTTTCCTGAGGAGTTTGTTCATTTCAAGAGTCTTAACAAGAGCTCAACACTACACTCACAAAAATGACCATCTATGTTCAGTACTTGGGAGCTGTTCTGTGCACTAGTCTTTACCCCTCTTTGGGGTTTGTTCTCTGCATAGCCGTCTTCTTTCCATCTAGCCCACACTCTCTCCCACGTCATGTTAGGCTCCATTCCAAATGCTGAGACTTCCATGAATCATGGCCACCATATGTTTTGGTCAGTAAGTCTTTTGAGTGCAACTCAAACAAGAAAAGGATCTCCTCTACTGAACAGGAAGGGGAAAAAAGGAGTGGAAATCAGTAAAATCAAAAACATAAACACACACACACACACACACACACACACACACACACACATGCTAGGAAGGGGTCTGCAGCAGAGATTCTGGAAACAAAGGAGCATCCCTGTCTTCTGGAATCAGGTACTTCTCAATCCATGGCAGAAAGAAGAGTGGTAGAGAAAGTGGGGGGTGGGGGGGTCACAGACAGAGTTAGCAGGCTTAGTAAATGTTGCTGTGGTCCTTATTCCAGTCCTGTCCATTCCTTCCCACTATATAACAAGTGAGAGAGTAGGGGTAGCCTGGCCCTGCCTCGGCTTGGGGATTAGCTGCCACTATTTTATCATTGTCAGTAGAAAATGGTTCAGGAGTAGCAAGTGAACCCAGTTAGGTCAGTGAGATGTAAGCAGAGATTTGCTGGCAGCTTCTGGGAAAGATCTTCTCTGCAAAAACAGCTGCTCATATGATATTTTTCTTACCTTCTGTGTGAAAGGATGAAGGCCAGAACCACTTTGGCCCTGCTGCGACTGAAAGAGATGCTGGCCTTGGAGGGATAAGAGAGAAATAGGACAAGGACATTCCTTGCTGACTCACTGGACCTTTGTTTGTACTGCTGGTTAGCAGTAAACCAACCGTCTATCAGTTTTCTATGTAATAGTATTTTGATTTGTTTTCTATTTTTGGCAGTATAAAGTATCATTACTAATAGATCAAACCCTTTTTTGTTTGTTGTTTGGGGCCCTGGGGGCTTACTCCTGGCTCTGTGCTCAAGTATCACTCCTGGCAGGCTGAGCACACCATATGGGATAAAAAGAATAAAACCCAAGTCGACCACATGCAAGGCAAGCATCTTCCCTACTGTACCATCTCTGGCCCGGAGACTAAACCCTTTGTTAAGAATATGCAAGTGTTGTCATGAAAAGTATCACACCAGGCTTGGCTCTGCAACTTTCTACCTCTGTGACCTTCTAGGAGCCTCTTCCTAGAAAATGAAAATACCTACACCTCTGTGAATAGTTCCTTTCATTGGTCTAGCTGGACAGAAAGACTTTTAACAATAGCAATGAAATCTTAGCACAGAGTTCCTGACCCTTTCCTAAGGCTGTCCGATCCATCATGTCACTGTGCAGCAGCAGCAGACAACCACACCTCACTTCTGGGGCAGCCCAACAGCAAGCTGGGCTCAAGCAGCTCAAGTAGCAATGAAAAAGAGGTGGGGTATAGAAAAGGATGAGGAGTCCCCTAAGTAAAGTTCCATCTCTTGGAGAGGGCACCAGTACCAGTAACATTTCCATCTTGAGACTTCTTGTTACTGGTGCCCGCTCGAGCAAACCGATGAGCAACGTGATAACAGTGATACCAGTGATTCCTCTTGGAGAGGATCCTTTGCCTCAGCAGGGTTTAGAGAAACCACAAGAGGCACTAGGACCAGTGTCAGGTGATTGATGAGGAGTCTGGAGCCTCTAATGAGGCTCAGGGAGGAGTAGAAGCTTTTGAGGCACTGTGGAAAGCCTTTCCTTGCCATCTCTCCCTTCCACGGCCACCCTGATTGGGTTTCCAATTAGAAACACATGACATCTGCAACTCAAGACCATCCTGTGTTCTCTGATGACAGGCTTGTACTATCACTATTGCCAGATGATAAACAGGAAGTCTCTGAGTAAGAGGAGCATGTCTCTCGGTGCCAGAGTCTGTCACCTAAGTCGGGAGGGCAGAGCTCCAAAAGCCATGTCCCATGCCACAGATGACGCCTGTGGGGCCTGCCCCTCACACACATCTTCTCCAAAGAGCGGTAGAGAACAGCACTCTGGTGGTTCCCATCTTTCATGGGAAGCAATAAACCAAAAAAAAAAAAATCTACTGAACCACACATTCCAGTTCTTCTGGCATGCACATAAGCAGTGCTCAGCGTGCTAAATAAGGAAAGTATTTCATCTCTGGCTCATTTAGTTGACTTTACAGTAAAAATGGCTGTTTACTACTGTTATTCCTAACTACATGGTGGATGACACTTCAGCAATTCACCTCAGACCTTTGTGAGCATTATACACTGTGTACTAATTAAGGGGGTATATGTACTTTCATTCATATTAACTGCCCTTCTGGCAGTACCTATGTCCTACCAGGTATTTTCCAAGGCTCTTATATGCCCTCTGAATACCTCACTTAATTTTTTGTTATTGTTCTTGGGCCACACCTGGGATGCTCAGGGTTTACTCCTGACCCTGTGCTCAGGGATCACTCCTGGCTGAGCTTGGAGACCATATGGGTTGTTGGGAATCAAACCTGGGTTGGGCACAGGCAAAGCAAGTACCCACTTTACACACAGTGTGTAGGGTGCCTCACTGATCTTTGATCTACAGTCCAGTGAGGTGAGTGCTTTATCCCAACTTCCAAAATGAAAACTCAATAGCTCATAATCTAAGACACAGTTGCCAACTGTCTCAAACTATATGCCTGGTGTTTCCCTTGAACTAGATCAAAAGATAATGCTTAGGGCATGGTCAGACTAAGAGCTGTCCTGGAAGAATGAAGTTACCATCATTAATTAGAAAGAAAGACTACTCAGTGGCAGAGTCTGTCCCGGCTTCACCCCCTCAATCATATCTACTAGCAATCACTCCAGGAATCTTCCTTTTATCTTTTCCTGTCCTGAGAGAAGCCTATATACTCACATCAGTTTTGCTAACAGGTCATTTAACACAATCTCTCTTCCCTGCACCATCAAATACATGGAGGGACAAGGGAGGTATTTAAAAAGAAAATAAACTTTGTAACTGTATCTCACAGTGATTCAATATTTAAAAAAAAAAAGAAGATGGGGCATCAAAAAGAAAGTTTTAGTGTGTCTGAAAACACAACAAAAGCAGTAAATGTTAAGGGCAGAATTCAGGTGTGGGCATCTGATTGCTTCATGTTTCTTCATGGTTGAACATGTTCATGAAAATGCTGGAATGAAAGAGTGTAAGAGGTTTCTTAAAGTCCCAGCAGTACACAAATATTAATAGCATCCTTCTTCTAGCATCTAAGAGAAATATAAAATGATTCTCAGCTAAAATCTACAGACAATAAACTCTCCCAGACAGGGTAATCTTTGTGTTTGCTGTAACACAAAGGCCTCCAACTCATGACAAGGTGTTGCTGCCCAGCAGTGCTCAGCTTCCAAGACCATGTGTGGAATGTCTAAGAGACCCAAGCTCTCCCTACAGAGTTGCCTGGTACCCACACCAGTGGTTGTATGCACTACAAACACTCAATAATGAATCTCCAGGCCGTGGGGAGGAAACAGCTCATTCCAAAACCAATGCTCACAAATGCAAAAGCCTTCGCTCCTGAGCATCTGTGTGTTAGAGGCGCAACATCCACAGCCTTCTTGTCTCTAAGCTGCACACTCTTTTCATTTCCTCTTCCAGGCCCACAGGCTGGCTTATCTTGTCATCTAAGGAGTTTGGAGGGCTTCCCCGCAGTAGCAATGCTGTATCAGCAAAATACCCTGTCCTGGGAGACCCATGAAATAACTTGGCCCAGAAGCAAATTATCTTTGAGCAGCTCTATTGTCAGCCCCTACTCGAGATAGCACTCTTACTGAAAAATTTACCTGAGTATAATTTAATTGTGAACCAGGTTTTATCTTCATTCTAAAATTAAAATGAAACTCTCAGTGAAATGACTCATTTCTTCGGCAAATCACTGTCAGAATGAGGTAGGGCCTCCTCATTAACTGCTCAATATCCTGAAAACTCTCTTGATTTCTAAAGACACCAAACTCTGTTGAGTTTTCTCTCATATGCTTTATCGCCTCTTGCAAGCCCCTGCATGTTCTCTGGAGATTTCTGGAAAGCTCAGATTTCACGGGAAAGCTATAGGAATGGATTCACTCATATGTTGCTCATCATCTCTTTCGAGTTAATGCAACTGTTAATTCAAAAGAAGCTCTTGGACTACAGAAGTTGTCTTTTCCTTATTTCTGGGAGAAATGTGAAAAGTGATTTTTGAGAAAATCCTTTGCTTTCCCAAGCCCTCATACAAACTTTTAAACATAATGGAAAAAAGCTCATGGGGCCATTGAGATAGTATGGCAGGTAAGATGCTTGCCTTTCATGCAGCCGACCCAGGTTTGATACTCAGAATCCTGTAGGGCCTCTGATCAACACCAGGAATGATTCCTGAGAACACAGCCAGGAGTAAGCCCCAACCAGCAGCAGGTATGGCCCTCTGGACAAGATGTGCCCTATCAAAACAGGGATATGCGTAATGGCTGCTGAGAAGCTGGCAGTGCTGCCTGCCCCCAAAAGCATTATACTGACCTCCCAAAGCTGGGAACACCTACCTGCACCCATTATTTAATTTTTTTAAGTCTAAAAAGAGTAAAACAATTTAGCGACAACACTGCAAGTGGTCACCTAACCAAGAGTAGGTGCAGAAGGGTACAGAGGCTGGCAACCCCAGTCTTGATCCCTAGGTTTGTAACCTCAAGAATTAAGCTTAAACCTGAAAAAAAAATTAACTCTGACCTCTGTCTAGTGCCAGTCACAAAAGTCTGATCAAAGTGGAATAAAGACCTCAATATCAGACATGAATCCATAAGATACAGAGAGGAAATTATAGTAAGAACCCTCCATGACTCTGAATCAAAAAGCATCTTTAAGGATAAAATACCACTGAGCAAGCAAGTGGAAGCAAAGATAAACAAATGGGACTATCTTAAACTAAGAAGCTTCTGTACTTCAAAAGAAACAGCAACAAAAATACAGAGAGAGCCCACAGAATGGAAAAGAATATTTACCCAATAACCATCTGATAAGGGATTAATATCCAGGATATACAAGACACTAGTAGAATTGTATAATAAAAAAACCTCCAACCCCATCAAAAAATGGGGAGAAGAAATGAACAGAAGCTTCCTCAGAAAAGAAATACAAATGGCCAAAAGGCACATGAAAGATTGCTCCACATCGCTAATCATCAGGGAGATGCAAATCAAAACAAGATATCATCTCACACAACAGAGACTGGCACACATTCAAAAGAACGAAAGCAACCAGTGCTGGCGTGGATGTGGGGAGAAAGGAACGCTCTCTTACTATTTGTGGGAATGCCAACTGGTCCAGTCTTTTTGGAAAACAATATGGACAGTCCTTCAAAAACTAGAAATTGAACTTCCATATGACCCCGCAATACTGCTTCTGGGAATATATCCCAAGGATGCAAAAAAGAGAGCAGAAATGACATCTGTACCTATATGTTCATTGCAGCACTGTTCACAATAGCCAAAATCTGGAAACAACCCAAGTGCCCAGGAACAGATAATCAGTTAAAGAAACTTTGGTACATCTGCATAATGGAATACTATGCAACTGTTAGGAGAGATGAAGTCATGAAATTTGCTTATAAGTGGATAGATATGGAGAGTATCGTGCTATGAGAAATGAGTCAGAAAGAGATGGACAGATATACATAGACTGCACTCATTTGTGGAGTATAGAATAACATCACATGAGACCAACATCCAAGGACAGTAGATAGAAGGGTCAGGAAGATTGCTTTGTAGTTGGAAGCCTGTCTCATGAGCAGGCAGGGAGAGGACAGCTGAAATAGAGAAGGGATCATTGAGAAAATGATGGTTGGAGGAATCGGTTGGGATGGGAGATGTGTGCCAAAAGTAGATAAGGGACCAAACATGATAACCTTTCAGTATCTGCATTGCAAACCATAATGCCCCAAAGTAGAGACGGAGTATGGGGAATATTGTCTGCCATGGAGGCAGTGGGAAGGTAGGAAAGGGGAGAGGTATACTGCAGATATTGGTGGTGGGGAATGTGCACTATTGGAGGGATGGGTGTTCGAATATTGTGTGATTGTAACTCAGACATGAAAGCTTGTAACTATATCTCACAGTAAATCTGTACAATTGTCACTGTCACTGTCACCCCACTGCTCATCAATTTGCTCAAGCAGGCACCAGTAACGTCTACATTGTGAGACTTGTTACTCTCCTGGGAATATCAAATACGCCACGAGTAGCTTGCCAGGCTCTGCTGTATGGGCGAGATACTCTCAGTAGCATGCCGGACTCTCTAAGAGGGGCAGAGGAATTGAAACCGAGTCGGTCACGTGCAAGGCAAACACCTACCCATTGCACTATCACTCCAGCCCAAATCTTTTTTTAAATTTTTTTGATTGTGTGAATAAATAAAATTAAAAACAATAAAGAATTAAGTTTAAAGGAGCAAAGAATGTGAGCCATATCCAGGACCCACTTGTGTTCAACTTACACTGACAGATTCTAGGTCCTCCCGAAATCAAGCCTCTCCACAGAACAGGATCATTTGGACTTTGCACTTTCCAGTCAGACATCAAAAAGAGTAAGTATCTGATGAGTAATTTCTGAAGACTACGAAAGTAAAAAGATCAGCATCAGTCCCTCTTGGAGGTGATACTGGTTTTTGTTTTGACATTAAGGCTTTTGGGAACTGAGAAACAAAATGCTCTCTTCATCTCCTGCAGGGCCACAAAGGCATGGGGAATCCAGGCAAGTGTGCTCTGCCAGCTCCTGCTAAGCCCTTTGCCAACCAGAGATTTACTGCCTATTCCTCTGGGCAGCAGCCATCCCAGAGAGGAATCGATTGGGGAAACTACTGTTCAGACTCAGGCTGTAAATTTTTTTAAATAGCCCTGTGCATTGGTACAGATGACTCTGGGTGGTTACCTCAAAGGAGCATTGGACAGTGACAGTCCAGGCTAATGTCACTCTGTGCCTCCTTCCAAGATTTCTCTTTTAAAAACATATTTTTTGCAAATGGCCATTTTTTATAAGACCCAAATGAATTCTTTTCAGTTGGGTTTAGGCCATACCAGATGAGTCATCAGAAGTCCAAACCTGGGGATCATTTCGTGGAAGAATATAATTTTGGAACTAGCAAAGTCCTCAGAGAGTGTGCAATAGAGAGTGGGCCAACAGAAACATACCGTGAGCCATGGATACAATTTCACCTTTTCTACCAGACATATTAAAAAAGTAAAATGCAACAGGTGAAATCAATTTAATAACTTATTTTCTCTAACATGATACATTCAAAATATTATCATTTCAATATGCAATAAATATAAAAATATTTTATCACCTTTATTGAGATATAACTTACATGCCATGCAGTTCACTCACTTAAAGTTCACAGTGAGATAATTTTTATAAAGCTGTATATCATCATATTCTAACCTTAGAATGTTTTCATTACCTAAAAAAACACTTAGACCCCAAGGGCACCCTGTCAGCTTCCTGCCCAACCATTGGCAACCACTAATCTACTTTCAAGCTCAGTAGATTGGCCTATTGTGGACAATTCACATCAACAGAACCTGCCATCTGCAGTCTTGCAGCCTTTGCTCTCTGCCTTCTTGGACTTAGCATAATGTTTTCAAGGTGGCACCACACATCAATGCTTCATTCCTTTCAATTACTGAAATATGTCACTATTGTGTGGATATATAAAACTATCAATGGTCATTTTACATTATTTTTCATACCAAGTTGTCAAAAGTGATTGTTAATCTTTTTATTCTATTTTATTTTTTGCTTTTTGGGTCACACCTGGCAATACACAGGGGTTACTCCTGGCTCTGCACTCAGGAATCACTCCTGGCGGTGCTAAGGGAACAAGATGGGATGCTGGGAATCGAACCGGTAGGCTGTGTGCAAGGCAAGTGCCTTACCCCTATTCCATTGCTCCAGCTCCGATTGTTAATCTTTTAAATCTTTATTTTTTATTTTTTTATTTTTTAGTGGTAGTATTCAGGGCTTACTCCTGGCTCTGTGCTCAGGAATCACTCCTGGCTTTATGAGCTTCCACTCCTATCATATATGTTTGACTTTATTTTGTTGTTTGTTTTTGGGCAACACTAGGCAATGCTCAGGGGGTACTCATGGTTCTGCCCTAAGGAATTATTCCAGGCAGTACTCAGGAGACCACATGGAATGCCAGCAATTGAATCCAGGTTGGCTGCATGCAAGTCAAGAGCCTTACCTGTCACTCTGTCTCTCTGGCCCCACCACTGTGAATCTTACATATACTGCAATCTCAATTTGATCAGCCACATTTCAAGTGGCCAGTGGCCACAAGTGGATCCAGAATTAGCATTTCCATTAAGTAATGTACTCTTGGGAGACCAAGTACTTGCACAAAATCATGTGCTACACAGAAGTCAGTGGCTACATTAGAGCTTTAAACCAAATGTTCCTATTCTCATCCAACAGTGCCCTGGTTTCTCCTCCCCTGTGCTTTGGGCCACAGAGAGAGAAATAAGATAAAACAACAAAGACACATAAATTCTCATAAATAGCTTGGTTATCATTTCATTTTAAGCCAAGGCAAGGATCTGAAGGGACAAAGGAGTAGGGGGCATACTCCCACAATCACCTTGAAGAGCAAACCTCTCCCACTCCAGACAAGCTGACTCCCAATACAGCAAACGCTATAAAGACAACAAAATGAAAGGGATGCGATGTATCAGGGTGAGAGAGACAGCTCAATGAGCTGGAGTGCATGCCTTGTATGAAGGAGGTCTGAGTTCAATCCTTGTCACTACACAGTTCCCAAAGCACAACTGGGAGTGACAGCTAGGAATAACCTCAAAGCACCAAGATGGGAGCACACCCTGGGAGTACACCCTGATGGGTGTGGTCCTCACACCACAAAAATATTAAATGGATCTCCATGAATTTCCCTGAGATCTCCTGAGAAGTTTACACATACACCCCTTACTCTATAGGTTGATTTTTGGAAGAGATACAGATGCACCATGGGACAAGAGATCTTTTGGGCTAAGGAGAGTCCATGAACTTCCATTCGTGGTTAATACTATTGCAGTGGAAGCCCACCCAGTGAATTGAAAGAGTGGTGCATTGCTTCTGTACCCTATGGCATATTGGGAATAATAACAGCACCACTTCTATGGCAGTTTAGTATGTGCCTCTAAGTATGCTCAGCGATAGTCCTCTCAGTAAAGTACCATATCTCATATTTCTCACAACCTGTATGGAATGCATGATATTGATGATTATTAGACTTACATATGGAAAGAGAAGATCATAGAGAGATTAAGCCACTTAGCCATTGTCACAGAGGATCAGAAAAACAGGCATTTGAACTTGAACTTGGGAAGTCTGGCTCCAGAGTCCAGGCTCCTGACCATCATGCAACCCTTGAGAAGCCTGGACCAACCAGGGAACTCAGATCTTTTCCCATGAATCTCTTCCTCCCCAAAGGAATCCCATAAATCTCCAGGCCCAGCAGCCTGATGTTTGGAATCAAACCCTCAGCTCCAGGGGACATACGCTTGTGACATCCCACTCCACCCACAGTGAGATTTCATTGCTACAAGCATGAGTCAGGGAGAGAATTTTTTTTCTTTTTCCTTTATTTTCTTGTAAGTTATTATTACTTGTCATCACGCTTGTTGTACGAGCCACAAGGGTCTGGATTTATTGCAAGGAAAGGAAAGCTGCTGAGTTGGTTGCTGAGAAATGGTAGACTCCGGAACACTTGCAACCACTGTTTTCATCCTAAAGCCAGGCTCCCCGTCACCACCTGGCTTCCGGACATGTTTGCTCCGAAGTCCTATTCCAAGACAGCCAGAGGACAGTGAGTATAGAAAATGCAGCCTCCTTACCTGGCTGATTATCAATCTCCCAGACTTTACTCACTAACAACTAAGAGAGTGTGTGTGTGTGTGTGTGTGTGTGTGTGTGTGTGTGTGTGTGTGTGAGAGAGAGAGGGGGGGGTTTGTGTATGTGTGTGTGGGGGGTTGTTTCCTGTGATCTGCTGGGAAGCCCTGTCCCAGGTGACCATGCAAAGACATCTAGCATCAGGCTCTGGTACCCTAAAGGGGGCAAATAGACACAAAGATACCTTGACAAGTCACCCAGTAGGAGAAGCATGCTGGCATAACAAAAGCCAGTTGACAGTCTAACTGGGGACAAGCACAGGCCTATGTATCTGGTTCACAAAGTTTTGCAGAAGTTCCTGGGTTCGATGTAAAATGCCAGATTTCTAGCCTCTCTTGACAAACTGGATGACCTAGCAAAATGAGCCCTGGGTTCCTGCGAGGTAGGCTCTAGAGGAGCAAGTTTCCACTTGGCTGAGGTAAACTTCAGCACACTTGCCACCATCCTCCCCACTCCCTGCTGTCTCTCACCAGGCGTTTGGGCATGAACACACATGTGCACACTGGCTGGCTGAGGCGGAGGAAGGCGAGTTCCTCGCTTATCATGCTGCACCCTCCTTCCCGTTAAGCCACATTTCCCACCACACTTGGAGTTGTGGTCAGCTGCATCCTCCTCTTCCGTGACACCATCCCTCTGTGCCTTGCGGTTTAATTTCTTTTCTCTCCTCCTTCTCAGCTGCCCTTGCTCTTACTAACACTGGATTGTGGAATGCCCAAATTTATATTTTTCTCATGGCAATGCCTCATTTCTCCATGTACTTCAGCAGCACTGAAGAGAGGAATCTTTCACACGATTCTCTTGGCTCCTTTTCTTGCCAAATTGGTTGAGCCCATATAGGCAGTCACAGAGAGTAGTGTGGCATGAAAAGAGCCTTGGGAACCTGAGGAGGCAATCCCAGGGCAAAGAGGCATGTTCTCTGCAGATCCTTGCGAGTCACACCCATGTCAAGCCCTTGAAAGGCTACAGAGAACATGCAGATCTGGTTCTTATAGGTAAAGACTCTGATGACTCAAAATTAATAACCATGAAACAATTAAACAAGTGAATGCCAGATTGCACAGCTTACAGTTCTGGGAAGTTTCGAGGATTCTGACTTGACTCCTCAGAAAACTGCAGGCCCTGGGGTTAACAGTAGAAGTGGGCCGGGGTGATGTTTGGCAATGAATTCATTAGGCTATTAGTCTGGGCCACACACGCCCTCACCAAACGCAGAAGCATAAACAATATCATGCCTCTTCTGTAGTTAATATGTCCAGAACCAATAATTATAAGTCACTTAAGCTCAGTACTTCAAATCACTGATTGAAATTTCCAGGATATGACCAGGGCCATAAGATAGCCTAATGGATTTCCCCAAGAGATGGGAAACTTCAGGTCTGTTTTCTTCTTCCACTTACTCCTCCATAAAAGGACACCTGAGTTCATATTCCACAGGGGCAAGTACCAGGTTGCCTTCTGAAATGACACCACTCTGTCTGCTCCATGGGGGCACATTAGGAACAGCACTACTGCTAATTCTATGAGAAGACTCAGAATCCAGGAACTGCCCCAGATGTATCCACATGACCTAGCCTTATTTCAAAAGCCAAAGTACCTATTACCATAATTCTATGAATCTAAATGCACACAGCACTCCTGTCAGGATATTGTGCAATTGAGCTCTACTTCTGGTAGTGGACCTCTCCAATATGTAACACAGAACTATGGGCATATTACAAAATATGGAGAATCCTCTGGAAAGTTCACTAATCCATTAAGACAAAATCACATAGAAAAATATCGTGCGCTAAAAAAACATCCAGGAAAACTATTTGGGGTTCTGTAAACCTCTCCCCAGTTCTATTCAGGCCTTTCTGAAGCTGAAAGATGAGAGATAGGAAAGGAAAACGAGGAGCTTGTGAGTATCTCTCTGCTGGAAAAGATGAAACGGAACCACTCTGTTAGCTAGCTGATTTCAACAGATGACAGCATTGATTAAAATCAGCTGTCTGGGTTAATTAACGCCTACTGCCACAAATATATCAAGCCCTGTCATCACCATAGCTTTTTTCTTTTTGCTCCAAGTTTTGGCGGAAAAGACTTCGCTACTAAGACTTCAGGAACCTCCCAAAACTGAGGGTCGATTCAATGCAAAGGTCATTTGAGTCTAGCCCATGATGACTCTGCCCCTTCTACTGTCAAAAGACTATTTGGCTCTATTTCAAAGCTAATTATTTTGGCCCCAACACCTCTTTAGTCTTGAATACATGGTTGTCTGGGGTAACATTTGCTCTGGCTAAAATGGCTAGCTGTGTCAAGAGGAACAATACTTGCTCAAGATGGTTGTAAAAGATAACAAGAAATTTATTAGAAGCCACACACAGCTCTCTGTTTTCTTTGATGGAATCAACCACTGCCATAAATTTCAAATCCACACCGCTGAGCTGTAACCACTAAGAATGTAGACTGGCCTCAGAGAAAGGCTGTTTGGGGTGTGATGTTATGAGGCACGGAGAATATAAAGAACCTAGGTGATTTCCTCAAGTAAGGAAACTGAGATCAGGTTAACTTTCTGTCCACCGTCTGGGAAAATCACGCATAGGAGCTAGCTGACAGTGGAGGAGCCTCATGCCCCATCCCCATTGTCCACAAGGGGATTCCTCGCTGGGGATCCTACTTGTGGCCTCCCCATTTCTGAACCTATATCTGCCAGTTTCTCCACATGAAGGCTTTTCTATAGCTTTAGCAATTGACAATACAGCAGCAACTGGAAAGTAGAGATGATTTCACTCTGGCAAGAGAAGAATGTAAACCCTTCACGTATCCAGTGGATTGAATAAGATGGCTGAATTTCAGCTCCCTTGCCTTGGAGACATGGTATACATGGTCTGAGACTCAGGATGGGCCCCTTTGGCCCTTTCCTCAGTCTTTTGTCTCACTTAGACTCCATCTCAGTCTTTCTTAGAGGAAGGTTCCTTGTACCCAAACCTGTGTTTAGGGAATCTAAACCAAGAAGCCAAATAAGGAGATGACATTTACGGGGCTGGAGTGATAGCACAGCAGGTAGGGTGTTTGCCTTGCACTGGGTTTGATTCTCAGCATCCTATATGGTCCCCTGAGCACAGCCAGGAGTAATTCCTGAGTGCATAAGCCAGGAGTAACCCCTGTGCATCGCTGGGTGTGATCCAAAAAAGAAACAACAAGAAAAAGATGACATTTAAACACATAATTGTTTTTATTCCTGTCTGTGGTTTATTACACAGGGAACACTTTATCTTGGTTTAAGTTGTACAAAAATCAAAATAATGAGCAAAAAAAATGCCGAAGAAGGGATAGCTTTGATCCAATGTAGGGTTTCATATACAAATTCTAACTTGAAAGGTTCTACCAACTGTTATGAGTCCCTTGCTACTTCCAGATAGACTTAAAATTTCTTTGCTTGTATTATTGCCTTTATCTTAGGGAATGAGATAGGTGGTCTCTTATGAGCATCATTTATCACCTTTATGGACAACAGCATGGCTTAGGAGGAAGGATAAAAAAGTTATCAAGGGGCCAGAGTATAGCAGCTAGGACTCTTGCCAGTCCCTGAAGCACCACAGGAGGGATCTGGAGTAAGAGACCCAGGAGAACCAGGAGTAAGCCTGAGCACTGCTGCTTGAGTGCCAAGCCCAACTCCTGCTCCTAACACCCCACCCCATCCCCCGAAAAATGAGTTATCCGCAAATGATGTCTATCTTGCAACAAGTGTGTGAGCATTATGGCCAATATTCAATAGCATTGAAAGTTGTTTATATATTATATGTTTATATATTAGTTTATTAGTTGTTTATATATTATATTATATGGACTAATTGGAGTCTCAAAATTCAGTTGTAACAGTTAATAGATGTAAGACTAAGAGGGAGTTTGTCTGGAGGTTTCAGGAAACTCGGCTATTATGCTTGCCCTGTGCAAGAGAACAATTCAGCTCTATTTAAGGTTGTCCTATTCCACCAAGCACACAGCTTCAAGACAGACATACCTGAAGTGTTGAGGAAAGAAGGAAATACCTTCCAGATCTGTTGAATCAACTCTGACATTCAATGGGTTCCCAGAAATCACTGTCAGTATGACCTCACATCCAATCATAAGTTCCTGGCACCTTCCTAGATCTCAGTAAGAGTTTGGTTCCCTTCACCACTGGAAGTCAGAGAACTATATAAGAAGTCTTTTGGATTTCTTAAGCAAATACATTATTTGCCAAAACTACTTAATGTATTTAGTGACAAAGAACCTCAAAAGGATTAAAATATGTTTTAAAAACTCTAAGATCATGAACCTCTCCCTTCACCACACCTCTCTTCTGATAGGTTACTCAGTGGAATTTAACCCTCCAGGCAAAGACATTTGATTCTAAATAAACTATAACACACCCTCTAGACTATGGCAGCCATAATTCCAAGGTCAATGAAAAACACCATAAGAAAGAAGATGCTAAGAAATGTGACTGGCTTTGATGACACATGCATTGAATAATGAACCAATTACTTACAAGTTTAGACTGCATCCATTAGTCGATCATCCTGTTTAGAAAAACGGACCCCCATTTGGCTTCACCAAGACATAGACAAATATCCCAATTTTAGGAACTTGATGCTCCTGACATGTGGGCTCCTTGCAATCAAGATAGTGGAAACTCATGCAATTGAGAAGTCACTTTGAAACATTGTGCAAATGGTATAAGTGGTGGTTTGGAAAGTATGTTGGAAACTCAGCTGCCAACAACCAAAAACGAGAGTAATTTAAGGCACTTTCAGTTGCCAGAAAACATGCCAGACCCTAGCACTTCACCCAACACAGACAGAGAGCACATAGTTGTTGAATGACTTACAGAATGCTGACCCATCACATTTCTGCTTGCATACATGGCGTGCCCACAAGAAGGCTTTTCAGATCATACCAGAGACAAGAGACAAAGCCCAGGAGTTATGGGTCTCTCCTCTAAAAGAAAAGCCTTCAGAGTGTGCCAAGAGCAGTCTTGACTTTACCGAGCTCTAACAGGCACATTAGTGCCCCTACAATAACACAATTCCAGTGTTTGTTATCACAGCACATTATAACTGTGATAAATAGCTAAAAGCACAAACATCACTGCTAACTCCTCCATTCACAGATCACTCTAGAAATGCACGCCATGATTGGAGACCAGTACATCTACTTTTTCAGTCATCATAATTGGTCACTGCACTACTGTTCAATTCCTTGGAAGACTGAAGATTCTGCACTGCCCCTGCTTTCCTTGTGGTAAGCTCACATATTTTCTAAACTCTGGGCAGTCAAAACAAGGAACTGACAAAGAAGATTAATGAACATCAAAGAAATGTAAAGTGTTCATATTGGAAAGGAGATGTAAATAGGGATATTAGAAGAAACAGCCATACTTGGAAATGCTTGACCTTCTTACATTTGAGAAATTGTGTAGGCATCAAGAGGAATGAATGAGATAGAAGATAAACTTTAAGGCACAAATAAGGAAAGTGGGTGATGAAAGAATGAAAACATTTCATAGAAAATGTCACTGGCAAAAATTCATATTAAAGAACTCTTGAGGGGGCTGAAGAGATAGTATAAAAGATAAGGCACTTGTGTTGCATGCAACAGACACAGAATTGATTCCCAGCAACCACTTATGTTCCCCTGAGCACCACCTGGAGTGACTCCACTGAATGTGGCCCCAAAAGATAAACCAAACAAAAGCAAACAACAATGCTTTGATCAGAGCTATAGTACAGTGGAGAAGGCATTTACCTTATAAGCGGCTGACTAGGGTTAGATCCACAGCATTCCATATGGTCCCATGAGCCCAGGAGAAGTGAATCCTAAGTTCAGAGCCAGGAGTAAGCCCTAAGCATCACTAGATGTGACACAAAAACAACCAACCAAACAAACAAACAAATAAACACCCAAAACAACAAATATTTCAGGGCCGGAGCCATAGTACAGCGGGTAGGGCACTAGCCTTGTACACAGCTGAGCCAAATTCAATCCCAGGTATCCCAAATGGTCTCCAAGCCTTACAGAAGTGATTCCTGAATACATATCCAGGACTAATGCCTAAATATTGCCAGGAATAGCCCAAAAACAAAACAAAAACCTCTTGAGGGCCCAGAGAGATAACTCAACATGCAAAGCATATGCTTTATATATATTTAAGAGAATATGAGTATGGTCAGGCATGACCTTCCCCCCAAACATAAATATATTAATTTAAAAAGAACTCTTTGGGATACTTCTAACACAGAAGGTGAAAAAGATAAAGCTTGGAAGCTGACCTAATTTTAGAAAGGAGTAGAACAACTTTCCAAGGCCTAGAAAAGATGTTTAGCACCGTCAGTAACATAAACACTAAAGTACTCAATAATTTTTTTACAAAACAAATAAAATTCTTCAGTTCCAATCCTTCTAATGTTTTTAATCAAGTGTACTGTTAGTTTTACTCCTTTTCATTTCAGTATATATTTATAACTGATCATATGACAGTTTTTAATGATATGACAAAAATTTCAAAGTTCACTAACCACCATAATTTTTCTTGTTGATTAATAAGAATGCTTTGTATGGTTTTGGCTTATATGGTCATTCTTAGGTTCTGTACAACCACGGAGGGATTATAGAGATGCCAGGCACATAGGATTCTCCTGAAAAGTAGAATCCCATAATGAAGGCAAATAGCAACGTTTTTCCTACAGGATGGTCCCAATTCCTGGCTTGAATAAGCAGGCAAGATGTCAGCAATGTGATCGATTTTCTCCAAGCCTCTTTTTTTCCCATTTGTGGGATTGTGTGTGCTCCAGAACTAAAACGGACTGACTAGTAAGAAACATAACCATCCAGTGTTCACAAACAGTATTACCATGTATTTAATACTCATTTGGAGAATGAGTTTCTTCACTGAATGCTCTCAACTAAGATACAAAAGAGCCTTATCACCCCTATTTGCAAAGAGGAAGCAGTCTGAAATAAAACGAAGCAGTAAGTACAATCCACACCATTAGGCATTATTAGAAACCTAAGAGTGCTGTTCAACAGAAAGAAAGCACACAAACACAGATCTCATTATGAAAATTCCTTATTTCCTAATGTTCACATTAAGGAAGTAAAAAAGTGAAGCTAATTTTCATAATATATTTTAATTAACCTATCACTGTATCACTGTCATACCGTTGTTCATCGATTTACTCAAGCAGGCACCAGTATCGTTTCTATTCCTCCAGCCTTGAGATTTTAGCAGCCTCTCCTTACTCATCTTTCCCAATGATTGGAGGCTCTTTCAGGGTCAGGAAAATGAGATCTATTGTTACTGTATTTGGCATATTGAATACGTCACGGGTAGCTTGCCAGGCTCTGCCCGTGTGGGCGGGATACTCTTGGTAGCTTGCTGGGCTCTCCAAGAGGTATGTATTTATCTGTTAATGTATTTGGGATATCAATATGCCACAGGGAGCTTGCCAGGCTCTTCTGTGCGGGCAATAAACTCTCAGTAGCTTGTCAGTTTCTCCAAGAGGAAGAATTAGTCTATTAGATGGTGCTTTGGAAGCTTGGTTTTATAGTCTCTGAATGTTGGCCGTTGATGGGATTACACAGCGCCAGGGACAGTTTCTGGGTGTGACTGCCTAGCTACTGGAAAATGGGAAATCTGGGTGGAAGAGGCCCAGTCCCGATCCAAACAGCCTTGGGGATCTCGGCTCTGGGTCCCACACACCTGGGTTCCTCTGCCGATTTCTTCTTGCGTGAGGCTCGTCTGAACGTGTCAAGAGTGGCCTTGAGCATGGCTGTGGCTGGGTTCTGGAGGTCTTCCACTGCCGAGGCTCTGCTTGGGATGGGGAGGGAAATGCAACTTACTCCCTCTGAGGGGCCCCTGTGAAGACAGCCAGGCGCGGGGGCAAGAGACTCTGCATTGCTCTCTTCCTGGAGATTGGTTTTATAGTCTCTGGATGTTGGCCATTGATGGGATTACATGCACCAGGGGCAGTTTCTGGGTGTGACTGCCTAACTACTGGAAAATGGGGAATCTGGGTGGAAGAGACCCAATCCCAATCCTAGCAGCCTTGGAGATGCCAGCCCCGGGTCCTGCACATCTGGGTTAATTAACCTAATATATAAAAAATGTTTGAATACATAATCAATACAAAATGATTAATGAAAAATAATCATTTGTTGTGCTAAATCTAGTGGATGAATTACATTAGCAGTATAGCTCAATTCCACATTTTAAATTCTTGATGAATTGATGTCACCCATGCTCAAAGTGTTAGACAAAGCTGGGGAACTGCTTCCAGAAATGAAAACGTTATGTGACCTCATGTATTCCTTCACAGAATAATTACCTTGATAATTCTACTCTTCTCTCCTAAATAGTGTTCTAAGAAAGACTTAAATCATTATAATGAACCAATGACATTTCAGAAATTAGATTAATTTATTTACATTTTTAATTTTCTTTTTGTACTGAATTTTTTAGGCCTAAAAGCCAGAAAGATAGTACAACAGATAGGGCACTTGCCTTGTAAGATCAGGTTCAATGCCCAACATTCCTTTTAGTCCTCCAGACCCCACCAGGAGTAATTCCTGAGGGCGGAGCAAGGAGTAATTCATGAACATTAATATATGACCCCAAAACCAAACCAAATAAACAAACACCAAAGGTCACTGTTGGCCCCAGAGTATAGGGAGAAGGAGAAAAATAAAGGGGTAAGGAAGAAGAGATAGATGAGAAGTATCAGTAGCAGGGGTCATGGGGATTCAGGTATATCCATGTTGTTAAGGAAGGATAGAGCAGAATATGCAAATCACAGAGTCAACAACCCTGAAATCACAAAGCCCAAACTTTAATGACAAAATTTAAATTTAAATCAAAATGGCAGACTGGGACTGAGGTGGAGGATAGGAGAGCGAACCTGGGAACGCTGGGGAGGGAAGTTGGTTCTGGTGGCAGGATGGTGATGAAATATTTTATGTCAAAAACCCAAGTATGAATAGATTTGTAATTCACAGTGCTTTAATAAATTAAAATTTTTAAGATTATTAAGCCAAGCAACTGATAAGTTACTTTTGTGAGGATGTGGATAAAGTTGAGCACAAAGATATGAAAAGAATGTTTCCATATGCAGTCACTTTTGTGGCTGCACAACATCTCATACTACTCATAACAAACAGTACAAAATAAATTATTTAGCATCTTCCTATGGGATAGGTTCGGGTGATGGTTGCAAAATTCAAAATAATGGTGGTGGGATTGGTGTTGAAATTTTGAATGTGAACAACTTTATGAAAATAAAATTTAAAAGAATTCTAAAAAGTAATGTGGAGTTCTTACCTGCTTCAGTCAGCTTAATAAGTGGCTGAATAAACAGCAGTACTCCTACATTTGAAAAAAAAAAGGATGTTTTCAGCACCTGACAAGGTTCCAGACCAGAAGAAGCCACACAGAGAAAAGTTGGGTCACTGGTTTTACCTTTCATTTTGTTCCATTCTGGTTTTCTTGTTTCACTCATTAAAACTTTAGTAAACAAAATTAAAGGACTAAACAAAATCTCAGATTTAAAAACAAGATAGCGGTTACCAAGTGAAAAGGTGATTATGAGTATGGAAATAAAGTGAAGGTTCAACTGTACAATGAAAAGGAAAAGGGAAGTAGACTTTTCCTGGTGAACATAAGAAGCATTCACAGGTGTTGATTTGTAATGCTATGCATCTGAAAGTTATCATAAAAGTCACATATATTATAAAATACAAAACTTTAAAAAATTGTATATATATCTATATATCTATATATATTTTATATTTTTTATTGAATCATCATGTGGAAAGTTACATAGTTCTCAGGGTTATGTCAGTTATACAATACTCAAACACCCTTCCCTTCACCAGTGCCCATATTCCATCACCAACCACCCCAGTATACCTCCCACCTCCCACCCCCTCCCATCCCCCGGTCCCCCCCTTGTAAGTGATAAGTTTCATTTTGTTTACTCTTTATCTTGATTACATTCCATGTTTCAACTCATAACTCACTATTGTTGCTGGAGTTCCCCCCTCCCAAAAAAAGGCAGTCCTACTGCCAAGGAAGCATTTGATAGTTTTCCATTGCTGAGAATGTAGATATTAAGTCCTGCTGTTTGTTACATAACTTTTCTTCATTCATTTTTTCCCCCTCCTTCCCGCGCCACCAAGTTCATGCCTGCTTAGTAATCTTCATAGTATGATTGACACCACGCTGCCTGACAAAGGGAGAAGAAACCTAGAAAGATGGTTATTTCCCGTCATCAGCCGGCATGGGGCTATAGCTTAGTTGATAGTCTAGCAGCATGTCTGCAAGCAGTTTCTGGAACCAATAGTAGTGCGCTGGTATCAGCCCCGACTTCACCAGCATCCCGCTGTTCCATGAACATATTTTTTTTTTCTTATATCCCGTTCCCACACCACCAGGTTCGTGTCTGCTTAATGGACATCATAATATGGCTAGCACCACGCCACATTTCTTCCTGAGAAAGAAATATTTCTTCCCCTCAGCCGGCGTGGGGTTATAGCTTAGTTCAGTCTACAGAGATGGCTACCATTATGATTGCCTTCAATATTTCAACAAAAGACTTACTATTCTTGTTAGGGTTATCCTCCCAAAGTCCAACCCGTTACAAAGGAACCATTTCATATTGCTGATGATTAGATGACATTAGGTTGCGCGGCCGCATTAGCGGCCGCGCGGTTTTGGATTTCTGTATAAAGTCCAGGGAAAATTCTGCCAGAAATTCTATCACTACAATCTTTTACCCTTTTATGGTGCTCATAAGATAGGAAAACCTAGAGAAATACTGGGCCCCTGCTGGGGCAGCCTGGCGGAAACGCTCAGTTCACATTCTGGAAGAATTTCAGTGGGCTGCTGGTGTCCGAAGTAGCTCTTTTGGGCTCCTCGGTCATGCTGGAGCAGCGGCAATGGCGAGTGGGGAGCCCACGTGGCTCCACTGTCCTTAAGTGTCGGCGGTGGGCGGAGACCGGTACTTCCCTGCCCCGCGATCTCCTGCAAGCTGTGCCGCGCATTTGGGTCCGTGTCTCCATTTTGTGTTCAAAGAAAAGGGGTGGAGGCTGTGTTGTGCCCAGGAGGGGTTGAGAGAGAGAGAGATTAAAAAAAAAACGAGAAATACCGGGCCCCCGCTGGGGTAGCCTGGCGGAAACGCTCAGTTCACATTCTGGAAGAATTTCAGTGGGCTGCTGGTTGTCCTAAGTAGCTCTTTTGGGCTCCTTGGTCATGCTGGAGCGGTGGCAGCGGCAAGTAGGCTGTATTTTTTATGTTTACTTTTTGGGTCACACCTGGCGATGCACAGGGGTTGCTCTGGCTCTGCACTCAGGAATCATTCCTAGCACTGCTTGGGGGACTATATGGGGTGCTGGGGATCAAACCCGGGTTGGCTGAGTGCAAGGCAAATACCTACCCACTGTACTATTGCTCCAGCCCCTAAAATACAAAACTTTTTTACCTCATTATTTCCCGAGTAAAAATGTCATCACACATAACTATCGGATGATGACTAGAATTATGAAATTGCACACCAATGCATTACTATTAACTTCATGCCATATCACAGTCCCGCTGATCATCACAACAATGTATTTTATGTCAAGTTTCTTCTTTGATTCAGGATCCAATCCAACATCATACAGCTTTAAGTTCTCATGTCTTTTTAGTCTTAAATCCAAGTTATTTATTTCTTCTTCCTTTGTGTTTCTGATTTTGCCATTTTTCTTTTCTAACAAACACTGGGTTTTTTAAAAATTTTATTGGGTCAAAATTATTTAAAACTTAAAATTTACAGTCATATGTTATTAATTATTGTGTTGCTTTTCAGGTTTGATATTCTTTCCCTGTCTTAGTCCTGGTTTATAGATATCAATGACACAGAAATCAAGATAGAGAAAAAAATGAGTGAGCATTTAGTCACACATATTTAAATCTGTTATGAGGAAAAATGATTTTATAATTACCCACCCACATTAATCATACTTCCAAGCTGATCATACTTAGACCATGAATACTGCTTTATGCAATCTAAAATATTTTCACATTTTAGATAGGTATACAAATAGACATATATTACACATGAAATTGTTTTAGTTCTCATAATTTTATTCCAAATTAACTGTGGTGTGTCTCCTAGGAATCCGAGAGGATTACCCAGGTGATACTCATTGTTATTGTTATATGAATTTTGCAGCATGGAGTTCCAGGATCATGAAAGTAGGGAAGGACCCAATCCCACCTGGAACATGTCCATGGAAAGATTTTTGGAGAAGGTTCATCCCAGCCCTAACCAGAGTCCATATCAAAAGAAACAAATGTGCCTGTATTTTCTTTTTTTATGGAATGATTTAATGTTTGGGTTTCCCCCACCCTCACCCACTGCCCTGTCACTGATTCCTGTCAAGATCACGGCTCCACACATCCAAAAGAACAAAAGTGACCAGTGTTGGCGCAGATGTGGGGAGAAAGGGATTCTCCTTCACTGCTGGTGGGAATGCCAACTTGTTCAGCCCTTTTGGAAAACAGTATGGACGCTTCTCAAAAAATTAGAAATTGAGCTCCCATTTGACCCAGCAATACCACTTCTGGGAATATATTCTGGAGATGCAAAAAAGTATAGTAAAAGTGATATCTGTACCTATACGTTCATTGCAGCACTGTTCACAATAGCCAGAATCTGGAAAAAACCCGAGTGCCCAAGAACAGATGACTGACTAAAGAAACTTTGGTACATCTACACAATGGAATACTATACAGCTGTTAGAAAAGATGAAGTCATGAAATTTGCATATAGGTGGATCAACATGTAAAGTATCATGTTAAGTGAAATGAGTCAGAAAGAGAGGGACAGACATAGAAAGATTGCACTCATTTATGGAATATAAAGTAACAGAATGGGAGACTAACACCCAAGAATAGTAGAGATAAGTATCAAGAGGAGTACTCCACAGCTTGGAAGCTGACCTCACACACTAGGTGAATAAGCAGCTCTGATTGAGAAGGGATCACCAAGCAAAGGGTGCTAGGCAGGCCCACTAGGGATGGAAGATACAGGCTGAAAATAGACTATAGACCAAACAAGATGCCTACTTAATACATCTGTAGCAAACACAACACCCAAAAAGAGAGAGTGAGCAAATGGGAATGTCCTGGCACAGAGGCAGGATGGGGTGAAGGGAACAGGGTGGGGGTGGGGGGAGGGATGCTAGGACCATTGGTGGTGGAAAATGGGCACTGGTGGAGGTATGGGCTCTCAATCATTGTATGACTGAAATGTATGCATGAAAATCTGTAAGTCTGTAATTCTGTCTCACGGTGATTCACTAATACAATAAAATAAAATAAAAATATCATGGCTCCAGTTTTGCTCTGCCCCGAGTCATTAGAGGCCCATAGTCTGTTTACCTGCATGGGCCTGGAAAGATTCAGTCAGGGCCAATGCATTTACTTGGCATTCTGTTTGCTTTTTATTCAATTCCAACATATCTCTCACTTTCTGATGATTTCAGTTTGTGTATATATCAAACTTTGCGGGTGTGGATCAGTAGAAATTTCAGGTTGTCTTGTCTTCTGAACATCATGTAGCAATCACAATGATTTTTGAAAAGGATTCTCTGGTCATGTCATTCTTTTTTGGCTTGTTAGAGTTTCCTTTGCTCTGAGGTTAGACACCTGAATCACACCCCCACAGTCTTATTGAGATATAACTGACATATAACATTCTGTATGCTCAAGTTGAATAACATGATGGCTTGGTATTTGTATATATTGTGCAATTTCAACATAATATGATTGCTTAACCCCTCAATCATCACCTTTGATGATCTACTCTTAGCAAATTTCAAGCATCTAATACAATATTGTTCAATAAAATCACCATATTGTAAGTTATAGTCCAAGAACATATTTACTATTGGAAGTGTGTAACCTTGTGGCTAGAATCCTAGTACAGCAAGTAGGAGGCACTTGCCTTGTACACAACCAAGCTGGGTTCAGTCCCCAGCATCTCATATGGTTCCCCAAACCCCACAAGGTGTGATCCCTGAGTTCAGAGCCAGGAATAAGTCCTGAGCACTGCTAGATGTGACCCCCCAAAGAAAAAATAAAAGAAGGAAAAACGGAAACTAGTAACCTTGGCTGACATGTCCCCATTCCCCTCAAAGAGCCTCTGACAACCATTCCATTAACTGTAGAATTTCAACTGTTTTTAAAATCACATAGATATCATAAAGTAGTTTTCTTTTTCTACATGATTTACATTACTTAAAATAATCCTCATGCTTCATCCATGAAGGCTCCTCAATTCTTACTGCATTCTCTCAACAACTTGTTCATCTTCTACAACCCGAATTCACCCACATGGTTCTAACCCTTACCTACCTCATTGCAGCACAGAAATATTTTTCTTTGTCCTTTGACTACACCATATATGTAACCAATTCCATACTTGGTGAACACTAGATTCCTCCTTATAAGCACACCTTCGAGTCTTTCCTGCTGACCTTCTTTGTGATCCTTCCTCAGAGAAGTCTTGTCTAGACATCTCCAGAAATCCAGCCTAATTTGCAGTTCTCCATTTCTTGCTCTTAAACACTTTCATTCTAGCACTTATCTCAGTTTCTGATTATACACTAATAGTGTAAGTCAGATTGTCATCTGTCTTCTCAGGATTCTCCCAGCACTGGGATTCAGAGTTGGGTCAGACCTAGGTTTATGGTATCCACTCAAAAGTCATGTTGAGTGGATACCATAACATGAGCAAAGGGGTCTCTTCTAAGTGAGGGTCCTCATTGGTTCTCACTGAAGATAGCCCAGGACCATGTGGGTGACTTCAGAAGGCATCTCAAGTCTGGCCTGTTTTATTACAATGCAATTCTACACTGAATTACTATTAGTGTAGAAGCTGTGACAATGACTCACTGATGAAAAGATGGGAGGCCTTGACTGTGAAGCAACAATAAAGTGAAAGGAAAGATTAGAGAGAGAAATATTGAGAATTTAGTAAATCTATGGAAGAATAAATTCAAAAAATTATATTTGAAGAAGCTGGCAATTTGTAGCTTTACAACAAGAGTACAGAATATAAGGATTCACTTGGAAATATTCAGGGGGAGTTGAAAAATGATATTAAAGAGAGGTATGCAGACAGGTTATCTAAAGAGGTATGGAAGGTGCTAGTGAATAATGATATAGTTATTGGGAAATATGACAGGAGAGAGGTGCCTGCTGCTTGGGTAGAACCAGAGAAAGAGAAAAGCCAGTAATGAAAATTGTCCTCAAGTGTAATAGGAGGTCTGGATCCGAAGAATGCTGTTTGTGGTTTGGGATGTTACTTCACTGGCATCATACAAGCTCAGTTCCTGCACCATAGAATCAAGCAAAAATACTAACTGCCATTTTTACCTGGATAAGTTTCACTTTACAACTCAAGTCAATTGCATATAATTACAATGCAATTTTATTAAGAGTCTGCATTACAACATTATGAACACACAATTTAATTAGTTATAAAGGGTCGAAGGAGGGGTACAAACCACTTAGGACAGACAGGAGACAAGCTAGTTATATTTAATTAGTTATAAAGGGTCGAAGGAGGGGTACAAACCACTTAGGACAGACAGGAGACAAGCTAGCTAACACATAGGAATAGAGATCAGAGAGTTTCTCCGTAATTGTTCGTTTGCAGAGAGCAAGGGGGTCTCTTCTAAGTGAGGGTCCTCATCGGTCCTCACTGAAGAAAGCCCAGGACCATGTGGGTGACTTCAGAAGTCATCTCAAGTCTGGCCTGTTTTATCAGGTCTGCCTGTTGATTTAATTTATGAAAGTTTTCCCCACAGTCAGGTCTTTATCTAGTCTTGACTTTCACATGTCAGCTTATACTGATAGCATAAGTCGCATACTCTCTCGCTTGATTCCCATCTCTGCATCATTCCGATAGTACTGGATCTCAAAGGCCCACATCTTTTCATCAGCTGGGGCCATTATGCCAATGTACATACAATCTGATCTATCATGATCAACATGGCACATGGATAGTCTGAAAAAGTTTCCAACAGAAGGAGAAGCAGGGTTGACAACATCATAGCCACAGAAGAGTAAAGAAAAAATAGATTCACAATAAATGAGAAGAGGTGATGTAATCCTCCCAATATGTCCCTAATCCTTTCATTTTGTCAGAAATACTACACATCTTTTCAGAACAAACCTCAGAAAAACAGACATAATAGAAAGTATCCAGGACTTGGGGTCCTCTCAAGTTTTGAAAAACGTCCATTTCAATTAAATTACATTAAATGTTTTCAGAGAATAAACATTAATACCTGAAGATATTCCAAAGTAAGTCACTTGGAAACTATTTCTGGAATTATCCAGATGTTTCTGCAAGTGACCTTTCTCTGCATTTCCTAACCCCACCCCCACCCCAAAACAGCTATGCTTTAGAACTATGTTGTTTGAATAATTTCATTCCTGGTAGATAGATTCACAATAGGAATACCAGGGCTTCTTAACAATTTCCCCCTGGTGACTCCTCTTCACCTGAGAAATTTTTACTCAGCCTTGGGTATTTGGGTATAAAAAAAAGGTCTGTAAGTCAAGCTGTGCAAGGTATACCAAAGGGGCTGGAGAGAGCTGTGTGGAGATCATGCCCCTAACAACAACAATGACAACAACCCAAGGTTGGGACAATCCTCTAAGCCAAACAATTAAGGTTTTAGACTATAATGGGTGCAAACATGCATCAAGGTAAGAACAGAGCAGCAGGAAAGGACAGATGAACAGTTTGGGGTCTTTGAGATATAGAGGGTAATATAAGCAAAAGCAGAGTAGGATATTGTCATGGTTTTCCTCTCTATTTTAGGGTACCTACTGATGGCTGTGTGCAATAGCCCAGCCCCTGCCCTTCACTGCTCTACTCAGTACTGATGTGTTCATTAACTGTCCTTAATGTCTCTGTCAACTTAAACAATGACTCGCATGTTGGCAGCCAGGAGGATGAAATGATATACTACTGAATAAATGGCCAGTCTATGAACTCTCTCAGGGCTGCCAGGAGGGAGGTGGGAATGGAAATCTTGGACAGTCCTAGTGGGACAGTCCCAGTGTATGTACTGCTTGCTAACCTCCTTCTCTGAGGACAGTCTAGTCCAACGGGACCAGTTTGGCTGGATCATGACAGAGCTCATGACAGACCTCAGTGGGCTGAGCACAGGCTTTGCCTGTGGGGGACCCACACTCAGCTCCCTCACTGGCCCCTAAGTTCCTGCAGTCCTCTAACACTACCAGAAGTGACCCCCAAACAGAACCAAAGTCCTTGAGCACTCTGGAGTGTGCTCCACCGTCCCCACAAAAAATCAGCATTTACTTGCAAAAAATCATAAATTTGTTTTAAAACAAAAAAAATTAATTATGTGATCCTATATAGGGTTGTGACCCATAGTTTGTGAAGCTAGGCCCTTGTTCATATTATTCATATGCTGAAATATTATGTCAGAAGCCCAAATATTACAAATTATGTTTACTAGTGATTAATATAGATCGTGGGCAACCACACAGGATAAGTTAGGTAATTCTCTTCCAAAATCACTTATTATTGGAAATCAAGAGCATCATTTGAATGCCATGTAAAGTGTCCCTAGATGAAAAGAATTAATCATTGGTATTTATACTTTATGGAAAAGTATAAATCATACATATATTATACAAATATTTCATTAGACTTTTACTATTTTATAAACATAGAAAGAAAAGGAACTTTATAAGCAAGTTTATTGCTTAATTAATACTCAATTTTTTATGTGGTGTGCAGGGAAATTAAGCATTGCCTAAAACAGACCTCCATATTGTCCAATTCTAACTATTCACTGCCACTGAGTTATTTCACAATTATGTAACCTGAAAATAATGCAATATAGTTACTATCATACATGTTCATTTTTTCCAATAGGTGTAATGGACTTCCCCAGTATTGCCTCTATTTATACCTCATTTCAATATTCCCAATCTATAAATATGCCTGTTCTTTAGATTCTCCTTTAAAATACTGTAACATCTAACTGGTTTCCTTATCCATGAGTTACATAAAATCTTTAATATTTATATCTATATGAGTTATGGTTTGTCATTTCTTAAAAAAACATTTAATAAGGAATTAGAGGATTTTTATTTTAGAGAAAATAAAATGGCTAACACATTCAGAACATGAAATACATATTAGAGAGAAAAAAATGGCTAATACAGTCAGAACATGAAATATGTAGAAAATATCAGCCATCTGCCATGTTCCCAGGCCTCTATTATCCTCTATTATCCCCAATCTATACAAAACCTCTCAAACACAACACCAGCAGAACTGACCTTATTCCATATCTGTCTGTTGACTCAGTGATCAAAGAATGAGTAAGCAAATGAATGAATGGACAAATGAATGAGTGAAGCTGAAAACTATGAACCTCTGGATTACTGGGTTTTTGTTGTTGTTTTTTTTACTCCCAGCAGGTCTCAGCAGACTGGTTCTAACCTAAACCATCTACCTGCCTTTGAGTTGAAAATTAATCTTCCTGTTGGATCTGGGTCCAAAATTCTCACTTACAACCTCACAGGTCACACTTTCTCCCCTGCCTTTTTAAGGAAATCCTCTGAGTTATTATTCTCAAAATCCTAAATCTCAGAGCTGAGATGGAAACTCCCTTCAGTAGGATCTGATAGTGGCGAAAGAGATACACTTAAGCCAACTCCTTCTTTCAAAGAGCCAGTCCAGGGGCTGTGAAGGTATAACTGGGTCAATCAGAGGCAGCCTTTCAGAACTTGCTGCCTGGTGAGATCAAGTTCACTTATTATTCAACATTTCTACAGTCCTTAACATTCATTTCTCAGCACTCTTTTTGCCAGAGAGACAAAGAGTAGCCATTCTGTAGTTAAATGACCCTCCTTTTCCAGAGATGTAGATTCACTATTCATCACAATTGCTCTCAATGAGAGCTAAGTGTGCCAAAGACTCTAAATTCAGAGTCTTACAAGTCTGGAAGGAGCATCCTGGCCAGCAAAGGATAGAGCAGAAAGTGCCACAACCCAAGTACTAGTTATAAATCACTTATCTACTCATCACAGCCAGTTCTGGGAAGTTCCTAGGCTGGATCAATAAATTACTTACAAGCACTTGTCAATTTTACAGATTTCAGACCTACCATCCTATCCAGGCCTGAGACATAAGATCTTCCAGGTCATTACCCCCAGTGGAGAGCAAAAGCATGTAAAATTAGAAGGGCCAAGAGCACAGAGCTGTGGTTCTTCTTCTAGTGGTACCCAAGTGAATATCTAAGCCCAGAACTGGCCTATGCACAGGTCCTGGTATACCACCAGACCACACAGGCTAATCAAGAACACATGGTTCAGCAGAAGCACCAATGAAAGAAATCATTTTTGCCAGGTCCCAATCAGGAATGCCTCTCCATACATCTTGAGCTCTCCCACCACTTAACCAAACCTCAGACACATTTCTGAAGCAAGGCTTGGCCACATGCACAATCTCTTTGGATTCCGTTCATCTGCCTCTCCAAAATTTACTGCAAAGTCCTGCCATGGCCACACATAACTATCTAAACTTGCCAGTCCAAAGTTCATGGAGACAAGGCTGAGTGACATGAGTGCCTGTCATCACTTGTAAATTTCTTACAGAGTGGTGCACCCTGAGTTGCCAGCCCAGCTCCTCTGACCCTACACTCCTACTGTTATAACTTCTACTTGCCTTGTTCTCCAGAGAAGTTTTCTCCCCTGGTATTCAAGTAGTAGATAGTGGCCAGTATGTAGTTAATCAATGGTGCAAAAGAGAGCCTCTCTGACTCCAGATGGCACCATCTCTGGGCCATCACTGTGCGCTGCAGCTCTCCATGGGGTCAGCTAGCACACAGCATTGTCCACGTGAAGCAGGCAGGCAGGGAGTTGCAGGGGAGAAGCACGAGGCAATCAGTTCTTCGGACTTTTTAAAAACTTTAGATTTGGGGGATTTGAAGAAGTTCAAGGGCTGGAGCGATAGCACCGTGGATAGGGCATTTGCCTTGCATGCGGCCAACCCAGGTTCAATTCCTCCGCCCCTCTCAGTGAGCCCGGCAAGCTACCAAGAGTATCTTGCCCGCATGGCAGAGCCTGGCAAGCTACCCGTGGCATATTCAATATGCAAAAAAAAGTAACAAACAAGTCTCACAATGGAGATGTTACTGGTGCCTGCTTGAGCAAATCGATAAGCAATGGGATGACAGTGACAGTGATGACAGTGACAGTGGCAGTGAAGAAGTTCAAAGGACCCACTTCCTTTGTAGACACAGGACCAAACACCTGAGGAGACAACTTTGGTTAGTTTGGTTCTGGGTGACACCCAAAGGTGCTCAGGGGTTACTCTTGGCTCTGCAGTACTCAGGACTTACTCCTGGCAATGAGGCAGGAGTAACAGGATGCCAGAGATTGAGCCCTGGACAGCTGTGTGCAAGGCAAGCATCTCAAACTCTTAACAACACCAGAGCAAGACCCTTACCTAGGCAAAGTATGGGAAGCAGTTGGGAAAGTGCATATAAAATAAGCTGGACAAAGAAAAAGCACATACGTGTTGCTAGCCCGTGCTGCCCACACCCATGCTGTTGAGCACATGTTGCCTACATGAATGTCCACATCTCCCCTCTTGAGATGTGTACCCTCAGCTCTGGAGAAACCCATGTTTTTTCTTGAACAGTTATCCCTTCCCTGTGTTCCCCTTCCTCAAAATTTCCAAACAAAATATGCTGCTACTTCATCATCTCATCTCCTACTGAAATTCTTTTTTTGTGAGGGCAAGACCCAAAAAACCTGGGAAAGGTCTAGGACTAACTTCCTTTTATTGCAAAAAGCAACTCCTTACTCCAGTCTGAGTCCAGAGCTCCTTGAGAAACTGGGTGGCAGGAATCATTTCCCATGTGGCATAAAACAAGAGGATGTCAGGTGCAGCTTGACAGTTGCCTCATGGGGCTGGCAGGACAAGTCTGTGCCATGCAGGGCTCATAAAAGACTTTCTCCAGTCCTTGATCACTCAGGCACTCCCTAGGTGGCAGAGGTGGATAGAAAGAAAGTTGCAGATTTCCTTCTCAAGACTGGCACCTTTCTCCCCACCATTTCACATGTCACCCAGGGAACCCCCATCAGTAACACCAGCATCTGAGAACCAAGCTGCTTAACCTCCCCTAAAGCCAGTAATCTGCCTGCCTTGAATCAGGCTCTGTCAGCCAAAGAGAGTGGACACACTCTAAAGGAAATTAATGCTCCGATTCATTTACTTCTGGCAAGAAGGATGAGTTACTGCAGACAACATCTAAGCTGGAATCTCAGGCTGCCTGAAACTGTCTGCAATCAGACATGTAGTTCAGTTCACACCTAAGGGAATGCTGCTGTCCCCAGAACTCCATCATCTGGTGGTAGAAAAAGCACTGTAAAGAGTCTCCTGTCAGCAACATGAACACATATTTTATTTTTAAAATTTTTTTAGATTTGTAATTTTTTATTGAATAACCATGAGATAGTTACAAAGCTTTCATGTTTGAGTTTCAGTTATACAATGATTGAGCACCCATCCCTCCACCAGTGCACATTTTCCACCACCAATGTCTCTAGTATCCCCCCATCTCAACCCTCCCCTGCCTCTATGGCAGACAATTTCCCCCATATTCTCTCTCTACTTTTGGGCATTACAAACAAACACATATTTTAGACCCTTTTTTCACAACATGACACTGAGAATACTACTTCAAGAGAGCAGAAGGCAGAGTTCCACTTCACTGCAGCCTGCCACAGGCAACAGCAAAACCATAGCTCTGTTCCCAGCTCTAATTCTCTCAACTTGTGGCCAGTACCAACTACTGCCAGGTGACCAAGAGTCCAGGAAAGCAACTCAGTCTTGGATGATGCTCATAGAAAAAGTAGATGGATTAATGATTAATATGAATATGGAATTATGGGTCTACAGAATCTTCTAATACATGGATGGATGTAGGAAAATAACAGAACCCTACAAAATACTATATCCACCTCTGTGGTCCTTGAAAGGCAGAGAGGAAAAGGAAACGGAAATTGTTCTTATTCCACACCACAGCCTACAGTGCACTCCTTCCCCTGCACCCACCAAAGACCAGGACAGAGAACTGAACAGGCAGCATCCCAACCCTGAGTCCCCAATGGCTAAGGAGAGATGGATGTGCCTTGGCCTAAGAGTAGAGGACTGCTGATGATGGTGACACCAGGGCCCGGTCTGAAAAACTCAGTCACTGCCTTTGGTTTACATATTTGATCCACAACTAGGTTGGGACGTCTCCCTGGGATGCCTGTTTGGGTCCAGCACTCCTAGCCTAATAACAGCTGCCTTCAGGATCCCTAGCAAGTATCCAGTCAGTTTTCTCACAAATGACTTCAGTTCACTGATTCCAAGAGAACTTTGCAGAGGCTCCCAGCATGAGAATCACACTTGGAAACAGCCACTTTAGGTATAGACTTCACTGCTACAGAAACTCCCCTAAACAGACACTCTTTAGCCATCTCGGAAGAGCAGCCAGGTGGGCACTCAGGCCCTAGCCCTCCAGCATCTTCCCAGCCAGGAGGAAGCTAAGCACTGCCCTCTCCAGCTGCAGGACACGATGACTCTGTCGAGAAAAGCACTGACTGGCTATTTTTAACTGAGGGTTTTTAGGTCAATTCTGCCATTTTGCAGGGCAGATTGTGAACAATAAGTGAGTATGGAGCTTGTCATTCAGGCATGGCATCAGACACAGAAATATTGAAAAGATCTGTTCTTAATGTTTTCTGGGTTTTGTTTTTTGTGTGTACTTTAAATAAGCTTTTAGCAGAACGTCAGCTATTGTGATCGCACTTTCCCCCATGTAATTAACACTTTTTTCCATTTTGTGATTCCTCTGTTGCATCACTATCTCAGGAGCCAAGTTGGTGTGTGTGTGTGCGTGTGTGAGTGTGTGTGTACATGTGCATGTGGTGAGTTTATGTGGCAGGTGAACAAACAGAATACAAGTACTTTTAATAGATGTCTTGAAAGAAAAAAAGGCATCAGTGAAGAAAAGGAAAAGGAAGAGAAAAGGGAGGAAAAATGAGACTAAGATTAATAATAGTCATTATTTCAGCCCAAAGAGTGAAAAATACAAGTCATCGAAGAGTCCCTTGTCTGGCTACCCTTTGCCCCTGGATTTCAAAACTTAACATGGACCTCTCCATCCCAAAGGTTTAGGTACTCTAGGCTGCAGTTTGCCAGGAAGACTTTCAACCTAACATATATGACCATGAGGTTCAAATTCAGTAATATGTTTTGCTTTAACATCTGACATACAATTTAAATAGCTGCATCCACTTTGGAAAATTCTTTATTAAGATCTATGAATGCTAACCATAAATACATCCTAAGGCTCAACAATTCTATGCTGGGTACATTACCCAAAATTCTGGCAAGGAACCAGGAGAAACACCTACAAGAATATTCTGAAAGACATGACTCATAATAGACAAACAGAAATTACTCAAATGCTATTCAATTCTCAGAATAAAATGCTAAATGGCAAGGATAATTAATAATCTATAGCCAGTCAGAATGATGTAGAAATAGATCTTACAAGCATAATATTCAGGAAACAATAGACACTCATTCCAGTTACACTGAAATAGCATACAAAATTGGGAAAAACTAGCCTAAGCTGATGAACTGGGGCAGGGGTCACTGTTGGGGAGAGATTTCTAGGAAAGAACACAGGAGGCTTTGGGGTAAGGATCTGCTTCAGTTGTTGTCAGATAGCTTCTGTTCAATCTGTAAAAACTCGTAAAACTATCATCTCTTTCTCTACATAAAGATTTACATACACATACACACGTATATCACTTATATCACTTGTCATCCCTTTGCTCATCAATTTGCTCAAGTAGGCTCCAGTAACATCTCCATTCATCCCTGTCACATGCTAGTGTAGCCCAACAGCGTCTAAAGAGCCTCAAACCATTTGTTCAGGGTTTTGATGAAGAAGTCTGACCATCTCATAGGTGGGTAGCCAGACATTCTTTTGATATGCTGTGGGATCCAGTCAGTACAGCTCGAGTCCAGCGATCATCTCCAAATTGTATTACGTGTAAAAGTGCAGGCAGTCATTTCAGTCCTTCTTCGTTTTGACAGCCTGAGATTTTAGCAGACTCTCCTTGCTCGTTCTTCCCAATGCTATTGTACTGGGGGCTCTTCCAGGGCCAGGGGAATGAGGCCCATTTTTGTTATGTACATACATATACACACCCATATTAAACTTCAAGAAAATTTCTTAAGAGGAACAAAATAAATCAGATTTTTTCTGCATTAAAACCATTCTTATCATTTCCTATCTGGGTTGATAGATAAAAGGCAGCAGGCAAATATTAAAAGGAACTTAGGCTACATATAAAAGTAAGAAAACAACATTCAGGCCTGAGCATAGATGAAGCCAAGAGGAAAACAGGGGCACGCTGAGGAGTCTCAGAATCCTACATAAAAGAAGTGTGATTCTCATCTCTTCACCATACCCAATTTTCCTCTCCATAGGGGGCAAATCTTTATGCAACAGCATTCAGTCACACATTCACAGTCATGGTGTCAACATCTCATTCAAATAATTATGAGTGTGTAGTGATATGATACAGAAGTAGGGACCACAGTAAAGGCATGGGGTTGGGGAATAAATAAAACTCCCAAATTCCAGTCTGGTCCTACTATATTTAGAATGACCTAGAGAGACTGGACCCAATCTGAATCTGCATGTGATATAAACGGATGTTGAGCTACAGTGAGTGCAGACCCAGTGTTTTTGCAAGGGACCCCATGCCAAAGATGTCTTATGAAATCTCTTTCCAGGATAGCGTACAGACAACAAAGCAAACGCAGGAAGGGGGTTGAGGCAGGAGAGGAACAAAGGGTGCCATAAACTGGCAAGACAAAAAAAATGACAATTCAGTGCGACATTCTATGATCAATAACAGTGGGGTCTAGGGTTTCTGACCACACTTCATCTCCCTCCATTGCAGGGAGAACTTCACTTGGAAGCAGAAGGAAAACAAACGAATATCTGAAATTCCTGAAAGATAGAGGACCTTTAAACCCCAAATTTAAGAATCTTCCCAAAAGGGGGCCCAGAGACGTCACTGCCCTTTGTGTTTTTCAGAAATGAGTTCATCAGATGTTGGTTGCATTGACACCATTTCTCATTATCATCATTTCAGTCTATGTGCTACTGATCTAATGATAATTTTAAAATTCCAGGCAGAATTTGGAAGTGTCTGAAGCCTAAGCATCTCCTTTAGGGAATAATATCATAGAGAGGAAAAGTTGATCTATGCGATCAACTTTTATATGTCATAGATATATCAATAATATCATAGAGGTTATATCATAGAGATTATATATCATAGAGACATATCAATAATATCATAGAGAGGAAAAGTAGATCTATGCGATCAACTATTCAAGGAAAGTATTAATGTTAACAAATCTGCAGATACTGAACTACGCCAAAGGACCCTCCCTTCTTTTCAACACTAGCGTCCCCGTCTGTGGGTCTTGTCACATATGTTGGTCCTTCAACATGCCTTTGATGTTCATTTGAGGTTTGGTCTTTCCCCTCCCCCTCACCTAAAATCATACTACTGTGGGAAATAGATGCACACAAAATATGGGCTGCAGCTTACCTGCCTGGAAAAAAATGAATTCCCCATACCTTTCCATGCATTATATGCTTGCTTTCCATTTTATTTTAATACCTTAACTCATATTACTATTAACATTTATATCCACCTTTGAAACTTTCTAAGGTCACAGAAAGAAATAATATTTACTAGAGTACTCATTGTACATATTATTAGAAGACTCATATATATGTGTATATATGCATATATATGTATATATATGTATATTTTGTGTGTTTGAATCCTGAACAAAGCCAAAGACCTTGGTTCCTGGATCAGTTTTTCCAGAGTACATACCCCCACCAAACTGTACTCTGTTCACGTGTGTATGTGTGTGTGTGTATATATATATATATATAAATATATATAAATATGTGTGTATATATAGGCTATAGTGCAGAGTCAAAAGACATAACATGCATTTCATCCAAATTCAACTAAATAATTCTTTGTTCATTCACTCATTCATTCATTCAACCCATAAATTCTTTTCCCTCCTGAGAATTTCACCCTATAATACAGAGAAATGGTGACATTTGGAATTTTCTATCTTCCATGAAGAGATTTCTTTGTGAAAGGGTAAATAATTGATCTAGAGATTCCACTGCTTGGTGTAACCTAAATACTCTCATCATCAATGCAAGAATTGTGGTCAATTCGGCACAATTTGTGGTGGTAAAAACAGTGTGAACAACATAGATGATAAACCTGATAGGAAGAATTATAGAACAAAATCGTCTCTTTTCTAAGAAATTTGACTGTCAGACACCAATGAGGAAAATACAACACGCTAGGTATTTCAAATGGGTGGGGTGCCATACAGGAATAGGGTTGTGCAAGTGATGGAGATGCTAAGAGGCAAATTGGGACTGGGGCTGGGTAGCCCCAATATCAGCATCTTCAAGAAGCTATTGACATCTCTAGAGTAGGAGGGAAACTGAGAAAGGAGTGTCACCAGAGCTCTGTCATCAGATCATGAAGGAAAAGGCTTCCAGTGAATGGCGTCAAGACCAAGAAGGCTGCCTGAAGTTGTGTAAGAGGGGAAACAGGAGGCAGGGGAGAGAGATATACTGTTGTACTTTCTGGAAGTCAGGAGGCAAGAGGGCTTGGGGATCCAGCACCTATATGAGGAATAGAACAGGGGGAAAGGGAAGACTGATCTAAAGGTACACAAGATCTCCTGGGATGCCATTCTGACAGCAGAAAGAACAGGGGATCTCAGTGTTAGCATGAGTAGGTTGAGTGGGAACATGAAGCTACAGAATGAAATGAACTGAGAGAAACCTCCTAAGTATAATAAAATACTACAGGTTTTCTATTGGCAAGAACACATCTATATATTAATATTTTTTAAATTTTTGTCTCTGTAGCAGTACTTGAAGATCCAGGCCACTCCTGGTGATACTCAGCCTGGCAGTGGAAGTCTCAGGCCTGGTGGTGTGGTGCAGTGTGGGCCAACAGAGTTAGGGGACCAGGGCCACCCTAGCAGTCCTCTGGGGTGGGGGACTTATGTACTCTTAATGCTTAGAACTGAATGGCTGTGTCCCCCTACATTCCAACAGCAAAATCCTAGCTCCAAGGTGGATGGGATTAGGACCTGATCTTTGGAAATGTACTTGGTCAAAAGAGTGGGGTATGGATGGAGTATGCACCCTAATTAATAGAGACAAGATAGAAGCTCCTTCCTTCACGTGGCACACACCGCAGGAAGCAGGTCATTTCCAGACATCAAATCCATAGAAATTTCATCTTAGAATTCTAACCTCCAGAACTATGAGAGATAATTCTTTTCTTATTATTCCAGTCTATCATACTTATATTTATAGCTTTCCCTAGCTGACTTCAACAACCTGTAAGTTACTGGAAATAGGGGAAACTAAGGTAAATTCAGAACAGGCAGTTTTCCTGTTGCTTAACAAGCCCAATTTACGAACTCCCAGATATTACTAGATGATGACAGACGTCAGGGCTCAGAGATGGGAGACCTTCTGGCAAGAGGTCAGAATGGAAAGGGAAAAAAAGGTGGTAAGAAACTAGGCCTGAGGGAAGAAGAGGTGAGAATGAAAATGAACCATCCCCTCAAGGGAAAATGTACAGAGATGGAGATAGCTTCATGGATGCAACTAGAGCAAAAATAAAAACTCTGTTTACACTCCCGAAGACTCAAACACACCCATGCTGGCCACTTACATGCAGGGATAGTGCAACTGTATCAGGTGGGTGCTGATATTTCAAGGACAACTGAGAAGATATCAGTAAGGAGTAAAACACAGAAAAAGAGTAGGAGTGGTCACTGATCAAGTGTTTGATTCAATGAATATGAGTTTACAATGAAGGAACAGAACAACCTCAGTTCACACAGTGTCACAACAAATTCTAGACAAATGCAAAGAAGGTAAGAGTTAAAGGGGAACTTCACAATACTGCTTTCTGGAGGAACTGTGTGTGTTTGTGTTTGTGAGAGGGTTGGAGAGAGAGAGAGAGGGAGAGGTAGGGGGAGGGAGAGAGATCACCCTGACTCACACTAGTATTTGTGACTGTTTACAGTGCTGTGGTTAACTTCCATAACTGACCATAAATGAGCAACAGCGAGAACTTCTGGACTCCTCCATCTCCAGGAAAAGTTGACTTGCAGGCACCCAACTTGCTACAGACCTGGGCCCTTTCCTCAGTACAGGAGGCAAAATGCTGGGGCCCACTTACAACCATAGCACTGGGAACCAAAGCCCAGAATCAAATGTCAAAATAAATATAATGGAACAGATGTAGTAAAGTTGGTGTGGTAATGACTCACCCTCCCAGATATTTCTTTCTGAAATATCTCTGTTCAGTGGGTCATTTATTCTTAGCATGCCAATGAGACTAAGGTTCTCTCACACAGTTCTCACCAAAGTCAGAAAAGGTGTCACCCTGGGTGATGAGAAAAGTCTGGGTAGAAAGAAAGGTAGATGTCATCAATAAGAAAGGAAACCCATTCTTTCTACCGCTTTGTGCTTCTCTTTCAATATCATTAGGTCTTTGATGAAGCAGCAATAGCTGCAGCAATACAAAAGTGTCTCTATATCAGCATTTCAAATAAATGTATTGTACTGCATTGGCAGTACAATAACTCAAGGAGCAAACCAAATATACATCTGAGGTTTGTTCTTGGGAAGACAGTAAATTATAGCATCTATCTGCAGCCATGGCTCAAAGCAGAGCTTCTTAAACTTCTTTCACACTCAGTAAGAGACTCTGTTAGGACAAATTTTTTGGCTTTTCTTCCCCTATAGATTATGTTTCAGGAGATAGGAGTTAGGCCCCTGATTCTGTATGTCTGGCAAGCCCAGAAGGGGATATCAAGTGATACTGGTAGGGTCTTGCCTTGAAATCACCAGCCACTTACAATGAGCAAACATTTATGACAAGCAGAAGAAATTCATCAAGTTGTGCAATCTCAATGCTTCTGAGAAACCAATAGAAAAATTACATTTACAGGAGTAATTTTTCTTGAAGCCAAGAAGATACAGGGCATGCTTAGAAGCAAAACTACATTGGACTGGTTATAAATTAGCCTTTGTAGAAACCGTATTTCCAATATCTTCCAGGAGATGAGTAATTTACAATAAGTGATACAATAAAATAGCATAATCCATGTGGGGACTATTTAGAGTAAAAGTTCACAGTTGACGAATGAGGAACCAGGACAAAAGCAAATATGTAAGTGAGCAGCAGGGCTGGGACCAGCACCCTTGTCTCCAGACTCACTGTTCAGTATTCCCGTTACAGACAATGGGAGCCAAGTTTCCTATCCACGAGCTTTATTCATGAAAGAAAATATAATGATGCAGGAGGATTGTGAAGTTTTACTGTCCTTCATGGAGGAACAATACAGATAGGTCCTGTACAATGTTAACATAGAATATTTCAGTCCTGGTGTCTCCTAAAATAAACCCTCCTTTGGGACTGATTCTCAAAGTGTTCCTGGAAAGGAGCATGGCCAGACAAGCTCCCCTCTATTTCCACTTCCTCCATTTCTCTTCCCTACCTACTTCCCAATGGTCTGGAAAACACAGGTAAACAAACAATGTTTGAAAGTGCCAGCAAGAGATACTGTGGCACTCTGCAAGCTTTCAGGAGCATCCTTTCCCAGACAGGGAAAGATGTGTCCTTTTATGGTTTGTTCGGGTCGAAACAGAAAGATGATGTTCTTACCATCTTAGGAAAGCAGCTGTCCAGATCTGCCTTAGAGTAGACATCCTTCTCCTCTGAGGTTCAGAGATGTTTGTAATTGTGTGAACACTTTTGGCCTGTAGAACTAGAGGGCCAAAGATACTCCCTTCCCCACGCCAAATTTTCATTGCTATTACAAACTGAGTCAATGGTGAAAATATTGTTTTTCCTTCTCATTTTGTTATCAGAGGAACAGTCGGCATGTGTGTAGAAAAACCAAAGCAACTGTCAAGGAGAAGAGATATGAAAAAACAAAATCTCTGTTTAAAAGAGCAAAGGTCATCATGTGACATGCTTTAAGGAGATGCTTTAGTTTGATACTCATAACCCTCTTGATTTGTTTTCTAAGTTGGTATTTCTTTTTTGCCACCACTGTACCATTAACATTCTGCTTCTGCCTCTATTTGCCAGAGAGGCTCCAGGATTCTGATGAGGAACAATTCTAGCTAGAAGTGCAATCTAGGGTTGAAAAGATAAGAAAGAATCACTTGCTGGCAGGCAGGGAATGTTGCAGGACTAAAACAAAAATTTTAAAGTCTTTCAAAACACTCTAAGACAGGAAACCCAGAGGACAAAGCGCTATATAGTTATGCTGCAGCTACTGCCAACGGCTCTACTGGTTAATACACACCTACCAGATTACTACCAAAATGAAGTCATAACTGGACTTAGAACGACTTGTAGGTCTCATGCACAAAAATGTTCAGTTAATGATCAAATACTTTAAATAACTTATAGCATTTGAACAACCAATAATAAATAATTCACACACAGCAGGTAGGGCATTTGCCTTGCACGAGGCCGACATGGATTCGATTTTTTTTGTCCCTCTCGGAGAGCCCGGCAAGCTACCAAGAGTATCTCGCCCGCACAGCAGAGCCTGGCAAGCTCCTCGTGGCATATTCAATATGCCAAGAACAGTAACAACAAGTTTCACAATTGAGACGTTACTGGTGACCGCTCAAACAAATCGATAAGCAATGGGATGACAGTGACAGTGACAGTGATATATTGAGTGTAGATGTCCAATAGAATCAACAAAAATATCCCATCTAGTTCAGTGGCATGTCAAGCAACCTTTGAAATAGTAATTATAAAAACACTGACAGTCATTTTAATTTAAAACATATTGTCCTAAAGCTGGATCATCATCATGACATGTAAGTCCAAAATGCAACATGTCACATATTACTAATTTTATAATAATTGCCTGTCTTATTTTATGAGAAGATCATTCAGTTCGAGGATTATTTACTACCTGTATAAAAATATTTATGCCTGTGACCTTACACTAAAAGAACACTGAAAACTGATATTTGATCTTGGAGGGAGGCATAATTTTTACTCAATGTGTCTGTATTTCAGTTACTACTTATAAAGTTGGCAATATGTCATCAAAGAAAAAATTCGATTTGTTTCAATTGGTTTCGATTTGTTTTGAACAGTTGAGACAATGTTCACTTAAGCAAAAAATAATAATAATTTAACAAATATTTACTGAGTTTCTCCTCTACCCCAGTTACAGAGAAGTGTATCCAGTAGGTGAAGTTGCTGCCCCTGGGGAACTGACAGTCTCATTTTGGGAGAGGAGGAGAGGTAACAGAAACAAAATGAGAAAATAAATGAGTAACAGTCAGCTGATGACATGGTTAAGTGCTCACATAAATGCCCCCTGTGACTTGCATATACACTCTAACACTAAAGAACTTCCAGTTGCTGCTTCCCATAGAGTTAAACCATGACCAATATTTGACATATTTCATATATTCATCTCCTGGTGTTGTTGTAATAAATTACTGCGAACACTGTGGTTTAAAATAGCCCAAATTCTTGCCATTCTAACGTCTGAAGTCTGAAGGAAATCTCACTAGACTAAAGTCAAATATCAGCAGAGCCATATTCTTCCTGGAGGCTCCAGGGGAAAACTCATTTCTTCTTTTTTCCAACTCCTAAAAGTGTCCCACATTCCTTGGCATCTCATCCTCTTCCATCTTCAGAGCCAGGAACTATATCACTCCAACCTCTGCTTCCACTATTATTTCACCTTCTCTCTGCCTCTCCTGCCTCCTACTTATTAGGGCCACTCTGATTACTATAAAGCCACTGGGGTAACTCAAGATACGGATTCTAGTTCAAGATCTGCTGATAGGCAACCTTAACCTCATATGCAATTCCTAGATTTTAAACACAAATTTACAAGCTTCAAGACTTAGAACATGCATTGGCCTTATTTCAGAGACCCACAAATAAATCTCAAAAGAGAAAGTTGCAGTTAATCTGGACCTGCAAGAGCAGAACAGACCAGGGTAAATCAGAGGTATTTAGGTTAGTCTGGTGCCCACCCAAGCAGAGCTTCTGGTAGCCCCTTGCTTCCACAATCCAAAATTACTGCCACACCCCTGGCCTGACTCTACCATCTCAAGATGGACCTTACCAAGATATAATCTGCTGAAAATTTGGGTACGTGGGTTTTGTGACTGAAATATCCAGGCTTTCTTGGGGTTGGGATAGACTACCTTCCCCCACTTCCCAATACTCCTGGAAGCACCTGCAGTCACCTGCATGAATTAACCCCAGAGCCACCATGTAAGCTCTACTACCAGTCTAGCTTCAGAGACCCATAAATAAATCTCGAAAGAAATCAAAAGCCACAGTTAATCTCGGAATCATGCAAGGCTGAATAGACTGGGGTAAATCAGAGGGGTCAGTTTGGCCTGTGCCCACCCAAGCAGAGCCTCTGGCAACCACTTGCTTCCACATTCCAAAATCGCCACCATGCCCCTTGCTTGGCTCCACCATCTCAGGACGGACCTCACCAAGATATAATCTGCTGAAAATTCTGGGATGTGAGTTTTGTGACTGAAATCTCCAGGCTATCTCAGGGTTGGGATGGCTACCTTCCCCCACCTCTTTGTACTTCCAGAAGCCTCAGCAGTCACACCCACACCCCAAAGCAGCCACCCAATTGAAAAGCTACTTCAGCCTTACTGTCCTGATAAAAATACAGAATGCCCTGAACAAACACCATGATCTCCTAGCACCTGTATTGCAAACCATGATGCACAAAAGGAGAAGGACAGAAAAAGCAAGAAGGAAAGTGCCTCCCATAGAGGTAGGCTGGATGTGGGGTGTTGGGGGATGGTGCTAGAGAAACGGGACATTGATGGTGGGACAAGCACACTGGTGGAGGGATGGATGCTGGATCACTGTATGACTGAAACCCAATTATGAACAGTTTTGTAATGGTCTATCTCATGGATATTCAATTAAAAAAATTTTTTTAAAGTGATATGAAGTTCATGCCCAATTCAATCAGCTTAATCTATAGCTGAATAAATAGTGCTCCTACATTTTTTTAAAAAAGGACTTAGAACATGGACATCTTTGAGGAAGAAGGGAGGATTATCCTGTCCACCACATCCCATGGGATAGCTTCTTGTGGCACTCCCTATGGAATTATTCAGTAATTAATTTTTTAAAGTTTTTTAATATCATTTCAATTTATTTTTATTTAACTAATATTGCTGCATAAGACTATGTACGGCAGAGCCTGGCAAGCTCCCCATGGCATATTTGATATGCCAAAAACAGTAACAATGATGGGTCTCATTCCCCTAACCCTGAAAGAGCCTCCAATGCAGCACAAGTAAAGAGAGGCTGCTAAAATCTCAGGGCTAGGACGAATGGAGACGTTACTAATGCCCACTCGATCAAATCAATGAGCAATGGGATGACAGTGATACAGTGAATTAATATTGTTATATAAGACTATGTAAATTTTAGGAGTGCACTTTTAAACTGCTTCAAATATACATTACCAAATCCTATTAAGCAGCACACTCTACCAGACTCCTTTTTAACTCTGTTTTTTATTATTAAATCACCGTGAGATACAGTTACAAAGTTGTTCATGATTGAGTTTCAGTCATAAAATGTTCATACACACATCCCTTCATCAGTGTACAATTCCCACAACCAATGTGTCCCCAGTTTCCCTCCTGCTACCCCCAACATCTCTTCTCTCTCTCTCTCTCTCTCTCTCTCTCTCTCTGGCATTATGGTTTGCAATACAGGTACTGAGATGTCATCAAGTTTGTTTTTTAACCTACTTTTAGCACACAGTTCTTATCCAGAGTGATCATCTCCAACTATCTTTGTCATAGTGGTCCATTCTCTCCCAACTGTTTCTCCCCACAGCATTTGAGGCAAGCTTTAAACCATGGACCAGTCCTTCTGGCCCTTGTTTCTACTGTCCTTGTCCTTGGGTATTGGTCTCATATTATGCCATTTTTTTACATCTTACAAATGAGTGCAATCATTCTATGTCTGTTCCATTCCATCTGACTCATTTCACTCCGCATGATGCCCTCCATGTCCACCATTTATAAGCAAATTTTATGACTTCTTTTTTTCCTAACTGCATAGTATCCCATTATGTAGATGTACCATAGTTTCTTTAACCAGTCATCTGTTCCCGGCCACTCAGGTTGTTTCCAGATTCTGGCTATTGTGAACAGTGTTGCAATGATTTTCTCAGAGATATTAAGGACACCAGAAACAGTGGTATAAGTTTTTCATTTACAACAGTGTTTCTCAGTTGGGGGTCTTAAGGCTCCCTATTGGCCCCCAGGATATTGAAGAGGGCACAGGTGAAACTCGTGTAATTGGAAGGCATGTCTTCAGACTGGGAGCCAACTGGTAGGACAAAGGAACCACAAAGGTGTGAGGGGAGGAGAGATAGTACAGCAGATAAGGGGATTGTTTTGAACATGGCTGACTCAGGTTCAATCTTCAGCACCCTATGTGAACCTCCAAGCCCTGCCAGAAATGATCCCTCAACAAAGAGCCAGGAGTAAGCCCTAACCACCAGTGGGTATAGCCCCTAGTCACCTCCATAACCAGAGAAAGAAAATAAATGCAGAAAGGGATATAATATAACATAACAAAAAATGGTTGATAAGCATTGATATAAAAAGATAAGTTTAAAACTACCATAGTTTACCTGTGAGATTTTGGGCAAGTCATTTTAATATCAATGAGAATAATAATATCTCATCCATGCTTCTGTGGAGATAATTACATGAGATGAAATATGTGAAACAATGAGGTTGGAATTATAGCACAGCAGGGAGGGTGTTTGCCTTGCATGCAGCCAGCTGGGGTTCAATCCCTTGCATCCCATATGGTCCCCTGAGCACTGCCAGGAGTAATTTCTGAGTGCACAGCCAGGAATAACCCCTGTGCATTGTCAGGTGTGATCCAAAAAGAAAGAAGGAAAAGAAAAAAAAAAACATGTGAAACAAGTGTGTACTTGGAAAACAGAAACGAGAAGCTGATTCATAATATGTAGACTCAGCTGTTCCTAAATCACTCTATCCATGAGCAAAACCTATTCTTGGTAACAAGTTGAAACTTTCAAGCTAAAAATAATATAGCATTATAGAAGTCTGTCAATTAATGGCATGTAAGTCACAATTTCCCAATTTCCCACTTGAAGAAATACATAAAATGACTATTGAGTATGATGAACTCCTGAAACACAAGAATAGGCATGAAAAACAGAAAGTATATTGACCTCAAATGCAAACCCAATCTAAAAAATATGTGATTGTTGCTGCAGAAGGGATCCACCCAAGAACACCTGCCATCCCAAGAGCATCATTTTCCTTATCACTCCAAATTCTTCCACTGCAAGAATTACAACTCAACCAGAGAAAAGTGGATGGATGGGGATATTGTGACCTCTGAAGAATAAAGGAAAAGATGGGATATGGGAAAACTACAAAAAGGATGCAAACTAGAATTGGAAAGAACAACCAGTTGAAATTACAAAGAGTAAAGTTCCATCTAGATATTTAAACTACTAAGCAGCTGGTGAAAGAGATTTCTATTCAGGCTGAGTCATCATGGAAGAATCAACATAAGCACTGGGAATTTGTCCCAGGACTAGGAACATTCACCTGACCTTAGGTGAAGATGTGCTAACAGTAACCTGACACAATGTTGCAAGGTAAGTGCCTTTAAGGACATGAAAGTCTGACCACATGCAAAATAGACTGAATCTTCTCTTGAAGGCAGTCAACTAAAAAAATTCTAAAATATTATTAAAAATTCAATTTTTTCTACAATGTGTAAAAGAATACTAGATTTTTTAAATAATTAGTGCATAATTTATAGGAAGTAGCACTGCACTGTAGCACTGTCGTCCCCTTGTTCATCGGTTTGCTCAAGTGGGCACCAGTAACATCTCCATTGTGAGACTCGTTGTTACTGTTTTTGGCATACTGAATACACCACGGGTAGTTTGCCAGGCTCTGCCGTGCGGGTGGGATACTCTCGGTAGCTTGCCAAGCTCTCCAAGAGCAACGGAGGAATAGAACCCAGATTGGCCACATGCAAGGCAAATGCCCTACCCGCTGTGCTATCACTCCACATTTTAGAATCAATTTTGTAATCTCACTGACATGCAAGTAAACATACTTCACCTGTTTCATAAAGAAGAGATACAGAATAGTCTCTGATAGGTGGAATATAAGGTAACATACTCTCAGATACACGGGCTCCTGGCTGGAACCTCCAGGACAATCTTGGGGGATGGGCCACATTCCCACTCTGCAAATCCTGAGCAGCAGCACTCACACCCCAACGGCTGCTGGCATGCATATGGCCAGACTCCATTGCCTCACAACTGAGCTCCACAAAGATGAAAACTACTGAAAATTTCAAGTACACCAGGTTTTCCTTGACTAAAAACTCCAGGCCTTCTTGGAGTGGTGATTGGCAACCCCCCCAACCCCTTCCTTAATCCACCCCCACAATTCCAAAGCTCTGGCAGCTACACCCACATTCCACCACTGCCACAATGTAACATCACTGCCCACTTAAATATTCTGAATCTTCTGGAGAGACAGCTCCAAACTCTACAATACTAACATTCCAGTAGGAACACATCAGATTGGTAGGAATGTAACACAGAAGCCAGCTAAGCTTAATTAACAATAACATTAACACAAAACGGCTCAACTAGCAACAACACCATAGTAGTAAACTCTCAGACAAGGACTTAACATCTCCATGGTGAGATACAATTTTTACAAACTTTTCTTTCCCTAAGTATCAATTGATAATACCATTAGCCAGTTAGAGGTAATGAATAATATAGAATAAAGTATTTTGGGCCTGCTACAGAGGGAGGCTTGAGGGGTGTTTGGGAAAATGGGGACAACGGTAAAGTAAAGGGAAGGTCACAGTAATGGTAGAACTGGTGTTGGGATAGTGAATGTCTATAACAAATGCATCATGAACAACTTTGTAAACCATGGTTTTATATAAAATGGGGAAAGTAAAAGAAACAAACTAAGTCTCAGAATTAAATGTCCAAAGTAACTAGTTCTGAGAACTGGTCTCTAGGACTGCACTGTCCCTGGCAAGGAACAGGAGAGGGTGGAAAGTGCAGGAGCTTGAGGGGAAGGCCGAGACAGGGCGGAGAGGAGAGACTTAGAGGGGGTGAGTGCTGGCATGTTGTATGCATGACACTATACCATTAATCGTATTATAAATCAGAGTGCCTAAAACTAAAATGAAATATAAATTTTAAACATTTTTTGTTTTTAATAAAGAAAAAGAATATGGGTAAGAGATTGCAACAGAAGCTGGCTGATATGAAAGACAAGAAACAGAATGATTCTTAAAAACAGAAATTTTTTTTGCAAAACCGACCTGGAATAAAAAGTAAGATTCACCTTCTGAATATAAAATCCTAAAAGGAAAAGCATTTAGAGATTTTTTTTTAGAGAATAAAAAGGAAGCTACAATAAAAGAGGAAAATAAAGAAAGATATTATGATAAACATAGAAGACAAAACAATCTAAATTATTAATGCTTCACTGTCCAATAAAAAAGAAAAATAATCAAGATTATACTTCTTACATAAAAGTAAAACAATTTAAAAACTGGCATTTTATTTTAATTTTTAACTGAGCTAACACTGGTTTATAACATTGTATGGGCTCACGTATACAGTATTCAATGTGAAATCTGTATAAACTACGTTTTTGAGTTATAGGATCAACTATCATTCAACACATCAACAATCTACCCAACTTGTTCACTTTACATCCTATGTTCCTCTGGTGACCATCATTTTGTTCCTGTAATGTGGTGGGTTGCTTTTGCACAGCTTATTTGGTCTATAACTTATTTTTTAAGTCTGTGTCTCTGTCACAATCATCACTGAAGGCCTCATTTCCATCCAAAACCATAAAATTAGTATTTTCTCTTTTTAAAATCTGTGTTGCTTTATTTTTATTTTATATATTTCATTTTTGTCTTTTGGGTCACACTCAGCAATGCTCAGGGATTACTTCCGGTTCTGCACTCAGGAATTACTCCTGGCAGTGCTGGGGGACCACATGGGATCAAACCCAGGCTGACCGCATGGAAAACAAACCTCCTACCCACTATACTATTGTTCTGGACCAAAACTAGGATTCTAAAATACATACATAAATCTCCCTTAATAACTTAAATTAAAGATCACTTTACAACACAACTGTAGAAAGACATTTAAAGTTTAATTACAAGACTTTTTGAAAAGTATCCATGACTGCATAATACTTTTAAAAAAATTTTTTTATTGGGGCTGGAGCAATAGTACAGCAGGTAGGGCGTTTGCCTTGCACGCGGCCGACCTGGGTTCGATCCCTGGCATCCCATATGGCCCCCCAAGCACCGCCAGGAGTAAGTCCTGAGTGAAAAGCCAGGAGTAACCCCTGTGCATTGCTGGGTGTGACCCAAAAAGCAAAAAAAAAAAAAAAAAAAAGAAAGAAAGAAAAATTTTTATTTATTTTTTTTTATTGAATCACCATGAGAACAGTTACAAAGCTTTCAAGTTTTAAGACATAGAAGATAAATCTAAATGCTAGTCAAAGAATAAAAATAAAGCACTACATTCAAGATATTAGGGAAAAGAAAAGGAATAAGAGATTTTAAAATATTAACAAAGCTGAAGCAACACTGTAGCACTGTAGTACTGTCATCCTGTTGTTCATCAATTTGCTGGAGCAGGCACCAGTAATGTCTCCATTGTGAGACCTGTTACTGTTTTTGGCATATAAAATACGCCATGGGTAGCTTGCGAGGCTCTGCCTTGTGGGCAGGATACTCTTGGTAGCTTTCTGGGCTCTCGGAGAGGGGCAAAAGAACCGAACCCGGGTCGGCCTCGTGCAAGGCCTACCCGCTGTGCTATCACTTCAGTCCAAGGCAACACTAGCAAAAATAATAGAAAATGAAGTACTATATTTAAGATATTAGAAAAGAAAACAAAGGAATAAGTCAAGATTTTTAAAATTAATAAAGGTGCAATAATTAATTACCTTAAGAATAAGGGAGAAAGCAAAAAACTATTGAGACTATACAATAGAGGGAACTTACAACTTGTTGAAATAAACCAATTCTCTCAAGTTTGAGCAAGGGAAAAAAGAAAAAGACACATACATTAATGGTGAGAAAATGGCACATAATCCAAATCATAAGACAAGCTAAAACTCAAAATAAAACACTTAATTTGGATCATTTAAAAAATCTGGGTAAAATTTAAATTTATCTGGGAAAATACGAATTACCTACAGAGAAAAGTATTCATGAAGGAAATTAAAGAGTTCATGAAAAATTTCCTCAAATAAGGCCAGTTCTTTTCTTTAAGCTTTAAAATTATAATTAAGTCCCATGCATCCCAAAATAGGTTAGAATGCAGAACAAAATGAATCATTCATTTATTTTTTTAAATTCAGTTATAAAAACCTGAAAGAGGGGAGATATATGTTAATATTTATCATGAATATAAAAAAATTCTATGGAAATTTTCAAAAAATAAAATTCAACATATTAAAAGGAAATATTAGCTAGTTATTCATTTACATCAGGAGAAGTTTCATATAAAACTTATTTGTCTTCTCTTCTATTCAACACTTTAATAACTACAAAGGCACTGGACCATATACAATATCCATTGATTTAGTAATAAAATGTGAAACCTTAGAAATAAAAGAAAATGTTCATAGCATAATAAAAAGTAACTAACAGTCACCATAAAATAATACATGTATATGAGATAAAATGTTTCCTATAAAGTAGTAAATTAACGGAAGTAGAAAACCTAAGGCATTGGTCTGCATAATAAATGTGTTTTTGTTATTACTTATGTAGCTTAAAACAAGAATGAAACAAAAAAAACACAATTAAAAATAAACTAATAAAACAGAATTTTTCTAAATAATTAACAACAATATAACCAAATAATGTTCTCAAATATATCTAAGAAAGAGATGTGGAATCTTAATATTTTAAAAAGATGATCACCATGAATGAGAACAATCAATGCTATAAATTGCCTTTCTTTCACAAATTATTTACAGATTTGACAAAACCTAGAGGAATTTGGGGAAAATTTAACAGAGATTCTAAAGTTCACCTGGAAGGATAAACAAATGATAGTAGCAAACAATTTTTTTTCTATAAAAGAGAAGAATCTTGCCCTCTCAGACAATTAACAAGCTAAAAGTCTCTAACAAATAATTAATGAGATGTAGAACAAAATAGACATCACAAAAATAAAACAGCTTCTGGTACACAAGAAAACAAGCTCTGAACACATGTGAGGAAAGAAAAATTATGTTAAACAAAATAAGTCACAGGGAGAACAAAATGTGGACGACCGCACTCATCTGCAGTATAGAGAGGGGGGAAAAAAAAACAAAACCAGGGAACAAACCCTTGGCCCCAGATTACAAAACAGGTATTACCAAGAAGTGGGGGAGTGGCTTCGGGAAGGGATAATTGAGGATACGGCCTAAGGTCACATAAATTCAGTGGAAGTCTTTTGCAAGCCCTTAGATGGTGGTGAGAAAAAGTAACTATGGATCAAGACCATAAATGTTAGTATTATAAACCTGTTACCTTAACTACAGTAAAAATCATTAAAAGGAAAAAATTATTTGCTGAAATGTTTAATTATTAAATACTCAACATAGGGGGATATGGTGCCACCAGCAGGTCAACATGTACCTGTGGGGTGAGTGCATCAGCAGCCTGATGGTGTCTTCAGACTTCCAGATACCCCAAAATTGCTACTGTGCCTTTGGCCAGACCCCAACAACTTGGGGCCAAGTTTACCAAGATATTAAATGGCCAAAAGTTAGGTATGTGGGAGACACACCCACAAACCACCTCTGGCTCAGCTATATAAGTTCAATTTATTAGTCTTATTTCAGAGAACAATAGATAAATCTCAAGAGATCAAAAGACACAGTAAGGGCCGATGGTGTGGAGCAATGCGAACGAGCAGGCACACCCTGCAGGGCATATGCCAATAGTTCATTTCTCTGGAAAAGATGGAAACAAGGACCAAGAGACAAACAAAAGAATCTCTGAACCAAGCAACTCGCTGCAGAGATGCCTCCACACTTTAAGCCAGGCCGACTTCACTGGGGTGCCTCAGACGGGGCAAGCATTGTCCCTCCACATGCCCTAAAAATCCCTGCAGCCACCTACTTCCAGAACCCAGTGAGAAGTGCACTATGCAGTATGCTAACAGACAAAATTCAGGCCTCAAGGGATAGGGGATGGGCTGGACCCTCCCACCTGGACCTTCCCACCCCCCACCCCCCACCTCCTGCAGGCATTGAACCTCCACCTATCCCCTAAAAATCCCAGCAGCCGCCAGATTCCAGAACCCAATGAGAAGTGCAGGCTGTCTCCACCGAAGCACCTTGGAGGGGGGACGGGTTGAGTTTCCCTCCCCACCCCAAGCAGAACCCTGGCAGCTGAAAACCTCCAGAACCCAACCACCACCATGCCCAAGGCCACTCTCCACACACTTGGATGAGCCTCACCCAGGAGGGGATGAGCCTCACCCAAGATGGGATGAACCTCACCAGAGAGTGGACCGGCAGGAAAAATCCAGATATGTGGGAACCCATGACTGATATCTCCAAGCCCTCTTGGTTCTGAACTGGGCGTCCTCCCTCCAAGTCCCCAGTTTTCCAGTAGCTTGCAGTCACACCCACAAACTGCCCCCAGCGCCATGTAATCTCATGAACAACCAAGACCCAGAGACTATAAACTAAAGCTCCCCGAAAAGAACAACACAGAATTTCCTGGAAATTATATTCTAATCCATAACAAGCAATACAAAATAAATCGTCTAGCACTGCCTTTTCGGCAGGTTTTAGTGGTGGTGGGACTGGTGTCGAAATATCGAATGTAACTAAAGTAGAGAGAGAGTATGGGGGAAATTGTCTGCCACACAGGCAGAGGAAGGGTTGGAATGGGATGAGGGAGGGGGAAATACTGGGGATTTTGGTGATGGAAAATGTGTACTGGTGAAGGGATGGGTGTTTGATGATTGCATGACTGAAGGTCAAACATTAAAGCTTTGTAACAGTATCTCAGAGTGAACCAATAAAAAGGGGGAAAAATAATAATAAAATGATAAAATAAAATTAACATTCTGAATTTTTAAAAAAGCAATGTGGAGTTCATGCCCAGTTCAATCAGGTTAATCAATGGCTGAATAAACAGTACTCCTTCTTTTAAATAAATACATAAGTGCTCAACATAGAATAGATTTCAAATGAATCAAAGAGTTAAATCTGTTATTATTAAGGGATAAAAGCAGGAGGAAAGAAAAGACACAGTATGTTTTTGAGATAAATATATGATTGAGAATAAAATATGTAAGAATAAAACCAGTTCAAGGGAGGACCAGAAAGTATGTGTAAGGTATGCCTGAGAATAAGTCCTGGGCACAGCTGGGTATGGCACAAAAATAAATAATTTTTTTAAATACAAAACAGAAGAGATAGTTTTGAATCCCCCTCACCCCAAAAAAAGTATGCCAAAAGTATTAAAACTTTTAAAATTATATAAAATCATATAAAAATTATATCATGACTAAAGAGTTCTTACATGTCTTTAAGATAAACACATCCCACTTTGCGGCAAAAGTGGAGGAGAGACATAAAGTCATTCTCACAAGGAAAGAAACATAAATGGTCACTGAAGATTTGTAAAATTCTTCAGCTTCACCTGTAGAGAAAAAAGAACTAATATGTTAAATAACTATAATACGCAATTCTGACAAAAAACCAGGATTTTCAAGGAGTTTAGATTCCTAGAAAGTCATCTAGCAGTATGTTTACAATGGGCGTGCACTTTGATATTGAAGTTGCTCTTCCAGGAACTCAACTAAAGAAATTAAATTAAGATGTTTAGTACAGAAACCTGTATCACTTATAATGACATGAAAATATCTAAATACAGAGGCTGAAGAGATAGTACAGCAGGCAAGGCATGCATCTGAACTGGGTTTCATCCTCAGCACCCCATATGAGTGCTGAGTACTGCCAAGAGTGATCCCTGAGCACAGAGCCAGGAGTAAGCCCTAAGAACCACTAAGCCCAAAAGTCAAAAAGCGAATATCAAAAGAATATATATGTGCATATATGCAATTCTATATAGAAGCTTGAACAAAACAAGATTTAATTTAAAAATACAACATAATAGTTATAACGGGAACAGAATCAAGCATTCTAAGTTCAAATACTATTTGACCACATAGAAACTTTAAAACCTTACACAACTTACATAAACTCTTTTTTAACATTTTTATTTTCACAATATTTGATTACATTTAATATTTAAACACCAATCCCCCCACCATTACACCTTCCCACCACTGTATACATAAACTCTCTGCATCTTGGTTTTCTTTGTAAGAAAAGTGGTACCTAATCCACAGATGTTGTGAGAATAGTGTCAGTAGGAGTAAAGAAATTTCAGTATAAATATGAGTGTTCAATGCATGTCACTACCTATATGCCAAAAGATAGTGTGATTTATTATTATCTACTATTATCACATAGGCATTAAAATGAACTTTGAAGTGTAATGCATGGAAAATGTTAATGATAAATGAATAAGCACAATCTATACAATCTCTTCCATAGAAAAAGAAAAGAACATTTTTCTACTGATTTTATGGTACCAACATTGCCATGAAAACAGAACCTGACAAAGATGACTCAAGAAAACTACAGCAACACCAAGATCATGGATGACACAGATGTTGACATCTTCAGCAAAATATGACCATAATGAATTCAGTAAATTATAAAATAAAAAATATAACATGATCAATTAACTTAGACTTATTCAGGGTAAGCAAAGTTATCTTATTTCTCAAAATTTTAATTTATTAAAGTACCATGAATTACAAAGTTATTCATAGTTGGGTTTTTGACATACATTGTTCCCTCACCAATCCTGCCACCGATGTCAACTTCTTCCACCAGTATTTCCAAGTTCCCTCTTCTACACTGCCCCCAACTCCATCAGCCCCAGCCTGCCATCTTGACAGGCACCTTTTAAATTTGGTTATTAAAGTTTGGGCCTCATGATTTCAATGTTGTTGACTCAAGGTTACCTTTATGTTTGAAAATCAACCCCTGTAATATACTGTATTAACAGAAGACAATGGTGAAGAATAGAAATCATGTGATCACATCACTGATGCAGGAAAAAGATCAAACAAATTTAGTACTCATCTCAGCAAACATGGAGGGGATGGAAATATTCTCAACTTGATATGAAGATATCTACAGCACACACTATACTCAATGGTGAAGTACTGAATGCTTCTTCCCTAAGATTAGAAACTAGGAAGATTTATGTGCTATTCTGGAAACCTTACTCACTGTTTAAGACAGGAAAAGGTAATGTAAAATCCTGAACATGGATGTTTACGTCATCTCTTCATGTTTAACAAAATAAAAACAACCCAGAGAGAAAACATGGGGGTAAAGTGCTTGCCTTGCATGGCCAACCCCAGATGGATTCTTTGTACCACATCTGGTTGCCTGAGAAGCACTAGAAGTGATCTTTGAGCAATGAGTCAAAAATTATCTCTGAGCACCACCAGATGTGGCCCACACTTCCCCCCAAATCTAACCCAAATGTTCTTCACCAGGTAAATGGATAATGATGATGTATAATGAATGCTTTCTTTTCATAAGGAGAATTGACTTACTAACACATACAATGACTAGATAAAGCTCAGAGATGCTATTGCCATTAGACCCCAATGTAAAAAATTACACCTTGTCAAATTCTATTTGTATGGTGTCTTGGAAAAGGATGTTTCTGCAAAGGAGTAAGTGTGAGGGATAATACTATTAGTTATCTGTATTGTATGTCCATTTCATAAATTTTAAAAGAACGACAGATAATATGTTTGTGATGATGCAAAGATTAAAATATAAGTTGGAAATATGCCACAACATAAAATGTATGAATTTGTTCTGTCATTATGCTCAGATTTACTGAATGTAAGCTCAAGGTATTTCCTCTCAACACAGACCCCATTAAATACTTGTGATTTCAAATGACAAAATAGCCCACTCAAAAGTTCATTAATGGGCCAGAGTGATAGTATAACAGGTAGGGCATTTGCCTTGCACACAGTCGACTCAGGTTTGATCCCTGGCATCCCCAGTGGTCTCCTAAGCACCACCAGGAGTAATTCCTGAGCATTGCAAAGTGTGACCCAAATACAAAAACAAACAGCAAGTTAATTAATACAAAGTTTTTATTGTTTTTTGCTTTTTCCTGGGGCCACATTGGCATTACTCAGTGTTTATTCCTGACTGCACTCAGAGATAACTCCTGGTGGGCTTGGTGGACCATATGGGGTTCCAGGAATCAAACCAGGTTGGTCACATGCAAAGCAAATGCCCTATCACTGTACTATCACTGTGTCCCCAGCAAATGATGCTCAAAGTCTGAGTTAAGTTCCTAGGAAACTTTCATTTGGGGGAGTTACATTTAGCAGAAATGTAACGCGAGGGGTTAAAGAAAAAGTTAGAATCTTGTAAGATCAAGAACCTTTAACAAAAACCAAAAAAATGAATTGACACTCTAAAAAATGACCAATAATTCTAATAGTTATATATGAGATACCCAGGTAGAAGGTAAAATAGTAATGTTAATTTTCTCCAAAAGGAGGCTGAGTATTTAATTAAGCAAACACAGAATTTGCTATACAAAACCATTCACTCTGAAGTTCCCTAATTTTCTCCATATAATGACTACACTACATGGCAAGTAATTCCAAACAAAATAGTAATACTTCAAAATCATTTTGGAGGGGGTTGGAGCAATAGTACAGTAGGCAGGGCATTTGCCTTTGCACATGGTCAACCCAAGTTTGATCCTCAGCACTCCATGTGGTCCCCCTAATCCCGCCAGTAGTGATTCTATTGTGCAAATGAAAAAAATTATCAAGGAAACTTACCTAGCACTGAGCTCAGGTTACCAAATCTGAAAGTAATAAAACTGCAATGATGGATTAAAAACCTCCATGTCCTAATTAAATTAATTAATTAACAATAAAAATTTTATTAATTAATTACATATATTAACTTTATGCTCATTTCTCTGAATTTATAATCTTTGATAAATAATGCACTACTAACAATAGTAGAATTGCCCTTACTTCCTTCCCATTTTTTTATATGTGTTTTGGAGAAGGTGATAGGAATTACTAAATTATTCCTTCTACTTAAAAAAAAGCTGCAAGGAATATGTGTAATTATAAAAAGACAATACATGTTATCCTTGTTAGAGTAGACTTGCCTGATGTGTTCATGTGGCAGTTACAGGAATCTACACCAGTGATAAAACTGGGCAGAACTAAATACCTACATGTGCATTTACACATACAAATAAAACTAGGGAAGGTTCAATAAGGTCAGAGGATTGTCTCAATATCATTACCCTGATTGAAATATTATATTGTAATTTTACAAAATGTCACCCTTGAAGATAACTGGGAAAACTACACAAGAAATTTGTTTTTATAATTTCTTACAACTGCATTGTGAGTGTAACTCCAATTAGCTCAAAATTTTTACCTTGAAAAGATATAGTAAATACTAAATCTTCATCCTACCCCTGACCATGAGTCTTCCAAGGAGCACCCATTTTATTCATGTGTACAGCACCTATAAGAGAGAAATGTGGTATGCAGAAAGAGAGGCAAAGATGGGAAGAGTAAGAATTAAATCACTGGAATGACCCCACAATTTATCTAGATGAGTAATTCAGTTCTTCATGCCCATGTCTGTCCTTGATACCTCTTCCAACCAAGAAGAATATTTCTAAACAAACCTATCCCAGACCCAAGGTCTTTTCTTTTTTTCATTTTCTTATTGGATTTCCAGAAGCAGTCAAGTCTTTTCCCCCCAAGAGAAGATACTGAGAGACCCTCTTCTCGGAAATCTGACCACCACTGACAAAAGCTGAAAACTAGAGACATGGAGGCCTGCCCAGTGACATGGCTCAGTCAGATGACCACACAGAGATGCAATTTACAGACTCTCACTTTGCCATTTCCAGTCATCTTTTTAATGGTTCACTTAAATTTGAGTACATGAGAAGGATTCACTGTCATCCCATTGCTCATCTATTTGCTCAAGCAGGCACCAGTAACATCTCCATTGTGAGACTTGTTGTTACTGTTTTTGGCATATTTAATATGCACAGGCAGCTTGCCAGGCTTTGCTGTGCGGGCAGGATACTCTCGGTAGCTTGCCAGGCTATCCGAGATGGAGGGATCGAACCCGGGTCAGCCATGTGCAAGGCAAACACCCTACCTGCTGTGCTATCGATTCAGCCCCTTTACATCAAAGAAAGCACATGATACAGAAAATATTTTTTTAAAAGCAGAGAGACAATAGCAGTTTGGAGATACAAAACCTATTAGGAGATAGAAACTCTCCAAGATAACTATCCTTCTTAAGGATACAAGAGATCACATATTCATGAAACAGAATAAGATATTGCTAAAAACAAACAAAAGTCTTCAGAAATTAAAATATGGTAGCATGGAATAAAAGCTCAGGGAAATAAATGGAGAACTGAATGAGAAAATCTAAGATTGATATTGGTGGTGGTATTTGCTTTGTACATCAAAACCAGAAACTAGAAGTCTATTTCAAGCCTATTACCTAAACTATAATTTTAAAATTTTAAAGAAAAAATCTACAGAAATCAGCGCAAAAAGAAGAACTTATGAATCAGAAATGAAGATATGAAAAAAATCATAAGGTTTATTCAAGAAGTCAAACATCCAAATAACAAACAACTCAGAAAAAGATGAAAATGAACATAGGATAAATTAAAAATCATAAAAAAACAAGTTCTGGGATATAAAGGCAAAAGCACCCAGATTAAAAAAATTAAGTGAGTGTCCAGCAATTGCATGAACATAAAAATTACATCTGTCAGATAATGGTTATCTCATATAACATTACCATACATATGCTTGTGGGATTACATAGGAGAGAGAATTTCATACTAAAACTTTTAAAACTCAGAGGCTGAAGAGATAGTACAGATGAAGGGCCCATGCCTTGCACACAGCCAACTCAGATTCAATGTTAGATGTGAGTTTCCAAAGAAAAGCATGGTGGGCACGCAGAACTTGAGCGTTAGGTGGCCGAGAACCATTACCCTGGCTGGCGCACGTTGGTGGACAGACGAGGGACTGGGGAATGGAGAAGCAGGGCCCCTGGCTTGTTTTGGTAGTCAGTTTATTTCTCTCTCCTCCCCAGCATAGTCCAGTATCTCCCTTACAGTACAATCATACTTGTAGTTTTGGTTGTTGTCCCAGTAATCATTGTTCCATCATCCTAGTCTCCTCGTAAACCTCAAAGTCCTCTGCTTCCAGTCCTTGTCTAGTCCCCTCTTTCCCCTTTCAGCATAGTTATATAGAAATCATGAAGGGTGGGGGTACCCATCGGTGGGGTTGAACATTGTCATAACAACACACAGAAGTAAACTTCAGGGGAAGTTCTAGGAGATTAACTCAAAGACAAGATCTCATCTGAGGGTTCAAAACTCTAGATTACTAGGAGATCCGCTCAAGGGCAGGATTCCATCTGGGATGTACTGCTTTCTCCTTTCCTCAGCTAGTAATCCATTTAAACAATCACATTTTTTTTAAATATTTCTAGTCATTTTGCATGAACACAGTAAGAGATATATTAAGTTTAAAGGTTGGCTCTTCCTGGGCACATCTCACTATATGCTCCACACCATAGTCCTCAGGCCAGGTTAGTCTTTCCTAATACCAGCAGGATCCTTATTCAGTTACTTCTTTTGTGGTCATGACAGAATTTGTTTCATGACCATGCTCTTAACTAATTAAACTTATGGTGCTTAGCTTCTCCCCTTTAGATGCCAGGATAGCTTACAGCTTGCCCTGGGTCTATCCAGTCCCTTCGTAGGAACCCTGCTTTTGGAATGCTAGGAACTAAGGACAACTGACACTTAAATCTAGTAAATATGGTTGCCTAGGAGTAAATATTATTTTTGATTCAATTAACTCCCATGTTACAAAGCATAGCATTAACTGTCTTCCTGTGTCTATACAAAAAAGACATTGCTAAACCATGCAAATGACATAAAGGAAAGAGAAAAGCAATACAGGATTATAAGTGCTTGATGGAATTGGATTGCCTCAGGGGCACTGTTGTGGGAGTAACTCAATAAACCTAAGCTCCCTGCAGGAGGAGCAAGGTCACCCCAAAGTTATCCAACACTAGGCACCACATATGTTCCCCCAAGCACTGCCAGAAGTAATTCCTGAGTGCAGAGCCAGGAATAACCCCTGGGCATTGCCAGCTGTGGCCTAAAAATATACAAAAAAATAAATATACAAAAATTTTAAGACTCAGCATCATACTTCTCAGAGGTAACACTGAAAGCTAGAAGATGACAGAACAATGTCTGCAAAATCCGGAGGGAAAAAGAAAGATTCTTTTTTTTTAATTTTTGAAATTTTACTGAATCACCATGAGATAGTTACAAGCTTTCATGTTTGGATTACAATCTCACAATGATCAAACACCCATCTCTCCACCAGTGCACATTCCCCACCACAGATATCCTGGGTATACCTCCCCCTTTCCCACCCTCTCCCTGCCCCCATGGCAGACAATATTCCCCATACTCTCTCTCTACTTTTTGGCATTATAGCTTGCAACACAGACACTGAGAGATCATCATGTTTGGTCATTTATCTACTTTCAGCATGCATCTCCCATCCCAACTGGTTCCTCCAGCCATCATTTTCTTAGTGATCCCTTCTCTTCTTCATCTGCCTTCTCCCCTCTGCTCATGAAGCAGTCTTCCAGCTATGGGGCAATACCCCTGGCCATTGTATCTACCGTCCTTGGGTGTCAGCCTCATGTGATGCTACCCTACACTCCACACATAAGTGCAGTTCCTCTATGTCTGTCCCTCTCTTTCTGACTCATTTCACTTAGCATGATACTCTTCATATTTATCCATTTATAAGCAAATTTCATGACTTCATCTCTCCTAACAGCTGCATAGTATTCCACTGTGTAGATGTACCAAAGTTTCTTTAACCAGTCATCTGTTTTAGGGCACTCGGGTTGTTTCCATATTTTGACTATTGTGAACAGTGCTGCAATGAATATATAGGTACAGATGTCATTTCTACTGTGCTCTTTTGCATCCTCGGGATATATTCCCAGAAGCAGTATTGTGGGGTCATATGGAAGCTCAATTTCTAGTTTTTGAAGGACTTTCCATATTGTTTTCCAAAAAGACTGGACTAGTCGGCATTCCCACCAACAGTGAGAGAGTATCCCTTTTTCCCCACATCTATGCCAGCACTGGTTGCTTTTGTTCTTTTGAATGTGTGCCAGTCTCTATGGTGTGAAATGATATTTCATTGTCATTTTGATTTGCATCTCCCTGATGACTAGCAATGTGGAGCAATTTTTCATGTGCCTTTGGGCCATTTGTATTTCTTTTTTGAGGAAACTTCTGTTCATTTCTTCTCCCCATTTTTTTGATGGGGTTGGAGGTTTTTTTCTTATACAATTCTATAAGTATCTTGTATATCCTGGAAATTAATCCCTTATCAGATGGGTATTGGGTAAATATTCTTTCCCATTCTGTGGGCTCTTTCTGTATTTTAGTCACTGTTTCAGAAAAAGAAAGATTCTAATAAAATTCTTTACCCCAACGTATCTTCTAAGTGTGGGAATAGAATATATGTTCAGACGACCCAAATCTCAAACCTTTACTTTCCATACCTCTTGTTATGTACTGGTGCAATAGCACAGGAAGTAGGGCATTTCCCTTACATGTGGCCAATCCGGGTTTGATTCCTCCATCCCTCTCAGAGAGCCTGGCAAGCTACTGAGAGTATCCTGTCCGCACAGCAGAGCCTGGCAAGCTACGCATGGCTTATTCAGTATGCCAAAAACAGTAACAAGTCCCATAATGGAGATGCTGCTGGTGCCCACTTGAGCAAATCAATGAACAACAGGACAACAGTGCTACAGTGCTACGTCTTGTTATAGAAGGCACCTAGAGTGTGATCCCCAAAATGTATACTCCAAAGGAAGGAATAAAACAAGAAATACATATAAATCAGTCCCAGGAAACAAGACTGCAGACAAAGGAAGAGCTGTTTAAAAAAAAAAAGACAAACAGAATGAAGGGATGCTGGGCTGCAGATTGGACAGGCAACCTGTCCAGACTAGAATAGGAGAGAAAAATCTAGTCAAGACTTTCTCAGAGAATTGAAGAGAACATCAAATAGCAGTATACACATGAAGAGGCTATGAAGGCAGCTTAAATTAGTTGAAAAGGCTTAGAAAACTATACAGAAAAATAGGCTTACATTCAGGACAGAAAATTGAAAGTCAGTGTATTTCACAGTTCAGCTATAAAATTCACTGACATAGCCATAATATGGTAAATACTAACCACAAACCTAATCCAATAGTGCCCAGTCTGACTGCACACTTAATAAATTATCAAAATGCTTTAAGAGTAAGCAATCCTTGGGAAAAAGAAGATGGGTGGCATCATCACCTTCCCCAACTTCAGACTGTACTACAAAGCAGTAGTAATTAAAACAGTATGATATTGGGCTAGAAACAGAACCACAGACCAACAGAACAGAGTTTATCTTGTCACAGACCCCCAAATATATGACAATTTAATCTTTGACAAAAGTCAAGTGGAACAAGGAAAGCCTCTTCAACAAGTGGTGCTGGGAAAACTGGATAGCTACTTGCAAAAAAAAAAAATGAACTCTGACCTCTGTCTAGTGCCAGGCACAAAAGTCTGATCAAAGTGGATTAAAGACCTCAAAATCAGACATGAATTCATAAGGTACACAGAGGAAAATGTAGGCAGAAATCTCCATGACATTGGAGCTAAAAGCACCTTTAAGGATGAAACACCACTGACGAAGCAAGTGGAAACAAACAAAAACAAATGGGACTACCTCAAACTAAGAAGCTTCTGCGCTTCAAAAGAAACAGTGACCAAAATACAGAAAGAGCCCACAGAATGGGAAAGAATATTTACCCAATACTCACCTATAAGGAAGTAATATCCAGGATTTACAAGACACTAGTAGAATTATATAAGAAACAAACCTCCAAACCCATAAAAAAAATGGGGAGAAGAAATGAACAAAAGCTTCATCAAAAAAAGAAATGCAAATGTCCAAAAGGCACATGAAAAATTGCTCCACATCGCTAGTCAGCTAGTCATAAGGGAGGTGCAAATGAAAACAACAATGAGATATCATCTCACACCACAGAGACTGGCACACATTCAAAAGAACAAAAGCAACCAGTCAGTGCTGGCGTAGATGTGGAGAAAAAGGGATGCTCTCTCACTGGTGGTGGGAATGCCGACTAGTCCAGTCTTTTTGGAAAACAATATGGAAAGTCCTTCAAAAACTAGAAATTGAGCTTCCATATGACCCCACAATACTGCTTCTGGGAATATATCCCGAGGATGCCAAAAGGCACAGTAGAAATGATATCTGTACCTATATGTTCATTGCAGCACTGTTCACAATAGCCAAATTCTGGAAACAACTGAAGTGCCCAAGAAAAGACAACTGGTTAAAGAAACTTTCGAGCATCTATACAAGGGAATACTATGCAGCTGTTAGGAGAGATGAAGTCATGCAATTTGCTTATACGTGAATAAACATGGAGAGTATCATGCTATGTGAAATGAGTCAGAATGAGAGGGACACATATAGGTAGACTGCACTCATTTGTGGAGCATAAAATAACATAACACAAGACCGACACCCAAGGACAGTAGATAGAAGGGTCAGGAAGATTGCCTTGTAGTTGAAAGCCTGCCTCATGAGCGGGCAGGGAGAGGACAGCTGGAGTAGAGAAGGGATCACTAAGAAAATGATGGTTGGAGGAATCAGTTGGGATGAGAAATGTGTGCCAATAGTAGATAAAGGACCAAACATGATGACCTCTCAGCATCTGCATTGCAAGCCATAATGCCGAAAAGTAGAGAGATTATTGGGAATGTTGTCTACCATGGAGACAGTGGGAGGGTGGAAAGGTGGGTATACTGGGGATATTGGTGGTGGGGAATGTGCACTGATGGAGGGATGGGTGTTTGAACATTGTATGATTGTAACACAGACATGAAAGCTTGTAACTATATCTCACAGTGAATCAAAATTTTTTAAATGCTTTAATAATAAATCAACATAATGCTCAAGTTATACCCCAGAACACTAGAACAAAATCTAGGACCAGGACTCAGACATAAATAAGTTTTTGAGTAAGCAGGTATTTATAACAGAGAAAATTAAGACCTATAGAATTAATTAAAGACTTTATTTCATCCTCATGTACATTATTAACAGATATCCATGCATAACAAATTTTTATAATCTTGACTTTTTACAGTCAACCATATACCACCCACATGCTTTACCAGTAACCAAGGACAAAATGTCCAAAAATGAATGTTTCATTCATTTTCTTAGAAATAATATTAATGAGTCAATGTCGTAGTGCTGCTTATTCCTGACTTCCTCCTGGTTGCCCATTACCCTCCTCACACACCTCGGCTCAATGTCCAAGTCCTACTCAGGAAATATGCCTGTTACTTTCTGTCATCCTGAAACTCAAGTGCAAATGACTTGATAAGGTCAAACAAAGCAGAAACACAAAGAGAAAATTAAGGAGAAAAACACAAAGTCATAAACATGAAATTTCCTCAAACTAGATCTCAGATTATTCTTTTTTCCTCATCCTCTCCTAGACATAAAGATAACAATAAAAAAAGGAATGAGGGTAAGGTTTCATATGGTTTAAGTAAACAAATTTAATTTGGCCAGCTCCAGAAATGTCCTTTTAATGTCGACCTAATATCTATGCTCAAAAGTTCAAAAAGTTGTTTTCAAAAAGCTGTTATGACTTTTGAAATACGCTACATGGTCACATACAGGTCTAGCCAATTTCTTTCTTTCTTTAGTTTTTTGTTTGTTTTTCGGGGGCCATACCCAGCAACACTCAAGGGTTACTCCTGGCTCTATACCCAGGAATTACTCTAGCAATGCTTGGGGGACTATATGGGGGATGTTGGGAGCTCAAACCCAGGTTGGCCACAAGGCAAGATAAGCACCCTACTCACTGAACTATAGCTCCAGTCTCTAATTTATTTTGTGGGGGTGAGGGGGAGCCAGACCCAGCTGTGCACTGAGATCACTCCTGGCAGTGCCTGGGGGACCATATGAGTCCAGAGATAAAACCCAGGCCACCCACATGCAAGGCAAGCACCCTTTCCACTGCACTATCTCTCAGGCTCTATGTCTATTCAATATCTATCTAATACTGAAATATCTATATATTGATAATCTAATCCCCTCCCCAATTTTGTATAGAGCAGGCTCATATGAAAAGCAGTCCTCATTCATCTAAACTTTGGGTTAATTTTTTTTGGCTTTTTGGGTCACACCTGGCAATACACAGGGGTCACTCCTGGCTCTGCACTCAGGAATTACCCCTGGCAGTGCTTGGGGGACCATATGGGATGCTAGGAATCGAACCCAGGTTGGCCACTTGCAAGGCAAACACTCTGTGCTATCACTCCATCTAAACTGTGTACCTGACTGTCTCACTACAGTCTCCCATGGCACTGAGGGTAGCAATTTTTACTCCTTCCAGCAGTTAGAGAAATTGTCTCTCCTTAACCTTGACAATATTTGATATTATTCTTACTATGTTTTCTTTCTTTTTTGATATTCTGATATTACAAAATGATGACTTTTAAGTTTAAATTTTCTTGAGAACAATAAAAACTGAACATTTTTATTTCTCTAGTTGTCACTTGCAACTGATGCTTTTGAAAGAGCCTTCCTGTGTCTTTTACTCAATTTTCTCTTGTGGAAGAGATTGCGGATTGGGGGTCATATCAGATGTCCTTGAGATAACTCCTGACGGTGCTCATAGGTCCATACGTGATGCCTGGGATTGACCTGGGAGTCAGCCATGTAGAAGGTCTTAACTCCTTGTAGTCACCCTCTGGCCCATTTTACCCAATTTTCTGAGTTTGCCTTTTGTCCCCCTATCCTTTACCAACATGATTCCTTTCCCCCTACCCCAGGATTACAACTTCCCCTGACCACCTATTCTTCCTCCATAACATGCTGTGTTTCATATTCATATCAGGCAAAATTATTTAAAACGAGTTATCTGATTCTTCTCTTTGCATTAAAGTCCCAGAACTATGAGACAAAAGTTTGGGTATCTGTCCTTGACATCACTGTCCCCAGCAACTCATCAAATTCTGTCAGGTATTCACCACATGAATAAACAAAGTCCCTGTGTGGTCTGGTGTGCACCAGCCAAGACCTGGCTCTGGGTTGTCAATGGAAAAAGATCTCATAATAAGGCACATTACAAAGGTGAAAGCAGGACTTGGGGAACCAGTGAGTGGCTGGAAGGTTCCCAGAACTAGCATCAAGTGAGAAGCATCACCCCACCTCCAGAAGCCGTACGAGGGTTCCAGAGAGATGACATGGACCCTGTGAGACCTGCAGGCACAGAGAGGTTGAGGAAATGTCATCTAGTCTCATAAATTGTGACTCAGTAATTCAAACTGCTTGAGTCAGGCCTGTCACCACATCACTCAGAAAACTTTAATTCAAATCCATCAAACTTCAGAGTCTTAGATTCTACAGGATAAAATCATATTTAAAACCACTGCAACTGATAAAAATAATTTCCAGCCAAGTGCTACTGAGGTGACAGTACAAGTGATAGTACAAGTGCACGTTGCTGACCCAGGTTTGATATCCAGGACTCCATATGGTCTGAGCCCATGAGGAGTGATCCCTGAGCACAGAGCCAGGAGTAAGCTCTGAATCCCACCAGGTGTGGCCCCACAGCAAAACAAACAAAAACAAGTGCTACAGAACTTAGAGGCAGAAAAAGTCCTAAAGACATTTAAAAAAAAAAGTATTATCTTACCAGAAGCAGCATCTGTTTCCTATGCTACTTCAGGTACATTTTCTGTATGCTTAAGTTGAATTTTCTCAACCATTCCATGCCTCAGTTTCTCCATTAGAAAAGACTGTGGACTAGAAAGCCTCCCCTACCCAAATTACTTCACTCAGGGGAAAATAAACCTCCTTAGAGTTGCCAAACGCTGGTCCTATCGGCCAACTTCCAATAGACCTTGGAATTCTCAACAAATGGCTGGTTTTGCAATTCTTTTGGCTTTGCCAACCCTCCAGGGTAAGATATATATATATATGTATATATATACATATATATATATATATCTTCCCACAAGGATTCAAAGCTTGCAAGTAGAGGAAATCTTTGCGAAAAATCTGGGTTGATGAACAGCTAAGAAAAGCCAGGAAGAAGGAGACACATCTATCTATATATATAGATATATGTTTATGCAGAAAATAGAAAAGGTTGAAAAGCAATGTGTTTCTAAAATACTGCTTTCTGTGAAGCCAACCTTCTGTTACTCCTTTACTCCCAGTTGACTGAAAAAGGCTGTTTGATTTTTATCTTCTATTCATGTCCTCCAAACACCAGGCTAGGAAATGCAGCACAGGAGTTTTTGATGTGGGGGGGCTTGGGTTCAAAGCCTGACTCTTAAGAAAGTGACACCAAAGGCCAGAGAAACATACAGAGAGTGACAATGTGCTTGTTGTGCATATGTCTGGCCTGGGGTCTATCCCTGGCACTCTTTTTGGTCCCTCCAGCCAGTTAGGAGCGATAGGGATAGAGCAGAGCAAGGAGGAAGCCTTTAGCACAGCAGATGTGGCCCAAAAGCCAAACAAAAAATGAGGGAGGGAGGGAGGGAGGGAGGGAGGGAGGGAGGGAGGGAGGGAGGGAGGGAGGAAGGAAGGAAGGAAGGAAGGAAGGAAGGAAGGAAGGAAGGAAGGAAGGAAGGAAGGAAGGAAGGAAGGAAGGAAGGAAGGAAGGAGAGGGGAGAGAATGAGGAGGAGGGATGAGGGAGGGAGGGAGCCGAGAGGGAGAGCAAGGGAGAGTGGGAGGAAAGGGAGGGAGGACACTAGGCAAGGCACTCTACCTTCCTGCAGCTTCATTTTAACCCACAAAGAATTTAACCCACAAAAAACCACAACAGCAGCAACTTTGCTGGATTGGAGCAGAATTATAAAGCATGAAAAATAAAAGTGTGTGCTAGCCAGTCCAGCGAAGTTTTATCACAAGCACTCCTCTTAAGAAATGAGGCTGGGGCTGGAGCAATAGCACAGTGGGTAGGGCGTTTGTCTTGCATGCGGCTGACCTGGGTTCAATTCCCAGCATCTCATATAGTCCCCCGAGCACCTCCAGGAGTAATTCCTGAGTGCAGAGCCAGGAGTAACCCCTGAGCATTGCCAGGTGTGACACAAAAAAAAGAAAAAAAGAAAGAAATGAGGCCAACTTGGGCAGAACAGGAGTGGAGAGAATGAGTCTGAGGACCCGGCCACTTCTCCCTGAAGGCTGCACAGGGATGCAAAAGTTAGGGCCAGTACCCTGAGAATGGGAATCCAAGGAGCTAAAGATGGGCTCTCGGACCTCAAACTGAAATTTGCAATTCAAATCTTCACCACAGCCCTCTTCCTGAAGACCTCCTCTGGACCCCACACAATCTAAGATGAGCAGCAACCTTGCATGTTTGGAAGGTATTTCAAAAATGCAATGAATGTGTAAACACGTATGTGTAGTGTATTATTAAATCACTCAAGTAATTATCTGTTTAGATCGCCAGTTTTTAAAAAACAGCCACAACAAAGTTTCCACACCATGCAGTCTTCTTATGATGGAACCTAACACTCGGCCAGGGAGTGCGTGATGCCATATACGTCTCCTGTCCTTGAACATATGTCGCTGTCTTGACCAAAAGAAATTATGGATGTGATACTACATGACTTTACCAGCTAATTCATATAAACACCATTATCTCCCACTTTTCCTTGGAATCCAGCTGCCATGCTCTGAAAGTTCAAATGGAAGCATGTACAAAGGAAACTTCTAAGTTTTCTGGTTGATAATTCAGCTGAGATTCAGTCAGCAGCTGGCATCAACCACAGAATGGAAGTGATATTGTCTTCAGGTGGCTCCATACCCAGCTGTTAAATCACCACCTCCAACCTCTGCATCTGAGGGGCTAGACATGATAGAACTGAGAAAAGCTATCCCCACCATACTCTGTCCAAACTTCTGACTCAAAGAATCCATGAGCAAAACACCAAAATGGTTATTGTTCACCAATAAGTTTCAGGGTCATTTGAAATACAGTAATACTGGGGCAGAAAGTATCTCAAAATTCAGAAAGATGTTTAAATATGTGTGTGTATAATTTTTCTTCTCCACTATTCATCTGCCAATATTCATGCTTACATTCCTCCTCAATGGAAGCGAACCATCTAGGAGAAATGTCTATAATTATTTCTGAGTTAGAAACCCTGACTTTACCCACATCAGTTTTAGAAAAAGAACCAGATTCCTTGCTTTAAAGAAAAACTCAAGCAGTTATCAGCCATACAAAATGTACCAAGTTAGGAGCTAAAGACATATAACAAGGGTTAAGGCACTTGCCTTACACACAGCTGACCCTGGCTCAATCCCCAGCACTGAATATGGTTTCCTGAACACCAACAGGAATGATGGTCCCTGAGCACAGAACCAGGAGTAAGCCCTGATTACCACCAGGTGAGGCCTAATCCATTCCTCCAAATTCAAAGGTATTTTCTCAGTGAAACAAATGAGAAATAAAATCCCCATTAGCAAATCTTATTTCAATTCATTTGCTCTTAGAACATGAAAAATGAGACCTCCACTGACAATAAGAGCACCCAAGTCTCTTCTCTCTCATTGTTGCTGAAGACTCAAAAATCTACAAAGAGGGTTTTCAAATTAAATAGGAAATGTCCATAAAATCTACTTAGCACAGTAACTGGAATTAAAGCCAGAATTTAATCCAAGTTCCAATGACTATTTTTACTTAAGTTTAGTTGTTAGAATTAGCCTCTTGATCCAGCTCTAACCCTTCCTGATCTCAGTTAAACCACATGCATGCACCACCTCAGCAGAAAACAATGGACACGTAGTTTGATTTGATTTCCAGAGCTCATATTCCACAGGATTACAAACACTAAACAACACTGTCTCCACTTTGGTTTGGGGGTTGGTAGGAAAAAAAAATAGCTAATTAAAAAATCAATATGCTAGAAAAGTGACTTTTGAGAGGTTACATTTAATGATAACCATTACAAGCCTTTTGAGGTGAATAAGTAAAAATATTACTTTTGATCATTATGAAGGGGTGCCTACATGGTTATATAAATATTACAAAGCTGAGTCCTCCCTGGAAACAGAAATACCCGGAAAGGAGGTGAGAGCATAAAGCCAGGCCACCTCGGTGTTTCTTTTTTTTTTTTAACCCTTCTCTACCCTCTGCTGTGTTTCATTAAAAGGATCACTCTGTCACTCTAAGTCACAGTGTCTCTCAAACAAGGCTGAGTTTAAATTTTGTATCACATTTAAAATGACTCTTTAGCAGAGGAACACTCAAGGTTCCAGGGTAAAAGTCACTGATATGCTTAATTTGGCTTAATAAAAACCCATACCAGCAAAATAATCATTGGCAGATTAATAGATTAATATCTTTTAAAATGATCCCTTGAAACTTGTGCTTGGCTACAAAATATTATTGTTTATACAGAATGAAATTATTAATATCCAATGGAAGGAAAGGTGATTTTCAACAGAAGTACAACGAAACATGGTAACCCCGCCCCGCCATCGTAAAACCTCTGGCTTTGTACTGTTCAGTTTCTGGGGGTTCCTAGGGTAGGGACCACCTCATACCCTACAATTATTTAAGGACTGAAGATGAAGTGAGAGAGAGAATAGGAAAGGTATAAAGAGCAAAACCTAAGAGAGGAACACGGCTGTACTGTGAAGTTAAATCTGAGTCAGTGGCAACTGAACCAAAATGCATTTGCTAGAAACACCATTTCAGAATGACATTCCAGGGGCCAGGGTGAGGATGGTGATTCCCTTGCATAGAGTCAACCCGAGTTCAATCTCTGGCACCCCTAAGCACCACTAGAAGTGATGCCTAAGCACAGAGGCAGAAATAACCCCTGAGCACCTCTGGGTGTGGCCCAACATCCCCCCCCATCACCACCAACAACAACACAAAATGACATTCCAGTCATCATGTTGGCAGAGTATCTCTTAGATCTTGGGAAGTGGTAGGAACTCCACCATGGCTTGCAGAACCCCAACAAGCACATACCAAAAAAAAAAATAGCTGGAATATAATTGACTTGGAAAGGCCCTTTCCAAAGGTACATGCCAACTCTGCACTTGGGAAAAAAATACAGGAAAGATGGAAAGGAGGCTAATGAAAATCCATTTCCAAAGAATTGATAAATAACTGCTATGAGGCAGGTCTGACTGCCCTTGGAGAGGTGCAGCTTCCCCACCCGACCACCCGGCCCAGTTCCCTTCCCGATGTCAGTCCTCACAGCCAGACATCTGGGATTCAGAACTAGAGTTTTAGCAGCTCAACCGAACCCAAGGACAGACTATATTACCATATATGTTTATGGTTATGAAGTCTGTTTAGTCGTCTGCTAAGACCTGGGGCCGGAGAGATCATACAGAGGATAAGGCTTGTGTATGGCCAACCCAGATTCGATCCCCAGTACTGCATAGGGTTCCCCAAGCACCACCAGGAATGTTCCTTAAGCAGGGTTTTCCCAGAAGAAAACCCTGAACAAAGGACATCTGCTAAGACCTGAACCAAAACCTTTCACCATGAAACACCAGTCCAGAAAATCAAGGGTGTTGCCTTTTTTTTAACAGATAGCACCTTTAAACATCTTTTAGCAGCCCTATCAAAATGCCCTTCTTAACACCTTGTTATAGAGCTCTGTTCAACTTAAATCCAAACCCCAACTGCCTGACTGCTTTTTCTCTTGACCATCTAGACAGCTGTCTTCCAAGGAACACCACTAACCCAACTACTGGGATAGAAAATGGTTTTACAAGTATTCTCTCCTTGATCTTCCAACTATTCCTTCCTTTATCGGGCAGCTGCACGCCAGCATCCCTCCTATTTTCAACAGACAACTGTCCTGAGATGAGTTCTCTAGGAAATCAGGCAAAGCCAAGGGCAAAGATAGGAGTTATGGCTTAAAGGATGGACTCGCTGGGAACACCAGTACCGCGATGCGCAGAGCACCAGAGACGCAGGCAGTGCATGCAGTCCAAGCCTTGTCTTCCAACTGCAAGTCCAAGAGGAGATCCGTTTTCCCAAGGAGTGGGCCTTGGAAGTACAGAGGTCCCCAAACTCATTTGGCCCACCGCCCCCTTTTCAGAAATTTGCCCAGCGGCCCCACCCCAAATTATACAATCCTTATGGGAACAAACAGCGCTCTGCACCCACACAGCACCTGAAGCTAATACAGCCCTCCCCGCAGTCTTCGTCATTCCAGTGTGCCTACTTAGGGGATGGGGGACACTGGCCAAGTGGCCAACACTTTTGTCCTATCACAAGTCCTCGAACCTGATGCGGAAAGGTGGGCACCGAGTTTTCTTCCTGTCCACCTGTTCTCTAGGAAGAACATATGGAGAACTGGGAGTTCGCCAACCATCGCCCCTTCGTGCTCTGGATCAGAGTGTACAGGTGGTTACCTGCGCAGGTGGCGAATCTTCCAGGACAACTTGACTCCTGGCCTTCGTGAACTGGTTGGGAGTAGCCTTCCCCATCACCCCCTTCTCCCCCGCCCCTTCCAGCAAGCAGTTAAGGGCAGCGCCAGGGGGCACAGGTAGCCCGGCAGAGAGCGTGCCTCCACCGCGCGCTCCTGCTCGGAGAGGCAGACAGGGGTGCCCCCGAGCTCCTCGGAGGGGCCAGGGGAGCCCTCGGCCGCTACCCCCGGGCCCTCCCGGCCCGGCCCCGACCGCCCGGTGCCCAGCCCGGGGACCCCTGGACCGCCAGTGCCGCAGCGCCCACTCGGGGCAAGCGGCGCGCACTCACCATTCTTCTCCTGCACGCGCGACAGCGACCAGAGCAGCAGCGCCACCAAGGCCAGGAAGCAGAGCTGGCTCAGCAGCAGGTCCCTCCGGCGGCTCCGGCGCCGCTCACGCACCACCTCCTCGCGGGTCCGCATCCTCGGCGGCGGCCGGCCGCTGCCCACGGCCAGCCCGGCTCGCAGCCGCCGCGCGTGCCCGCCGCGCGCCCGCCCGGGGCCGCGGGGCTCGTCGGCGTCGCGCTCGCAGCCGTGCCCGTACTCCGCGGGGCTGGCGCCCGGTGCCTCCCCGCCCTCCGCCGCCTCCTGCGCCTTCTCCTTCCCCTGCCTCTCCTCCTCCTCGTCGTCGTCGTCGTCCCCGTCGCCGCCGTCCCGCTCGGCCGCCTCCCGGCGCTCGGGCTCGCGCTCCTGCTCGCTCGCCATGGCTCCCACGCTCCTGGGCGCCGCGCTCGGCCTGGGGCGGCGGCGCGGCGGGGGCGGCGGGGGCTGCCGGGAGGCGGGGGCGGCGGCGGCGGCGGGAGGAGGAGCGGCCGGGACCGGCGGGAGGAGGGCCTGGGCGGCTGCAGGGGCGTCGCGGGGCCGCCCGCCTACTCCCCGCTCCGCGTGCCGGGCAGCCCGGGGGCCGGGGGCTCGGGGACCGGGGTACGGGGACCCGGGGGCCGGGGGGCGGGGGACGGCGGCCGGGAGGTCGGAACCTGAGGCCGGGGGCTCGGGGGGCCGAGGGGCCTGGGGGCGGGGGGCGGGGGTCGGCTGACCGGGGGTTGGGGGCCGGGAGCCGAGGAGCTGGGGGTCCCAGGAGCCGGGGATGGGGCGGAACCCGGGGGGCCGGGGAGCCCGGGGGGCGGGGGTCTGGGGCCGGGGCGCGAAGGGCACCTGGAGCGAGGCGGGGGCGCGGGCAGCCTGCAGCGGCGACGGCGTGGGCACTGGCGGGGGGCAGCGCCGGGGACGCGGCCGGGCGCTGGCCAGCACGACGGCGATGGGGCGCGTGGGGAGGAGACTGAGCTGGGGAGGGAGCCCCGCGCGCAACCGTTCGAGCGCTCCGTGCCAGGGGGAGGCCGGCAGCGGCTCAGGAGGTCCCCTCCACGCTCTCGAGAAACACACGGCGCCGCCGACCGGCGGATCTCCAGGAAAAGGGATTCGCCCGAAACTTTCCGAGCGGGCGGAGGGTCCCTCCCGCCCTCTTGCCCAGCCTCTGCCCGGAGACCCGGAGCCACGAGTGCGCTGGGCTGCATGGTGCGCGCCTCGGCTCCTGCCTGGCCTCCTCCCCGGGGACCGCCTGGGTTTCCTTCGCCCCCTTGTGGGGATCCCCTGGTGCGCTAGTCCTGGGACCTGAAGCAGGACTCCCCAAAGACTGAGCTCACCGGGGGTGCCTTGGCTCCCCCCTCTGGCCTGGGCTCGCACTTCACTCCCGATCATCTGGAGCCGGCCCAGTGATGTAGCTAAGGGAAAGGGCACAGTTGCTGGGCTAGGCTGGCTGCTAGGTCCTGGCCACCCTGGCTCTTCTACAGGGCACACCAGGCCATGCCAACCCTTGAGGTCACTGTCCCTCGTCCCCCGTGACCCTGCAGCCGTCCTCATCCAGCGCAAGTATTGCCGAGCCGAGAGGTTGTCCATTAAAGGCAGTGGCCTCGAGCACCCACTCTCCCAGGCCTTCCCCCTTGGCACTTCCTGGGGCCGCAGCGAGGATAGTGCACAAAGCCTGCGACAAGATAGGCTTTTGGTGATGAGGCTGAAGATAGGTTTTATTGGGGAAAGACCCATGTGTCGATGGGCTATCAGTATGGATGACATGGAATGAATCCTATTTGGGGGGATTTAGCTGCAGCCCTCCCTCGGGGAGGTAAGAAAGGATAGTGCCACCCCCACCCCATCTCGTGTCTCAGCACTGAGATCTAGAAGGAGCCACACTGTCCAAGTGTGTCCCCACACGTGGAAGAACTCTGACCCTTCAGCCTCCCAGATGACCCCACAGTGCCGCTGAGAACAGCAGAGCAGGGCAGAACCACCAAGCTGTTCATCATCCGGGACTTGAGAGTTCATTTCGGCCAACTAGACTGGAAGAAGACACCCAGAACAGCTTTGCTAAAAAGCCTGCAGTTTTCCCTCTGCTTTGGTTCCCAGAGGTGTTAAAAAATATGTTGCTGTTGGGGAGTCCCTCCTCTCCCTCTTCTCCCTCTTCTCTTCTTCCAATAAACAGTCCTGGAGGAGGAAGTCCTCTGTCAAAGCATAGGGATAAAGACCACAGTGGGCACCTCTCACAGGGAAACAATTATGTTGAGGGGAGGGGTCTCACCTGGAGATGCTTGGAATACACCCAGCTCAGTGCTCAGGGTCACTCCTGCCAGGCTGGAGTCGTGTCAGTATCAGACCTGATCCTCCTGCATGCAAGATTCACATGAGCCCTTGGCACTATCTCCCCTTTCCCAGAAGTTTCTTTTTGTTCTACCTGCCATCTTGCAGTCTCCACAAGCTTCTCTCAGGAAATGGAATTTTGGTAAGGCAGTACTTATGTGCTATTTATCTTTCACTATAAGGATCCTCATCAATCCTGAGGTAACATTTGCCTTTCATGTCTTAATCTGTTTGCTTTTGATCTCACAGTTTGTGCCCTGAGTCTCAGGGAGAAAAATCCCAGGCCCTGCCACGTTAGTCTACAAATTAGCTTGCTTGGAAAGAGGCATTCTCCCAAGTATGTGGGGGCCTTCATTACTGTCAGGTATAGGACAGATATATTTACACAGCACCTCCTTAGCCTGGCTCAGGCACCAAGGTTCACAATCCACACCTGCCTCAAACCCCCTCTCTGCCCTCACTTTCAACTCCTGTCAACATTCAGTTCCCTGTAAAGACGTTGGGCCTGGTGTGAAGCCATAGGCATGGTTCATTTTTCTCATGTCTCGGCCTTTATAAGGAAGAATAAAATACCTCCCTCCCACAGCTGCATCTGTTGATCCTTAGGCCAGTCCAGGTCTGCTATCAGCCAATGAGTGGGGCCTTATCACCCAGAAATCCAGAGTTTCCTGTGCCTTCCCGCCTTACTCCCAGGTTTCTAGCCTCCCCATGCCCACAGTGCCCACATCACCCACACCCAACCAAGCAGTTTCCACAACAAAGCCTGGTTGTGTCTCCTAACACCAGATAATGCCAGTGGTGTCAGATAAGCCAGGACCGAAGATGAAGGGAGCAAGGGAGAAAAATCTGAGATAACACAACATCCATTGTTGAGAAGGCAAAGCAGCGACCATGACTGCTCCAGGACACTGGGCTCTGGGGCCCAAGGAGAGAGAGGAAAGACTGCTGAAAGCCCAGAGAACATTCTTAACCAGCAAGGTGAGGTGTTGCCCAGGGAGCACTCCAGGGAATGGTTCTTTCCTTGTATGTTCCTGGAACATGCTGCAGATGGAGCTCTCTGGTGGTGCCCAGAGATAGAAATACCCAGGCCTCTAGCTGCTTCTGTTCCACATACAACGGCAGGGGCCAAGCTGACCATTTGCCGTAACCTTCACACGTCTCACCCTGTTTATACACAGAGGCTCAGGTTTGCACAGAGCTCCAGCTTCAGCCAGGAAGAGCCTGATGCTTATTTCCCCCCTCATCCTTGCCTGCTGCCTTTATCAAGAAGCCCATCAGCCACTCCCTTAGACTTTTCCTGAGCTGCCTGTAATTTGGAGAATGGGAATTAAACACTACTATGCATGTGTGTTCACATGCCACATCTCAAGGCACTCTGGAGCACCCTAGCTACAAGCTGGGGTTCACATCATTTTAAGGGTTTGGTTTACAACAGGAGTAAAAGAACTACTTCGTGATGCCATCGAACATACACTTGCTCAACTGCCTTTGCTTGGTGATTTTTGATTCGCTATAAGAAAATGTACTATTTTTTTCCTCATTGGTATACTGTAATATTTATACATTAAAAAGATGCTCGCGTTTTTTATTTTACTTTTAGGTGTAACATGTTCAGTAAAATGCATTGAGAGTCCTCACTTAGTTCAATCACTGTGTTTGTATATTCATTCACCTTAACTGGGTTAAGGTTACAGCGTAAAACATTTCCTAGGACTATAGTGGACAAGGGCACTTGCCTTATAGGTTCATTCTATCCCCAGCACCATATATAGTTCCTCAAGTCCCACCAAGATTGATCCTTTATTTCAGAGCCTATAATAGGCCCTGACCATTGCTGGATATGAAACAAAAACAAGCAAAAGAACATCAAAAAAACATTTCCTGCCCACCCTTGTGCCCCTAGGCCCCCATATGCCAAGCCCCATCTCCCCCCAGTCATCAATCTTCCTGTCTCCCTCAGTAGATCATGCATTGTTGCCTGTCCTTCAACTCCAGGCCTCCTGCGTTCAGCTTCATTTCTGTAAGATCCATCCCTCTGGCCCTCTGGAGCTGCGATTGTTCCCTTATGTGCTGTGTAGGTGTAGCTTGCTTTTTACCTGACGCTTCAGTTCCCTTCCAAGTTTAGTGTAAGCCAAGAATAACTAAACCACTACCTCTGGATCAGAGACAACTGACCTTCCAGATAGGGGAGTTTTATATAAAAGTTCAGCTAAAATTGAAACAGTCATCACTGCTTCTCAGACCGGCTGCACCATGTCAGAAGGGGCCCACGGGGAACTGCAGTACAACAGGTCAACTGGCAAGCTTGGAGGGTCAAGCTTTGAAAGACAAGCCTTGGAGAATTCCTAAGAGCTGCATAAATTTTGAGGCAGTCTCAAATGGAAAACCTTCAGCACAACCCACTTCCTGTGAGATCCCTTCTTCTCCAGTCCTTTTTCTGCTAAATGAGAGGCAAGTGAAATAAGAAAGAATCTCATGCCAGCCCTGGCAGAGCCTTGGACATCAAACAAGGGTGCCATAAAAAAATACAAGGGAAGCTCTTAGAAATATCAGTTCTCAACTCTATCGAGATGACAGAATCCCTGAGGCCTAGAAGCTTGTTTTATTCACCAGCTCTGAGAAATCTCTCCGTGTTTAGATTCCTCTGTGTTTGAGATCCACTATACTAGAGAACCAGACAACTTGACATGTTTTCAGTAGTTCCTGGAGGGCAAATATTTTTTTTAATGTAGAAGTACTGTTATTTATTCAGCCATTGATTATGCTGCTTGAACAGGGCATGAACTCCACATCAATCTTTTTTAAAATGTTTTTTTAATTGAATATCCGTTAGGTAGAATATTACAAAACTGTTCATATTGGGGTTCAGTCATATATTTATCCAGCACCTGTGTACATTTCCCACCACCAATGTCCCCCATTTCCTCACCACCATCCTCCCATCCCCACCCCTTACCCCCAGCCTCCTTCTATGAAAGGCACTTTCCTTCTTGCTCTCTCTCTCTTCTTTTTATGCATTATGGCTTATAAAAAAAAGAGGTCATGGTGTTTGTTCAGAGCATTTGGTATTTTTATTGGGACAGTAAGGCTGGAGTAGCTTTTCAAGTGGTGGCAGATTTGGGGTATGGATATGACTGCTGAGGCATCCAGAAGTACAGGGAGGTGGGGGGAGGTAGCCCATCCTGACTGGGAGAAATCCTGGAGATTACAAACATACCCAAATTTTCACCAGGTTATATCTTGGTAAGGTTCGTCCTGAAATTCAGGCCAGGAGTATGACGGGGGATTTTGGATTGTAGAACCAAGTGGCTGCTAGTGGCTGTGCTTGGGCAGGCCACCAGGCCAACTAGACATCCTCTGATTTATCCCAGTCTGTTCAGCCATGCATGGATCTGAGATTAACTGTGGCTTTTGGTCTCCTTCATGATTTATCTATGGGTCTCTGAAATAAGGCCAATAAATGAGCTTGCATAGATGAGTTGGAGGTGGTTTGTGGGCATGGCTTCCACATATCTAACTTTTGGCCATTTAATTCCTTGGTAAACTTGGTCCCAAGTTGTTGGGGTCTGGCCAAAGGCACAGCAGCAATTTGTGGGTGTCAGGAAGCCTGAAGGCACCATCAGACTGCTGATGCACTCGCCCTGCTGGTATGGGTTGACCTGTTGGCAGCACCATACCCCCTTGGAGGGCAAATCTTAAGAGGAAAAAACGTATTTCCTAACTCCATTTGGTCAATATTTTAAATGACTTCTGGTGGGGAGGGGTGGAAGAAATAAAGACATAAAAAGCAAAAAAAAAAAAAAAAAAGGATAGGGGCTGGAGTGATAACACAGGGGTAGAGCATTTGTCTTGCATGCAGCCGATCCAGGTTCGATCCCCAGCATCACATATGGTCCCCCGAGCACCGCTGGGAGTGATTCCTGAGTGCAGAGTGAGGAGTAAACCCTGTGCATCGCCAGGTGTGACCCAAAAACAAACAAAAAAAAGGGATTAGTAAAAAATAATCCTAGGGCCCAGAGAGATACTACAGCAGATAATGCGCTTTCAGGCACAATAGACATTTTTCTGAGCACAGATAGGAGTGAACCCTCAGCACAGAACCAAGAGAAAGCCCTAAGCACAGCCTGGTATGGTCACCTGAAATAAAGAATAAATAAATAAAATAGATCAAAACCAAATAACCCCCTACAGTTACTTTTAAGTTTCTATTATTTTACATGAATTTTATATGCAACTTAGTCCCATAAAAGTTCCTTTCTCTTTGACTTTCCAATACACCATTATGCTTTCTGAAAAAGGATGTTGTTGTTTTGTTCTTTAATATGTGTAAACCTAATTTTTTGCTGTCTGTGTGAATTTGGACACACAAAGTGTAGAATGTGGAAGAGGGTCCCCGGTGGTGTGTGTTATTGCCATAACATATAAATATTAGTTTTACAAATGAGTCCTCTTAACTGAAGAGTCCCAGGGGGCTTAGGCGAAGTGGGGAGGGGTAAGGAGAAGGAAGGCCTCAAAGAGGAAATCTACTGCTTTTCTCTCCCCACCTCTATCACCTGAGGAAGCGCCAGGAAGATTTAGGACTGATGAAAGTCCTCCCTGAGTCTCTGCATGGCGCACACTCACATCCCAGCAGCCCCAAAGGCTGTATCTGAAGCTGACTTGCTCTGCACAGTGTTGGAGGTGATTCCTGATGCCTGAGTTCTCTTGGGAAGTTGTGAATTCAGGCTGCAGGGAGTAATTGCTCTTTGCAGCAAAGAAAAATCAGTCCTAATTTTAACCAGGCCTTTTGGGTTTGTCACCTTTCCCTCACAGTAAAGAATTTCAGGAGGAGACAAATAGTGAAGTATAAATATAACAAGTTTACTGTGAAATAAAGGAAGAGAAGGGAGAGGTAAATTAAGATTCAAGCCCCAAAGAGAACACAGACTTATCCAGAGTGGAGAGAGCCCAAAGTCCACACCTAGGAGGGGATAGGAGGGAGGCAGAGACGCTGGAAACAGGCACTGGCAACCGTGTGCACACCTTCTGCTCTGCCCACGTCAGTTTAGGTAGACTTTGCCCAACACCCCACCCCACCGTCCTCCCCACCACTCCCAGTACACTGTGAGGGTGGTTGCTAATGGGGAGACTAGAGAGTAGCTGATGATCTTCTGATTTTCTTCACGTGGTCTTTGTTCCATAGGTAGAGTCTCTTTTCCCTGGGAGTCCAGCTGCCTCTTCTTTAAAGAAGCCCCCTTGGCCTCAAGCTGGAATTCCAGTTGGGCCTGGAGTTCTGCATCTCCTGGCCTTCAGGGCTTCATGGGTCCTGAGTGTCAAAGGCCTCCATGCCTTCAGGTTGGTTCATATCTCAGATACTTTCCCCCCACTACACATTACCAGGGCCCCTATCTTCCTTCTTACAACACATCCTTCAAGTTTTCAACATCATTCTATAACTTCAATAGCTTATCCTGATGGACAATCTTATACATTTTAAATGCCTGCCTTAAGCAACCTACACTGTGGTATGTAGGATACCATTGTGTAACTTCCAGAAAATTCTTTTCTTTAACAATCTAAATAATGTTTCTTACCTTATATTTTAAGGTGATCATCAATGATTAGATCTCCGGGTAGAATTACAGAATTTGAGCTGAGAACCAGTGAATGAACAGGAACTTTCATTTTTTCTTTAGACTTATATTTTTAGAATTATTTTTTCTGACATCAGTATGTCCTATTCACTTAATTTTAAAAATACAGAAAAATTAAAAGAACCTGTTCATGTGTAAGTAGTTAGGACAACTTGACTTAAATTAAAGAAATTGACATGGTCTGACTTTGGCAGGATTGAACAAAGGACTGGGCCAGGACTCCAGGCCCAAACTAGCTATGAGAGAGTTTGCCCCTTCGCTCCCCACCCCAAGGCCCCCTGTACCTTGAGTCTAGTTACAGGGAAGGTTCTAACACAGCAGGGGAGGGGACAGGCCACCCAGGTGGTTGCATTTCACTGGCTGGAGCTGGAAGCTGAATTTCCAACTGTAATTTGGCCAGAGCTCTGAGGTTTGAGTGTTTTCTTCTCTGCCTCAGTTGCCTCACTGAAAACTAGAAAGGTGATGAAAAAGTCCAGAAACAGGATCACGGAAAGAAAAAGAAGAAAACAAGAGAAGAATCAGGCTGAAGTGGGCTTAATGGGGGCGCTCCAAGCCAAAGGAGAGGCCAGGGAAGTGGCACCCTACATGGGTCTGGGTGGACTTATAAGTGAAGCACAGGAAGTCTAGGGTGGGGAGGAATGCAAAATTAAGGGGAGGCTATCTCCAGGTTCCAGGAATTCTAAAGGCAATAAGAGATTCTTTGGCGTAAATGAAACATCCCTGGGAGATGGTTTTAGGAGCCGCACATGCAGATCCTTCCCCAGGATTTCAGGGTATTCTTCTCCCCGGGACGCCTAGGCTGACCCAACAGTGATATAATACATTATGAGGAGGATGTTTACAGGAACAAAGCCTTTTAAAATACAAAGCTCTGAAAAACAAAGAGATGCTCAGGGCTGAGGAGATGAGCTGTTACACATGCCTGACATGCCAAAGGCCCCAAGTCCCCAAGTATGTCCTAAATGTCCCACTGAGCTCCACTGGTGACCCACGGCAACACAGGGCCCAAATTCCAAAATCATCAAACCCTGCATTTATAGACCTCAGTATTGTCCAGAGTGGCCCTGAGCACAAGCGAAGAAAGACATGACTAATTCAGTCTTAGTTCTTCATCCACTTTAGCTTATCCTCATGAACACAATCACACAAAGCATCAGTTCCTTCTGGAACTGAGATGTGGAAGAATCCGTTTTAATCCAACCCTGATTTAGCAGCTATTGGGTCAAAGCTCTGCTCTGAGTTCTTGGGCTGGCTGAGCAATCAAAACAATTTCAGATAGGTTAGCAAAGGAAACAGCAATTGATTCGGGAGAGAAAATAGGGTCACTGGTGGAGGCATGTAGACACTGATGCTGGAACTGGAGTTGGAACCCTGTATGCCTGAAACTATTCTCAACAACTTTGTAAATCACAGTCTCTAAATTAAAAATATAAACATAACAAAATTTTATTATTAACAATTTTACTGTTAATATTTTGTTAAATCATAATTTATGTAGCTACAAATTCTAAAAAAGTATGCAGAAATATGGAAAATCTGTGGTAATTTATCTCTTCTTAAGGAATATGGTTGTCAAGGAGAAGGGGAAAATTTTTATAGCAAGGAGAAAATTACTTGCTCTCTACTCAGAGATGGTGAGGGCACTCACTGATAAGCGTACACCTGGGTACGCTTATCTTTCCAACAACTTCACTTTCCTAGGCCAGTGTTTCCCAAAATGGGTGATATCATGCCCCCCCCTCCAGGAGTTCTGGGGCAATTGGGGTGGCACAAGGCTCGGTGCAATTGCTGGGGGCTGGGGGCACTTTCTGTTGGCTCACTCTAAGAAGCTGAAGTTCCAGGAAAGTACTAAGTGATTTTTTTTTTTCTGAAAAGGAAGTAGTAGGCCAAATAAGTTTAGGAAGAATTGAATCAAGAAAAAAAAAAACAGTGATGACTTTTTCATCAAGTAAAGGCCAAAGGACTGATATCAGTGAGTTTCTTCTGTCCCTAGAGCCTCTGTTCTCTTAACTTAAAATAATCTATAATACTTAGCAATGGGTTCCTCCAAGTATACTAGAACTACATTGCCCCTAGTTCCCAGTGCCACGGTGACACTTATTGAGAGAGGTCTATCCTACGCATATTAAGAAAAATCTATCTGATCCTTTTGGGGCAACTGAGTCACAATGCTACATGTAATGTCCTAGGTTGTAAACAAAGCTGCAGCACCAAGTCTCTGTCATCAGAGAGTCTCCAGGTCGGATCCTAGGACTTGAAAATGGTTCAACCATGGTTGGTGCAGTCACATTCAGATCCAGCTGAGTTTGGCGGGTCAACGGCTGACCTGGAAAAGCTGTGGACGTGTGCCCCCTGGTGGCAGTGTGGACATTTTCCTGGGGGTGTCTCAACAGTGTCTTACCCCATGGCTAGCATGTTCTGTTGATCTCGGACTGAAGTTTGTGGACTCTCAGACTATGGAATCTCTTTTCTTTCCAGGTTTCTGCCCAGACAGCATGTGATATTTAGATAATCTTCATGCTACGTGTGGCACTATCTGTCTTCAAATTTTGTTTCAACAATCTTTTTTAACAGTTTTTTAGAATCATTGAGATAGACCCTTAGAAAGCTGTTCTTGGATATCAGACATACAGTATTCCAACACCTGTCCCTCCACCAGGGGTGTACATTTCCCAGCACCAGTGCCTCCAAGTTCCTCCCCATTACCTCCCACTCCCCAGTCCCAGCCTGCCTCTATGGTTTGCAATATCTTTCAATGATTTTTGATTGGTCCTCCACTAGATGAAAAAGCTAGAAAATTGATAACTCTCCATATTTTTTATCTAAGTACAATTATAACACTTATAATTACATGTATGCCATTTTATTTTTAAACTTTGTCACATTTGCCTTTAATTTCTTCTTTAAAAAAACCAACAAAGTCAAATTCCCTATATTTAAACATTTAAAATAATCTATAAGGAATAGATCCTAAAGTCTTCATGGGATAAAAATAATCTTGCTTCATCATTAAACATTTAGAAGTCACTGCTAAAGTCCCTTAATTCAGATAACAAAGAAAAATTTCTAAATCAAAGCCCATATCTATTGTTACTTATTTTTAAACTAGAATATGGTTTGTTATGTTATTTTAAAATTTATTCACTTAAAATAAAATTATTTTTAACTAGGACACAGAGCATTTAAAACACAAAACAGTATACATCTGAAAAATTAGAAAGGACTTTAGAATACAATCTTTTTTCTTTTTTGTAGAATACAATACAATTTTTCTTTTCTTTCAGTGTTTCCACCAAGTCTGAATTATTCACATTTTCATTAGATTATTATGTCCAAAAATACCAAGATTTTAAGGAGGAAGGTTATCTTAAAATGTTGAAAATGAGTGCAATTGTGTTGAAAATTTATCTTTTTAATTTAAATTTATTTTTTAGGCTTACAGAAACTGATAAAGAGAATACAAAAAAGGTCTTATAGTTCTAAAGTTATCACCTTGAATCACTATATTATAAAAATCACACCTGTGTAATCAATGAAAGGTCAGTACTACTAATCTATTGAATTTACTCAAATTTCTTCGTTGTTTGCCTAATGACCTTCCATTCAATATCCCTGCCTAGGATTCCACATTGTATTCACTTCAGACTCTGTCAATTGTTTAGTTTTCCTTGTCTTTCATGATTTAACAAACTTTCCCCCCTAGGTTTTAGGGCCACACCTAGCAGTGCTTCGGGGCCACTCTTGGCTCTGTTTTAGGAATAAATCCTGATGGGCTTGGGGGACCATGTGAGATGCCAAAAATTAAACTTGGGTCAGCTGCATGCAGGGCAAGTGCTCTATTCACTGTACATCTCTCTAGCCCAGATTTGACACTCTTATAGAGAACTGAAAGCCAGACAGATAGTACAGTGGGTAGGGCATTTGCCTTACATGCAACTCACCAGCGGTTGGTTCTTGGCACCACATACTGGTATCCTGAGCATTGCCAGGAATAATCCCTGAGTGCAGATCCAGGAGTAAGTGCTAAGCACCAATGAATGTGGCTCTCTTCACAAAAAGAAAGATAAAATAGATAAAACTAGATAAAAAAGATAGCTTACTTGTATAATCTTCCTCAATTTGAATTTGAATGCTCTACTAAACATTAGTTTAGTTTTGATTTATAGGAGAGTTAACATTTCTGACAAGTAAATGATGCAAAGTCATTAGTGCATCTATTCAAGGTGGTTGGGTATCTTAACTGGTGGTGGTAATCTTTATCTACCAGAGTTAGTATATCTAGTTGGGATATCTAGCAATTCTCATTTGTCTTCAAAATTTCACACATTAAGTTTAGCATCTGTTGCTGAATCTTGTTATAACAATTATTATCCTAGATAGGAGTCTTGTAGTCAAGGACTCAACAATTATAAAGAGTTTTTATAACAAGTATAAGAGTTTTGTCTTTTGTTATTTAGTGTGGGTTTGAGGGCCATACCCAGAGGTGTTCAGAGACTTCTCCCAACTCATTGTTCTGGAAATCATGTGGTGCCAGGAATCTTAGGGTGCTGGGGATGGAACTCAGAACTTGAGCATGTAACCCATGTGCTCCAGCTCTTAAGGCTCCTCTCCCCTGCCTTAGGGTTTTGTCTTAAAAGAATGAAGTTGTAGTGTAGAGTGTAGTATAAAAGTCAAATAATCAACTATAATCCCAAACCTCATATTAGTAAAGTATAGAAATCATATTATTTATAGCAAACATATTAAATTTTAAGTCTCTTAATTTATTAATAGCAAGTTTTTAATACATTTTCCTTTTGACTACTTGAAGCTGTATCATAAAGAAATCTTTGGTCAAACCCACTGCTGCTGTGCTGTATAAGTGTCCAACAACTTGAAACTGTCATGATTCAGAGGCGTTTTGTTCATTTCTTAAAACATGGTTACTTTTCCCTTCGTATTTAAAAGGCACAAAGGCGCTGAAGCTACAGAAAGAACTACTTGCTACACAACACAGATCATTTTTGTCCTTTCCTAAGCAACTATGTCTGTTTCCCAGAACTATGAGTAATGATTCTGCCAAAACCAACTCAAAGGAACCCAAAGCTAAATCTGGCTTTTCTACTGATATGCAAGATTAGGAAAATGTCACAGCTCCTGGGTGCTTTCATTTTCTCATTTTTAAAACCCACAATATCTTTTTTCTCTCTTAGATAAGGAGCTAACTCATTGAGCTCATAGTTGTATGCAGTTATCAGGGAATTTCAATTTTTCAGTAGAAAGAAAGCTATCCCTTTCCAGGTTGATAATCAGTATGAAGACTTTTGGCTTTGATCTTTGTGAATTTTTCATTACAATGTTCATCATATGTGACATGATTGTTGATATGTTCTATTATACTGCAAAATATCAAGTGAACAATATTTCACTAGCTCTTTAAAGTTGTCTGAACAGAGGAATGGTAAAATGACTATGAAAAATAATTAAGAGGAAAATTGGAGTAAAGAGAGTCTGTTAAAAATGGTTCCATATTGTTTATAACTGGATATCCACATTTTAAAACATTAATCAGAGAACTCACTCTTCATTAAAATTAACTCAAACTGGATTTAAGATTTAAAATTAAAATGAAAATCATAACCCTTCAGAAAATAAGATAAGATAAAATGCAGGTAATCTGTATTTTCCTAGGCTAGGATATTTTGGATATAATAAAAAAAACTGTGAAAAAAACAGATAAGATGAACTTCATTAAAATAAAAACCTTCTGCTCTGCTAAATACACTGTCAAAATATTGACAAACAAGACACAGATAATTAGAATATTTTCAAAGTACATACATGGAAAAAGGTATGTTATACAAAATATAATGAACTCTAAAAACTTTGCAGCAAGAAAATGAATAACCCTGCTAAGAAATGAACAAAAGATTGACCGAAGGACAAATAGATTATACAGTGGGTATTGCACTTGCTTCCACGTGGCTAACCCTGGATCTGTTCCTGGAACCACACACGGTTTCCTGAGTACCACCAGGAGTGTTCCCTGAGCACAGAGTCAGGAGTAAGTCCTGAGCACTGCTAGGTTTTGTCCCTCAAAACAGTTCAAAAACAAAAACAAATTGACTGAGTAAATCATTGACTCAACAAAGATATATAGATGACATATAAGCATATAAACTTCACCTCATACGTGATTAGGGAATCGTAAATTTAACCAACACACCACTACAGTCCATGTTAACAGGCCCAGGGCCACACTCCTGATTCTCTGCTTGCTTTCCCACCCTTAGGTGAGATTAATCTCCAGGCCGGTAGATTCTCTTCTCTTCAGGCTAGGTCCCAGCAGCCTCCACGCCCGACTTCCACCACATTAACGGGCCCAGCCTTACATCTCCTGACTGCTTTAACTTAAAAAACTTGACACTGCTCACAGCTATATTTCCTGTCACTGGGTTGTACAGGGAAAAAAACGAGCAGCACCCAGCCTCATCCATTGGAGTCTTCCAGGGGTCTAACTATAAAGATTCACTCTCAGCACATCAGGAACACTGAAAACCCAGTGGAGAAGATGTGCAGAAGCCCACCAACTTCAATAGGTGAAAACAATAACACGGAAGGTCAACAAACACCAACCAGCTCAATAAGTCTCCAGAAAATGACTTTAGTGACACCATTGCTTGGATGCTTAATGAGCTCAAAGAAATGATGGCACGGGTAGTCAGCAAATCACAAGAACTTATAAGAGTTAAAATGAGAAATAAAGAGTATGGTAGGTGATATTAAAAAAAAAAAACTCCATAGCAGGTCTGAACAGCAGAAAAACAGTACCCGAGGAAAAGATCAAAGAGCTTCAAGTTGAGAAGGAGAAAGCCTCCAGGAAATAGCAGAAGATGGAAACCAGTCTGAACAGAAATAAACAGCAAACCAAAGAATTATGGGATGAGTTTAAGAGAAACACATAATATAATAACCATCAGAGGCCCCGAGAAAATGGAAAGAAAATTTTATGAAGAAATAATAGATAAGATCCCCAGAGCTCAGAAATATAGGCAACCAAATACAGAAGGCCCAAAGAGAGGCCGGAGCAACAGCACAACAGGAGGATGTCTGTCTTGCATGCAATCAACTTGTTTTTGATCCCGGCGTCCTGAGCTGTTCCCCACCATCCCCAAATAAGAGGCCTGTAGAGTCCCATCAAAAATAGACTCAACTAGGAAAACTCCAAGACACATTGTGCTCAGATTGACAAAATTCAAAGACAGAGACAGAATATTAAAAGCAGCAAGACCAAAAAAGGAACTTCCATGTAATGGAAAGTCAGTAAGACTCAAGCAGGTCTACCAAGTGAGACTTTATGCTGGAAAAGAATGGAGGGATATAGAACAAAAACTCAACAAAATGAAGGTCTCACCAAGAGAGCTCTAGCTTGCTAAATAGCTAAAGAAATTCATAGCCTTGAAATCAGATTTGCAAGATGCTTCTGTAAAACAAGACACACTTCCCAGTACCTGGCACTGAATATGACACTCATTCATGACACATATGATTGCCCTCTAATAGATTAAGAAAGGTCCGTTTACAATGGGACTCAAGGGTGCTCTCGGGAAGGTGGGCAGCACTGGCCCCGCTCTCCGCCAAGATGTGATCCTGCACATGTGCGGCCTCTCCGCAGGCATGACTTCAGAGACCAGCTAAACTACTTTTGGTACCAGGAGCTCTTTGCAGAATGTCTCCAGACTGAGAACTAAGTCGCGGCCCCATGCCTGCCCAGGAGGCAAAAGGTTTCTCTCTCTCTCTCTCTCTCTCTCTCTCTCTCTCTCTCTCTCTCTCTCTCTCTCTCTTTCTCTCTCTCTCCCCTCTCTCTCTCTCCTCTCTCTCTCTCTCTCTCTTTCTCTCTCTCTCTCTCTCTCTCTCTCTCTCTCTCTCTCTCTCTCTCTCTCTCTCTCGCCTTTTCCTTGCCAGGGGGGGAAGGGCATGGCGACCGCCATATTATGAGGACCACAGATGAGAGTTATGAACTGCAGCAATGGGACTCGAGGTCGAGGGTGCTCTGGGGAAGGTGGGCGGCACCGGCCTCGCTTGCCACCGAGATGTGATCCCAGGGGACACAAGTGTGCGGCCTCTCTGCAGCTGCATGATCATGACTTCAGAGGCCAGTTAAACTACTTTTTATACCCGCAGCTCCTTGCAGAATGTCTCCAGACCGAGAACTAAGCTGCAGCCCCATGCCTGCCCAGGGGAGGGAAGGTATTTCTCTCTCTCGCCTTTTCCTTGTTGGGGGGAAGGGTGTGATGACTGCCATATTATGAGGACCACAGATGGGAGTTACAAGCTTGCAATGATCCAATATCTGGCAGAAATTTCCCTGGACTTAGTTGCTAAAATACAGAAAAACAAAACTGCGCAGCCACTATTGCTGCTGTGCAACCTCATATCTCTTCACAACAGGTCTGACTCTAGTGGGGAACTCCTAACAAGAATACTGAGGTTTTTGTTGAAGTGTTGAATGTAAACAAAGTAAAGAGAAAGTAAAGTGAAATTTATCAGTTACGGGGGTGGGGGATGAAAATTATACTGGGTTTTTTGGGCTTTTTTTTGGTGGTGAAATATGGGCACTGGTGAAAGGATGGTTGTTTCAGCATTGTATAACTGAGACTTAAGCCTGAAAGCATTGTAAATTTCCACATGGTGATTCAATAAAATAAAATAAACAAGTTTTAAAAAAAGAAAGGTCTGTTTACTCCTAGCTTGCTAGGATATTTCATACATTTTAAATTATGAATTAATATTTCATTTGTAGTGAATATTCTATGTCTGATCGTGTTTTGCATATATAATAGAGATTCTATTATAAACTTTATACTAATTAATTCAGAAATTTAATCATTATCTATAACACAGTATTTTTAAATTTTTTTTTAAATTTTATTGAATCACCATGAGATAGTTACAAGCTTTCATGTTTGGATTACAATCTCACAATGATCAAACACCCATCCCTTCGCCAGTGCACATTCCCCACCACCAATATCCCGGGATACCCCGCCTTTCACACCCTCCCCCTGCCTCTATGGCAGACAATATTACCCATACTCTCTCTATACTTTTGGGCATTGTAGCTTGCAACACAGACACTGAGAGGTCATCATATTTAGTCTATTATCTACTTTTGGTATGCATCTCCCATCCCAACTGGTTCCTCCAGCCATTATTTTCTTAGTGATCCCTTCTCTATTCCATCTGCCTTCTCCCTTCTGCTCATGAAGCAGTCTTCCAGCTATGGGGCAATACCCCTGACCCTTGTATCTACCGTTCTTGGGTGTCAGCCTCATGTGATGCTACCCTACACTCCACACATGAGTGCAGTCCCTCTATGTCTGTCCCTCTCTTTCTGACTCATTTCACTTAGCATGATACTCTCCATGTTTATCCATTTATAAGCAAATTTCATGACTTCATCTCTCCTAACAACTGCATAGTATTCCATTGTGTAGATGTACCAAAGTTTCTTTAACCAGTCATCTGTTTTAGGGCATTCGAGTTGTTTCCATATTTTGGCTATTGTGAACAGTGCTGCAATGAATATATAGGTACAGATGTCATTTCTACTGTGCTCTTTTGCATCCTCGGGATATATTCCCAGAAGTGGTATTGCAGGGTCATATGGAAGCTCAATTTCTAGTTTTTGAAGGACTGTCCATATTGTTTTCCAGAAAGGCCAGGCCTGTCGGCATCCCCACCAACAGTGAAGGAGCATCCCTTTTTCCCCACATCCATGCCAGCACTGGTTGCTTTTGTTCTTTTGAATGTGTGCCAGTCTCTGTGGTGTGATATGATATCTCATTGTCATTTTGATTTGCATCTCCCTGATGACTAGGGATGTGGAGCATTTTTTCATGTGCCTTTTGGCCATTTCTATTTCTTTTTTGAGGAAACTTCTGTTCATTTCTTCTTCCCATTTTTTGATGGGGTTGGAGGTTTTTTTCTTACACAATTCTACAAGTATATCCTGTCTTGTATATCCTGAATATTAATCCCTTATCAGATTGGCATTGGGTAAATATTCTTTCCCATTCTGAAACAGTATTTTTAATATGAAGGCAATAGCTCCTTTAGGATAAAACACACTTTGTACTTCTAATGCCTATTAATATTTTGTTTAAAATTTTCTTGATTCTTTTACTCTTACTAAATTTTACATTTTTAGGATTTACCTTTTTCATGTAAATTTTAAAATGTATTATCACAGAATTATTCATAGTTTTAACATTTAAAAATTACATACCACTGGGCTGGAACGATAGCACAGTGGGTAGGGCGTTTGTCTTGCACACGGCTGACCCGGGTTCAATCCTTGGCATCCCATATGGTCCCCCAAGCACCACCCGATGTAATTCCTGAGTGCAAAGTCAGGAGTAACCCCTGAGCATCACTGGGTGTTACCCAAAAAGGAAAAAAATGAAAAAAAAATTAAATACCTCCAAGAAAGATATATATTCAAAGATAATTTTGCTTTATCAATTTGTCAAAGATTTACAATTTTGTAGAAATTCAGGAGATCATCTCTATTCATCTATATGTAGGTGTCATCACATCCACACAAAAACGGTAAAGAATAAGACCTCTTCCATATGTGGGATTAAAAAGAAGCACAGTAAGGAAACAAAAATAGTCAAAGTCATTACTGGAACGGAAGATTTTGTCATAGAACTGAGCTTACATGGGGAGTGATGAGAGGGGTCTTTGGAACAAGACCCCTCTTATCTGGTGGAGAAAAGAGGGTTCTTTTGTGATGCAACAATATTGGAATGATGTATGCGTGGAAAGCAAATTCCTCATATCTTAATAAAATGTTTTTTTAATGAGAAGATGTAGAGCAATAGGAATTATTGTTTATTGCTGATAGGAGTACAAAACGATACAAACTCTTTCAAAAGCAGTTTTATAGAGATTTTTTCTTCTTTTAATTAATTTAAAAAAATTCTAAATAAATCACTGAGGTACAGTTACAGTCATATAAACTTTTGTGTTTATGTTTCAGTCATACAGTGATCAAGTACCCATCCCTCTACTAGTGCCCATCCTCCACCACCAATGATCCCACTATCTCTCCCACCACCACCGCCCCCCCCCCCCCACACACAGCGCAGGGCATTCCCTTTTGCTCTTTCTCGTTTGGGGTGTTGCGGTTTGTAATATAGGTATTGAGTGGTCATCATATTCGGTCTAGAGTCTGCTTTCAGCTCGCATATCACATCCCGAGTTGGCCCTCCAAGCACCCTTTACAAAGTGGTCCCTTCTCTATCTGAGCTGCCTTTTCCCCCAGCATGTGAGGCCGGCTTCCAAATCGTGTAGCAATCCTCCTGGTACACATGTCTACTATTCTTGGGTGTTAAGTCTCGCATTCTGTTACTTAATATTCCACAAATGAATGCAATCTATCTATGTCTGTCCCTCTCTTTCTGACTCATTTCACTTAATATGATGCTCTCCATGTTCATTCACTTATACGCAAATTTCATTACTTCATCCTTTCTAACAGCTGCATAGTATTCCGTTGTGTAGATATACCAAAGTTTCTTTAGCCAGTCATCTGTTCTCAGCCATTCAGGTTTTTTCCAGATTCTGGCTATTTTAAACAGTGCTGTTATGAACGTACAAGTGCAAATGTCATTTCTACTATATTTTTTTGCATCTCTGAGATATATTCCCAGAAGTCTTATTGTGGGGTCAAATGGGAGCTCAATTTCTAATTTTTTTCTTTTTCTTATTGAGTCACCGTGAGAACATTTACAAAGCTTTCCAGTTTAAGTGTTGGTCATACAATGATCAAACACCAGTGCACATTTTCCACCACCAAGAATCCCAGTAAACCCCCCATCCCACCCCTCCACATGCCTATGTGGCAGATGATTTCCACTTTACTCTCTCTCCACTTCAATATTATTCAATATTTTGACAAAAATCACTTGTATCACTTGTATCACTCATTGTCCCGTTGATCTTTGATTTGCTAGAGTGGGTGCCAGTAATGTCGCCATTTGTCCCTGTCACCTGCTAGTGCAGCCCAATGACATCTGCTTGCTTCAGGAACAGGAAGAGCCTCAAATCGTTCATTCAGGGATTTGATGAAGAAATCTGACCATCTAGTTGGTGAGCGGCTACGCGGTCTTCGAATGTCCTGAGGAATCCAGTTGGTAACAGCTCTAGTTCAGTAGTTGTCTCTGAAATGCATTACGTGACTGGCCCATCTGGTTTTTGATGTCTTGGCAAACACAACAGTGTCCCTGATTCTTGACTGTCGACGGAGGTCAGAACCCCAGATTCCTTCTCTCACTTGAGTGAGATGTGATACTCCTAGCATAGCTCTTTTGATTCTTCTTTGGGATACCCAAATAGCGTTCTCATCCTGTTTGCATAGAGCCCAGGTCTCTGAGGCGTATGTTTTTTTTTTCTTTTTGTTGAGTCACCATGTGGAAAGTTACAAAGTTTTCAGGTTTAAGTCTCAGTTATACAATTCTCAAACACCCATCCCTTCACCAGTGCACGTATTCCACCACCAAGAATCACAGTATAGCTCCACCCCGCCCCCTCACACCCCAGCCCCTCCCCACATCCCTAGCCCCCCACCCCGCCTGTGTAACTGATAAATTTCTGAGGCGTATATTAGTGCAGGAAGAACGGTGGATTCAAAAAGATGTGCCCAAAGTCAGAGGTTCTTCATCCTCTTAACCACTTCTTCGATGCTCTTTAAGGCATTCCACGCTGCCCTCTTCCTCCTGCAAAGTTCTGGCACCAAGTCATTCCTCATGTTGATTTCTCGACCCAGGTACACATAACTGCTGCATTCGGAGATGTTCATTCCATTGAGAGCAAATGGCGCTTCAGGGACTAGTTCATTTTTCATGAGCATTGTCTTGTTGAGATTCAGCTGCCAACCGACCTTTCCACACTCGTGGTCGAAGTCGGCCAGCATTTGTGCCGCTTGGCTAATGTTTGGCATTATGAGAACAATGTCATCAGCGAAGCAGAGGTGGTGTAATTGCCAACCGTCTATCTTCACTCCCATTCCTTCCCATTCCAGTCGTCACATGATGTTCTCGAGGGTGGCAGTGAAGAGTTTCAGTGAAATGGTATCACCCTGCCGCACCCTTCTCTTTACATCAATGATCACTTCCTTGTATAATGGTGAGATCCTGGTGGTGAATCCACAATACAGCTTGCGGAGGATTTTGATATACTGAGTTTGAACGCCCTGTTTGGCTAGGGCTTCGATGACTGCTTCAGTCTCAACAGAATCAAAGGCCTTCTTTAAGTCCATGAGTGTCAGACAGAGTGGCATCTTGAACTCTCACGAAACTTCAATGAGTTTGGTCACTGTGTGGATATGATCTATTGTGCTGAATCCCCTTTGGAACCCAGCTTGCTCGCAAGATTGTCCTTCATCTAGTGTTCTGCCTATTCTTCAGGACGACATGAGTGAACAACTTGCAGGATGGATATGTCATTCCCGACGTCTTCCCTTCCAAAATCTGATACGCCATTTTGTTGGTAAAGACGCATACAGCACCTGGTCGGGACAAGGCCAGACCAGAACACCTGAAGAATCTGCTGCCAGTACTCATCAATACACTGGCTCGGCTCTTTACATGCTACCTGTCTGAATGCAAGGTTCCGTCTCAGTGGAAAACCAGTAGGACCGTTCTGTTGTACAAGAAGGGAGACATCCACGACATCAGCAGCTATTGCCCAATCTGCCTGCTGTCTGTCGTCTACAAGTTGCTAACTCGTGTCATTTTGACAAAAAACCACCATTATTATTTGAATTTTTCCCCAACAATCAGACCTGCTGAAAAGGCACCATTAGATAATTTGTTTTATATTGCTGGTTATTAAGAGTATATGATGTCAGCTGGCCACAAAGTGGCCACGTGATTTGGGATTTCTGATATTTTAGTAATAATCTCTCTCAATGTCAATGGTCTAAATGCACCAATTAAGAGACACAGAGTGGCAAAATGGATTCAGAAACTGAACCCAACATTTTGCTGCCTACAAGAAACACATCTAAACAGTCAGAACAAATACAGATTCAAAGTCAAAGGATGGAAAACAATCCTGCAAGCAAACAACTCCCTCAAAAAGACTGGGGTGGCCATACTAGTATCTGAAAACATAGATTTCAGGTTAAAAAAGATTAGAAGGGACAGCTAAGGCCATCACACTCCTAAATGTATATGCACCTAATGAGGGAACAGCTAAATACTTAAAACAACTGCTAACAGATTTTAAGGATGACATTACTAGCAGCACAATAGTAGTCAGAGACTTCAGCAATGCCTTTTCTCCTCTAGATAGATAAACATGATTAAAGCTCAACAATGAAACACTGGCTTTAAAGGAAGAAATAGAAGAGAGAGGGCTAATAGATCTATACAGGGCTTATAGTCTCTTATAGTCTAGCCCACTGATATGCCTAAAGCATCACACATGTGTTTGATTTTAACATACTTGCTTGTATTCTCTGATATACATTCCCCATCCCTCTCAGAAAGCCCAGCAAGCTACCAAGAGTATCCTGCCCATATGGAAGAGGCTGGCAAGCTCTTCGTGGTGTATTCAATATGCCAAATAAAGTAACAATAACGGGTCTCATTCCCCTGACCCTGAAAGAGTCTCTAATCATTGGGAAAGATGAGTAAGGAGAAGATGCTAAAATCTCAGGACTGGGATGAATGGAGACGTTACTGGTGCCTACTCGAGCAAATCAATGAACAACGGGATGACAGTGATACAGTGACAGTGATGCTCTTATCATGATTCAGCAACCATTTGTTTTTATGTCCAAAGGAGTTAAAACTTATGTCTGCACAGAATATGCATACATATGTTTATAATAGTTTTACTCATGGTTTTGAAAAGTTGGTAACAACCTTCAAGGAATATATCCTTCAGAAAATGAATGAATAAACTGTGGCAAAATAAAGCAACAGAATATTATCAAACACTAAAACTAAGGGAGATATCAAGTAATAGAAAGACATGAGGAAACTTAAATGTCCTTAGCCTGTCTCATGATCTGGGGAAGAGAGCAGCTGGGATAGAGAAGGAATCACTAAGTCAATGATGGTTGGAGATGAGGTTCGGGATGGGAGATGAATACTGAAAGCAGATAAAGGACCAAACACGATGGCCTCCCAGTATCTCTTTTTCAAACCATGATGCCCAAAAGTAGAGAGAGAATAAGAAGGAAATTGTCTGCCATAGAGGCAGGGGGTGGGAGGTGGGGGTGGCGAAAGGATTACTGGGGACATTGGTGGTGGAAAATGTGCACTGCTGGAGGGATGGGTGTTCAATCATTGTATGATTGAAACTCAATCATGAAAGCTTTGTAACTGTATACCACCATGATTCAATATTAAAAAAATAGAAAACCTTAAATGTCCATTACTAAGTAATTTAGAGTGATTACACACTCTATGACTACAACCAGATTGAAATCTGGAAAAATATATATAACTATGGGAACAAAAAAAGATCTGTAGTTGACAGAAGGCAGAGGGTAATAAAACATAACTAGGTGGAGTAAAGCAGAATATTTTTAACTCATTAGTGCAATTTTATATGATACTATAACAGTGGAAATATGTTATTACATATATTTGCCAAATTCAGAGAAATTACACCAAGAATAAACTGTGGATGTTGGCTTTAAAGATATGTCAATATAGGTTTAATGATAGGTAAGAAATGTACTGCTTGAGTGGGGATTTGGGGAATGAAAGACACAGTGTTGAGGTTGGAGGCAGAAGAACATGTTTTACTGTAATCTAAAACTTCTCTAAAAATAAATTTTTAAAAACCCACATGGAAATGAAAGGGAAGAGAATAGTCAAAATAAACTTAAAAATGATAAAAGTTGGAAAATTCACACCTTCCCATCTTAAAATTTACTAGAAAACCACAGAAATCGGGAATATGTATGACTGAAATTATAAAACACACACACATATATATTATATGTGAATATAATAAAACTTAAAGTATATAAATAAACTCAGATCTTGTGTTAAATTAATTTTATGTAAAATGACAAGAAATTATAATGTTGATGTATGGTTGTGGTGGTGGAAGTTCATAGCCTTTTCAAGAAAAGGTACTAGGACAAATAAGTACCTAAAAAAAAGGGAGAAACGAATTTGAACTTAAAATTCACAGTATATAAGAGATAAAGTACAACTTTGTAAAACAATTTTTGTTAGACATTCTGTGCTTTACAATATTGCGAATAATTCTTTCTCATGTACAAAATTCCAAACCACATCCATCACCACTATACCATCTCCAACCCCAAGAACCCCAAAGCTCTTTCCTCCCAAACACCATCCCCCAATTCCACCCAACCACCACCAGCTCTTTGTCTGGAAACAGACAGTGTTGGTGGGGTTGTGTTGAAAAAGAAACCCTTACCCACTGTTGGTGGTAATGTCATCTGATTCGGCCTCTCTGAAAACAATATAGAGATCTACCCCCAAACAGCAATAGAACTCCAATACTAGATCACTTCTTGGAATATATTCAAAAGTTCAGCTTTTAGAAGAAAACAGCCTTATGTGGTCATGACTTTGTATTAATCAGTAGTTCTTTAGATGTTTTCCCAAAAACATGAGCAATATTGGAACACCATAAAAATTTTAAATGTGCTTTAAAAAAAAACCTACTGAAAAAGTGAAAAAAATTACAGGGTAAAATGCAATTATTTAACTATAAAAGGCTAGCATTTTTTTTTGAGGGCACACACCCAACCATGCTCATGGGTTACTCTTGCTATGCACTCAGGAATTACTCCTGGCAGTGTTCAGTGGACCAGGGGATCAAACCTGGATTGGCCAAGTGCAAGGCAAGTGTCCTACATACTGCACTATCTCTCCAGCCCCAGGCTAGCAGAGTTCTTAGTATAGGAAGAACTCATAACTATTAAAAAGACTATCCAATTTTTAAGAAGGCATATTTTTGAATAGATAGTTCTCCAAGTAAGCATACTTATGACCAGTAAGAATATGAAAGGTTGTGGGGGCTGGAGCGATAGTATAGCGGGTAGGGCGTTTGCCTTGCACGCGCCCGACCCGGGTTCAATTCCCAGCATCCCATATGGTCCCCTGAGCACCACCAGAGGTAACTCCTGAGTGCAGAGCCAGGAGTAACCCCTGTGCATTGCCGGGTGTGACCCAAAAAACAAAAAAAAATATGAAAGGTTGTTTTATAGCATTCATTATTTGAAAAATGCAAATCAAAATTACAATGAGTATTACTCACACCCAGTAAAATAACTGTAAACAAGACTAGAGAAATTAATATGTATTAATAAGAATATGAATAATCTCAGAAATATCTTACATTGCTAGTGAGAATGTTAAGTGGTGTGGATGCACTGGAAAACAATTTGTTAATTCCTTGAGACATTAAGCAGTTATTATAGTTATGATTCAGAAATTGCATATTCATAAGCATGTGTATGAATTTTCACTGAAGCACCATATCCAAGAGCCACGAAAAAGAAATATCCCAGTTATACAAGAGATGATGAATGGATAACCAAAATGTGGTAAGGTCGTCATGAATGGAATAATAATTATACATAAAAAGCAATTAATTATTTATGCTTTCTACAACATAAATGAACCTTGAAAACACTGGTTAAGTGAAAGAAGCCAGATATAATATTGTATGATATTTACAGTGGAATATATATTATGCTTTAATTTATATAAAATGTTCATAAAATGCAAATCCACACAGACATAAAGTAAATTAGTAGTTGCTGGAGACTCAAGGGAATGAATGTGAAGGGAGAACTAAGTATGAGGTGATGGCATGTTCCAGAATTCAATCATAGTGGTACAGGCAGATCTTTGTAAATATACTGATAATAACTAAATACTGTACTTTTGTTTTATTTTATTTCTGGTCGAAGGTGATGTTAGTAATTGGGAGTTCACTTCTGTCTTGGGGTTTAGGAACCACTCCCAGCCTCTCAGGGGTTCTCAAAGGACCAGTCAGTGCAGAAATAAAAACTGGAGTGCCCCCATACATGGACGTCTGTCCTTTGAGTCATAGCCACTCTTCCTGATTAGTGCACTTTAATAATGAGGATTTTTATAACTGATTGTGTTGGTTTTCTGCAGCTAAAAGAAGCACTAAAGCTTGTCTTCCTTCCTTCCTTCCTTCCTTCCTTCCTTCCTTCCTTCCTTCCTTCCTTCCTTCCTTCCTTCCTTCCTTCCTTCCTTCCTTCCTTCCTTCCTTCCTTCCTTCCTCTCTTTCTTTCATCTCTTTTTCTTTTTTTCTTTTTTTGGGGGACCACACTCGGTGATGCTCAGGGCTTCCTCCTTGTTCAGTGCTCAGATATCACTCATAGCAGGTTTCTCCATATGGGATTCAGAGATCAAACCCAGGTCTGCTGCATGCAAGGGAAGTATCCTACTTGCTGTATATCACTTGTCACCCTGGTCTTAAAGCTCTCTTTTATTCGAGAAGTCTTTAAAACAGTTGCTCTGCTGTGCTATAAATGTCTTGTGTAATCATCTGTTAAGGCACAGAGGAATCATTATATTTATAATAACTGAAAATGCAATCTGAAACATATATTTTGACATTTTTGTTTAAACTTTAAATTCTCAGCCACTCAAAATTATAAAGAATTTTCTTTAAAAAGCACTTTGAGTTATGTTGCTTTGAATATTTTTGTTTGTTTGTTTTGCCACACCTGGCAATGCTCAGGGTTCTTCTGGCAGCTCTGCACTCAGGAATCATTCCTAACAGTGTTCTGGAGGTCATTTAGTGTGTAATCTCCGGGAAACTAGGGAAAGCCAGTGGCTCTCTCTCTTGCCACCTGCATTCGGTGGTCTTGAGCCGCTTCACCACCCAGGATGGCCAATTCCATGGGCAGACAAAGGAGGCACCAAGGCCACCAGGCTGATTGATGACCAGTTGCCGCTTATTCCATTCTCCCCACGCGCCTGTTCCAGTCTCACTAAACTCCCCATTCTAGTCTCACACTGACCCTCATTCCTGTCTCCTCCTGTCTCTCCTGCTCATCTCTCTGCTCTTCATCATGTAGCCTTGGTCTCTCTCTCTACACACCTGCTCCTGTATTCTTCCCCTATGTTCATCTCCCTCTGTCCCCCTTCTAGTCTCTCCATCTTGCTGCCCTGGTCTCTCTAGTCTCCCCAACTCCCTGCATTGGGGATGGATATTACCCTGTCTGGTAGCACTATCAACATATCAAAAGTCCTTCCTGATCACCAATCAGGTTTAAGGGAAGGAAAGACCACCTAGGGGTATTTCTCCTCTCCTTAGTCCAATAACTCAATTAACATCTTAACTAACATCTTAATTCTACTTTTCATTATTATTTTGTATGGACATAGTAAGAGATACATTGAGATTGTAGGGTGACCCTCCTGGGGACATCTCACTATAGATCTCAGACTACAGTGCTCAGGCTAGATTAATATTTCCTAACCCTAGCAGGGTCCTACTCCAGTTATTAATTTTTGGATCATGACTGAGTTGTCTATGATCATGCTTTTAACTTATAGTTAAGAATTATGGCACTTTGGCCTGGCCCATTTCGATGCCAGTGTAGCTCACCGCTTGCCCTGGGTCCATCCGGTCCCTCGTCAGGACCCTGATTTGGAGTGCTAGAAAGTAAGGGCAACTGAGGCTTAAGTCAAGAGGACAGATACCCAGGGTGAATATCATTCAGAGTCAATTAACTCTCAAGTTAAAAAAGCATAGCATTAACTGTCTTCCTGTGTCTATACAAAAAAGACATTTCTCTGAATTAACTGTGCAAAAAAATTAAGAGAGAAAAGCAATATTTACCAGTTAACAGAGTCTGATTAGGAGATAAAAGTTATTGACCAGTTGGGGAAGTAGAGCACAAATAAAGAGGTTAAAAATTAACACAGAGGGAATGGTAGCACTGTGATAGGAGTAACCCAATAAACCTAAGCTCCTTGTGGCAAGTCAGAAAGGACAAACCAATGTTACCCTACAACTTAGGATGCCAGGAATCAAACCTTACCTACTTTACTATTTCTCCTGCCCAATGTTGTTTTGAATCTTGTAAGAATAAACTGTTCTTACACAATCTTTAAGAATTTTTTAAATACATAATACATACATATATAAATGTGTACATATACATATAAATATATAGTAGAAGACATATCCATGGCCAGAAGGACTGATCAATAGTTGTCAACCACAAGTGTATGTGGGGAGCAAAGGGTAGGTAAGAAAGAGAAGGGACCAGGATGACAAATGACAATAATAGAATAATAGCTGGAAATGATTAAAAGTAAGTAAAATGATATACTGGATAACCTCTCAGCATCTCAGTGTCTGTACTGCAAACCACAATGCATAAAAGAAAAGAAAGAGAGAGAGAGAAAGAGAGAGAGAGAGAGAGAGAGAGAGAGAGAGAGAGAAATAGAAGAAAAATGCCTGCATAGAGGCAGGCTGGAGGGGGTGGGGCAGAGGTGATGGGAAGGAACCTGGGGACACTGTTGCTGGGAAATGCACACTGGTGAGGGATGGGTGTTGGAACACTGTATGACCAAAACCAAATTGTAAACTGCTTTGTAAAGATCTATCTCATAGTGATTCAATAATAAAATTCTTTTAAAAATAATAAATCAATAAATATTAATTTGTATAGTTATGTTTGAATTAGGCTTGTCCGAATGTGTGGAGAGGGGCCTTGAGCATGGCTGTGGCTAGGCTCCAGAGGTCTTCCACTGTGGGAGCTCTGCTCAGGGTGCGGAGGGAAGCTGGAGCCCACCCCCTCTGAGGGGCCCTGGGGAAGACAGCCAGGTCCGAGACTCTGCGTCACTCACTTCCGGGAGCTTGGTTTTAAGTCTCTGGATGTTGCCATTGATGGGATTACAAGGGTGCTGGGGGCAGTCCCTGGGTGTGACTGCCTAGCTACTGGAAAATGGGAAATCTGGGTGGAAGAGGCCCAGTCCCGATTTGAACAGGCTTGGAGGTCTCATCCCCGGGTCCCACACACCTAGGTTTCTCTGCTGGTACCTCACAAGGTAGCTCACAAGATTTCCCATTTTCCAGTAGCTAGGTGGGTTTATAGCCTACTTCTCCCTCTGGGAGAGCCTGGCAAGCTACCGAGAGTTTCCTGCCCACATGGGAAAGCCTCACAAACTTCCTATGGTGTATTCATATGCCAAAACCACTAACAATGTTGGGTCTCATTCCCCTGACCCTGAAAGTGTCTCAAATGCGGCATCGTTGGGAAAGATGAGTAAAGAGAGGCTTCTAAAATCTCAGGGCTAGAACGAATGGAGATGTTACTGAGACCACTCGAGAAATTTAATGATCAATGGGATTATGACCATGATGACCATGACCATGTTTGAATTAAATATTTTTATCACACTTTTGAATCTACTTGTCTCACACAAAGTTGAAGGGTTAAAGTTGACATTCTGCTTTTAATTTGTTGCTATAACATTAAAAGTCCCACATGAGACTTTTTTATAGCTATGTATCATCAGATAATTAAAATTAACACAATTTAATAAAGTAATTTTTGTGTTATAGATGCTAAACATCAAAATTTTTCAGTACTATTTTACCTAAAATTATATTTTTGTTATACAGTGCATTATCCCTCACCCCCCAAATTCATATGGTTAAGCCCTCATCTCTCATGAGACTGTATTTATAGACCACCTTAAAGAAGTAACTATGGTTAGAAGAGGTTATAAAAGATTAATCTAATCTATAGAAGGTGAGTCCTTATAAGAAGAAGAGACACCAGAAGCACAGACATTGAGGAAAAGCCTTTGCAAACATCAGGTCAGGAAGAGAGACCTCAAAAAAACAAAACAAAACAAACAAACAAACAAACAAAAAAAACCTCAGGCACCTTGGTCTTGAACTGCCAACCTTCAGACGTATAAGAAAACAAACACATTTCTGTGGTTTATGCCACCCAGATGCGGCATTTTATTATGGCAGCTTGATCAGACCATAAACATAAACAATGATAAAGCTGATTGAATTTGGTATGAGTTTCACATTACTATTTTTTTATTCAGAATGTTAATTTAATTTTATTCATTTAAAAAATTACTGAATCACCGTGAGATATAGTTACAAAGCTTCCCTGTTTGAATTTCAGTCATACAATGATCAGACACCCAACCCTCCACCAGTATACATCTTCCACCACCAATGTCCCCTGTAACCCCCACTCCCCACCCCTCATCCTGCCTCTATGGCAGACAATCTCCCCTATACTCTCTTTTGTATTGCTCACTATGAATAGCATAAGACATCACGTGGCTGTGAGAGTGGCTGCATGCACTTAGAATTTTAAAATCTTAGATAATTAGGGTGTGGAGAAATCTCTGCAGCTAGCTGCTCAGTTCCCAGATTCTTTTGTGTGTCTCTGGATCATGGCGGTTAAGGAGCTTAACTAGCAGCTTGAGGCAGTTTGTGGGTGTGACCTCCAGGGTCCCATGGAGATGGGGAATGAGAGGGACTGGCCCATCCCCTATCCCTTGAGGCCTGGAGTTTGCTGTCACTGAACTCGAGTACCTGCACTTCTCCCTAGGTTCTGGAAGTTGGCAGCTGTTGGGATTTCTAGGGGGGCAGGTGGAGGGACAATGCCTGACCCCGTCTGAAGCACCCCAGTGAATTCAGCCTGGCTTAAAGTCCAGAGGCATCTCTGCAGCGAGCTACTCAATTTGGAGGTTCTTTTGTGTGTCTCTGGATTATGGCCTTTGTTTCTATCTTTCCCAGAGAAATAAACTATTGGCATATGCCCTGCAGGGTGTGCCTGCTCACCAATATGGAGACACGCCACTGGCCCTAACTTCGGCTTTTGATCTCTTTATGAATCTCTGAAATAAGGCCAGTAAACGAGCTTGGATAGATGAGCTGGAGGTAGTTTGTGTGTGTAGCTCCCATATACGGAACTTTTGACTGCTTCATTTCTTGGAAAACTTGGCCCCAAGTTGTTGGGGTCCAGCCAAAGGCACAGCAGCAATTTTGGGGTATCAGGAAGCCTGAAGTCACCATCAGGCTGCTGATGCATTTGCCCTGCAGGTGCAGGCTGACCTGCTATTTGCACCATACCCATTAGTTTTGCAGATTTTTTGACTTTAAGCTACATCTAAAGTGGTTGTCTATCTTTGTAAATAAAAATTCACAAAAATAAACCCAAAAGATATGTTTTTGCTGCTATTATTTGCATTGTTTCTGATTACATGTAAGTGTGCCCCATGTTCCCTATGCAATCACATGATCATTGGTCAAATGCAAGATATAATTGCACAATAGAATGGTGAAATAGGCAAATTAAACTATTGTGAATTTCAAAGGTTGAAGTCATACAAAGTCAGCTCTCAAATTAGAGCCCAATAGTGAGGCCAAAGACAAATTCTTATATCCTTAAGCTTTGTGGCAGTTCTTACTATTGATCCAATTTAAACAACTCAGAATACCCATTTAGGTATTTAGCAGATCTGAAACTCAGATTGTCAGGAGGTGATCATGTAATTTTATAATAAATGTATAATAATATTAATTTATAATAATGCAATATAACAATAATAAATAATATTAAATAAATATTAAAATTATAATATTTAAACTGTGATGTGAAAAGATTTTTTTTGCTTTTTTTGGGCTCTCACCTAGTAATTCTCAGGCATTACTCCTGGCTCTGGACTCAGGAATTTTTCCTGACGGTGCTCGAAGGACCATATGAGATGCAAACGCCCTCCCCACTGTGCTATCGCTCCAACCCCTCTGATGTGAAAAGTTTTAAAGCCTTCTTGAGATATCTGTAATCAAAAATAGACAACACTTGAACATTCTGTATGGAACAAGTTCTGTAGAGGAGTTCCTTCCCTCTCCAAGAGCTAATACTTGGACATATCATAAAATGACAATTGGTACATCCTTATAGAAATATCCTTAGTCCCTCCAGGAAGAGCTTATCTTTATGTTGAGATAGGTCCAAGCTATATTTTAGGATTAGGTGATAATATCATAACAAAAACAATCTCCTTGCCAGAGATATAGTACATTGGAAAACACAGAGACCTGAACTCATCCCAGGCACCCCATATGGTTCTCCAAGCTCAGCCAGGTATGGCCTTAAAAAACACCCTCATATCTGGAACAGTGAGACAACACTCTGCAGTCTAACTTGATGGGTATGTTACTGAGGAATATAGATATTTTATAATTTATACCTGCATTGTCATTTAATTAAAAATATTTGAATGCCACTCTGAAGATGCCTTCATTGACATAGTATTTAAAAGGCTGCTTAAGATGTTTCTATATTTTTTTTGGTATTTGCATTTAAAATTTTTTTTCTAGTTATTACTCTTTCATTGATTTCTTCTTTGACTTCACTGTTTTCTATGAACAAACTTTATATTATTTCTATTTTTTTCTATTGAATAATCATCATGAAACACACAGTTACAAAGCTGTTAATGATTGGGTTTCAGTTATACAATATTCCAACACCCATCCCTCCAACAGTGTACATTCCCCGCCACCAATTTTCCAATTTCCCTCCTGACACCTCTACCAGGCTGCCTCTATTGCAGACATTATTCTTTCTCTCTCTGTCTCTGTCTCTGTCTCTGTCTTTCTTTTCAAGCATTATTGTTCACAATCATGCTTGCTCCATTATCTTCTTTCAGTAAGCAGTTCTTATCCATTGTGATCATTTCCAACTATCATTGTCATAGTGGTCCCTTCTGTATTCTGACTGCCTTCTCTCTTCAGTATTTGAGGCAAGCTTCCAACCATGGACCAATCCTCCTGCACCTTGTTTCTATTGTCTTTGCACATTAGTCTCATTCTGTGATTTTTTTTAGATCCCACAAATGAGTGCAATCATTCTATGTCTGTCCTTCTCCTGACTCACTTCACTCAGCATGATGCTCTCCATGTCCATTCATTTACAAGAAAATTTCATTACTTCATTTATCTGCTGACTGTGTAGTATTCTTTTGTATATAGGTACCATAGTTTCTTTATCCAGTTCTCAGGCACATGGGTTGTTTCCAAATTCTGACTATTGTGAATAGTGCTACAAATAATATAAAAGTGCAAATAGCATTTCTGTTGAGTGTTTTGAGGCCCCTAAGGTATATTTCAAGAAGTGGTGTTGCTGGGTCAAATGAAAGCTCAATTTCTAGTTTTGTGAGGAATGTCATATTGTTTTCCAAAAAGTTGACATTCCTACCAACAATGAATGAGAGTCCCTTTCTCCCTGCATTCACACCAATAGATTCTTGTTCTTTTGGATGTATGCCAGTCTCTGTGGTGTGAGATGATATCTCATTGTTGTTTTGATTTGCATCTCTCTGATGATTAGTGATGTAGAGCATTTTTTAGTGTGATTTTTAACCACTTGTATTTCTTCTTTGAGGGATTTTCTGTTCATTTCTTCTCCCCATTTTTTGATGGGGTTGAATGTTTATTATTGTAAAGTTCTACCAGTGCTTTATATATCTTTGATATAAACACTTAACAGATGGGTATTGGGCAGATTAATTTTCCCATTCTGTGGGCTATCTTTGTACCTTAGTCACTATATCTTTTGAGGTGCAGAAGCTTCTTAGTCTAATATAGTGCAATTTGTTTATTTTGCTTCCAGTTGCTTTATGTTTGATCCTTGAAGATGCCATTAGCTTCAATGTCATGAAGGGTTCTGTCTACATATTCCTCCATGTCTACATGAATTCATTGTCTCCTAATTGATGCATTTAGCCCATTGACACTGAGAGAGATTATTCTTATGGGGTTTGTGCAGTCTTTCTTCAGGAGTTTGGTGTGTATGTGAGGTTTGTCTTATCTTAAAATATATCATATACTTCTTATTGTAAGAATGATTTTGAGTCTATAAAGTTCCTGATCTGTGAAGTTGTGCATTATGTCTTCAAATCTGAATGAGAATCTGGCGAGGTAAAATATTCTTGGTGAGACATTCATTTTATTGAATTTTTTCACTATATCCCACCACTGTCTTCGGGCCAGAGGGTTTCATCTGATAATTCTGCTATAATTTCCTTCTCTGTTCTTTCTGCTTTCAATATTCTGTCTCTGTGGTTTTTGTCATTCTGACTAGGAGACTAGGATGTGTCTTAGGATATGTTTATTTGGATTTCTTCTCTTTCTCTCTTCCTCTTTCTCTCTTCCTCTCTTCCTCTCTTCCTCTCTTTCTTTCTTTCTTTCTTTCTTTCTTTCTTTCTTTCTTTCTTTCTTTCTTTCTTTCTTTCTTTCTTTCTTTCTTTCTGTCTGTCTTTCTTTCTGTCTGTCTTTCTTTCTGTCTTTCTCTTTCTTTCTTTCTTTCTTTCTTTCTTTCTTTCTTTCTTTCTTTCTTTCTTTCTTTCTTTCTTTCTTTCTTTCTTTCTTTCTTTCTTTCTCTCTCTCTCTCTCTCTCTCTCTTTCTTTCTTTCTTTCTTTCTTTCTTTCTTTCTTTCTTTCTTTCTTTCTTTCTTTCTTTTTTTTTTGCTCTTTGGGTCACACCAGTGATGCTCAGGGGTTAGTCCTGGCTCTGCACTCAGGAATTAATCCTGGTGGTGCTCAGGGGACCATATGGGATAGGATGCCAGGGTTTGAACGTGAGTTGGTCACGTGCAAGGCAAATACCCTACCTGCTGTACTATCACTCTGGTCCTATTTTGATTTCTTGTAGCTGGTACTCGTTCAGTCTTCTGGATCTATGTGCAAACACATTTCAGCTCTGGAAACTTCTCAGCAATGATGGCTTTGACAGTTGCTTCATCAGGGTTTTCTTTCTGCCTTTCTGGGACTCCAGTGATTCTTATGTTGTTCCTCTTGAATTTATCCCAATGTTCTCTTGTCATCTGTTGGGTTATTTTGAGGTTATTTTTTATCTTTCTGAAATCTGGAGATTTTCTGTGCCTCATCTTGGAGCTCCATGATTCTGTCCTCAGCAGTTGTTACTCTGCTCCTAGGGTCTTCCAGTAAGTTTTTCATTTCACTTACCAGGCTTTTCAGATAGATCATTTCTGCTTCTATTTTCATTTGTATTTTCCTCTTTTTTTCCCCACTGTGATCATAACCTCTTGTATTTTTTTGGCAGTGTGTCCCCTTGTTTCTTTGAGCTCCTTATGTATCCTCAACAATTGTATTCTACATTCCTTTCCACTTTTTTTGTTTGCTTTTTTGACAATGCTCAGGGGTTACTCCTGGAATGACTCCTAGCGGTGCTTGGGGGACCATATGGGATGCCGGGTATTGAACCCGGGTCAGCCACATGCAAGGCAAACACTCTATTCGCTGTACTATTGCTCTGGTCACCTAAATTCTTTTTCAGAGAGGTTATATAGCTCATTATTGCTAGTTGGGTCATGTGGGCTAGTATATCCACTCACTAAGAAACTAAGTGTTTCTGTGTTGCTTTATCATTATGACCTTTGCAGTTTGAAGTTGATTCTTGTGTGTTGTTGTGTGGTTACAAACCTACAGTTAGTTTGTATTTGTGTGTATACTGCGTGTTATGGAAAGATGAAGAAATGCATGGTCACAGAGGGCCTGACCTGGGGAGCAACAATTGCATTTCTGAGCTTATTCCAGAGCCCCTGACACAATACCTTGCCACCGCATGATGTGATTTCTATTTTGTTAAATTTGTTAAGGTATGCTTTATGATTCAGAATGTGATGTCTTTGAAAAAGTACAACAAGAGATTAGAAGAATCTATTTTCCTATTGTTTGATGGTATACTCTGTCAAAGTTTAGTTGATTCATAGTCTATTTGAAATCAACTCCTTCTGTATTCCTCTTTTGTCTATCAATTACTTAAAGGGAGTTGTTGCCAATTATAGTAGTAGATGTGTCACTTTTACCTTAAAGATCAATTAGTTTCACTTCAAGTATTTGATATTCTTTTGTTTGGTATACATACGCTTAGGACAGTAATGTCTTCTCGAGAATTCACCTCTTTATTGTTTTACTATGCTTTTCTTCATTTTTCATATTTTTCTTGTTCAAAAGTCAATTTAAACTGAAATCAGTCACTTCAGTTTCTTTTATAACAATATACTTTTCTCCATCCTTTTACTTTTTTACCTGAGTCTTTAAAGGGTTTCTGATGGACAAAATATTCGAGCCTTTTTATTTATATTTATTTATTTATTATTGTTTAAATAATGTAGGAGTACTGTTGTTTGTTCAGCCATTAATTAAGCTGATTGAATTGGGCATGAACTCCACATTACTTTTTTTTTTTAATTGTATCACCGTGAGACAGAGTTTTAAAGCTTTCATGTTTGAGATTCAGCCATACAATGATGGAACACCCACCCCTCCACCAGTGCACACATTTTGCACCTCCCAGATCCAAGTCCTCATCCTGCTTCTGTGGCAGACAATTTCCCCAATACTCTCTCTCTAATTTTGGACATTATGTTTTGCTAAAAATCTCCTACCACCATTCAAGCCTACCTGCCAGGGGCAGACGCTAGATAATTTATTTTCCATTGCTCATTTTGAATATCGTGAGAGCTCACATGGCTGCGATTGTAAATGTAAATTTCTAGATTGTAAATGAATTGGTTCCAGAGACAACTCTGTATGGCACTAATACATTTTGGGATTCAACTGGGAGTCTCTGGGCAAAGGCTGTTGGTGCGTTAAGATAGTGTTCAGAGGCAAATCGTGGGTGTGACAGCCAGTCTGCTAGGCAGGCGGAGACCCAGGGAGAGACAGCCTGGGTCTTCTGCTGCCATGTGGCCTGGAGATTCAGTCCTGGAACCTGCATAACTGTTCCTTGCTTGTGGAAGCTCTTGGTCACCGGGATTCCATCTGGAGTAGGCGGGGAGAGCACACCTGCTCCATCTGAGGTGTCCTGGTGAAACTGGCCTGGTATGGGGCCCAGAGAGATCTCCAGCACTGTGGTGTCTTCTGGGACTCGCTGCTGTGTCTCTGGACCAGGGCTGTTGGTGCCCATCTGGGATGCCCTGATGAAATTGACCCTGTATGATCTCCGGTGATGTGGTGTCTTCCAGGACTTGCTGCTGAGTCGCTGGATCAGGCTATTGGGCGCTAAGAACCACATTACGAAATTTTCAGCAGATTGTATCTTGGTGAGGTCCATCCTGAGATGGTGGAGTAAGGCTGGGGGTATGGCGGCGGTTTTGGACTGTGGAAGCAAATGGCTGCTGGGGGCTCTGCTTGGGCAGACACAGGCTAACTCTGAGAAAGCCTTGAGATTTGTCACAAAATCCGCATACCCGAATTTTCAGCAGATTATATCTTGGTGAGGTCCGTCCTGAGACGGTGGAGTGTAGCCGGGAATATGATGGTGATTTTTGATTGTGGAAACAAGCGGTTGCTGGGGGCTTTGCTTGGGTAGGCCACCAGGCCAACCAACACCCCTCCGATTTACCCCAGTCTGTTCAGCCATGGGTGGGTCCAAGATTAACTGTGTCTTTGGATATCTTTCAAGATTTATCTCTGGGTCTCTGTAATAGGACCAATAAATGAGCTTGTACAGCTGAGCCAGAGGTGGTTTGTGGGTGTGGCTCCCACATACCTAACTTTTGGCCATTCAATTTCTTGGTTTACTTGGTCCCAAGTTGTTGGGATCTGTCCAGTAAACACAGCTGCAATTTTGGGGTATCAGGAAACCTGAAGGCACCAGCAGATACACTTGCCCCGAAGGTATAGGTTGACCTGCTGGCGGCACCATAACCCTTCTTTTTATTTTTTACCCATTGTGATGTTCATTGCCTTTTAAACCAGTACTTTAGACTTTACATGTGTAGATAGACTAATATCTAATGTAGTTAGTAGTTAGACCAACTCTATCACATTTAATCTACTTTGTTATCACCATACTTATTCCTTTTTTGTGAGTGTGTGTTTTATGTTTTTGGTCGTAAGTAGTGGTACTCAGGGTTTACTCCTGCCTGTGTGCTCAGGAATCATTCCTGGCAAAACTCAGGGGACCACATGTAGTGCTAAAGATTCATAGTATGTCAGCTGTGTGTGAGACAAGGGCTTTATGCAGTACTATTTTGTTTTCCTTTCCTTCTCGTTTTAAAACAAAATACTTCATTTAAATACTGTGATTTACAAAGTTGTTCATAATACAATTTTTATGGGCTTTCACTTTTCCAACACCACTCCCACTGTGAGAGAGACTTTCCGTCCACCATTGCCTCCACTTTCCCATTCCAAGTTTTCCCCTAGTAGGCACACATAATTTTATTTTATATTGCATGTTACAGCTAGATGGCCGATGAAATTATCAAAAGTAGTTCAGTAAAAGAAAATTTTAAAGATTGTTATATCTCACCAGGAAGTTGTTAGGTCCTCGTCTGAGGATTTCCTAAGATCTTTGTTGCTAGATGAGTCTCCTTTGGTATTGTTTTTGTTTGTTGAGTTTAGTTGGCTTCTACATTCTTTTTTCCCATCAAATTTGGTGAATTCCTACTGAAATTTCAGTTGGTGTCCAGAATTTAGGAGATGTTCAGAAACTTTAGGATCTGTAGAACTGAGCTGATGAGTTGACGCAGCAGTGGCTGTGGGAGGTGGGCATGGTTGCTAAGGCGTCCAGAAGTAGGGAGGTGGGGGAAAGCTGGCCACTCCCACTCTAAAAAGACCCAAGAGTTCTCAGCCTGAACACTGAAGACCTAGGATTTTCACAGTTTGGGGCCTCTGCATAGATTATTAGTGGTGCAATGGAGTTAGGCTATTGTCATGGTGGCTGTGGTGGAGTGTATGCAATTACTAAGAGATGGGGACTTGCCCCAACTTGAGATGCCCCAGAGTTTTCACCAGAATACAGTTGTGTCCATGAATTTCAGCTGCTTGGCTTACATCTCTTTGGAGATTTAGTTGTGAATCAAAAGAGCAGGGCTTGTGGATGACTCAACACGGTGGTGGCTGTGGGATGTGGCCCTGTTTTTTTTTTTCGTTATTCCTCTATTATGCCATCTCTGTCTCTTGAAATGATTTCTTATTTAAAAAAAAATATTTCACAGGGCTGGAGCAATAGCACAGCGGGTAGCATTTGCCTTGTGCACGACCGACCCAGGTTTGATTCCCAGCATCCCATATGGTCCTCTGAGCACCACTAGGGGTAATTCCTGAGTGCAGATCCAGGAGTAATCCCTGTGCATCCCTGGGTGTGACCCAAAAAGCAAAAAAAAAAAAAAACCCCAAATCTAAAAAAATTTAAAAAAAATATTTCAGGGGTAGGAGAGATAATACAGCAGGTAAGGTGTTCACCTCCAACACAGCTGATAAGGATTTAGTTCTGGCACTGCATAGGGTTCCAGATACCACCATAAATGACCCCGGTGTGTAGAACCAGGAATAAATTCTGAGCACACCCAGGTGTGTTTGAACCCCCTTTCAGAAGCAAGCAAACAAACTGTATTTTAAAAAACTCCATTTCATTTTAAAAATTAGTTGCCAAATTGGGACTCTCTGCTCCTTAAAGACTATGATCTGAGAGGTCTTCTAACCCATTTTGGCAACCAGAGCGGCTTCCTACAGAAATGCATCTACACTGTGAACTGTGCTGCAACACCGTGCCGCCCGGGGAGGGATTTTCCCTCTCTACCCTGTCTTTCTGTGCAGAAGATGGTGACAGCAGCAGCACTTACGTGACGAGCACCACCTTCTAAGACTCCCAACCCAGAGATATGAGTTTGAAGTTACATGACTCGCAGGCTATCTTGGGATAGGGGGGCATTACCTGCACGCTCTCCGCCCAGATACAATCCAGAGCTGTCGCAAGTGAAATGGAGACTCTGCGCCTCAAAGGCTATGATCCAAGAGGTCTTCTAACCCATTTTGGCACCCAGAGCGGCTTCCTACAGAAATGCATCTAAACTGAACTGAGCTAAAATATCAGAAATCCAAATCCAAGAGCTCATAGAGTCTTCATTCTCAGCAATGGAAAGCAAATTATTAAGTGATGCCTTTTCAGCAGGCTTGATTGTTGAGGAAAAATTCCAAATAATAATAGTGAGTTCTAATGGATTCAGAGACTGAACCCAACATTCTGCTGCTTGCAAGAAACACACCTGAATAGCCAGAACAAAAAAAGACTCAAAGTCAAAGGCTGGAAAACAATCCTGCAAGCAAACAACTCCTTCAATAAAGCTGGGGTGGCCTTACTAGTATCGGACAACATAAACTTCAGGATGAAAAAGATGAGAAGGGATAGTGAAGGCCATTTTTTATTAATCAAGGGATATGTACAGCAGGAAGAAATCACACTCCTAAATGTGTACTCACCCAATGAGGGACCAGCTAAATACCTACAACAGCTGCTAACAGACCTTAAGAAGGACATTATGAGCAACAAAATAGTAGTTGGAGACTTAAACACCACCCTATTGCCTCTGGACAGATCAAGAAGATCAAAACTCACCAAGGAAATACTAGATTTGAAGGAAGAAATAGAAGAGAGAGGACTAATAGATCTATACAGGGCTTTATATCCCCCAAGAAAGGAATACACATTCTTTTTCCAGTGCACATGGAACATTTTCCAGAATAGACCATGCACTGGGCCACACAACATACCTCAACAGAATCAGCAAGATAGACATTGTATGAGCTATCTTTCAGACCATGATGCACTGAAGATAGAAGTGATTCATGTACGTATTAAAGGGAAATTTTATAGCTCTGCAAGCATTTCTCAGGAAGGAAGAATGGGCTCACATAAATAACTTGGCTTCACAGCTCAAGACCTTAGAAAAAGATCAACAAAAGGAGCCCAAACCAGGCAGAAGGAAAGAAATAATAAAACTTAGACCAGAAATGAATGACATGGAAACCCAAAAGACAATCCAAAACATCAATGAAACCAAGAGCTGGTTCTTCAAGAAAATAAACAAGATTGATAAACCACTAGCAAGACACACAAATAAAGAGAGAGAGAGAGAGAGGACCCTTATAAGCTAAATCAAAAATGAAAAGGGGGACATCACAACAGGAACCAAAGAAATTCAAAGATCATCAGAGATTACTTTGAAAATCTGTATGCCACAAAACAAGAGAATCTAGAAGAAATGGATAAATTCCTAGATTCCGATAATCTCCCAAGGCTGAACCAAGAAGACCTGGAGTACCTGAATAGTCCTATTAATATCAAGGAACTTGAAACAGTAATCAAAATTCTTCCCAAAAACAAAAGCCCAGGTCCAGACGGATTCACTAGCGAATTCTTCCAAACATTTCAAGAGGACCCATTGCCAGTTCTTCTCAAGCTTTTCCAGGAAATTAAAGAAACAGAAACCCTCCCAAACAGTTTCTACGAGGCTTATATCTCCCTAATACCAAAAGCAAACAAAGATACCACAAAAAAAGAAAACCACAGGCCAATATCCCTGATAAACACAGATGCAAAGATTCTCAACAAAATATTAGCAAACAGAATTCAACAACTCATCAAAAAGATCATACACCACGATCAAGTGGGACTCATCCTGGGGATGCAAGGATGGTTTAATATTCGGAAATCAACATAATCCATCATATCAACAAAAGAAATGATAAAAACCATATAATCATATCAATAGATGCAGAGAAAGCATTTGCCAAGATCTAGCACCTGTTTATGATGAAAACTCTCACCAAAATGGGTATAGAAGGGACCTTCCCCAATATAGTTAAAGCCGTTTATCACAAGTATACGGCAAGCATCATCCTCAATGGGGAAAAACTAAGAGCCTTCCCTCTAAGAACAGGGTCGAGAAAAGGATGCCCACTCTCTCCAATTCTGTTCAATATAGTACTGGGAGTACTTGCAATAGCTATTAGGCAAGAAAAAGATATTAAGGGCATTCAGGTAGAAAAGGAAGAAATAAAGCTCTCACTATTGGCAGATGATATGATACAATACATAGAGAACCCTAAAACCTCTACCAAGAAACTCCTCGAAGCAATAGACTCGTATAGTAAAGTTGCAGGCTATAAAATCAATACCCAAAGGTCCATGGCTTTCCTATATGCAAATAAAGAGAGAGAAGAAAGCAACATGATAAAAGCAATCCCGTTCACAATTGTGCCTCAAAAAATCAAGTCCCTCGGAATCAGCTTAACTATGGAGGTAAAGGACTTGTATAATGAAAACTACAAAATGCTACTTCAGGAAATAAAAGAGGACACGAGGAAATGGGAAGATATCCCCTGCTCATGGATTGGAAGAATTAATATTGTCAAAATGGCAATACTCTCCAAAGCATTGTACAAATTCAATGTGATTCATATAATGATACCCTTGACATTCTTCAAAGAAATGGAGCAAGCACTCCTCCTGAAATTCATATGGAACAATAAATAAGTCCTCACGAATAGCTAAATCAATTCTTGGGAAAAAGAAAATCAGAGGAATCAACCTCTCTAACTTCAAACTCTACTACAAAGCAATAGTAATTAAAACAGCATGGTACTGGAACAAAGGCAGAGCTGCAGACCAATGGAACAGGGTTGAATACTCTGACACACACCCCCAAATATATGATCATCTAATCTTTGATAAGGGAGCAAGAAATGTGAAGTGGAGCAAGGAAAGCATGTTTAACAAATTGTGCTGGCAAAACTGGACAGCTACATGCAAAAAAATGGGCTTAGATATCCACCTATCACCATGTACAAAAGTCAGATCAAAATGGATTAAAAACCTCAACATCAGATCAGAATCCCTAAGGTACATTGAAGACAAGGTCAGCAAAACCCTCCACGACATTGAAGCCAACAGTATCTTCAAAGAGGAGACGCCACTGGCCAAGCAAGTGAAAAAAGAGATAAATGAATGGGACTATCTCAAACTAAGAAGCTTCTGCACCTCAAAAGAAACAGTGACCAAAATACAAAGACCATCTACAGAATGGGAAAGGATATTCACCTAATACCCATCTGATAAGGGATTGATATCAAGGATATACAAGGCACTGGTTGAACTCCAAAAGAAGAAAACTGCCGACCCGATTAAAAAATGGGGTGATGAAATGAACAGAAACTTTCCCAAAGAAGAAATCTGAATGGCTGAGAGGCACATGAGAAAATGCTCAACATCACTAATCATCAGGGAGATGCAGATTAAAACAACATGAGATATCATTTCACACCACAGATACTGGGCGACATCCCAAAAAAACAAAGCAACCGGTATTGGCTTGGATGTGGGGTGAAAGGAACTCTCCTTCACTGCTGGTGGGGATGCCAACTGGTTCAGCCCTTTTGGAAAACAATATGGATGATTCTCAAAATATTAGAAATTGAGCTTCCATTTGACCCAGCAATACCACTCCTGGGAATTTATCCCGGAGAGGCAAAAAAGGTATAGTAGAAATGACATCTGCATTTCTATGTTCACTGCAGCACTGTTTACAATAGCCACAATCTGGAAAAAACAGAGTGCACAATCTGGAAAAAACAGAGTGCCTAAAAACAGATGACTGGTTAAAGAAACTCTGGTACATCTATACATCTATACAATGGAATACTATGCAGCTGCCAGAAAAGATGAAGTCATGTAATTTGCATATAAGTGGATCTACATGAAAAGTATCATATTGAGTGAAATGAGTCAGAAAGAAAGAGACAGACATAGAAAGATTGCACTCATATGTGGAATATAAAGTAGCAGAGAGGTAAGAGGTTGCAATGATGCAATTTCTGGCAGAAATTTCTCTGGACTTAGTTATGAAAATACTAAAATACAGAAATCCAAAACCGTGGGGCTGCTATTGCAGTGCTCGACCTCACATCTCTTCATTCTCTGCAAGGGAAAACAAATTATCAAATGCTTCCTTTTCAGCAGATCTGATTTTGGGGGGAGAAACTCCAAACAATAATAGTGAGTTTTTTTGAAATACTGAATTTTATCAAAGTAAAATGAAAGTAAAGTGAAATTTATCATTTACATGGGAGGGTTGGGGACTGGGAAGGTGTGGGGAGGTATACTGTGATTCTCGATGGTGGATATGTGTACTGGTGAAGGGATGGGTGTTCGAGCATTGTATAACTGAGACTTAAACCTGAAAGCTTTGTAACTTTCCACATGGTGATTCAATAAAAAAAAATTAGTTGCCAGGAAAGTGAAATGGCTCAAAGGCAAAAATAAAAATAAAATCAACCTAACAAGAAAAATAAGACAGACATGGTAACATTCCAAATAAAGGTGGTCAAGTGGGAAATGGATTTTCTCTGATGTCCTTTTTGAACTAGACCACAAGAATATGATCAACTTTTACTAAATGCTAACTCACACAAACTCTAAAGCAGAGGAAAAAGGACTGTGCATCTCAATCTTTTCAGGATAGGAGGTAACATAACCAATTTGACACATTGGTAGAAACCAAACAACATCCTAAGTGGTCCAGTGGTGTTCCTGATGCCAGGGAGCACTGGGAAGGAATGCCTGGCAGCAAAGCCGAGAGAGTATTCCTCATTAAGAGCAGTGTTCATTACTGAATTGGTCAACTTTAGATGTCTGTGATATACTCAACATTCCTGTAATCAAATACTTTTTTTTTTTTTTGCTTTTCGGGTCACCTGGTGATGCACAGGCGTCACTCCTGGCTCTGAACTCAGGAATTACTACTGACGGTGCTCTGGTGACCATATGGGATGCTGGGAATCAAACCCAGGTTGGTTGCATTGAAGGCATGTTCCCTACCTGCTGTGCTATTGCTACAGCCCTACCCGTTGTGCTATTGCTACAGCCCCTCTAATCAAATACATTTTTAAATTAAAAAAACACCTGCTTCACAAGTGAGTACATGAGTTTGATTCCCATGATATCCATGTGTGTCAAATGAGTGCTCCTGCAGGTCTACTATAGGATGTGACAGAGTGTGTGGGCTGCAACTTGGAGACATGTAAGCACTGTTACCAGGTATGTACGCTTTGTGAAGCACATATGTGAGTGCCACAGGGAAGCATTACAACATCTAGTAAGCATCTCTTGCTTGAACACCAAAGCCAGGTAATGGTGTGGCCCCTGGTCATCACAATAAAACAAAAGAAAAGAAAGGGAGAGACAGTTCACAAATAGAATGAAAACTCTGACTTAAATATTAATGATTTCTGTAGTTTGCAATCTGATTTTACCACTAACCTAAGTTCACTTTCAAATAATATTCTATCACTTTCCCTACAAAGCAGCTACCTTATCAAACAAAGCATTCCTTATTCTTCTCTTTAATCCATTCTGGCATTACTGTCCCACATTTCATGTATCCATATGCTATAATCATCACCCAGTGCATTGGTTCTATTACAGTTGTCTTCCAGGTGTATTAGAGTAAGAAATATAGGACTGAGAGGAAGATTGGAGTGCATGTCTCTTATGCTTGAGGCTCTGAGTTGGCTCTCTGGCACTGCTTAGTCCCCTGAGCACTGCCAGGGTGGCCCTAGTTCCCCCATCAAGGCTGGGTCCAAGTAGCATCAGTGCTGGGCTCAAGCATTGAACCATTCATCCCTGTTGGCCAAATGACACTGGGAGTATCACTGGAGTACTCCCATATACCCCAGCACTCTTTCCAAAAGAGGAAAGGAAGGTTTTTTTCTCTGGTGATGGTCAGGAGTTACTCTTGGCTCTGCACTCAGGAATAACTCCTGGCAGTGCTCAGGGAAACATGTGGGATGCCGGGGATTGAACTTAGGTTGGCCACGTGCAAGGCAAATGCCCTACCTACTCTGATATCACTCCAGCCCCTGATAAAAATTATAATTTCCTTTTTCTCTTCTTTTGTTTTGTCTTTCCTTATGTAGATCTAAATTTCTGACAGATATAATTTTTCTTCTTCATGAAAAACTTTCAAAGTATTATTTTCTGGACAGTTGTACAGCAAATGAATTGTCTTTGTTTTTTTATTCTCTGAGAAAAACTTGCTTTCTCCCTTACTTGCTTAGGAAAATTTTGTTGACTATGGAATATTAGGTATTTTTTTAAACTTTAATAGTTTATCATGTTCTTCTCCTGCCTGTTCACATGATTTCTGATGAGAAATTTTCTTGTTTTGTGTAGAAGGTTTGTTTTTTGGTATAAAAAATCAAAAACAGGGGGCCGGAGCGATAGCACAGTGGGTAGGGCGTTTGCCTTGCATGCGGCCAACCTGGGTTCGATCCCCGGCATCCCATATGGTCCCCCAAGCACCGCCAGGAGCAATTCCTGAGTGCAAAGCCAGGAGTAACCCCTGAGCATCACTGGGTGTGACCCAAAAAAAAAAGCAAAAAAAAAAATCAAAAACAGCAGTTTTGGGAATTATCTAATCATGAGAGGTGGTGCTGATGGTCAAATTCTGGGCCACATACACACAAGGCAAGCACTCTACCACTGAGACACAGTCCTTGACCTTTTGTAATTCTCATCTTTATTTCTATTCAGTGTTTTTTCCCTCTCTCTTCTCTGTTTTCTTTCAAAATTGTATCATCTATTTTCTGCAGTTTAAATATGATATTTCTCAGTGTAAAGTTTTGATATTTATCTTGTTGCCTCTCTGAGTTTTCTATGTCCATAGTTTTTTGTCTGTCACTAATTTTGGGGAAATTATTTATCACTGCTATTTTCTTTCTCCTTTCTGTCTCCTCTTTTAGGTATTCCAATTATAAATATATTAGTTCATTTGAAAAAGTTCTTTCTTTAGTTTGAGAAAAATTCTATTGGTATATCTTTAACCTCTCTGATTATTTCCTTAGCTATGTTAAAGGAGTCCATCAAAGGCTTTCTTCATAATGATAAGCCCATCAAAGGATTCCTTCCTTTCTGTTCTCTCTCTTTGATTTGTAGGACTTCCTTTCGTTATTTTTAAATATATTATTTGTTAAAGTTTCCAGCTCTCTGCTTACATTATCCATCTGTTCTTGTGTATTATCTACTTTTTCCATTACAGCCCTTACCATATTAATCATAGTTATTTTTAATTCCTGTCTAATCATTTCAAAATATGTGTCATATCTGAGTCTGATTCTAGTGTTTTCTTTCTCCCTTCAAGCTACATTTTTCCTTGTCTCTTAACGTTCCTTGTAACATCTTATTAAAAGTCAGACATGAGACATCGGGTAATAAAAACCGAAGTAAAATTTAAGGTATCAATTTAATATGTTTGTGACTCACTGTGTTCAGTGTCTGCTGTAACTGAAGGTGTCAGAAACTTCAGGTTCAAGTCATGCTCTTTTTTCTCTGCCACTTTCGGGTTCCTTGAATAGAGTCTGTGCCTTGAAACTTCTTAGTTGTACCCCAGTGTCATTACACTCAAGGCCTATTGATGTATTAACAAGGTGTTGGGATGAAGAAGTAGTCTCTTCTCATAAGATTAACTCTCAGTCTTTCAAAGGCATGTGCCCCTGGGCTGAAATGTTTAGTGAGTCTTAGGTTCTTTCCTCTCTCCTAGTAAAGCCTTTTGTCCCAGACATGTAAAAAATATGTTAATTTTTTACAGAGATCTCCCTAGGAACATTTCATAATGGTGTTCTTGCCTCCCTCTTTTCTCCCACACCCCCATTACAATCATGAGAGAATCTTTACTTCTTCATTTTTTTCAATTGAATCATTGTGAGGTACAGTTACAGACTTACAAACTTTCATGATTACGATTCAGTCATACAATAATGGAGTACCCATCCCTCCACCAGTGCCCATTCTCCACCACCAATGTTCCTAGTATCCCTCCTACTACTCCCACTGCTTCCCACCCCTGCCTCTGCGACAGGCACATTCCCTCTTACTCACTCTCTCTCCTTTGGGGTGTTATGGTTTACAATACAATTACTAAGAGTCCTCCTGTCTGGTCCATAGTCTACTTTCAGCAAAGAATCTTCCTTGGCTTTTTACCATAAGATCCTGGTTGAGGGACAAGAGATATAGTAAAGTGGATAGAGCACTAGTCTTATGCAATGCTTGCCTGAGTTTGATTCCTGGCATCTAATATGGTCGCCTGAGCACTACTAGGAGTAGTTCCTGAGGCATTGTTACATGTGTTCCCTTCCCTAAATAAAAAGGGTCCTGGTTGAGGGATGAGGGGATAGCTCGGAAATTGATTGAAGAATTGTTTTCCTGTCTTGTGTATTGTCTACTTTTTGACTTTGAGTTGTGTTTGCTCTATTGACTATTCAAAAGTGTTTATGGTAGGCAGCATAATGTTGGGTTCATTTTTAAAATCCATTTTGTCACTCTATGTCTCTTAATTGGTGCATTTAGACCATTGACATTGAAGAAGATTATTGCCATGGGGTTTTGTGCCATTCTTCTTTAGAAGTTTGTTGTGTTTGTGAGGTTTGTCTTGTCTTACAGTAGCCACTTCAGCTCTTCTTTCAAAGTTGGTTTTGAATCTATGGTGTTCCTGAGCTGTTGCTTATCTATGAAGTTGTATATCATTACATCAAATCTGAATGAGAGTCTAACTGTGTAAAGTATTCTTGGTGAGGCCTTCATTATAGTATGTTTTTGTATGTTTTTTTTTTACTATATCCCACCACTGACGAAAGGGTTTCATTTGATAGGTCTGTTGTAAATCTAAGGGATGCTCTTCCATATGTAAGTTCCTTTTATGATCTTGATGTTTTCAGTATTGTATCTCTACCTATGGTTTTCATCATTCTGATTAGGATATATCTTCAAATCTTTTTATTAGGTTCTCTTTTAGCTACTACCCATCAGGCTTGTATCTGGATGCCTGCGTTCTCCAGCTCTGGATACTTTTCAGCAATGATGTTGACAGTTACTTCCTCCTTGGGGTTGCCTTCCTGTCCCTCTGAAACTCTGAATATTTTTATGTTTCTCCTCTTGAATCCATCCCATAGTTCTCTTGTCTGCCCTAGATTTACTTTGATATCTTTTTCTATCTTCTGTTTTTGTCTGGAGATTTTCTGCATTTCATTTCAAACTTACTGATTCTGTCTTCAGCTGCTATTACTCTACTGTTGAGGGCATTCATTGAATTTTTCATTTCATCTACTGTAAAAAATTACAAAGGTGGCTCGCACGGGAGGGGGAGACGATATGTGTTGTTGTTCTGTTGTCCGTGGGCACTTGGGGCAGTTCTCTCTCACATGCGCTGCTTGCATTTGTTGTTCTCAAGCCGCTGTGTAAGGACCGGATCCGGACGGCTCCTCCTTGTGCTCTGCTTCTGTGTGTGCAGCTGTGCTCTCTTCTGTCTGTCTCTCTGTCTCTGTCTCTGTAGTCTCTTCTCTGGTCTCTTCAGACCTCTCTCTGTCTCTGCTTCTGTATCTTCTTCTGTCTGTGTTGTCTCCTTTGCTTCTGTGTCTTCCTGTGTGTCATCTGTGTCTTCTCTTGTGTCATCTCCCTGTGTCCTCTTGTGTGTCTTCTCCTCTGTCTCTTCTGTCTTCTTCTGTCTCTCTTGTCTTCTTCTGTCTCCCCTGTCTTCTTCTGTCTCCCTCGTCTTCCCCCACAGTCTTAGTTTATGTAGAAATCACATAGGGCGGTAACACAAAGGTGGGTTGAACATTAACAAATCAACAAAGAAGGGTAAGACCATTTCTCAAGGAGATTAACAAAATCTCATCTAAGGAGATTACTAGGAGATCCGTTCAAGGGTGGGATCCAAACAAGGGTGTGTCAGGGTGTGTTCCTTTCTTCCTTCTTCAACTAGTAATCTGCTTAAATAGTTATAGTAAATTTACGTCCAATATTTTTAGCAATGTCATTCTGTATGAGCACAGTAAGATGTATCAGACTTCAAGTTTGGTTCTTCCTGAGGACATTCACTATATATTCCAGACCACAGCCTCAGGCCAGGTTAGTCTTCCTAACACCAGCAGGTCCTAGTCTCATTGTTACTTTTGGACCATGACAGCACTTATCTATGACCATGCTCTCAACTTATAGTTGAGTATTGTGGTGCTTTGGCCTGGCCCAGTTCGATGCCAGGGTGGCTCACAGCTTGCCCTGGGCTGGGTCCATTCCGTCCCTCGTCGGGACCCTGTTTTAAGGGTGTTAGACACTAAGGGCAACTGAGTTGAGAAAGCAGATGCCCGGGAATAAATATTATTGGAGTCAATCAGCTCCCAAGTTACAAAGCATAACATTAACTGTCTTCCTGTGTCCATACAGAAAGGACATTGCTTTAAGGTAAACTAAGTTCCCTGCGGCAAGGCTAAAAGGACAAACCCCATGTTATCCTACAATCTACCACTTTTTATTACTGACATCTATGCTTGTATTTTTGTTATTTAGGTTCTCATATTCTCCTGTATTTTATTGGCTGTCCCTACCACTGCTTCTCTCACCTCCTCCTGTATTTTATTAGATGTCTTTTCCACTGTGTCAATTGAGTTCATGATTTCATCTCTGAATTCATCACAGAGATTATGTATATACATGTTTCTTGTTGAGCTTCATGGCTGCAATATTCATTCACTTCTCCTGGTTGGGTTCTGCTCTGTTTCCCCATAGAGCCTGTGGTGTAGTCTGGAGGTGTTTTTTTCCAATTAGCTCTCAGCAAACCCTGGTCACTGCCAGGAGGACACATGGGGAGTTTTGCGGGTGGTAGTCTATTCTTTGCCTCTCAAAGCTATTCTCTTCCAATTTGGTTTTCCTGTGTAATTGTGGGGCACCTCTTGTGCTGATTGAGGTAATGAGTTCTTTGGCCTGTACTTATGTTACTTTTTATTTTAGTAGGGTTGTATTGTTTCTTGCACTCATCATTGCTTTTGTGGGTTTGGAGGGAATGTTGATTGGAGTAGGGGCTAATTATTTCCTAGTGTAGTTGGGGCTCCCCAGATGAGACCTCAGTTTAAGAGACCAAGACATAGATCTTATATGGAGGGGGAGATTAACTGGTGGCCACTGCTGTTCTGTCCTGTGGGAGGAGGGAAGCATTGGTGGAGTTTGAACCTCACTTCTGGTTTTCTTAATGTGGGGAAGGAGTAAAGATTTCCCCCCCAAGCCTTGACAATCTCCTAAGTTTTGAAACCAGAAAAGTTTCTTCCTCCCTTGTTAATCAAATTTTATAGCTCAGAAGTTGAGGGCTCAGGCAGAACCCAAGTCTGAACCTGGCACCACATGGTACCATATGAAAACACCTGATACCACCCTGTGTCTTTGGCACCACAAGATGTGTTGCTGGTAGTTCACTGCTAGCTGGGGTGGCAGCACATTACCAGCCCACCACTGAAACTTCTGACCCAGCTGGTCAAGTATGTTCAGAAGTGGATTCTAGACTCCAGAAGGACTGATAAAGAGCCTTCTCTCCTCACCAAACTATGTAGTAGTGTCCCTAATGTAGATCCAAAAAAGTTTAAGCATTTCCCTAAATCTGAAGATTGAAGGAGTTTCTCAGTGTCAAGTTAGCCCACACTCAGCTACCAGTAATTCATCAAAAGTATACTTATAGTTCAGCAGTTTCTGCTCCAAGTAAGCAATGTAACTGCCTTTACTCTTCTTTCTTACTCCAGTTTGAAAGATGGTGATTTATCTTCTCATTTAAAAATCCTCGATGGACCCGAGAAAATATGTTTATTTTTGTTCTTCATTTTAATTTTAACAATTGGAGTGATCACTTCAAAGCTATTTACATATTATTACTCAAATCTAAAGTCCTGAGTCTGTTTCTTACTAGGAAATGCAGAGATAGTTGGAGGTTTATGTTTGGTTTTATCTCTTGGTTCAGTATCACAAATTTCTCTCATTTTGCTGATCTATCTCTTTTTATCATCTATATCATCTGGGAAATAAAATAGCTGAGAAAATTTCTTAAGGCTACATGCTACCACAGAAAGTTTCTCAACACTGCAAAAAACATCATGGGCTTCTATCTTGGTTGCACAATTACAGATCACAAATTCATCTTATCAGTGACTTACTGCTACTAAATGTAGGATCTTGGTGTCATTCAACAATTAATATTCCCAGTGTGTCTGGAAATTTGCTAGAGAAAGCTCTGCTAATGTCTTCTGGACTAACATACATGTCTTCAGGTGAGGAATCAGGCTATTGATTTAGGCTGGTGGCTTGCTTGCAAGCTTGAAAACTGTTGCACCTGCCTGTACTTCTCCTTGGATCTGAGGCTAGCTGAGAGTAAGTGCTCTAGGAGTGTAAGTAGGGAAGTGGAAATATATAAAGCCTCCTAAGACTTATGTTTAAAAATGAGTTAATTTTGCCACATTTGTTTGGCCAATGCAGCTTACATGATCAAGGCCCAAAATCAAGGATTGTCAGAGTATCCACTGCCACAATGAAACAATGATGAAGGCATAAATGTAATTGTAAGAACAATTAAGGCAAGTTCTTAATTTATTATACTCTTCAGCAAACCAACCAGTGATATTACAGGAATGTGAATGTCCTGATTAACAAAGACCAGTCAAAACCCATACCCTAGAGTTGTTGATAGATTTGTACTGGATTACTTTTGAAAGTTTCCATAGCAAAAAATTAAAAATTGAGTCACTTAAGCAACAAAATTTAATTTTTTCATTGGCTTGTAGACGGCCATCTCCCACGTCTATGTTTTCACATGGTCTTCCCACAGTATCATGGTTATTCATGCCACCAACCACTCAGAAAGAGTCCTATGTCAACAGTTATCACAAGATGCTAGCACTGTATACCAGTAATGTACTTTGCCCCACACCAGGGGCATCCTGAGGACCATGTTATGCTATGTTAGGAAACACAAATCTCTTACCCTCAAAAGACTGCTCTTTAAAGCAATATATATATATATATGTATATGTATATAATTAACCATGTGGTTATGTGAGAAACTGGGACATAACTGCATTAATTATTGCATTAAAATAAAATACAGTGAGAAATATCCCACTAAGGTATCTGACCATGTCCCAGATATTTTCTTGGACAAGCCCCTTCAAGCATGCCTGGATTTCTAGCTAGGTATCAACCTTCTATAAGCATCTCTAAGTCAACAGTTTTCAGGTGAATGATTGCTGCTTTTCTTGGCGTAGCTGAGCTATTCTTTCCTAGTGAATAAGCTGAAGTTATGGAATTCTAAGTGAACCATGAATTCATCTTGTCCTCAAGCAAACAGGTCCTGAAAAGTCAAGGATGTAGGTATTTGTGACTTGGAAAGAGCAAGATTCATATGCTAGTCTGTACTGGTTACCACTGTTTTCCATTACTATGGAAAGAGCCAGTTTTAGGTTATTTTTCTTTTTTTGACTCGTATAACTAAGTACTACAAATTTAAGGAGTTAAATAATAGAAATCTATTGTATAACATCTGGATTCCAGGAGTCTTAACTCAAGGTATTGCTTCCTTCAGAGGACTGTGAGAAATAGTCTTGTAGATTCTTGCAGTTTACTAGAAATCTTTGGTGTTCTTTTTCTTGTAACATGCACAACAGCATAATCTCAATCTTTACCTCGATCTTTAAAGGGCATGGTCTCTGTATACCTCTCTGGTTTCAATGTACCTCACTTTTTCTTTTATTAATCCCTGATTTTGTTTTATAATGATAGTAGTCATATTTGATTAGGGATTACTTATTAATTAATTAAAATTAATTAAATACTAAATTTACTGAATTTACAGTTACTTTTTCCCCAATAAAATTGCTTACTGAGTTACTGAAGGTTTTGGCATCAATGAATAAATTTAAGAGAAACATAATCGAATCCATAACAATTAGCAAGCTATTCATTAACCACCCCATTTCTTACAGAAGTAAGATCAGGCAACCTCATTTCTTACAACTAATCCTAGTGTAAGTTAGTAGCATCTAGTCATAGAGACGTAAAATAATCATCATAAAGACCAGAATGGTTCCAATCCATCCTCAATTTCTTTTAATCATGGCTTAACTCAGGGGCAAACCATTTGAAGAATTAAACAGCAGGCATTCTATCAATAATCTTAATTTTTATGACCATGCTCTATGGATAATTTTGATATTGTACATTGAAGGCAATACTTGGAGAGTAACTCTTGTATTTCCTGCTAAATGCAGGCTCATATGTCCTAACAGTAAAATAGAGTGATCACATAGACGAAGGCCAGTTCACTTATTGTTAGAAATGAGATTATAAATATTGAGAAGGTGGGAAGTTAGATAGGTGACAAATAACAGGAAATAACTTTGCAGGAAAGAAAGAGAGAAGGAAAGAAGAAAGAAAGAAAGAAAGAAAGAAAGAAAGAAAGAAAGAAGAAAGAAAGAAAGAAAGAAAGAAAGAAAGAAAGAAAGAAAGAAAGAAAGAAGAAGAAGAAAGAAAGAAGAAGGAAAGAAAGAAAGAAAAAAGAAAGAAAGAAAAAAGAAAGAAAGAAAGAAAGAAAGAAAGAAACGAAAAGAGAGAGAAAGAAAGAAAGAAAGAAAGAAAGAAAGAAAGAAAGAAAGAAGAAGGAAGGAAATAAAGAGAGAGAGAAAGAAAGAAAGAAAGAAAGAAAGAGAAAAAGAAAGAAAGAAAGAAAGAAAGAAAGAAAGAAAGAAAGAAAGAAAGAAAGAAAGAAAGAAAGAAAGAAAGAAAGAAGAAGGAAGGAAATAAAGAGAGAGAGAAAGAAAGAAGAAAGAAAGAAAGAAAGAAAGAAAGAAAGAAAGAAAGAAAGAAAGAAGAGAAAGAAAGAAGGGAGGGAGGGGGAGGGAGGGAGGGAGGGAGGGAGGAAGGAAAGAAAGAAAGAAAAGAAAGAAAGAAAGAAAGAAAGAAAGAAAGAAAGAAAGAAAGAGAGAGAGAGAGAAAGAAAGAAAGAAAGAAAGAAAGAAAGAAAGAAAGAAAGAAAGAAAGAAAGAAAGAAAGAAAGAAAGAAAGAAAGAAGAAAGAAAGAAGAAAGAAAGGAAAGAAAGAAAGAAAGAGGGAGGTGGGAGGGAGGGAGGAGGAAGGAAGGAAGGAAGGAAGGAAGGAAGGAAGGAAGGAAGGAAGGAAGGAAGGAAGGAAGGAAGGAAGGAAGGAAGGAAGGGAGGGAGGGAGGGAGAAAAAGAGAAAGAGAGAAATAGAGAGAGGAGGAAGTAGGGAGGAGACGAGAGAGGAAGAAGGGAGAGGAGGGGAAGGGATGGGGAAAAAAGAAAAATGTGAAGTATTTCTGAAATCCCAAAAGCAGAACGGGAGCTTTAGCATTCTATAGAGGTTAGGGTAGTTAGCATATTTTATCTTTTCATGTATAATCTCTTTTGTCCTTCATTCTTCCTATTTTCCTTTGTCCTTTTCAATTGTTTATTCTATTTAGCTGCTCTGTTTAATTTAATTATTATAATTAAGGTCACATACATACAACAGTGTCAATATTTATGGTTTTGAAATATACAGTGTTCAATACCTATGAAAATATTATGGATATTTCTAAAACAATAAATCAGAGCTTCCATATTACCAATGTTTCCATTTCTTCTTGGGGGGGATATTTTTATAATTTAGTTTTTTTTTTTCTTTTTGGGTCACACCCAGCGATGCTCAGGGGTTACTCCTGGCTTTGCACTCAGGAACTACTCCTGGCGGTGCCCGGGGGACCATATGGGATGCCGGGGATCGAACCCGGGTCGGCCGCGTGCAAGGCAAACGCCCTACCCACTGTGCTATCGCTCCGGCCCCTATAATTTAGTTTTTAACATTTAAAAAGAATATTTATTCTAATGTAGGCAAGAGTCACAACTGTTGATGCAATCCTAGTGATGAAGTTGATTAGGTAACAAATACCCAATATTAAAATTGATCAATATTAAAAACAATCTCTATGTGAAAATATTATATCTAATCATGAGAATGCTAAGTCTTTTTATGAGAATTTATGTGACTTTTGTTGCTAGTTGAGCCTTTTGTGTTACTGCCTTTGTTTGTAGGGCTTAGTTGGCGTCTATGTTACTTTCTCATCTAATTTGGCGTGCTCCTACTAGGATGTCAGTACAGAGAATTAGGAGGATGTTGCGCTACCACATAATCAGCCACGTGGTCCAGGAACTTCAGGATCTATGGTCTGGGCCTATGAGTCAACATGGCAATGTTGTAGGAGGTGGGTTGGCTGCCGGAGCTTCTGGGAGGTGGGGGAGGGGGCTGTTTGAACCCACTCTGAGAAGAAACCAGAGTTTTCAGCCTGGGCACTGGGGTATCACTGTATCACTGTCATCCCATTGTTCATCAATTTGCTTGAGAGGGTGCCAGTAATGTCTCCATTCGTCCTAGCCCTGAGATTTTAGCAGCCTCTCTTTACTCATCCTTCCCAATGATGATGCATCGGAGGCTTTTTCAGGGTCAGGGGTATGAGACCCATCATTGTTACTGTTTGTGGCATATCAAATACGCCACAAGGAGCTTACCAGGCTCTGCTGTGTGGGCAGGATACTCTTGGTAGCTTGCCGGGATCTCCAACAGGGACGGAGAATGTATATAACTAATGTATATAAGAGAATACATGCAAGTATGTTAAAACCAAACACATGTGTGCTGCTTTAGGTACATCAGTGGGCTAGACTATAAGAGGTCACATGGCAGTGCACTTCCGGGAACTTTGTTTTATAGTCTCTGGATCTTGGCCATTGATGGGATTACATGGTGCTGGGGGAAGTTTGTGGGTGTGACTGCCTAGCTACTGGAAAATGGGGGATCTGGGTAGAGGAGGCCCAGTTCTGATCAGAGCAGGCTTGGATATATCAGCCCCGGGTCCCAGACACCTGGGTTCCTCTGCCGGTTCCTTCATGTGTGAGGCTCGTTCAAGCCTTAAATCACTAAGGTACCTTAAATTATTTGTAGTTTGGTTTCTCTGGAGAGTATTAGTGAAGTGGTATTAAACCCTCAGAGTGGTTGCAGCAGTGGGGTGTAAATGCAGCATCCAGGGCAGGGTGGGTACTCTATCCACCTACCTCTTGAGAGTGCCCTAGAGTTCCCATCCACGGGGACCAGTGTGTCCATGAAATTTAGATTCTTGTCTTGCATCTCCTTGGAATTGGTAGGGATTGTGAGTGAGTCAATATAGCAGAGGCTGTGGGAGGTGGGCATAGTTTTATTCTCTTTTCCTTTCCTCCTTTTTCCTTTTGTCTTCTATCATTCCTCGCTTCTCTTCCATTGTTTGTTTTTTCTTCAAAATACCATCTTTTGCTTTTATAATTCATATGTAGATAAATAAAACTCTATGTATGTCATGCATAAAAATGATTAGAAATGATTAGAAATCACTTTTTAAAATGCCAAATTGAGGAAAACAAGAAAACGCCTTTGAATGTAGCTACTTTATGTTCCCTTTTGATACATGCTGATGTGTATTTTTAGGCAAAGATTAGAGGGTGTATTCCTGAAAACAATGTCATCCACTTAGGCAAGAATTTAGCTGAGCAAGGAACCAGTGGGTTTATCTAATACTGGAAATGTTGTCTTGCATGCAGCTCAATACTTTTCAATCTCAGACGTCAATTTGGCCTCTTCAATACTGCCAAGACAAATTCATAGTGCAGAGCTAGTAATAAGTCCTTAACACTGGCTGAGTGTGGACCCAGGTTTGATCCCTGGTACATGTTCCATAAACATTGTTGGCTGTGGCCTTGGTGGCCCCTGATGATTGTCAGAGTTATCCTGGTAGTACTGGGAGTTCCAGAAGTTCTAAGGAGCACTGCACCCTGTCACCTTAGAACTGAACCAACTTCTTTGGCTGAGTATTTCTGGGAGTGGATGCCAGACCTATCCTATAAGAAAGGCTAAGTGGTGCTTTTCAAGTTGAAATAAAAGAATACTAGACAATAACTTGAATGCATTGAAGAAATAAACATTTCCAGCCAAGATAAATACCTGGGTAATTACAAAAAATATTACTTTACCCCCATTTTCATTTCTTATTATTTAAAAGATAATACATAAAATTTTTATAAATCTAGGTTATGAGCTAGGAATGTACAAATTAGTATTATGAAATTATTAAAATTAAAATTCAATACAAGTTTTTAAAATTACAATTGAAATTATAAATTTTAATAAAAACAATAAATGTATGTTATAAATATCACTATTTTTATAAAATATAAATTTCATTAAATATTAAATAATTATAACATTTTAATTATAAATATAAATCCACAACATCGGCAACTATTGCCCTATCTGCCTGTCATCTGTCATCTGCAAGTTATTCACTTGAGTCATCCTGAATAGGATTAGCAGAACACTAAGTGAAGGACAACCATGCGAACAAGCCGGGTTCTGAAAAGGATTCAGCACAATTGACCATATCCACACAGTGACCAAGCTCATTGAGGTTTTGCAAGAGTTCAAGATGCCGATCTGTCTAACGTTCATCAATTTAAAGAAGACCTTTGAATCTGTTGAGACTGAAGCTATCATCGAAGCCCTATTGAACCCTATAGGATGCCCTATAGGGCATCCAAACTCAGTATGTCAGGGTCCTCCTCGAGCTGTGTTACATTCACCACCAGGATCTCACCATTCTACAAGGAAGTGAACATTGACATAAAGAGAGGGGTCAGCAGAGCGATACCATTTCATTTAAATTCTTCAGTGCCACCCTTGAGAATGTCATGTGATGACTGGAATGGGAAGGAATGGGAATGAAGATAGAAGGTAGGCAACTATACCACCTCTGCTTCGCTGATGACATCATTCTAATGACACCAAACATTAGCCAAGTGGCACAAATGCTAGCCGACTTTGACGGTGTGTGTGTAAAGGTCAGACTGCAGTTGAATCTCATGAAGACAACGTTCATGAGAGACTAGTTCCTGACATTGCATTTGCTCTCAATGGAATGAACATCTCCGAATGCAGCAGTTATGTGTACCTGGGTGAGAACTCAACATGACAAATGACTTGGCACCAGAGCTGCGCAGGAGGAAGAGAGCTGCGTGGAATGCCTTCAAGAGCGTTGAAGAAATTGTTAAGAGGACAAAGAACCTCCCGCTCTGGGCACATCTTTTTGACTCCACCATTCTTCTTGCATTAAGATACACCTCAGAGACCTGGGCCCTATGCAAACAGGATGAGAACGCTATTCGGGTCTCCCAAAGAGGAATCGAAAGAGCTATGCTTGGAATATCACGTTTCACTCAGGTGATAGAAGGAATCCAGAGTTCTGACCTCCATCGACGATCAAGAATCAGGGATGCTGTCTCATTTGCCAAGGTGTCAAAAATCAGATGGGCCAGACACGTAATGCGATTCAGTGACAACCGCTGGACTAGAGCTATAGACTGGATTCCCTGGGACATCAAAAGACTGCGTGGCCACCTACCTATGAGATGGTCAGACTTCTTTGTCAAAACCCTGAATGAACAGTTTGAGGCTCTTCCTGTTCCTGGAGCAAGCAGATACCACTGGGCTACACTAGCAAGTGACAGGGATGAATGGAGGCATTACTGGTACCTGCTCAAGCAAATCGATGAGCAGTGGGATGACAAATGATACAAGTGCATTATAAATATAATCCTCAAGGTAATTTCAAAGACAAAACCATAGGAGATAAAAGGTTCATGAAACTGAATAACAATTTCAATTTATCAAGAATATATAGAAATTCTAATATCATAAGTATACAAAAATCGAATTTAATTAAACATCCATTATTTTAGGTTGAAAGCAAATGGAGCTTCAGGGACCAGTTCTTTTTCATGAACATCATCTTGTTGAGATTCAGCTGCAAACCGACCTTTCCACACTCGTGGTCGAAGTCAGTCAGCATTTGTGCCGCTTGGCTAATGTTTGGTGTTATGAGAACAATGTCATCAGTGAAGTGGAGGTGGTGTAATTGCCAACCATCTATCTTCACTCCCATTCCTTCCCATTCCAGTCGTCACATGATGTTCTCAAGGGCAGCACTGAAGAGTTTCGGTGAAATGGTATCACCCTGCCGCACCCTCCTCTTTACATCAATGATCACTTCCTTGTAGAATTGTGAGATCCTGGTGGTGAATCCACATATAGCTCTTGGAGGATTTTGATATACTGAGTTTGAATGCCCTGCTTGGCCAGGGCTTTGATGACCGCCTCAGTCTCAACAGAATCGAAGACCTTCTTTAAGTCGATGAACGTTAGACAGAGCGGCATCTTGAACTCTCGCAAAACTTCAATGAGTTTGGTCACTGTGTGGATATGGTCTATCATGCTGAATCCCCTTTGGAACCCAGCTTGCTCGCATGGTTGTCCTTCGTCTAGTGTTCTGCCTATTCTATTCAGGATGACACGAGTGAACAATTTGTAGACGACAGACAGCAGGCAGATTGGGCGATAGTTGCTGATGTCGTGGATGTCTCCCTTCTTGCACAACAGAATGGTCCTACTGGTTTTCCACTGGGACGGAACTTTGCATTCAGACAGGTAGAGTGTAAAGAATCGGGCCAGTGTATTGATGAGTACTGGCAGCAGATTCTTCAGGTGTTGGGGTCTGACCTTGTCCGGACCAGGTGCTGTTTGCGTCTTTACCAGCGAAATGGTGTGTTGGATTTCAGAAGGGAGAACGTTGGGAACGACATATCCATCCTGTGGAATTTGGTATGTGGGCAGGTGGACATGGCTGTCAAAGAGATCTGAGTAGAAGTCGTGAATAATTTTCTCCATTGCCTTTCTGGAGGATGTGCTAGATCCATCAGGATGTCGGAGGGCAGTCATCTTGGTCTTGCAGTTGGCGAAGGACAGGCGAGCATTGCCAATACTTTTCTCAGCTTCTGTTGCACTGGCCAACAATGCTGCTCTTCTCTTCTTGGGGTCTTCCTTTTTCGCATCCCTGCACAGCTTTGGGAGCTTGGACATTAGCTTGTGGTTGCCTGAGGCGCGTGCCAAACCACGTTGACGAATGAGCTCGAGAGTTTCCGAAAACAGGCATCTGTTTGTGGCTTTCTCACTCTCGCATTCTTCGCACAGACGTGGAGGTGCTGAACCAGTCGATCTTATTCCTTGTCAATGTTGTCAAGGACGGCATCTTCCCACGAGGCTGCTCTCAATGGAATGAACATCTCCTAATGCAGCAGCTATGTGTACCTGGGTCGAGAAATCAACATGAGGAACGACTTTGTGCCATAACTGCGCAGGAGGAAGAGAGCAGCGTGGAATGCATTCAAGAGCATCGAAGAGGTAGTTAAGAGAATGAAGAATCTCGGACTCCGGGCACACCTTTTCGATTCCACTGTTCTTCCTGCACTAACATATGCCTCAGAGACCTGGGCCCTACGCAAACAGGATGAGAATGCTATTAGGGTATCCCAAAGAGGAATCAAAAGAGCTATGCTGCAAATATCATGTGTCACTCAAGTGAGAGAAGGAGCCCGGAGTTCTGAACTCCGTCGATGGTCAAAAGTCAGGGATGCTGTCTCATTTGCCAAGGCATCAAAAATCAGATGGGCCAGTCATGTAATGCGATTCAGAGATGACCACTGGACTAGAAGCTGTTACCGACTAGATTCCACGGGACGTCAGAAGACCTCGTGGCCACCCACCAACTAGATGGTCAGTTTCTTCATCAAATCTCTGAATGAATGACTTGAAGCTCTTTCTGTTCCTGGAGTGAGCAGGTATCATTGGGCTGCACTAGCTCTCGACAGGGACAAATGGAGACGATACTGGCGCCTGCTCGAGCAAATCGAAGATCAACGGGACTACAAGTGATACAAGTGATATTTTAGGTTTGGGGCCACACTCAGGAGTGCTCAGGGACTACTCCTGGCTCTAAGCTCAAATATCACTCATGATGGGCTTGAGTGACCAGAGTGGATGCTGAGGATCAAACCCTAGTCAGCCTTGTGAAAGGCAAGTTCCCTACGAACTCTATTTCTCTGGACCCTCAAATTAAACTAACTTTAATCTGTAATCCATTCTCAGTCTGTTATGTTTTATTATATGTCTTCTAATAATTAATGTGAAGTATGTTAACAACTAATAGGATCAGAGAAGATTTGAATAAGACAATAATCTCACTTGATCTACCAGAGATACAAAATTTACCAGGTAACTCATAGATCCAAGAAGAAATATATTTAAAATAATACTGAAGTACTGTTCATTTAAAACTATTAAGCCATTGAAAAAATAGTAGACTTGATTAATAATGATCACGAATCATGATCACGAAATCCTGTTGATCGTCAAATTTCTCGAGCGGTCTCAGTAACCTCTCCATTCGTGCTATCCCTGAGATTTTAGAAGCCTCTCTCTACTCAGCCTTCCTAACAATGCTGCATTGGAGGCTCTTTCAGAGTCAAGGGAATGAGACCCAGCATGTTACTGGCTTTAGCATATGAATACACCATGGGAAGCTTGGGAGGCTCTCCCATGTGAGCAGGAAAGTCTCAGTAGCTTGCTAGTTTCTCCCAGAGGGAGAAGTAGGTTGTAAGATATTGAGAGGCCATGAAGCGGCTGTGCACTTCTGGGAGCTTGTTTTTAAGTCTCTGGATATTGGCCATTGATGGGATTACACACACCTGGGTTCCTCTGCTGGTACCTTCATGCGTGAGGCTTGTCCGAATGTGTGGAGAGGGGCCTTGAGTATGGGTGTGGCTAGGTTCCAGTGGTCTTTAGCCACTGGGAGCTCTGCTCAGGGCGGGGAGGGAAGCTGGAGCCCATCCCCTCCGAGGGGCCCCAGGGAAGACAGCCAGGCATGCTATCATTAATATGATATTACTTTTAAAAACACACAGCACAGAAATATATATTGGGGATCAAAGTCTCGTATTTCACCTGCACAAGAACCGAAACTTGATCCCTAGCATCACTCTACCTGTTAACTACCACCAACTATTTCCCCAGAAGACTCCATGCACCAGGGCAAGTGGCCTTAGTGGCTACCTGCACTGCTAAGCTGGAGAGGCACTATTTTGACAGTCCCTAACTATGAAATATCTGGCCCAGTCATTGGGTATTCTAAGGGGCCCCTGAGCACTGCTTGGGAATGCCCTCTCCAAAAAGTAACATGATACATAAATAAAAACTACTGAGAAGAAAGGAATGTGCAATTTAAGAAATAAGTAAAAAGGAAAAAAGAAAGAAGTAAGAGAGGGCTGGAGGAATGGAATAGTGACCTAGAGTGCTTACTTTTCAAATGTAGGATTATGAGTTTGAATCCCTGGTGTTCCATCACCAATGAGCTCAATCCAGGCAGCTCTGCTGTTTGAGACTGCAGCTCTTCTATCCATGACCAGAGACGCTTTTCAGTCCATTTGGTATGTGTAAGCATCACAAAATGGTGTTGACACTTGGAAAGCACTGCACCTAAAGTGAGATCCTCTAAATAAAAGGAGCAAAAGCATAGGTACTTAAGAGAAGTCAAAAGAAATATCTAATAAAAATTAGAACAAACATAAATTAAATCCAAAGCAAGGAGACAATTGCTACATCAAAAAAAGATTTCAAAACAAAAACAACAGACTAATAAAATCCATAAACCTCTCAAATAGGAAAAAATTGAAAATTGGGAAAGAGATGAGGGAGGGATGAAGGGAAAGAAATTTAATACAGAAATGGAAAAGGACTATAACAGGAATTTACCTATATAGGGATGCCATCAACTTTCATTATAATATGAGAATCAGTGATTATGCCAATGCACTTGGACAAAATGTATTGTAGAATTGCAATATTCTTATATTAAATATTAGAAGTAAATAATTTACCAATGATGACAAAAAGAAGAGGAAAATCATTTACAGAATTCTCTGCTATCCCCAAAGCAGAATTTTCCTATGAATTCTTTTATGAGTTTAAGTTATGCAAAGTATATTATTACAATTGAATCATATAGTTTATTTTACTATATCCATGTTAGAAATAATCTATGAAATCATACAAAGAAACACATAAAACCTAAAGTTAATTACTCCAATAAATGATTAAAAGTTTAAGTATCATGACAAATACACAGTATGCACATAGTTTTTAACGTGTTCTCTAACATGATAGTGGATGCTCCTGGCTGTGCATAGCCTCCAGAATGACTTCTGTAAAAGAAGTGTTAAACACTATTTTAATTTAATTTTTCTATTAAAAACCTTGAGACCAGCTTATGCAGCTCGTGAAACCACTGTCCCACCCCAGGAATATCTCATCTCCAGAATCCCTGGAAAACTCACAACAAAAGACTACCTACCCGACCTTGGTGCTAGCCCACCAACCCTATCCCAAGCCTCCTTGACTTCAATATAATTCCACCTTAAAATGCAGGCAGGGCCATCTTCATAGCTTCCCTAGAGGCTTGTGAGATACCCCAAAAGCACTCTCTTTTCAATAAACCCCATTTCAGCCTAATTCTCTTCTTAGATTCTGTTTCTTACTATCTGCGATCCCATACCCAGACCTTTGAATTACCCAGAGATACAGAGTTTCAAAGATCTTCACAATTAAGTTTCAGTTGTATAATGTTCAAACTCCCATCCCTTCCTATATTTGTAAATTTTGTCATGAAAGCAAAAAGTATTTTTCACTCTTGACTAGAAATAATAAAAATACAAGTACTAATGAAGGACTTTCATAAAAGTAAAGTGCCACAAACTTTGGAAAATCAGGAGATAACTGCAATAATTAATTAAACTTGTAATCAGCAGAGGTTTCCCTGGGTAGTATATATGAAGGGGGGCCAGGCAGGTAGAGAGGCCTTAGCTTCATGAAGGAAATTTACTGCTATCTCTCTACCCACCTGTCACCCAGAAAAGTATCTGAGCTTTAGTTCTGGTGAAGGTCTGCTATGTGGCACTTGTCAAGCTGCACCTGGCATCCACTTGTTTTGCATCCAATTTTCCAGGAGCCAAGATCTCAGGCCAGAGGGAAGAATTGTTTTTTGTAGGAAATAAAAGTCAGTCCTAATCATACCCAGGCATTTTGAGTACTCATCTTACCCTCACAGAAAAGGATTTCGGAGATGAATAGAGAAATATGACAGCTTTATTAGGGAAGTAAAGGTAGAGAAGTAAAGGTAGGTTAAGACATGTGCTCAAGAAAGAACCTAGGCTTATCTAGAGTGGAGAGAGCCAATCTAAGATGAGAGTCTGAAAACACACAGTTTAGAGGTGAGACAGGGCAACTACAGCACCATCAGCAGGTGCACAGCCAGCACGTGTACAGGCAACATGGGGACCAGCAAATGCCACACTCCTTCTGCTGTTAGTTTATAAACACATCTCAGACAGCTCTTTGTTAGGGTAGGTGGTTGTCAAAAGGGTAGTTTGGAGAAGTTGACAGTCTTCTAATATTGTCTGCATGGCCTTTGTTCCAGAAATGGAATCTCTCCTCCCAGGGAATCCGGTTACCTCTGCTCTCAACAAACCTCCTTGTATTTGATCTGGAATTCTGCATCTCAATGGATTTCTGGGTTCCTGAGATGTGTCCTGTGTGTCAAAGTCCTCCATGCCTTCAGACTGGTTCAAGTTTAGACAGTTTTCTCCTAACACACATTACCAGGCAGCTACACCCATCTACCTGCCTTCAAAAAATTATTAAAAAATATTTTTCATAAAGTGTACCAACCCAGACATTTGATACCTGTAATCATCTGCATATTGAAACAATAGATAATCCTACCCCTTTATAAGCTTTTCAGAGTAAAATTGAGATATAATTTTGACAATGAAACCAGAGCAAAACAGTAAGTAAAAGGAAAACATGCAAATTTAAATGTGATGAAAGATTCACAAAATCCTTTACAGAATATTAGCACATTAAATTAAGACATGCAGATGATATATAAATATATATGTATGTATATATATGATTAAAGTAAGTTTATTTCTGTAACCTAAGGTTTGACCAGCAATAGAAAATTGTTAAAATTAATGAAGTGGGGCTGAAGTGATAGCACAGCAGGTAGGGCGTTTGCCTTGTACGTGGCTGACCCAGGTTCGATTCCCAGAGTCCCATGTGGTCCCCCGAGCACCACCAGGAGTAATTTCTGAGTGCAGGACCAGAAGTAACTCCTGTGCACCACCGGGTGTTACCCAAAAGGGAAAAAAATTAATGAAACAAGCTCAAATTTATATAGAATTTTCTAACACTGAAAGTGCTAAATCATACCATGAGCTGTGGATGTTATCTGGGGTATCAAAAACATTTTGTACAGAACAAAATTTTTTTATATAGAATATAAACTGGAATACAAACTTGAAACACTAAGGAAGAAAAATTAATTTCACTGAGCTTACTAAAAATAAAAATTAAGAACTGTATTGATAAAAGGAAAATGGTTAATGAGGAGGAGTCCAATACTCTTTAGCCAGTAAGGCACCATATCTACACCAAAGCCTGATTTAAATATATGTTCCTGCTTGCATTGCAGCAGAAAACATCACCAAAACCAAACAGTTTCTCGGAAGAAAAACCCACTATGGAATTGCAAGAAGCAAGTGGAATTAGCTTCAGTCACCAGTGAAGATACAGACAGGGGAGCACTGTAGAAGCATGATTTTTGGACCCCGAAGACCAGAAATTGACTTCTGCTGTAGCTCCTAAGGTAACATGTGGGGTACACTAAACACCCCAGCTTCCCAGGTGCCCAACTCTGTTCACATGCACTGAACAGGAAGCAAGTGACCAGGAATTAGAAACTTGAAGTACAGTGGTGGATATTTCTCTGTTGGTACTGGTATTCTAATCAGAACTGAGGTAAGTTCCACCCACTTCAGACCAACAGCAGAGTAAGACTTTGGCTAATAGACACTTGCTTAGCCAACTCAAAAGACTAAGTCCCTCCTATCTCACTGTCTTCTTCTAAGCAAGTAAAATGGTCTATTCCAGTGCAATTCTAGCTAGCACAGAGCCCAGATTTGTCTGTGAACATGAGACATCAAACCTGTGGGAACATTAGACATCAAAGAGATGCAGAGACAAACTCCAGTTTCCTGTTCCACATCAGTCACCACACAGATTATTTATTCATAGACCTGTGCAAACTCAGGGAAGAAGGGGAACTACCAGACCCTGGCAATCGGGCCTCCAATGCCACAGGTTTTCCCAATACAAGAGCTCAAGTACTATAGAACAAATTCCCTGGCCACCACTATCCATATCCTCAAAACTGGTAAACTCAAAACTCCTGGCTATTAGAATCCAAGTACACCAAGCAATCCAATAAACCTGTTGAAACCTAGCACTGACTTATCACAAGGTAACAGTCACAGCTTCCCTGTCATCTTTTAGACTTCTTAAACATAACACTTAATGTTACTGGGACTCACATAATTAGTCAGTCTGGCAGCATCAAAAAGCCACTAGAAACCCATGCCACAGGCTTACTCAAATAATCACAATGTCACACCACAAGTCACTATATGCTGAACCTGAGCAGTATAATTGCAACTAGGTACCTGCAACCATAGGGCTGGAGCGATAGCATAGCAGGTAGGGTATTTGCCTTGCACGAGGCCGACCTGGGTTCAATTCCTCCATCCCTCTCAGAGAGCCTGGCAAGCTACCAAGAATATCCTGCCCGCACAGCAGAACCTGGCAAGCTACCCATGGCATATTTGATATGCCAAAAATAGTAACAACAAGTTTCACATGGAGATGTTACTGATGCCTGTTCGAGCAAATGGATGAGTAATGGGATGACAGTGAGTGACCTGCAAGCGCAAACTGTCCAATCGCTCTGAAGAACATCTTACTGAACATTTATTATTGAGTACATATGAGCATGACGCCCTAGTCACTGCTCAGTTTGATCAAACTTTGACTTCATAGCCACTTTGAGACACTAGAAATTATGAACCATGAATCAGGTCCACTAGACCTTAACATCGTGAGACAGGCAATTAGGTACGGAAGTGCCCCTTGGCAATGGAATTCCCGGGAAGTCATAAAACCAACTAGCCTTAAGGCTGTCAGGAGCCACATTGTGAGTACAGGAAGGTCTGATAAGACCTTCCTGGAGCCAGCACAGCCTTCTCTAAGGCTGACCACCCCTTCAAGAGAAGCTCCAGCAGGTACAAAGGCCAAGAAGTGAATTTCAAAGAAGTTATAATTCATCTGCCAATCTCAACTCTTGGAAACCACCCTAGCAATGGGCTCTTACCTAGATAGAAAGACTCACATGCAGTAGCTTGTGAAAAACTCTGGAAAAGCCAACTCGAACAAAGGACAACAAGCACATATGCTACCCGAGCCCATATGCAATTTGTGTCTGTGTGGCTGAGCACATGTGTCCCCCACATCTACGCTCTTGAGATGTGTACTTCCATACTTTTGTACCTAGTGCTGGATGTGTGCAGGGGCTCTTTCTGCATTAGAAGTCTATGTTCTCTCGTGAGTTGTTTCTCTTGAGTTGTTACTCTCTCTCCCCCACCCCATCCTTCCCTTCCTCAAAAACAAAAATCTGTTTTGCTTCACTTCTTATATCCTCCTAGAAATCTTTTCAGTGAGATGGAAAGAACCCAAAAAGGCCTGGGTAAGACCTAGGACTGGCTTTCCCTTCCTGCAAAGAGTTATTCTCGCTCTGGGAGAAATCAGGTGGTTTGGATTAAGTCCCATGGTGCATAGAACAGTCAGACCTCGAGTGTGGCTTGATGGGTACCTATTGGGACTGGTAGAACTCGAGGTCTGTGACATGCAGGGGCTCACTGCAGACTTTGTCAATTCTAGCCTTCCCAACCAGTTCTGGGGTGGCGGAAGTGGATCAGGAGAAAGTGGCAATCTCTTTCTTATCCACCTCACAGGCAGACCCCACCAGCATCAATAGCAACTGTTAGAGGGCACTATGGCCACAAATCTGTAGCAGATATTCAGACCTACACAACTTCAGATACATAGGTACTGATCTATTTTCTGAGTATGAGTACTTATTGTCTCTCAGTCCAGATCACTTGGGGTTTTACCCCTAGCATTTACACAGCAGCAAGAACTGTGAAGAAATGAAGTAGTTCACCATCATGGATGACTGAAGAGAATAGACCAGGAAGGTCTTGTAGCAAACCAAAAATCTCTAATCTCTGAAGAGGAGGGCAGGTTAAGGGTTAAATTTGCCTTTGTAACTGCTTGACTGCTTTGAAAGATGTTTTCTCAACCTACCGCTGGGCAGGAACTGATCACCAAATGGGCCAACAAACTGCTCTAGGAACTATAAGCAAACATTTTCGAGGAAACAGTTAACAGTTAACAAATGTTGAGATTAGCAAATTAAGTGACCTATGTGTGATTCCCTTTGATCCAATAGGTGTGATTCCCTTTGATCCAATAGGTGTAATGCCCTTTGATCCAATATGTGTGATTCCCTTTGATCCAATAGGTGTGATTCCCTTTGATCCAATATGTGTAATTCCCTTTGATCCAATATGTGTGATTCCCTTTTCTCCCCCAAAAGGGTATAAAAACGGCTCACTTTTTGAGTTCGAGGTCTTCAGCTTTGCCACTCTCAGGCATGGTTGAAGGTCCTGACATGAACATGTTGGCTTGAATAAACCCCGTGTGTTTGCAGAAAGAGTTGTCTCAGTTTTGTTCCTTTGTTGCTCCGTGCCTCCCATGGGCAGAGATCTGCTCCACCCCTAACATCTCCTCAAAGAATATTTCTAAGAAACAATTCTATCAATGTTTAATCAAATGAAGAAATCAGTAGAAGTGGGCAAAGACATTAATAAATTTGAAAAAATTATAAAGGATTGTATGAAAAAAATTCAAGCAGAAAAAAATAAGTAAAGTAACTGAACTAAAAATATAATAGCAGGGCTAAGCAGCAAAATAGAAGCCACAAACAGAAACAGTGACTTTGAGAAAAAGGTTGATGAAATTAACCAAACAGATTTACGGACAGAACTGAAAGAAATGGACACCATATGGTTTTCAGGAAAGGAAATAGAGATAGGGGCAAATATTTGATGGAATAAGCAATAGTTCAGAATTTTGCTGGTCTCAAAAGGAACACATATACTATGATCTGGGAATTACAAAGATTTACAAGAAAAATATACCCAAACTTAAGCACACCAGGACATATTTTAATTATAATGGCAAGAACTAAAGATGAGAGAACCTAAAAGCAGCAAGATAAACACAAAAACTCATATACAAGGAATTCCTATAAGATTTGCATGGAATTTCTCAAATAAAATTCTACAGGTCAAAATGAAAAGGTGTAATATAGTCAAAGTCTTGAATAAAAAGACCTCTAGCCATAAGCCTTCTATCCTGCCCAGTTATCAAAAAAGTTTTGAAGAATGATATAACTACTTCTATAAAAACAACAGAAAAAGGCACTCATTTCGTCAAAACTCTTTTTGTCAGAAATACTAAATGGCCTTCTATTAAAAAAATGAGGAAACTTCACTCAAAGTAGAGAGACACATTAAAAACATTATGAAGAATAAATGGAGTGTAATGAAGGGGAATCATATAATAAATTTTGGACACAATAAGCTTCAAATTATTTAGTAAATTAACAATATAACTGTAGGTGTAAAATTCATGGTAAATTTAAACCAAAATTACCTAGAAAAAAACTAAAATAATTGTCAAATGAAAGCAAATACAAAGCAAAAGGGCAATACCAAAGTGAAAATGGACAGAATAATGTAATGCCACAAATATAAACTGCAAAAGTATCAAAAATCCTCATGTAAAAATGAAAATATATTCTTTCATGTCAACTATTTCTCCAAAAGTCAATGAATTGAACTCTCTAATAAAAAGGCACAGAGTGACTGAATGGATCAGGAAACAAACTTTACCTTCTGCTGTTTACAAGAGACACATTTGAACTTTCATAATAAATGAACTCAGAACAAAAGTCTGGAAATCATCATAGAGGCAAAGTCTCAAAAGAGCAAATATTTCCATACTTTTCAAAGAGGCCATACTTGTACCAGAAATGAAGAGTATTTATGTTTGCATGCACCAAATACAGATATGCACCCAAGTTCTTAAAGGAACTGCCAGTAGGCCTCAGAAAATATATCAAGGGCAAAACAATAGTAACAGACTTTAACACCCCACCCTCATCATTGAACACATCAACTGGACAGAAAATCAATACAGAAACAACAGGCTTAAATGAGATGTTGGAAAAACCTCCACGCATGGTCAAAAGCACTTTCTTCTTCAGTGCACATGGAAAATTCTTCATGATAGACCACATATTGGGACACAAAATAAGTGTACATACAATAATGAAAGCAAATCACATCAAATTTCTTTTCAGAGTACACTGCCATGAATTTAGAAATAATAACATGAAATCCAGGAAAACTCAAACACATGGAGACTAAATAATACATAGCTTAGTAACAATTGGGTCAAAGAGAAAAATCACAGAATAAAGAAAATTTCTAGAAACAAATGAGAATGAAGTCATGAGTTATTAACCTGGAACACAGCAGAAATGCTAAAATGGAAGTTCAAAGCAATACATAATTTCACCTGGAAAATAAAAAAATCTCATAACATAGCCTTATATCTTAGGAATCTGAAAAAACAAGAGCAACAAATGAAACACAAAGTAATTACAAGGGAAGAAATAATAAAAATTAAATGGTAAATATGTGATACAGAAATCAAGAAAACAATACAAAAGGAAAATTAAATTAAGGGCTAATTTTTGATAGAAAATAAAATAAGACAGTACAGTGGGTAGGGTCCTTGCTCTTGCACTATACAGACTCAGATTTAATCTCTAGCATTTTTATCTGAAAATAAAATAAGACAGTACAGTGGGCAGGGTCCTTGCTCTTGCACTATACAGACTCAGATTTTATCTCTAGCACCATATATGGTCTCTGACTCCCAACAGGTGTGATTTCTGAGCATTCAGCAGGAGTAAGTCCTTATCACTGCCTAGTGTGCCCCCACCCCCAAAAAAAAAGCCAAGAGAAGAAAAAATAAGATTGGTAAAACTAGGGTTACATGAATTAAATGGATACTATGCCAAAGGGGGAAAATTACAACAGATACCACAGAAATACCAAAAATCTTAAGAGATTACTAGGAATAATTTAATACCACTAAGCTGGAGAGTCTAGAAGAAAATGAATTCTTAAAATCAAATAACTGCCACAGTTTGAATCAAGAGAAAAGAGAAAACTTTAACAGAACAACATCATCATCATCATCATCCCATTGATTGTCGACTTTCTCGAGTGGTCTCAGTAATATCTCCATTCGTCCTAGCCCTGAGAGTTTAGAAGCTTCTCTTTACAATCCTTCCCAATGGTGCCACATTGGAGGCTCTTTCAGGGTCAGGGAAATGAGACCCATCATTGTTACTGGTTTTGACATATGAATATGCCACAGGGAGTTTGCCATGCTCTCCCATGCGGGCAGGAAAATCTCAGTAGCTTTCCAGGTTCTCAGAGAGGGAGAACTAGGCTTCCGGGAGCTTGGTTTTATAGTCTCTGGATGTTGGCTGTTGATGGGATTACACGGCGCCAGAGGCAGTTTCTGGGTGTGACTGCCTAGCTACTGGAAAATGGGGGATCTGAGCGAAAGAGGCCCAATCCTGATCCGAGCAGGCTTGGAGATCTCATCCTGGGTCCCACACACTTGGGTTCCTCTGCTGGTTCCTTCATGCATGAGACTTGTCCGAAAGTGTGGAGAGGGAACTTGAGCTTGGCTGTGGCTGAGTTCGGGGGGGGTCTTTGGCTGCGGGGGCTCTGCTCCGGGCGGGGAGGGAAACTCAACCCACCTCCTTAAGAGGCCCCAGTGAAGATAGCCAGGTGCTGGGGCAAGAGACTCTGTGTCACTCTCTTCTGGGAGCTGGTTTTATAGTCTCTGGATGTTGGCCATTGATGGGATTACACGGCACCGGGGGTGGGGGGGGGAAGGAGGGGGCAGTTTTTGGGTATGACCACCTAGCTACTGGAAAGTAGAAAACTTCAACAGAACAACACTGTTAGTGAGAAAATTGAAAGTATAATCAAGAGATTCCGCCCAAACAAGAAACTTGGGTCTAAATGGGTTTGCTAGGCAGTTCAACCAAACCTTCAAGGAGGGACTTTAACCAACACTTTTTAAGCTCATCTAGAAAAATGAAGAAATAAGAATTCTTTCTGTTTCTATGCAGCCAATATAAACCTGATGGCAAAAGCAGAGGCATAACTAAGAAATAGAATTACAGATCAATATCCCTGATGAACATAGATACAAAAATCCTCAACAAAACCTTAGCAAGCTGAATTTAACAATACACTAAAGGGATCATAACACAATGATGAACTTGGATACCTTCTTAGGATGCCAAAATGGGTCAAAAATATAAATCAGTTAATGGATAAGACTATATGACAAAAAGAAAGATACAAATCATTTAATAGAATCCAGGAATATAATGCATGGGTTAACCTTGCATGTGTGGGACCCTGGTTTTATCCCTGGCACTATATCTCCCACAAACATTTCTTGCTTTGCACTGGTGGCCCCAGACCACTGCCAGGACTGTTCTGATGGAGCTTTGCACCACTGCATCCTCTCATCCCAGAATTGAACCATTCAGCTTCATTGGTTATTTTTGGGAATGGACACGAGACACCTTGAGCACTACTTGAGAAGTAAAAAATCATGTTATTTTATCTATCTATCTATCTATCTATAATTTTGAAAGAAAGTTTTTGATAAGATTCAACACCTTTTCATGATAAAAAGCAAAACCAAACCAATCCTCAACAAAACATGGTAGAATGAATTTTTCCTCATTATGATAAAGGTTAATACAACAGACACACAGTTAAGATGAAAAAAAGCTCGATGGGAAAAAAGGATAAAGACATAAGGAAACAATGACACATTAACCCTATTATTTATGATAGAATTGCTATCCTAGTCACAGAAATAATGCAAAAAAAACTGGAAAAGAAGGTAAACTACAGCCATTCACAGATGACAAGATAAGATACATAGAAAACCCTACACATACCACCATTAAAAACAATAAATCTAAAAAAGCACCATAGCATGCTAATAAATACGCAAAACTTTCCCTATGCTTTAAAGAGCAAAAATAAAGATAGATTAAAAACAAAACCCAATTCTGATTGTGTCTAAAAATCAATAAGTACCTGATAATCAACAAAGCTAAGGGGTGAGGTAAAAGACATATATTGAAAACTATTTCACTATTAAACGAAATAGAATACACAGGACATGGAAAATATGCCAGGTTTATTTTTGGAAGAATTGCAAAAATTAACATTGTTAAAATGACCATCTTCATCATCATCATCATCATCATCAACCCATTGGTCATCGAATTTCTCGAGCCATCTCAGTTACGTCTCCATTCTTCTAGCCCTGAGATTTTAGAAGACTCTCTTAACTCGTCCTTCCCAACGATGCCGCAATGGAGGCTCTTTCAGGGTCAGGGGAATGAGACCCAGCATTGTTACTGGTTTTGGCATATGAATACACCATGGGGAGTTTGTGAGGCTCTCCCATGTGGACAGGAAAATGACCATATTACCAAAAACATCATACAGGATTGATAAAATCCCTGTCAAAATTCCAGTGGTATTCTTCAAAGATGTAGAAAAATACTAATACTTTAATGGGACCATAGTACTCCCATACAGTCAATTATTTTCAGGGACATGAGCCTCCCAAGTGGTGTCAGGAGATCTCCAGTTTCCTGCCAGTGGTTTTCAGCCAGCCTAGCTTCAGTTCAATGCGAGAACTTGAGACTGCAGTGCTGCTCAGATTCCTAGCTCTGGAGACTGTTGAGGCCACCCAAGTGTGCTCAGGGGGCCTCTAGGTCATGCCAATGACGCTCACTGAACCATGTGGTCCTAGGAATCACACCAGGGGCAGCTACATACAAAGCATGCACCTTAAAACCTGTACTATTCCTTTTTTCTTATTTAATTATATATATATATTTGGCTCACAGTTTATTGATAACACAATTCCAACACCACCCCCATTATTGTCTACCTCTGTGAAAAACTGCAAGCTTCCCACCTTCTGTAACTTAGTTGTATTAATCAATTCCACCATTACATTGCCTTTGGATCTCTGTTGCTTCCTTCCTTGCTTTAAGTCCTACATATGAGAGAGTTCATTTTGTATTTGAACCTTTCCTTCTGACTGACTTCACTCAGCAAGATACCTTTTAATTTCATCCATGTTGCTCCAAATTGTATTATTTTGTTCTTTCTTAGAGCTGCATAATATTCCATTATGTATAATATTCCACTGTGTATGAACAACATTTTTGATCTGAAGGTGAGCGTTTTGTTGTTTTCATATCTTAAATATTGCCTAAATGCAGCCATGAGCATCAGTTTGTATGTATTCTTTCAAATTAGTGTTTTTGTCTTCGTGGAATAGAGGCCAAAAAGTGGTATTTCTGGGTCACATGGAGTTATATTCCTAGTTTTGTTTGTTTGGTTTTTTGAAATCTTTGTATTGCTTTCAAAACTGTTGAACCAGATGATATTTACAACAATAGTGGATTAGGGTTTCTTTTTCACCCCAACAATGTCTATATCCAGATTTTTTTGTTTATATGTGCCATTCTCAGAGGCTTGAGATGGTGTCTCATTGTTGTTGTGATATTCATTTCTCTAATTATGGGTAATGAAAAGCACTTTTCATATGCCTGTTGGTCATTCTTATGTCTTCTTTGGGGGAATTTCTGTTCATTTCTGTTCTATTTCTTTTTTTTTTCTTTTTGGGTCACACCTGGCAATGCACAGAGGTTACTCCTGGCTCTGCACTCAGGAATTGCCCCTGGCGGTGCTCGGGGACCATATGGGATGCTGGGATTCGAACCTGGGTTGGCCGCGTGCAAGGCAAACGCCCTACCCGCTGTGCTATCGCTCCAGCCCCTGTTCTATTTCTTATGCTTCTAACCAAAGCAATTCTGGGAGGGGAAAAGAGGAAGAAATTTCAGTTCTTGGCTTTAAACTATACTATAAAGCTATAGCTACCAAAACAGTGTAATATAGGAACTATAGAAAACCAAATTTTTAACTCAATAGAATATAATTTAGATTCCAGAACTAAATCCATAGGTAAGTGGATTGTTAAATTGTAACAAAGGAAGTAAGTGAGGAAGGAACTTCATGAAGTGGTGTTGTGACAATTGAATAGGAACAAGCAAAAAATTTAAATAGAACCAATATCTCACAGTATACAAAAAAGTTCATTTTAAATGAAGTTTTTTTTTTTGCCTTTTGGGTCACACCTGGCGATGCACAGGTTTTACTCCTGGCTCTAAACTCAGGAATCACTCCTGGCAGTGCTCAGGGGACCATATGGGATGCTGGGAATCGAACCCGGGTCAGCCGCTTGCAAGGCAAACACCCTACCCACTGTGCTATTGCTCCAGCCCCTTAAATTAAGTAAAGAACTTGATATAGTCCAAAATCCACAAAATGCATTAAGGAAAACATAAGTGTTTTTCATAAATGTATTTCCATAATATTGACTTTAGAAATATCTTGTGAATAATTTATTTGGGTAACGAAAGCAAAAACAAAAATACATAAATAGGACTATATCAATCTAAACTAGTTTCTACACTATAAAAAAAAAACTACAACCAGCCGCCCCGCCCCGCGTCCCGTGCCCCACGACTTACCCGACTTCCTGGCTGGTTCTCTAATATCGGCCCTTCCATCGGGTACTGAGACCAAGCCCCCGCCATGCCTCCACGGTCCCCCACTTCCCGGCCGCCTGGGGTCCTGGACATCTTGCAGCCGCCCCACATCCCTCAATCCCGCCAGGAAGATACTGGGGGCATGGCCTGTATCTCAGTGGGCGTGGTCTCAAAGTGGGCGTGGCCTCAAAGTGGGCATGGCCTCTTGTCAGAGCGGAGGCCATTAACATGGCTGCAGTCATTATTTTTTACCTCAGCACAATACGTATTGTCTATTTCTTTGAAAATCACTCTAGCCATCTCAACCACTTATGCAAAATATCCATTAGCTTAGTTTAAGACTATAAAACCTGTCAGTGAATAAAGGAAGTTTAGCACAACCAGAGCCCCTCCTTCCCGAACAAGAGGGAACAGGAATAAATAACTACAAAGTTCAAACCCTACACTTCCGTAACAATATGAAGAAGCAGTGAAAATCCCCCCCCCCCATGAAGAGAGGGAGAAGAAAAGATTCCAGAAACATCAACAGGGGCTACTCACATCTACGACCTCTCAGATAAACAATTCCGAAAGGAAATCTGTAGGAGAGTCGACATACTCCAAGCAACCATGGAACAGACATCCAATAAGTTAAGGGAGGAGATGAATGAAGCACTGCAACGGTCTACCAAGAAAATGCAGGAAGAAATGAGAGCAGAAATTTCAAACCTACGAACGGAAGTCACACAAATAAAGGAATTGGTAGATGAATTAAAAATCTCAGTAGACGCCCTCAACAGTAGAATGACTACAGCCAAAGACAGAATCAGCGACCTTGAAGATGAGCTGCAGAAAGCTTATAGACAACAACAAATAATGGTGAAAGACCTCAAAATGGCTATAGAGTGAATCAGAGCCCTGGGGGATGACTTCAAGAGGAACAACATAAGAATCATTGGAGTACCAGAACCACAGGAAAGTAATCCCTATGAAAAAAACACAGTCAAAGATCATTGCTAAGAAATTCCCAGAGCTGGAGGAGGCAGGCATCCAGATACAAGGAGTCCGAAGAGTGCCAGCAAAAAGAGACCCAAATAAAAAGACTCCAAGGCATATCATAGTCAGAATGACGGATGCTGTGGATAGAGACACAATTCTGCAAACAGCAAGGTCAAAGAAGGAAATCATATACAAAGGAGCACCCCTCAGATTTACAGCAGACCTATCAGAGGAAACCCTCCGAGCCCGAAGACAACGGTGGGACATAGTGGAAAAACTTAACAAAATGAACACATTACCAAGAATACTTTATCCGGCTAAACTCTCACTCAAACTCGAAGGAACCATACACTATTTCTCGGACAAACAACAGCTCAGGAACTTCATAGACTCAAAACCAAACTTGAAAGAAGGTCTAAAGGGACTACTGTAAGACAAGTAGGAGCCACATAAGAACAACAAATTCCACAGAAAGAGACACAAAACCCCATCACAATAATCTCTCTCAATGTCAATGGCCTAAATGCACCTATCAAGAGACACAGAGTGGTAAAATGGATCCGGAAATTAAAACCAACATTCTGCTGCTTGCAAGAAACACACCTGAACAAACAGAGTAAAACATAGACTCAAAGTCAAAGGATGGAAAACAATCCTGCAAGCAAACAACCCCCATAAAAAAGCTGGAGTGGCCATCCTGGTATCTGACAACATAGATTTCAGGTTGAAAAAGATTAAAAGGGACAGCGAAGGTAATTTTCAATTATCAAGGGATATGTACAACAGGAAGAAATCAGACTCATAAATGTGTATGTTCCTAATGAACGACCGGCTAAATATTTAAAACAACTCCTAACAGACTTCAAAGAGGACACCACTAACAGCACAATAGCAGTCAGAGTCTTCAATACTGCCTTATCACCTCTAGATAGATCGACAAGAACAAAACTCAACAAGGAAACACTGACTCTGAAAGAAGAAATGGAAGAGAGAGGCCTAATAGACCTATACAGGACTTTACACCCAAAAAAGAAAGAATACACATAGTTTTCCAGTGCACACGGAACATTTTCTAAAATAGACCATGTACTGGGCCCCAGAACATATCTCAGTAGAATCGGAAAAATAGAAATTGTATCAACCATCTTTTCAGACCACGATGTGCTGAAGATAGAAGCTAACCACTCACTGACACGGAGAACTGAATCAAGCACCTGGAAATTAAAGAATTCAATGTTGAACAATGAGTAGGTCAGGAAGGAAATCAAGGAAGAAATCAAAAGATACTTCAAAACAAATGAGAATGAAGACACAAGCTACCAGAACCTATGGGACGCAGCTAAAGCTGTGTTAAGGGGAAAATTTATAGCTCTCCAAGCATTCCTCAGGAAGGAAGAAAGAGCCCACATAGATAGCTTGACTTCACGGCTCAAGATCTTAGACAAGGACCAGAAAAAGGAACCCAAACCAGACCAAAAGAAAGAAATAATAAAAATTAGAGCAGAAATTAATGACATTGAAACCAAAAAAACAATCTGAAAGATCAATGAAACAAAGAGCTGGTTCTTCGAGAAAATAAATAAGATTGATAAACCACTCGCAAGACTCACAAAGAAAGAAAGAGAAAGAACCCTAATAAATCGAATCAGAAATGAAAAGGGGGACATCATAACAGAAACCAGTAAGATTCGAAACATGATTAGAGACTAATTTGAAGGTCTACACGCCACAAAACAGGAGGACCAAAAAGAAATGGATGAATTCCTTGATTCCTACAATCTCCCAAGACTGAAAAAAGAAGACTTGGAATACCTGAATAGACCAATCAATGTCAAGGAAATTGAAACTGTAATCAAAAATCTCCCCAAATCAAAGCCCAGGCCCAGATGGTTTCACTGGCGAATTCTTCCAAAAATTCAAAGAAGACCTGTTGCCAGTTCTCCTCAAACTTTTCCAGGAAATTGAAAAAATAGGAACTCTCCCAAAGAGTTTCTATGAAACATACATCTCCCTAATACCAAAAGCAAACAAAGACACCACTAAGAAAGAAAACTATAGACCAATATCCCTGATGAACACCGATGCGAAGATCCTCAACAAAATATTAGCAAATAGGATCCAACAACTCATCAAAAAGATCATGACCAAGTAGGATTCATCCCGGGGATGCAAGCATGGTTTAACATTTGGAAATCAATCAACATAATCCATCATATCAACAAAAGTAAAGATAAAAACCATATGATCATATCAATAGATGCAGAGAAAGCATTTGACAAGATCCAACATCCGTTCATGATGAAAACCCTCACCAAAATGGGGTTTGGAGGAACTTTCCTCAAGATAGTCGAAGCCATCTACCACAAGCCTATGGCAAGCATTATCCTCAAAGGGGAAAAACTAAGGGCCTTTCCTCTAAGATCAGGCACAAGACAAGGATGCCCACTCTCACCATTTCTCTTCAATATAGTACTGGAAGTACTTACGATACCTATTCGACAAGAAAAAGAGATTAAGAGCATCCAGATAGCAAGGGAAGAAATCAAACTCTCACTATTTGCAGAAGATATGATACTATATCTAGAGAAGCCTAAAGCCTCTACTAAGAAACTCTTAGAAACAATAGACTTGTACAGTAAAGTTGCAGGCTACAAAATCAATACCCAAAAATCCATGGCCTTCCTATACACAAACAATGAGACAAAGGAAAGGGACATGAAAAAAGCAATCCCATTCACAATCGTGCCTAGAAAATCAAGTACCTCGTAATCAGCTTAACTAAGGATGTAAAAGACCTCTATAAAGAAAAGTATAAAACGCTACTCCATGAAATAAAAAAGGACATGAGGAAATGGAAACACATACCCTGCTCGTGGATGGGGAGAATCAATATTGTCAAAATGGCAATACTCCCCAAAGCATTATACAGATTCAACGCGATCCCTATAAGGATATCCATGACATTCTTCAAAGAAACGGATCAAGCAATCCTAAAATTCATATGGAACAACAAATGTCCACGGATAGCTAAAACAATTCTTGGGAAAAAGATGATGGGAGGCATCACCCTCCTCAACCTCAAACTTTATTACAAAGCAGTAACAATTAAAACATCATGGTACTGGAACAAAGGCAGAGCCGCAGACCAATGGAACAGGGTGGAATATCCCTACACACAACTCTAAATGTATGCTTATCTAATCTTTGATAAGGGAGCAAGAGATGTGAAGTGGAGCAAGGAAAGCCTCTTTAACAAATGGTGCTAGCACAACTGGACAACCACATGCAAAAGAATGGGCTTAGACCTCGACCTGACACCATGCACAAAAGTCAGATCAAAATGGATTAATGACCTCAACATCAGACCACAAACCATAGGTACATTGAAGACAAAGTTGGCAAAACCCTCCTTGATATTGAAGCTATAGGTATCTTCAAAGATGACATGCAACTGTCCAACCAAGTGGAAACAGAGATCAACAAATGGGACTACATTAAACTAAAAAGCTTCTGCACTGCAAAAGATACAGTGACCAGAATTTAAAGACTATCTACAGAATGGGAAAGGATATTTACACAATACGCATCAGATAAGTAGTTGATATCATTGGTATATAAAGCAGTAGTTGAACTCTACAAGAAGAAAACATCCAACCCCATCAGAAAATGGGGCAAAGGAATGAACAGAAACTTTCCCAAGGAAGAGATACGAATGGCCAAAAGGCACATGAAAAAGTGTTCTACATCACTAATCATCAGGGAGATGCAGATCAAAACAACCATGAGATAGCATCTCACACCACAGAGACTAGTACACATCCAAAAGAACAAAAGCAACGGCTGTTGGAGAGGATGTGGGGAGAACTGGACCCTTCTACACTGCTGGTGGGAATTCCGACTGGTTCAGCCCTTTTGGAAAACAATATGGACAATTCTCAAAAAATTAGATATTGAGCTACCATTTGACCCAGCAATACCACTGCTGGGAATACATCCCAGAGAAGCAAAAAAGTATAGTCAAAATGACATCTGAATTTATATGTTCATCGCAGCACTGTTTACAATAGCCAGAATCTGGAAAAAACCCGAGTGCCCCAGAATAGATGACTGGTTGAAGAAAGTTTGGTACATCTATACAATGGAATATTATGCAGCTGTTAGAAAAAAGGAGGTCATGAATTTTGCATATAAGTGGATCGGCATGGAAAGTATCATGCTAAGTGAAATGAGTCAGAAAGAGAGAGACAGACATAGAAAGATTGCACTCATCTTTGGAATATAGAATAACAGAGTAGGAGACTAACACCCAAGAATAGAAGAATAGTAGAAATAAGTACCAGGAGGTTGATTCCATGGTTTGGAGGCTGGCCTCACGTACTGGGGAGAGGGCAACTGAGAGAAAGGATCACCAAGTATAATGTGGTTGTAGGCCAAGCGATGAAGGGTGAGGTGGGCTGAATGTAGACTAGAGACTGAACACTGTGGCCACTCACCACCTCTATTTCGAACCACAACACCTAATTAGAGAGAGAGAACAATAGGGAATACCCTGCCACAGTGGCAGGGTGGGGTGGGGGGAGATGGGATTTGGGAGGGTAGGAGGGATGCTGGGTTTACTGGTGATGGAAAACAGGCACTGGTGAAGGGATGGGCTCTCGAACTTTGTATGAGGGAAACATGAGCACAAAAATGTATAAATCTGTAACTGTACCCTCACGGTGATTCACTAATTAAAAATAAATAAATTTTTTAAATAAATAAATAAATAAATAAAAGAAACTACAACCAAATGGAAGAAAATATTGTTATGTCATAAATTTCACAAATGCAAGATAAAGCAGTCACAAAATTAAACGATATAAAATACAGAAATGGGAGAAACCTGATCTGTCACTTTCTCAACAGTGAGAATACTCATATCAGCAAGTTTAGAAACACTCCATGCTGAGTGCTCATTTACTGTAAGGAGTTTCTAAAAAAATTAAAAATAGAACTGCCATTTAAACCAGCAATTCACTCTTCATCTTCTAAATGACACAAAAATATTAATTCCTATGTACATTGGAATATGTACACACCTATGTTCATTGCCATGGCATTTACAATAACCAGGATCTAGAAACAGCCCAAATTTTTAGTCTTTAAGTTATTCTGGTATAATACGGAATGTAATAGGACTCAATGAAAAGTGAAATCTTATCTTTTGCTACAACTCGGATGAAACTAGAGGGTGTTATGTTCAGTTACTAAGTCAGAGGGAGAAGGACAAATGCCAGATTTTCTCACTCATATGTACCAAATAAAATAACAAAGCAAGGAAAGGGAGAGAGTGCAATAAAAACTAATCTCTGGACTCTGACAACAAAGCGGAGGTTACCAAGTGTGCTGCTGGGAGGGAGGATGGACAGACTAGAAGGACCTAGGCACCATGATTATTTTTGGCACCTTTGTGATATGGTAGTGCAGTAACTTTTTAATGTAAAAATTATAAAGATTAACAAAGTCATGCTATGACAATAATAAAAATTCTATTCTAAAAATGAAAGCTAAGAATAAAATAAATAAACTGTAAATCTATTGAAATTTAAATTTCATATAATCTATAAATGGCTGGAGCAATAGCACAGCAGGTAGGGCATTTGCCTTGCATGTAGCCGAACCGGGTCTGATTCCTCCGTCCCTCTCAGAGAATCCGGCAAGCTTCTGAGAGTATCCCGCCCTCCCTCAGAGCCTGCAAGCTCCCCGTGGCATATTCGATATGGTAAAAAAGTAGCAGCAAGTATCACAATGGAGACATTACTGGTGCCCACTTGAGCAAATCAATGAAAAATGGGATGGCAGTGCTATGACAGCGTTATAATCTATAAAATATATATTCATAATTTTACAAAGATATGTTTAACGTTATATCAATAAATTTATATGTATATTTATAAAATCTATATAAATGTATATTTTATATTAGAGTATAATTTAATAAAATTGACTAAATATTAAATTTATCCTTATTTATAATGAAAAAATAAAATAGTTTGTTAATAAAAACAATTTCAATAAATGTAAAGACAAGTCACTCAAATTTGGGGGATATGTATGCCTCCAATATAAGGCAGTAAAGTAATTTGATTAAAATACCTATATAACATCTCCTATTAGTCTAGAAAAAATAACCAAAAAACTCATTTAGTCTAAAAATGTAACAAAAGTTTAGTAAACATGAACAGACTTTTTTTAAATTTATTTTTTAATAAGTGAATCACCGTGAGGGTACAGTTACAGATTTATACATTTTTGTGCTCATGTTTCCCTCATTCAAAGTTCAAGAACCCATCCCTTCACTAGTGCCCATTATCCACCACAAATAAACCCAGCATCCCTCCCACCCTCCTCATTCCCAGCTCCCTCCTACCCCACCCCGTCACTGTGGCAGGGTATTCCCTTTTGTTCTCTCTCTCTAATTAGGTGTTGTGGTTTGCAATAAAGATGTTGAGTGGCCATTGTGTTCAGTCTCTAGTCTACATTCAACATGCATCACCCTTCCCCCACATGGCTTCCAAACACATTTTACTTGGTGTTCCCTTCTATATCTGAATTGCCTTCTCCCCAGAATGTGGGGCCAGCTTCCAAGCCATGGAGTCAACCTCCTGGTACTTATTTCTACTATTCTTGGGTGTTAGTCTCCTACTCTGTTATTCTATATTCCACAGATGAGTGCAATCTTTCTATGTCTGTCTCTCTCTTTCTGACTCATTTCACTTAGCATGATACTTTCCATGCCGATCCACTTATATGCAAAATTCATGACCTCCTTTTTTCTAACAGCTGCATAATATTCCATTGTATAGATGTACCAAACTTTCTTCAACCAGTATCTATTCTGGGGCACTCGGGTTTTTTCCAGATTCTGGCTGTTGTAAACAGTGCTGCGATGAACATATAAATTCAGATGTCATTTCGACTATACTTTTTTGCTTCTCTGGGATATATTCCCAGCAGTGGTATTGCTGGGTCAAATGGGAGCTCTATTTCTAATTTTTTGAGAATAGTCCATATTGTTTTCCAAAAGGGCTGAACCAGTCGGAATTCCCACCAGCAGTGTAGAAGGGTCCCTTTCTCCCCACATCCTCTTCAACAGTGGTTGCTTTTGTTCTTTTGGATGTGTGCTAGTCTCTGTGGTGTGAGGTGTATCTCATGGTTGTTTTGATCTGCATCTCCCTGATGATTAGTGATGTAGAACACTTTTTCATGTGCCTTTTGGCAATTTGTATCTCTTCCTTGGGAAAGTTCTGTACATTTCTTTGCCCCATTTTCTGATGGGGTTGGATGTTTTTCTTCTTGTAGAGTTCAACCAGTGCTTTATATACTCTTGATATTAACCCCTTATCTGATGGGTATTGTGTAAATGTCCTTTCCCATTCTGTAGATTGTCTTTGTATTCTGGTCATTGTATCTTTTGCGGTGCAGAAGCTTCTTAGTTTAATGTAGTACCATTTGTTGATTTCTGTTTTCACTTGGTTGGTCAGTTGCATGTCATCTTTGAAGATACCTTTATCTTCAATATCATGGAGGGTTTGCCCACCTTGTCTTCAATGTACCTTATGATTTGTGGTCTGATATTGAGGTCTTTAATCCATTTTGATCTGACTTTTGTGCATGGTGTCAGGTCGAGGTCTAAGCCCATTCTTTTGTTATTTTTTGTTGTTGTTGTTTAGGCATGTTTTTTATTTTATTTTTTTAAATTTATTTATTTTTTACTTAGTGAGTCACAGTGAGGGTACAGTTACAGAATCACACATTTTTGTGCTTGTTTTTCCCTCATGCTATGTTTAAGAGCCCATCCCTCCACCAGTGTCCATTCTCCACCACCCATGAACCCAGTATCTCTCCCACCCCCCAGTCCCATCCCCCCACCCCACCCTGCCTCTGTAGCAGGGCATTCCAATTTGATATCTCTCTTTCCTTTTGGGTGTTGTGGTTCCAAATAGGCGTAGTGCGTGGTCATCCTGTTCAATCTCTAGTCTACTTTCAGCACAAATCTCCCTTCCCGCGCAGGATCTTCAATCACATGTAACTTGGTGTTCCCCTCTCTATCTGGGATGACTTTCCCCCAGCGTGTGAGGCCAGCTTCCAAGCTATGGAGCCAACCTCCTGGTATTATATACTACTATTCTTGGGTATTAGTCTCCTACTCTGTTGTTCTATATTCCACAGATGAGTGCAATCTCTCTATGTCTGTCCCTCTCTTTCTGGCTCATTTCACTTAGCATGATACTTTCCATGTTGATCCACTTATATGCAAAGTTCATGACTTCATCCTTTCTAACTGCTGCATAGTATTCCATTGTATGGATGTACCAAAATTTCTTTAACCAGTCATCTGTTCTTGAAAGCCCATTCTTTTGCATGTGGTTGTCCAGTTGTGCCAGCACCATTTGTTAAAGAGGCTTTCCTTGCTCTACTTCACATCTCTTGCTCCCTTATCAAAGATTAGATGATCATACATTTGGGGTTGTGTGTAGGGATATTCCACCCTGTTCCATTGGTCTGCGCCTCTCCCTTTATGAACAGACTTTTTAATAAAAAATAAGAAAAAATGGCCAATGAAATATCTCTATGTTCCATAGTAATCAGATAAATTTAATGAAAAGCAAAAATTTTATTTTCTGATAATAATAGATATCATCTTGGATTTGGAAAATTGAAAATGCTCACATTTAATTTTGGAGTTTCAAATATATTCGAATTTAAACACTTTATGTATTGCTCTAGAAAAACAATGATGTGCTTATATTTTATAATTAGATTTTTTTCACAGCCTCATAAGATTCTAGAAATAGTTTTATCTCAAAACCAACCAATACTGGTGATATATTAGACAATATGGCAGAATTCAAAAGAAAAAATAAATATAAATTACATCAATATTGTTGAATTTCTTGAGGAAATGTTGTTTAGATAAAGAAAGTCAATCAAAAAATTCCTTGGGCATTATTACCCTTATATAAATTTTCTTTAACATCTTATATTGTTTTAAACACACCCACATATAAATATTTATGGTACAGGAAAGGGAGAACAGCATTTGTGGAAATAGTTCATCGAAGACTCCATTCCAAAGCTTCCCAGGCTGTGGCATGGGCATTGGATTTTAAAAAATAATCATTATTCCTTAAAATGAATTTTCGCAGCATGTGCACTTTGTGTGATATATTTTACAACTTTTTTAATAGTCATTTACAGATCTTGAATACAAGAGGAGAGAGAGAGAGAGGCTGAAATTATCTAATTTAATTTAATTCTGGTCTAAGGGTTTGCTTAGATTCAGTGTTGTCTTTTGACTGGAAAACACAGCAAAAGTGAAATGCCAAATTTAGAGAAAGTGAGTTCCCTGCTTGTGATATAACCATGCAGAGAAAGGGAGGGAGACAAGTCTCATATCTGATTTGTACAAATACTATTTTAGCAGATAACCCAACAATTGTTCACAAGTTTGTCTTTGGTCACTTGTTCATCACTAGACGTTTTTTAAAATAATTGTTAAATTACTTTTGTAATTTTCAAACTAAAAAATATCAAACAATCACATCAGAACACTCATGATAAGTCTGAGTTATATGCAGGGGAACCTTGGAGATCTCTATTATAGATAGATTATAGATATAGAACTGAAGTTCAGGGAAATGGCATGATTTGGCAAACTTTGTTTTAAATCCAAAGTCAAACTACCTGACGTTTAGATTCCTTGAATTTAACCACCAGGTTATAGGTGAATTTTTGTCCCATCCCTATACATACAGTGATATCATACAGTGTCACTTGTATGATATGCATCTCCAAAAAGTCTTGACTGAGTGACTCTTTAGAAGAAAATACTCCCAGCTGTTCTAAAATTTTGCAAGAGCTCTAATTAACATTAGCATACCTCTGGGAACTGTGCTAAGCCCAGAAATCCTGCTGCCTGCTAATAACTTCTGCATCTGTGATATGCTACACAACGTGAGCTGCCACAGGGAATTAAAGAAAAGAGGTAGATAGAGTTTCTACCTTCAAGAATATCATGTCACAGAGGACAATTAAAATGTTTAAAAATCAACAATAGATCTTGCTTTCATAAGGCATGAACAAAGTTAAATGAAAAAATAATTGTGCATTTACAGAGCGAAGGAGTGGCGAAATCATTGACTTCTAGAAAATGCCTAACAGACTTGGGTTTTGAAATAATTTTGAAGTAATTTCTGCTATGACTCAAAAGACTCAAATGCATGAAAAAAAAACTATGACTCTGAGAACTCAATAAGTATCTGTTCTCTTGCATGTATATGTATAAACCATAATTTGGGGCTAACACTCTGCAGTGGAAAATGTTATTTTCATTTAAATGAGTAGATATTAGTTTCGATCCATATTATCTCCTGAATCTAAGAAAGTTATCCTTATCTTTTTTGTATGTTGTTAATATTGCTTCTCATTACAAATCTTATTGAATATCTACTAGTTTTAAGCACTGACTTAGACCAGCAGTCACGACCCACAAGATTCCCACTGTCCAAGGACTGTATTTTCCTGTAGTAAGACTAATTAAAGCCCCCTTTGTAGGTGTTAGATGTTAAGAAACACTTGGTATAGTGCTATTTCTAGCACCTGGTAGTGCCAGGACAAAAACAATTCACAAAAGGAGAGGTCTTATTAGTTATCAATGTGTACTGGAACAGATGCAAAAACTTAGTAAACAATATAATTACATATTTTATACTTCTATTGTTTATAAGTATAACATAGATAGATCTCATGTGCTAAATCTAGGTGTAGATTGACATGTTCTTTTCTGTAGACTCTAGAAGGAATACCAAAAACAGATGTATTCACCCAAAGTACACTATGTTGAAGATTTTATTTTTAATATAGTCAATTGTATTTGGAAATAATGTTGTTAGGAGTAAATAAAAGTTAAATAAGGTAGTAATGGATGGAGCTCTTTGAGGAAGGATCTTTAAGTTCAGTGAAGTAAGTCAGAAAGATAAGGTCACCGGCCAGATACTCTCACTTACCCGTGGTATGTGGATGAGAACGCTCTTTGGGTATTACTCAAGTGAGAGAAGGAATCCGGAGTTCTGACCTCTTTCGAAGGACAAGAATCAGGGGGGAGGGTGAGATAGGGGGGTAGATCGGGCATATTGGTGGTGGGTATACCAGGGATAATGTGCACTGTTGGAGGAATAGGTGTTTGATCGTTGTGTGATTGTAACCCAAACATGAAAGCTTGTAACTATCTCATGGTGATTCAATAAAATAAAAAAAAGAATCAAGAACAGTGTTTTGTTTGCTGTGTCAAAAATCAGATGGGCCAGACACGTAATGCAATTCAGAGATGATCGCTGAACTAGAATTGTTACCCACTGGATTCCACGGGATGTCAAAAGACCATGTGGTTGCCCACCAACGAGATGGTCAGACTTCTTCATCAAAACTCTGAACGAATGGTTTGAGGCTCTTCCTTTTCCTGAAGTGAGCAGATATCACTGAGCTACAATAGCACAAGACAAGGACGAATGGAGACGTTACTGGTGCCTGCTCGAGCAAATTGAAGATCAACTGATGACAAGTGATGCAAGTGATCTGTGGTATGTAGAATAAAATGTCTAGGTTAACAAAAGTGGGGAAACACTGGCTCTAGGTTAAAGAAACAACACCAAGGAAAGAGGTACAGAAAGGGAAAGCAAGAAGTGTTCTGGCAATAACACAGAAATACAGGTAAGGGGCCTTGAACCTTTCTATGGCATAGAGATCAAACCTTAAGCAAAGTAAGAGCTTAATCCACTTAACTCCAAATATGCAATGTCCTATTCTATGTAATTTAATAGAGTTTTTAGGAAAAAGGACAACTGTGGGGACAATTACTCTGCTTAAAAAGTGTCCAGTGGGACCTATTTTGTGATCAGGCAGGGACTCTGGCAAGATGGCTGAGAAATACACACAGAGAGAGAGAGAGAGAGAGAGAGAGAGAGAGAGAGAGAGAGAGAGAGAGAGAGAGAGAGAGAGAGAGAGAAAGGAGTGATTCACTTGAATTAGAGTAAAGTCTGCTTTAATATTAGTTAAGCTCTACTGTAATAGTATACTACTATTCTAATAGTAGTTTCTCTTCAACAGCAAACTCCCACTCTACCAAACTGATGGCAAGACATTTTTTTCTTCTAGACATACCTTTGTACTATATGGTCACAAAATAGTTGGAAACTCTCAATTCCTAGTTACTTTTCTATAGAATAGAAAGTTTCCCCTGAAGTCCAAATGTAGATTATTCCTATGAGGACTTTGTTATGTCAAATTGTGTAAAGAAGGAATAAGCATGAATTCATATGGAAAAGCTTAAGATAGTTATTAGAACTAAAAATTGACTTACCAAATAACACCAATTGATACATAAAAATCGAAAGTATCTAACACTTAGAAAAAACAGGACTAATATGCTATACAATCTATAGAAAGTTTCCAGGAAAGGAACTTGGTGGTGCTTGGGGTTTAAGAGCCATAGCAAGATAAAGGAGCCACAGCAAAAACCAATGCTGAATTCTAATTTCCGTTTTTCACTTTTGTTGTCAAAGCAAAACTTCTCTTCATATGTCTTCCAGGAGGTAAAAATAGGCAGTAAAGCATGTCTTTCAGAAAAGTAAAGTGTCATAAGGTAGACATTCAAAAGTCAGAGATTACCTATATGTGGCAAAAGATAATGCTATCCTGATTGTTAAATCTCTTTACTCGCTCTCTTTTATTTTATTAATTAAAAAGCATTACTTTTCTAACTCTTTCTTCATGTCATCTTAGATTCCAGGAGCGAGCAAGTGAACTCTAGTACTAGTGTTTCTGAGCAAGGTATGCTAAGGCTGGGTTTTTTGAGTGCTTGGGAAACTTTAAACTAGATCCAGCAATTTCTATACAAATCAACTTTTGGTGCCACTGTGGAATTTGAAAATTGGGTGCTGATAAGAGAAACAAGAAGTAATCTGGAAAACATGGGTTTTCCTTGCCATAATTCTCATGGTTCTCTTCTTGGCACAAAACAGTGAGAAAAAGATAAAACAGAGATGGGTATCAACTTAGCCTGCAGAGAAGAGTAGAGCAGCTAGAGCTGCAATTTAGGAGCTAACAGTGGTATGGCTTTATGACTGGTGTAGTCTATTCCCTAGACTTCATTAATAACCTCCTATTTATATTCTATAAGTTAGGGAGTTAACTCTATACTTCTATGAAAATATAACTACTCTTTACATAAATCATATATTCCAGCACTGTCCCTAAGATAAGGAGAAACACAATCATAAGAGTGTTTCTGTTCATCTTCAAACAACTTGAAACTGTGGCTTTCAACCATGAACCTCTTGCCAGCCTGGGAGGTAGGAAAGGGGAAGGAGGGATGGAGTTCCATATTATTTCTCTGATCATGAGGGCCTTTAACGCAAGTTTTATTTTTTATTTAGTGGTTTTCTTCCTCACCTTTTTTAAAAAAATTTATTTTATCACCATGAGGAAAGTTACAAAGTTCTCAGGTTTATGTCCCAGTTATACCGTACTCAAACACCATCCCTTCACCAGTGCCCATATTCTACCACCACATCCCTTCACCAGTGCCCATATTCTACCACCAAAATCCCCGGTATACCCCCGCCCCCCACCCCAACTGTATAACTGATGAATTTCACTTCATTTTCTCTTCATCTTGATTACGTTCCATATTTCAACACAAAACTCACTATTGTTGTGGGAGTTATACCCCCAAACAAGATAACCCTATTAAGGAAGCATTTGATAATTAGTTTTCCAATAAAAGATTGTATGTTTTCAGGTTTTAGAAAAGGTCATAACGTGGCCCGGCGGCTCGGATATGTCCCAGTCCCGAATCCCGGAGCTGTGTTAGTTGCTGCTCAGTGTCGCCAGGGCTCCATCTGGAGAAGGTGTGGTGGCTGCACCTCCTCCTTCCGGCTCCCTGGTGTTGTTGGCCCCAATTCGGGTCCGGAACATTTTCCAGGCCGCGTTGCTCACCAGAATGCCTGGCCGCTTCTCTCTCTTCCTCACCTTTTAAAATGGCATTCAAGTATCAGCTGGGGAATACTAACTTGATACACAGGAAAATGTCTACTAGTCTATATCACCTAGTAAATAAAATCACTTGTATCACTTGTGCTGGGGATAGAACCCAGGTTAGTGGTGTGCAAGACAGAGTATCCTTCCCTTAAACTAGAATACCATACTTTTATCACTTAAGCTCCTCAACTTTGAATTATAAAAATTTAAATTATTTTGGGTTTTTTTGGGTCACACTTGGTAGTGTTCAGGGCTTTTAGCTCTAAACCCAGATTTCCTGCATGTAAGGCAAGCCGGCTACCTGCTGTACTGTCTCTTTCACTACCATGCTGGTTCTGTTTTTCTGGTACCTATGGGTATCATTATGGTTTTCATTTGCTTTTGTTGTTTGTTTTGGGGCCACACTGGGTGTTGCTCAGGGCTTACTTCTGGCTTTGCACTCAGGAATCACTCCTGGAGGTGTTCTGGACCATATAGGATGCCGAGGATCAAACCCAGGTCAGCCACATACAAGGCAACCAACCACCATTCAACGGCCCTACCAGATGTGCTGTCTCTCTGGCCCCTTTATTTGCATTTTTTGATGATGAATGAGGTTGAGCATATTTCCATATGCTTGTTGGCCCATTTTTTAAAAAATGTTGCCTTTTAGTGTACAACAGCTTTCAAGCTTTTGGGGTGTGGGGCCATACCCTGGTGGTGCTTAATAACAAGGATATTCCTACTCCTGTGCTTCAAAGTGATCCCTACTGGTGCTTTGGGTACCACATGATTTGGCTGTGGATCAAATTGGGTTATTCTGTCTCTCTGACCCAAAGGGATTTTTTTGTTTATGGTTTTGGGTCACACCCAGCAGTGCTCAGGTTTGTTCCTTGCACAAAGTTTTTAAGTTCATTATAGTCCCATATGTCTATTTTTTTCTTTTTTTGATTTTTATATCCAATAAGTCATTGTGAAGACCAGTACCATGAAGCTTTGCCTCTGTTTCTTTCAGAGTTTTATAGTTTTGAGCCTTAGGGATTATAATAAATCTTTTATTATAATAAAATTATAATTAATTAATACATAAAATAAAGTGTAGTACTGGCATAACCACAATAAACCAATGGAAGAGAAAGCCCCCAAGTAAACTCATGTTGAGAACCTGGCAAGCTACCGAGAGTATCTTCGCCCACATGAAAGAGCCTGGCAAGCTCCTCTTGGTGTATTCGATATGCCAAATACAGTAACAATAACAGTTCTCATTTCCTTGACCCTGAAAGAGACTCCAATCTTTGGGAAAAACCAATAAGGAGAGGCTGCTAAAATCTCAGGGCTGGGACGAATGGAGACGTAACTGGCGTCCGCTCGAGTATATCAATGAACTACGGGATAACAGTGATACAGTGATAACAGTGATCACTTGTCATCCTGTTGATCTTTGATTTGCTTGAGCAGGTGACAGTAACATCTCCATTCATCCCTATCACGTGCTAACATAGCCCAGTGGTATCTGCCTGCTCCAGGAACAGGAAGAGCCTCAAACCGTTTATCCAGGGTTTTGACAAAGAAGTCTGACCGTCTCGTAGGTGGGTGGCCATGCAGTCTTTTGATGTCCTGTGGAATCCAGTCATTAACAGCTTTAGTCCAGTGGTCATTTCTGAATCGCATTACATGTCTGGCCAATCTGATTTTCGACGCCTTGGCAAATGAGACACCGTCCCTGATTCTTGATGATTGACAGAGGTCGGAACTCTGGATTCCTTCTACTTGAGTGAAACATGATACTCCAAGCATGGCTCTTTCGATTCCTCTTTGGGATACCCGAATAGCGTTCTCATCCTGTTTGTGTAGGGCCCAGGTCTCTGAGGCGTATGTTAGTGCAGGAAGAATGGTGGAGTCGAAAAGATGTGCCCAGAGCCGGTGATTCTTTGTCCTCTCAACCACTTCTTTGATGCTCTTGAAGCCATTCCACGCTGCTCTCTTCCTCCTGCGAAGTTCTGGTGCCAAGTTGTTCCCCATGTTGATTTCTTGACCCAGATGCACATAGCTGCTGCATTCGGAGATGTTCATTTCGTTGAGAGAACTAGTTCGTTTTTCATGAGCATCGTCTTGTTGAGATTCATTCAGCTGCAATCTGACCTTTCCACATTCGTGGTCGAAGTTGGCCAGCATTTGTGACACTTGGCTAATGTTTGGCATTATGAGAACGATGTCATCAGCAAAGCAGAGGTGGTGTAGTTCCACAGGATGGATGTGTCGTTCCCAACGTTCTCCCTTCCAAATTCTGTCTCGCCATTTCATCGGTAAAGTAAATAAAAAAGTCAGGTTAAAATTCCAAAGACACTCTGTTAATCTCCACATGTTACTACCACTACCCTCACCCATAGATACATACAAGTACAAGACATTTGGTTAACCTTTCTGCTCCAATAAAATCTGAATTTATGATCCTTGGCAAAACTTAGGTACAATGGGGTTCTTGTCTTTTTGCCCCATATCACAACTCCAGCAGAACTGCTCAATGGTACATACCTAAGGCAACAAAGAGATGTGTGAAGCTCATTTCTTTTTTTTTTTTTTTTATAGTTTATTTTTAATTAGTGAGTCAACGTGAGGGTACAGTTACAGATTTATACATTTTTGTGCTCATGTTTCTCCCTTACAAAGTTTGATAACCCATCCCTTCACCAGTGCCCATTCTCCACCACCAGTAAACCCAACATCCCACCCCCCCTTCCCAGTCCCGTCTCCCCCCACCCCACACTGCCACTATGGCAGGGTATTCCCTTTTGTTCTCTCTCTCTGATTAGGTGTTGTGGTTTGCAATAAAGGTGTTGAGTGGCCATTGCGTTCAGTCTCTAGTCTATATTTGGCCCGCATCATCTTTCCCCCACATGACAAACAACCACATTTTACTTGCTGTTCCCTTCTCTGAGTTGCCCAGAATGAGAGAACAGCCTCCAAGCCATGGTGACAACCTCCTGGTACTTATTTCTACTATTCTTGGGTGTTCGTCTTATAGACTATTATTCTATATTCCACAGATGAGTGCAATCTTTCTATGTCTGTCTCTCTCTTTCTGACTCATTTCACTTAGCATGATACTTTCCATGTAGATCCACTTATATGCAAACGTCATGACCTCATTTTTTCTAACAGCTGCATAGTATTCCATTGTATATATGTACCAGAGTTTCTTCAACCAGTCATCTGTTCTAGGGCACTCGGGTTTTTTCCAGATTCTGCCTATTGTAAACAGTGCTGCGGTGAACATATAAGTGCATATGTCACTTCGACTATACTTTTTGGCTTTTCTGGGATATATTCCCAGCAGTGGTATTGCTGGGTCAAATGGGAGCTCAACCTCAAGTTTTTTGAGAATTGTCCATACTGTTTTCCAAAAGGGCTGAACTAGCCGGCATTCCCACCAGCAGTGTAGAAGGGGAAGCTCATTTCTTGGTATGGAATTTGAATCCAATTAAAAAGAACATTGAATATGTTTACAAATTAACACTCCTCATATTAAGGTGGGCAAAGAAAGATGGCGTTCTTATGAATGATCAAATCATTTAATCTCCCCAGAGAACATCACTAAACCAATCCTTCTGGATATACAGGAAACTACATTTGCCACAATCATTAATTCTATCTTTTGTAGCTTAACTGCTCTCTAAAATTAGAATAATCTCTTTTATATAAATACTTAGATCTTTGAATTCAGCTTCTCCTTCTTTTCCCTTAGTTGGCTTCTGGGAAAAAAGCAGTGCTTGCCTTGGGGTCTTTGTGTTATTGCTCTCTTGTGTCTCCACGCCTGTGGAATTAGCTGTGTCCCTGGGAACAGCCCTTCAATGTCTACAATTGTTGCATTTTTCAGAGTTCAGTGAGAGTCCACACCTATCATACCTCTTTTGACCTTTGTTTTGCTTAGTTTTATTTTGGGGCCATGCTCCATAATAATTGGGTACTCGTGGATCTGAACTCAGGAATTGCTCCTAGTGGTTCTCAGGGGAACATTGGGAAGCCAGGGCTCAAATGTCTAGTCAGTCACATGCAAGGTAAGTATTCTCCCAGTTGTTCTATCTCTTCAGCCTTGTTCACCTTTTTTATACTATGTTCCCCACTAAGGTTTTCCTGAAAGTCAAAACCAAACTCTGCAATCACTTAATATTTTCCAGCCTCCCTCACTCATGGTCAGATCTGACCATGTGATTAGTTTTGGCCAATAGGACATGGACAGAGAGCTGTATAATACTCTGACTTTGCCTTCAATGACTGCCACCATAGTGATCCTGTGGTAATCTCATTGCCAGCATCATCAAATTCTCTTCATATATCTCAATGAGAGGTGTAATTTCTGCATAATTTGCTGCATAAAGACAGGGAGAGATTGAGAGTTATACTTGAGCTCCCTTTCTGACTAACCATGTCTCTCAATTTTTGCTGCATGGGTCCAGAAGAGCCCCATGCACCACCCCATGAAGCATCTGTCTTCTATTTTTCAAAAGGAAATGAGTAAAATGTCCTCTGTTTGTAGTTTTGCTTTCAACTCATCAAAGAATTTTACTAAGAAAGCAGAGGACAAGGTCCATATATCTCACCACTTGTTTTCCCATACAACTTTGCCAGCTCACAGTCAAATAAAATGCAGCTCTGTGTCATCACACAACTTTCATTTACCAGGTCTGAGTTACATAAGTTTGGTCTAATTTGGCCAGCTCTATATAAAGTACATAGGAAAATCCCCTTAGTCCATTTGCTGCATCTGAGATTAATATGTAGCCTTTTAATTTTCTGCTCTTCAAGGTATGTGTAGTATTTGAGAAGGGGCTTCTTGCTGATGGAGGAGATTCACACATAGAGGTCCAAGCATGGAAATGTTTTCTTTGGCCTCTTAGTCCATATTTTTCTTCGGCACCCTGTTTATATCAAAAGCTAGAATTGTGGTAGTTGATCTCTTCTAAGTCCCATCCCAGCCTTCCTTTCACTGAAAACCTCTCTGGTGATCAAATATAATTAGGAATTTTGTTCAGTGTTTTTGGGGCCACACTCAGCTCTGCACCCAAGGATAAGATCTTGGCAAGGCTTGGACCACATGTGGTGTTAGGGATCAAACCTGAGTCAGCGGCATTCAAAAAAAAGTCTATTTAAGATTCAGATTTAGTCCCCAGTGTAGGAGATCTTCCCTATAGTCCTCTTAAAAGCAGGTCACTTAACCCTAACATAAAGGCCACTCTTGGGAGATTTGCAAGGTTTTGCCACCAAATCTACACCCTGGGAACTCAGGAATCTGCCTAGATCTTTACCAAGTAACATTAATACCAGGAGCCTAAGGGAGCACTAGCTCAGATTCTCTTGTCCCTCCTTTTCTGACAAGAGGACCCAGTGGAAATGTTTTTGCTAATGTTTTCTGCTTCTAAATTTCCCTCTTTCCAGGGCCAGGAAAGTCAGACTAGAACTAGTAACCCTCATTCCCTATCCCTATCCCTTAATGGCTATTTTTCACCTTCCAGGCATCCTAACAGCTAAACCTCTCCCAGAGCAGTCAGCTCTATCTTCCTTCTCACCTAGTTGTTCTTTACTTCAAAATGGCTTCTGTAAATCATTCACAGAATAGAAATGAAAATCTTATTGGCTTTCTACTTTCAAAATATTGTTCTTATTGTGTATCAAAAATGATGAGACTTAGATTCAAGCCTGATTATTTGACCACGAAAAATGTATTTACTCCCCCAAATATTTTAATTTTGATAGATATAGAACTTTTTAGCATGCACTCATGCTAAACCACACATTTACCACCCCCATAAGTAGGAGGTAAGCACTACAGGGCATCTGTGTGTATGCAGCTAAATTGGGTGGTCTGCCACCTGACAGGTTGGCAGTTTGCAACCACTCACACCTCCACAGAGATCTCTTGTCCTGCCTACCCTCAGGACCTTGGCACGAAGTCCACTAGTGGCCAGACTCTAGCAGTCAGGCCAGCCCTACTCCTCACAATGATGCTAAGTTATCCCCATGTTATGGGAAGCAGATAAAGAAAGAAGCCTGCAGGGGACTCTAATTCAATGTGCAGCTTCCACATATTCCTAAAACACAGACTTCTAATGGTTATAAAATATAAGCCCTCTGTGAGCACAATGCACCCAGTCTGATGCTCAGCTGTAGTTATTTCCATTATGTCACTTAGTGACACAGAAAAATATTGCCTTGCCTTGGTAATCCTAATTTTCCTGCTTTCTCTGATTCACGTTCCATTTTCCTAGGCTACAATTTTTTTAAAATGTGCTTTTCACAAACATAGAACTAAGTGCAACCCTCCGACTGCCATCCTCCCCTGTCTGCAGCCTGGCCACTCATAGCTGTCATGGGGGCTCAGGCTCAGCCCTCCTCTCATTACTCTCCCATGAGAATCATGGTTCTGAAGATTCTATCATTTATACCATATTTCACATAGCCATTTGTGCCCTAGGCTTGCTGTCTTTCTAACTACACATAAGGAGATTCTTAAATCAGAGATTTTGACTGGCAATCCCTTCTTCATTACAGGCCGCTATAGCTTATCATGAGAGATGTGGAGTGAATGGAGTATAGGCTGTGGGAAGGGACCAACCTGAATTGATAGTCTGATAGCACTTTGCCATAATGCTCTCCTGGAACAGTGTCCTATCTCTGATCCTTAGGCTTTTCATCTACCCCACGGTAATTTGATGGAATAGGCAGAACTCCCGTTTCTGTGAACTGGAAAGAAAGTCCTTAGGACTAAGGGTTCCATGATGCGGGTAGGAGAGCACCCTCTGTCCATGTGGACTTTAGAATAATATAAGACACACTTGAAAAAAAGATGTGAATGATTTCTAGCCTGGTGATGCACAGATATTGGTAAGAAGAGAGGAGTTCTCTCTTTGTTAGAAGCTAAACTCTGTTTTCTCTGGCTATGGAAGTCCAACCGCCTTGGTGCTGAGTGGCCACTTCTCAAGAAACCACAGGAGAACCACTCAGTGAAGAGTTGACCACTACCCTTCCTTTCTGGCATGCCCATCTTTTCCTTTACAGATGGCCACTGCTTAGGAAGAGGAGAGGTTACATTTGTACCCAAGTGAAGCAGTCTATTAATCTATTCAGACTCCTTTTGCAAAGTAAGGTCTGGGAAATGGGATACATTCCTCGTAGCCTGGAAATGGGATGTCTCAAGGGAAGGAGGTGGAACTTGTGGACTATGACCATGACTAATGTGACTGCAGAGAAGTGAGAGATGCTAGGAGACGGACAGCCATAGCTATCTTTCTGAAAGAATCTTGTTTTCAGCTTGAAAAGAAAGTAGGACACTCTGTTGTCCTAAGCTCCTCTTATGTTATAAAACAACCCGCTAGCATTAGATAGAATAGATGCTTGAATGGTTTTGAACAGAGAAGGCAAAGAATGCTATGGAAAATATTGATCTATTGAAATAAATGTATGAATATTCAAATTAGCTTTGTTCATACAAGCTCCAAACATAAAACAACTCAATAACCATTAAAAAATTAAAGATAAAATGCCTGTCCATATAATACAATATTATGTATCAATAAGAATAACAGAATTATTGCTGCACACAATAAGTTGTACAAATGTCCTACCAATATAGTGTTGAAGGATGATAGACACAAGATTTCCTAGTGCATGCTTCTACGAGCAGAAATTCTAGAAAAAGTTGAACTTTTAATACAAAGGTAATGAAAAATTAAACAATATAAATTGTAAAATCAGCTGTGTGTGACCTTGCTGCAGTTAATCTGAGGTTGTGTGATGATTCTGACCACATGTAAATGTTTTTTTAATTTACATGTGATGGTCATTGTTGCTTTCAAAAGTCTCAAAACTTCTCCACAGGGTTTCACTTGGACATAAACTGGAAGACAAAAACATTTATAAATGCATATGCATTTTTTAAAAATCTGGCAGCTGACTTAACATTAGATCAGCCTAACTACTCTTTTCATGATGACCTTCTTCAAGTTCATCTCCAAGTTAAATCATACTGGGCTCCAGACAGGTGGGAAAAATCCCTGGGGTTGTTAACATTAACACCTACGTAGACAGAGGGAATGGTGTAAGCAGCAAAGACTACACTTTATATTTCAAATTTGTATGTGTATTCTATGAGACTGATGTTTGCCCAGAGAAATCTTTTAGCCACTCTTGATTTGGCCAACTGTTAGTAGCGCAAGTGAGATGGGGAAAGTTGGCAGAACTTTAAACTAGGAAATGGATTGGGAAAAGAAAAATACATTGAATGAATCATCTCCTGACTTTTCTTACAGTTACTTAGTGGGTGGCCAGTGAATGTAGAATCCAAAGAAGCATTACCAATAGGTCTAGGAAGACTTACCCATTTTGGAAAGGTGTTCTTATGTTTTAAATGAGTTAATTTTTGAGAACTTGCTGCTTTCTTTTTATTTTATATTTTGCATGTCCTGCTCATACTCACTTCAGTGTAGATATGTTTCTAAGCCCTAATATGGGAGAGTAAATATTTGCTCCATATCCTGTTATATAATATGCAACATTATATATCATACATATGATATACTATACTCTAACACTTCTCATTTGAATGCACAGGGGATTATACTGTTCTCCAGTGAGACACAGATACTGTACTTCTCTAATAGCACCTTTTTATAAATTAGAATCTCTAGCTAGTTTCTACTCTCTGGAAAAATGGAAATATTTCTTTCTTTCTCTTAGAGATGTGACTACTTGAATTTGGTGTAATAACCCAAATAAGCACATGTAAAGTTTACATTAGCTAATCTAGTCCCCTCCCCAAGCAGAGCCCCGGCAGCCAAAAACCTCTAGAATCCAGCCACAGCCATTCTCATGGCCCCTCTCCACATGCTTGGACGAGCCTCACCCATGAAGGAACCGACAGAGCCCAGCTATGTGGGATCTGTGGCTGAGATCTCCAAACCTGCTTCGATCGGGACTGGGCCTCCTCCACCCAGATCTCCAGTTTTCCAGTAGCTTGGCAGTCACACTCACAAACCACCCCTGGTGCCATGTAATCTCATCAACGGCCTAGATCCAGAGACTATAAACAAAGCTTCCGGAAGAGAGCGATGCAGAATCACTGATGGCAGAGCCCTGCAAGCTACCCGTAACATATTCGATATGCTAAAAAAAATAACAATAATGGGCCTCATTCCCCTGATCCTGAACTCGACAGGGACGAATGGAGATGTTACTGGTGTCTGCTCGAGCAAATCGATGAGCAACGGGATGACAGTGATACTGATACAGTGACACTCAAGCCACACCCACTCCCTCAGCTGAAACCTGTCACACCACATATGATTTGCAATCTCTTGAAAAAATAGTGGAGTTATCATCAGGCAAGATAATTGATATGATGAGGGGATGGGGATGGGAAAATGTAATACACATGATATATACCTCTTAATACACAGAGGTATATAAATTTTATCTGCCACTAGGATATCACAGGCATAGAGTTCTACTTTCTATCTTTGAAGTTTGCTAAACAAAACATTGAATATGCTGTTCAGGGTCACCTAAAATTGGATATCAGCAGAAATTCATGATCATTTTGCCTTTATTGTGCTTTGCTGTCTTAAGTAAACGATGTGAGAACAAGACTAAGCTTTCATGAACATGTCTGGTACAAATAGTCTAAAGCAAACCAAGTATTTTCGGAAAAGCAACTCTCACTGGAGTATTTACTGCAGTAAAATTAAAGCCTTTAATTTAAAGGGGATAAACATAATAAACAGAATATAGTGGCAATGCAAGATATTAAAATAAGGAAGGGGCATGGGACTAAATGAAACAGGCATCTTTTCTTCAGAGTTAAAATTACCTCTGAATAAAAAGGCGTTACATCATGGCAAGTTAGGGTCTTGGGGGTCCTAAATGCATAGGTTTGAACCTCTTTATTTATGCTCTGCACAAGTCAACTGGCCTCTTTGATCTAGAGACTCTCCAATACAAAAAAAAATGCTTCTGAATAGGAGTGAGATACTGCTATCTAAGTGCAGGACACTGAGGAACTACTCAGAAAAAGCCAGTTACTAAAATTCAACCATTTCTAATTCTAATAAACTGATCTCCTAAAGGCCTTCAGCCTCAAGGGCCGTGGAGAACTGACCTTCTGACATCTGTGTCACTGCTCATTAGTCAATAGTTCTGAAAGCCCTTGTGGAAGCTTCTGACTTCCCCTGTCCCTGAATTTTTCATATCTGGAGGCAGCAGGGGTGTTTAGTACCTTCATCTGAGTCCCTAAACTATATAATTTTTAAAATGTGATGTTAATAATAAGAAGGATCAGATATATAGACTAAAATGAATTTAGGAAATTTCAAGCTCTTTTCTCAAAAAATTCCTCTCTGGTGATATCTAACCCTTCTAATGATATGTAAAGTTGAAACTTGAGTTGAGCCACTTCAGAAGTGGGACAGAACCTTTGTATCTGTCTCTGTCTTCATTCATTTATTATTATAGTTTGGGTCATAGAATAGCCATAATATTTACTTTTATAGTACTTATGATATTGCTACGGAGAATACTGCTACTTAAATGCTCATTAACATCTGTCTCTGTTCCTATGTGAACTGTATTCTAACCTTCCTTAACTCTACCAGTGCTCCCACTATTTACTGATTGTCAGTAATGGTTTGGCGCATCCTGTTATCTTTTTTAGCACCACCCATGAGCTCCAGACCTCTGTCTATGCACCTATATTACTTCTAGTCAACCTCACCATTCCCTTCATCCACTCTCCCCTACCCTGGAATTCTCAGATTTGTCTCTGTTTTCAAATAAAGCTATTCTCAGGTTCTGTTTAATAAAAGCATAGGCTTTATTTTGATTAGCTCACTTATTTGTCAGAGCAGAAAATTGAAAATATATCCGTGAATTTGAATCTGCTTTCTCTCTTTCATATTGACTGTTCAATCAGGGAGCAAATTTACTTAAAAATATAAAGTATATGCTTTCATTCAGAATGATAATCTCCATGTTTCTTCATGCACTAGCAGATTTCATGACTTCACTTCTTTTTCTAATGGCTGGGTAGTATTCCATTCTATAGAAGTACCATTGCTTCTTTTAAAAAAAATCTATTTAGTGAATCACCGTGAGGTATAGTTACAGACTTACAAACTTTTGTGCTTGCGTTTCAGTCATACAATGGCCGAGTTCCCATCCCTCTTCCAGTGCCCATTTTCCACCACTAGCAGTCCCAGCATCCCTTCTACCATTCCCACCCCATCCTTCCCCCACCCCACCTCGCCTCTAGGGCAGGTCATTCCCTGTTGCTCTCTCTCTCCTTTTGGGTGTTGTTGTTTGCAGTAGAGGTATTAAGTGGCCATTATGTTCGGTTTATTTCAGTCCGCATCTCCTATCCTGAACTGGCCCTCCTAGCACCCTTTACTTCGTAGGCCCTTCTCTATATGAGCTATCTTTTCTCCCAGCATGCAAGGCAAGCTTCTAAGCTGTGGAATAATCCTCCTGGTACTTATCTCTACTGTTCTTGGGTGTTAATCTCCCATTCTGTTACTTTATATTCCACAAATGCGTACAATCTTTCTATGCTAACCCTCTCTTTCTGATTCATTTCACTTAACATGATACTTTCCATGTTGATCCACCTATATTCAAATTTCATGACTTCATCTTTTCTAACAACAGCATAGTATTCCATTGTGTATATGTACCAAAGTTTCTTTAACCAGTAATCTGTCCTGGGGCACTTGGTTTTTTTCCAGATTCTGGCTATTGTGAACAGTGCTGCAATGAACATATAGGTGAAGGTGTCACTTTTACTATACTTTTTTGCATCTCCGGGATATAGTCCCAGAAGTGGTACTACTGGGTCAAATGGGAGCTCAATTTCTAATTTTTTGAGAAGTGTCCATACTGTTTTCCAAAAGGGCTGAACCAATTGGCATTCCCACTAGCAGTGAAGGAGAGTCCCTTTCTCCCCACATCTGCACCAACACTGGTCGCTTTTGTTCTTTTGGATGTGGGCCAGTCTCTGTGGTGTGAGATGGTATCTCATTGTTGTTGTCGTTTTTTAATTTATTTTATTGAATCACCATGTGGAAAATTACAATGCTTTCAGGCTTAAGTCTTAGTCATACAATGCTGAAACAACCATCCCTTCACCAGTGCCCATATCCCACCACTGGAAAAAAAAAACAAAACACAAAAAAACCACAGTACGCCTCCCATCCCGCCCACCCCCACACCCTCCCCTTATAACTGATAAATTTCACTTTACTTTCTATTTACTTTGGTTACATTCAATATTTCAACACAATCCTTACCATTATTGTTAGGAGCACCCCACTAGAGTCAGACCTGTTGTGAAGGGAAATGAGGTCCTCGGCCGCACGGTTTTGGATTTCTGTACTTTAACAACTAAGTCCAGGGAGATTTCTTCCGGATATTGGATCATTGCAAGCTTGTAAATCCCATCTGTGGTCGTCATAATATGGCGTCCCCACGCCCTTCATCCCCGGGAAGGGACAGGCGAGAGAAATACCTTTCCCCTCCTGGGCGGGCATGGGGTCTCGGCTTGGTTCTCAGGCTGGAGACGTTCTGCAAGTAGCTGCCCATGTTGAATTTGGTTCAGCTGGGTCTGGATGCACGCTCGTGCAGCTGCAGAGGAGCCGCACATACATGCAGCCCCCGGGGTCACATCTCCTCTCATTGTTGTTTTGATCTGCATTTCCCTGATGATAAGTGATGAGGAGCATTTTTTTCATGTGTCTTTTAGCCATTCGGATTTCTTCCTTGAGAAAGTTTCTGTTCATTTCATCGCCTCATTTTCTGATGGGGGTTCAATGTTTTCCTCTTGTGGAGTTCAACCAATGCCTTGTAAATCCTTGATATCAACCCCTTATCAGATGAATATCCTTTCCCATTCTGTAGACTGTCTTTGTATTCTGGTCACTGTATCCTTTGAGGTATAGAAGCTTCTCAGTTTAAGGTAGTCCCATTTGTTTATCTCTGCTTCCACTTGCCTGGTCAGTGGCGAGTTCTCTTTGAAGATACCTGTAGCTTCAATGTCATGGAAGGTTTTGCCGACCTTGTCTTCAATGTATCTTATGGATTCTGGTCTAATGTTGAGGTCTTTAATCCATTTTGATCTGACTTTTGTGCATAGTGTTAGGTATAAGTCTAAGCCCATTTTTTTGCATGTAGCTGTCCAGTGTTGCCAGCAACATTCGTTAAAGAGGCTTTCCTTGCTCCACTTTACATTTCTTGCTCTGTTTTCAAAGATTAGGTCATCATATTTGAGGGTGTATGTAAGGATATTCTACCCTGTTCCATTGGTATACTGCTCTGCCTTTGTTCCAGTACCATGCAATTTTAATTATTAGTGCTTTGTACTAGAGTTTGAGGTTGGGGAAAGTGATGCGTCCCATCTTCTTTTCCCCCAAAATTGCTTTAGCTATTCGTGGGGGTTTGTTGTTCCATGTGAATTTTAGGAGTGTTTGGTCCACTTCCTTGAAGAATGCCATAGGTATCCTTATAGGGATCGCATTGAATCTGTATAATGCTTTGGGAAGTATTGCCATTTTGACAATGTTAATTCACCCAATCCATGAACAGGGGATGTGCTTCCATTTCCTCGTGTTCTCTTTTATTTCGTGAAGTAATATTTTGTAACTTTCTCTTGTACAGGTCCTTCACATCCTTAGTTAAGTTGATTTCAAAGTTACTTGAATTTCTGAGTCATGATTGTAAATGAAATTGCTTTTTTCCTATCTCTTTCTTCTCTCTTATTATTTCCATATAGGAAAGCCATGGACTTTTGGGTATTGATTTTATAGCCTGTGACTTTACTATACAAGTCTATTGTTTCAAGGAGTTTCTTGGTAGAGGCTTTGGGGTTCTCTAAATATAGTATCATAACATTTGCAAATAGTGAGAGTTTGATTTCTTCCTTTCCTATCTGAATGCCCTTAATGTCTTTTTCTTGCCTAATCGCTATTGCAAGTACTTCCAGCTTCCAGTACTATATTGAACAGAAGTGGTGAGAGTGGGCATCCTTATCTTGTTCCTGATCTTAGAGACAAGGCTCTTAGTTTTTCCTCATTGAGGATAATACTTGCCATAGGCTTGTGGTAGATGACTTTAACTATATGGTATCTCTGTTTGCTTTTTGTATTAGGATTATATGTGTCTCATAGAAACTGTTTTGGAGTGTTTCTGTTTCCTCGATTTCCTGGAAAACCTTGAAAAGAACTCGAAATAGGCCCTCTTTAAATGTTTGGAAGAATTCGCTAGTGAATACATCTGGACCTGGACTTTTGTTTCTGGGGAGACTTTTGATTACAGTGTCAATTTCCGTGTTAGTAATGATCTATTCAGATATTCCAAATCATATTGGTTCAGCCTTGGGAGGCTATAGGAATCCAGGAATTTATTCATTTTTTCTAGATTCTCTTGTTTTGTGGCATACAGACTCTTGAAGTAGTCTCTGATGATCTTGTGAATTTATTTGGTTTCTGTTGTGATGTCCCCCCTTTCATTTCTGATTCGGTTTATTAGAGTTCCCTTTCTCTCTTTCTTTGTGAGTCTTGCTAGTGGTTTATCAATCCTATTTATTTTCTCAAAGAACCAGCTCTTAGATTCATCAATTTTTCGGATTTTTTTTTTGGTTTTCCATATCATTGATTTCTGCTCTAAGCCTAATTATTTCTTTCCTTCTGCCTGGTTTAGGCTCCTTTTGTTGGTCCTTTTCTAAGGTTTTGAGTTGTGAGGTCAGGTTATTTATGTGAGCCCTTTCTTCCTTCCTGAGATATGCTTGCAGAGCTATAAATTTTCCCCTTAACACAGCTTTAGCTGTGTCCCACAGGTTCTGGTAGCTCGCATCTTCATTCTCATTTGTTTCCAGATATCTTTTGATTTCTTCCTTGATTTGCTCCCTGACCCACTCATTGTTCAACACTGAGTTGTTTAATTTCCAGGTGTATGGTTTGGTCCTCTGTGTCTGTGCATGATTAACTTCTATCTTCAGTGAGTCATGGTCTGAGAAGATAGTTGATACAATTTCTATCTTCCAGATTCTATAGAGGTATGCTTTGTGGCCCAGAGCATGATCTATTTTGGAGAATGTTCTGTGTGCAATTGAAAAGAATGTGCATTCTTTTTGATGGGGATGCAAAGCCCTGTGGAGATCTATTAGCACTCTCTCTTCTATTTCTTCCTTCAAGGCCAGTGTTTCCTTGCTGAGTTTTGATCTTGCTGATCTATCCAGAGGTGATAAGGTGGTGTTGAAGTCTCCAACTACTATTGTGTTGCTAGCAATGTCCTCTCTAAAATCTGTTAGCAGTTGTTTTAAGTATTGTGTTGGTCCCTCATTAGATGCATATATGTTTAGGAGTGTGAGTTCTTCCTGCTGTACGTACCCCTTGATTAGTCAGAAATGGCTTTAGCTGTCTCTTCTAATCTTTTTCAACCTGAAGTCTATGTTGTCCGATACTAGTATGGCCACACCAGCTTTTTTGAGGGAGTTGTTTGCTTAAAGGACTCTTTTCCATCCTTTGACTTTAGTCTGTCTTGTAGGCAGTAGAATGCTGGGTTCAGTTTCTGAATCCATTTTGCCATTCTTTTTCTCTTGATGGGTGCATTTAGACCATTGATGTTGAGAGAGATTATTGTCGTGGAGTTTTGTGCCATCTTTCTGTAGGGGTTTGTTGTGCTTGTAGGGGTTTTTCTTTTCTTACAGGAGCCCCTTTAGTCCTTATTTTAAGTTTGGTTTTGAGTCTATGAAGTTCCTGAGATGTTGTTTATCCATAAAATTGTGTATGGTTCCTTCGAGTTTGAGTGAGAGCTTGTTCAGATAGAGTATTCTTGGTGAGGTGTTCATTTCATTGAGTTTTTTCACTATATCCCACCATTGTCTTCTGCTTGAAGGGTTTCCTCTGATAAGTCTGCTGTGAATCTAAGTGGTTCTCCTTTCTATTCGATTTATTTTTTTGACCGTGTTGCTTGCAGTATTGTGTCTCTATCCGTGGCATCCATCATTCTGACTATGATATGTCTTAGAGTCTTTTTATTAGGGTCTCTTCTAGCTGGCGCTTGGAAGAGATCATTTTTACAATGTTTGAAGGGATCACTTTGGATGGGAGATGTGTGCTGAAACTGCATACAAGACCAAACATGATGGTGTCTCAGTATAATGTATCTCTATGGCAAACCATAATATACAAAGGGGGAGAGAGAGAAAGAGAGAGACAGAGAGAGAGAGAAAGTGCCTGCATCTATAGGAGGGTGGGGGCAGGAGGGATATGGGGGATGTTGTTTGTGGAGTTGTACAGTGTTGGAGGGCTGGGTATTGTGGGTATTGGAACGTTATATGACTAAAACTAGATCACTAACCCTTTGTAACTATATCATGGTGATTCAATATAAAAAGAAAAGAAAAGATAAAGCCATGCAGTTTGCTGCTACATGGAGGGACCTGGAAAGTATCATGCTGAATGAGGTTAATCAGAGGGAGAGAGACCAACATAAAATTATATCTCTTGTATGCAGAGTATAAAGATACATAATGGGGAATAAAAAATGTCCAAAGACAATGAAAACAAAGAACATGAGATAGGAAAAACACCACTGGAAGGAGCTTGAAGACAAGATGGTAAAAGGTAATGACTTTAGTGGAGGGAAGATCAAACAGAAGGTGTTGCTGAAAGGTAGTAATATGTTATGTATGAAACCCTTTCAGCAGCAGTACAGTAAACCACAATGTAAAAACATATTTCTCTACAATAGTTCCCTGCATGTGGCAGACTAGTGGGGGGAAGGCAAAAGAAGAAGGAGGATATTGGTGAGAGAAGTGAGAACTAGTGGAGGGATGGCACTGAAACAATGTATGCCTGAAGCCAACTCATGAATAATTTTGTAATTTCAAAGTGATTCATAAAATTTTTTTAAATGAAAGAGAGAGAAATCCCCTTGAAACAAACACAAAGTCAAACATGATGATGAAAACATAACACTTCAGGGAGGAGATGAATAGGAAGATGTCTCTGTCATATGTTAGGATTTTGTGTTATGGTTCATTGTGATGTTAGTGACAATGGATAGATAGTTAAATAAACAACTTTTGAATATCTGCTACATCTTTATATTTCTTTACGCATTTTCCAATTTATTATGTTAAACCCATCTAAGAAATTAACAGTCAGTGCCTAATAATTATATTAATAAATGCATAAAAACTTCAAAAAATTCTTCTTTTATGAATGTTCAATTAGGTTTGCATATACTCTAAAGTACAAGCTCGATATTTATCCACCTTGTCTTGATCTGGTTATGCAGACAAGCTTGGCATATTACATTTTGACTTCAACTGACAGTCTTCCTGCTTAAATCCTCAGGGATCGATTTTCCTTTCGTTATGACCCTCTAATCCCTAAGAAACTCAACTTCATGATAAAATATCCCACAGATTTATTCATCTTCAAAATTACTCCCACTGAGGTAGGAAGAAGTCCGGGTCAGAGGCTCCTAGCAAACTCATCTCTCTATCTGTGCCAAACAGAGCCCAGAATTACAGGTTCTAGACAATGGCCAGTAACTAAAGTATTAGACAACTTCTTGAAAGCAAGAATGAAAGAGAATATAAGAAAGTTCAGAGCTCAAGAAATGTGCTAGGGTAGCATCAATGCCAAAGTCCTCAGTTATCAAGGAAAGAGAGATTTTTCTCAGAGTCCACCACTGGGCCAGATCAGACAGGGATCACAGAATTATAAAACAATTGCCACTCACCAGCCAACAGTTTGGACTGTCAATCACCCTTAGTATACAGGCTGCTTCGTGAGATGGGTAGATGGAATTTTATTCTAGTTCTACCTCATATCCTCTGGATGACCCTGTGACTCAGTTTTCTTAACTGTAAAATAAAGTTTTTGTTTTTTGAAAAATTTATACTTTTCCTAGCCCTTCTAATCCTCAGAACTTTGTTGCCACCCACTTTACCCTAATAAGTATTTATCTGTCTTGGCACACTCATGTTGGTAGCAAACAGTGCTCCCAGGTCTCCAAGAAGTTTTCAGTGCTATTTCTGAGTACAATCCTCAATAGAGGTTCCAAGAAAAAGGGAAATATCAACAAATAATTCAGCCTGCAGGGTTCAAACACATCATAGACTATGAGGAGTTTTATAGACTGGGACTGATGGAATCTGCATTGTATGCAGAAAATTTCAAAAACATTATAAAAATATAAAAACCTTGCCTAACTCATAAATAAACACCTAAGTTCTGATATCATGGTACATTCTTGAATTTTGTATAATTAATTAGTATTTAAATGTACATTTCACAACATTTGTTTTGAATGTTCCCAGCAACATCAGGAAGACTCGTGTGTGTGTGTGTGTGTGTGTGTGTGTGTGTGTGAGAGAGAGAGAGAGAGAGAGAGAGAGAGAGAGAGAGAGAGAGATTCCCCCAAATACACACACACATACACACACAAACCAGATGGTTTGGGAGACAGGTCAGGGTGGTGAGAAGAACACTTAGTGTCAGGGACCCAGGAACCTCACTCAGCCAGGCATAGGCTCCAGCCTTTGTGCTTGCTCTATAGGATACAGTCAGCTTTCTAAATGAACACAAGCATGTGGTAGTTGATACAGTAGCAACTAGCTCAGTCATAAACTTTCTTTCCAGATCTACATCTCAGCTATTCATGTCTCTTTCCAGCTGCCACCCCAAATCCACCAAAATGTAAATTGAATTGGGTAGAGGGTTCTTATGAGAAAAGACAACATTTCATTGCAGTGGGTGCTGTTGGTTTCCAGTGCTCACCCTCTCACCTCCTTTTTATTTTACCCCTTTAGTTTTTGAGTCAAACCAGTAATGTTCAGGGGATACTCTTGCTCCTAGTGTTAGGAGTCACTCTGGTGGTGCCTTGGCACCCTCTAGAACAAGGTCTATTCTTCTTGATGGGACCTTCTAATGGAAAGAATTAATATCGAGGCTAGACTTTGTCAAGTTATGTCTCTCAAAGAGCTGAGATCACTCAAGATTTAGGTCTCTGGCCTCAACTTCCAATCTGTAACTGCTACATGTGATCGGACTTCCTCACAGCATGGCGATCTCAGAGCCCTTAACGTCTTACTGGTGCTCTTTGTGCTATAGAAATAGCTCTACTGCAAAAAATAAAGGCATGTCTTCTTTCCCAAGACATGATGGTCATATTGCTATATTTTGTTCGTTCAAGTGTCACATATTTAGTTCAATTTCTAAATGATACCCCCACAATATCCCTTCCAGATCCATGGAAGTTGTATGATGAGATGTTAGTTCCCATGATTATGTTAAACTATGTAGCATAGGAAATCGGATGGTCTAATTGTGTGTATCCCTGATGAAAAGTGACATTTTTGGCTACTGGAAAAAGTAGGGAATTACAGATATTATAGCACTGTAGCACTCTCGTAGCACTGTACTTCCGTTTGTTCATCAATTTGCTCGATCGGGCACCAGTAACGTCTCCGTTGTGAGATTTGTTTTTGCCATATCAAATACACCATGGGTAGCTTGCTAGGATCTGCAGTTTGTGCGGGATACTCTTGGTAGCTTGCTCGGCTCTCCAAGAGGAATGGAGGAATCGAACCCAGATCGTTCATGTGCAAAGCAAACACAGCAGTGATACCTGCTGTGCTATCACTCCAGTCCACAGAGATTATAAGTGAATTGTAATACCTCCAAAACAATTGACAAAGGGTTTTGATAAAAGAAAACAAAACAAGGACCTCCAGTGCAACATGCTGAATAAGAAGTCTCAGTGAACTGGAAGACCCCTCCTTGACTAAGGTGCCCACATGAGCACCTAGGCCAGAGGGGACTCCTGCAATTTTAGAAGTGTGCCAGAAGTAGAACTCTAGCCAACGACTGGCACCAATGCTATCTGCTCCCCTACAGGTACAGCAGCAGCAAGAGGTGCAATGGAGTCGCCTCTGTGGTGGCAGCCACTCACTCAGCCTCAGTTATTTCCTTTTTCATAGCTCTTTGGCCTCATATCTCAACCTCCATCACCAATTTTTTTTCTTTTTCTTTTTTCTTTTATTTTGCGTTTGGGGCATACCCAGTAATGCACAGGTGTTATTCCTGGCTCTTCACTCAGAAATTACTCCTGGTGGTGCTTGGGGGACCATATGGGGTGCCAGGGAGCAAACCAGGGTCGGCTGCATGCAAGAAAAATGCCCTAACTACTGTACTATCGCTCCCCCCCCCCCGCATTACCAAATTCTTATAAAGGCACCCTGGCTACCTGAAACACATCAGGCCAATCGTCCAATATCCTATTCCAATCAAAATGCTCCCCAAACCCACCAAAATAATGGTAAACACAAGAATCTGAAGAAGCCTAATGTAAAAGAACACATCCCCTGAAGCTGCACTTGAGGCCCCACATAAGTCACACAGGAGCAACAAAGAGGAAGCTAGTATCCTTTTTTAAAAAATTTTATTTATTTATTTATTTATTTATTTATTTATTTATTTATTTTTAAATAAGTGAGTCACCGTGAGGGTACAGTTACAAATTTACCCGTCTTCATGCTTCTGTTTCCCTCATACAAGGTTCCAGAACCCTTCCTTCCAACAGTGTCCATTCTTCACCACCAATGAACCCAGTATCCCTCCCACCCTCCAATCCCATTCCCCACCCCACCCCGCCTCTGTGGCAGGGTATTCCATTTTGTTCTCTCTCCTTTTGGGTGTTGTGGTTTGTGATAGGGGTATTGAGTGGCCATTGTGTTCAGTCTCAGCACGCTTCTCTCTTCTTATGCGGGGTCTCCAACCACATTTTACTTGATGTTCCCTTCACTATCCGGGCTGCCTTTCCCCCAGAATATGAGGCCAGCTTCCAAGCCCTGGAGCCAACCTCCTTGTATCTTATACTGCTATTCTTGGGTGTTAGTCTCCTACTCTGTTATTTTATATTCCACAGATGAGTGCAATCATTTTATGTCTGTCCCTCTATTTCTGACTCATTTCACTTAGCATGATACTTTCCATGTTGATCCACTTATATGCAAAGTTCATGACTTCGTTTTTTCTAACAGCTGAACAGTATTCCATTGTATAGATGTACCAGAGTTTCTTAAATCAGTCATCTGTTCTTGGGCACTCGGGTTTTTTCCAGATTCTGGCTGTTGTAAACAGTGCTGCGATGAACATATAAGTGCAGATGTCATTTCGACTATACCTTTTTGTTTCTCTGGGATATATTCCCAGAAGTGATATTGCTGGATCAAATGGAAGCTCAATTTCTAATTTTTTGAGAATTGTCCATATAGTTTTCCAGAAGGGCTGAACCAGTCGGCATTCCCACCAGCAGTGTAGAAGGGTCCCTTTCTCCCCACATCCTCTCCAACAGCGTTGCTTTTGTTCTTTTGGATGTGAGTCAGTCTCTGTGGTGTGAGGTGGTATCTCGTGGTTGTTTTGATCTGCATCTCTCTGATGATTAGTGATGTAGAGCACTTTTTCATGTGCCTTTTGGCCATTCGTATTTCTTCCTTGGTAAAGTTTCTGTTCATTTCTTTGCCCCATTTTTTGATGGGGTTGGATGTTTTCTTCTTGTAGAGTTCAACCAATGCTTTATATACCCTTGATAACAACCCCTTATCTGATGGGTATTGGGTTAATATCCTTTCCCATTCTGTAGATTGCCTTTGTATTCTGGTCACTGTATCTTTTGCAGTGCAGAAGCTTCTTAGTTTAATATAGTCCCATTTTTTTTTCTCTGTTTCCACTTGGTTGGTCAATTGTGTGTCAACTTTGAAGATACCTATAGCTTCAATATCAAGGAGGGTTTTGCGACCTTGTCTTCTATGTACCTTATGGATTGTGGTCTGATGTTGAGATCTTTAATCCATTTTGATCTGACTTTTGTTCATGGTGTCAGGTCGATGTCTAAGCCCATTCTTTTGCATGTGGTTGTCCAGTTGTGCCAGCACCATTTGTTAAAGAGACTTTCCATTTTCCACTTCACATTTCTTGCTCCCTTATCAAAGATTAGATGATCATACGTTTGAGGTTGTGTGTAGTGATATTCCACCCTGATCCACTGGTCTGTTGTTCTGCCTTTGTTCCAGTACCATGGTGTTTTAATTGTTACTGCTTTGTAGTAAAGTTTAAATTTGGGGAGGGAGATGCCTCCCATCATCTTTTTCCCAAGAATTTTTTTAGCTATCCTTGGGTGTTTGTTGTTCCATATGAATTTCAGTATTGCTTGATCCATTTCTTTGAAGAATTTCATGGGTATTTTTTATAGGGATTGCGTTGAATCTGTATAATGCTTTGGGAATTATTGCCATTTTGAAAATATTGATTCTCCCTATCCATGAGCAGGGGATACGTTTCCATTTCCTCATGTCCTCTTTTATTTCATGGAGTAGTGTTTTATACTTTTCTTTGTAGTGGTCCTTTACTTCTTTAGTTAAGCTAATTCCAAGGTATTTGATACTCTGGGGCACTATTGTGAATGGGATTGCTTTTTTCATGTCCCTTTCCTCTGCCTCATTGTTTGCAAATAGGAAGGCCATGAATTTTTGGGTATTGATTTTGTAGCCTGCAACTTTACTGTACAAGTCTATTGTTTCTAAAAGTTTCTTAGTAGAGGTTTTAGGCTTCTCTAGATATAGTATCATATCTTCTGCAAATAGTGAGAGTTTGATTTCTTCTTTCCTACCTTGATGCCCTTAATATCTTTCTTGCCTAACAGCTATCGCAAGTACTTCCAGTACTATATTGAACAGCAGTGGTGAGAGTGGGCATCCTTGTCTTGTGCCTGATCTTAGAGGAAATGCCCTTAGTTTTTCCCCTTTGAGGATAATCTTGCCATAGGTTTGTGGTAAATGGCTTTGACTATCTTGAGGAAAGTTCCTCCAAACCCCACTTTGGTGAGAGTTTTGACCATGAACAAATATTGGATCTTGTCAAATGCTTTCTCTGCATCTATTGATATGATCATATGGTTTTTATCTTTACTTTTGTTGATATGATGAATTATGTTGATTGATTTCCGAATGTTAAACCATCCTTGCATCCCCGGGATGAATCCCACTTGGTCATGGTGTATGATTTTAATGAGTTGTTGGATCTATTTGCTAATATTTTGTTGAGGATCTTCGCATTGGAATTCATCAGAGATATTGGTCTATAGTTTTCTTTTTTTGTGGTGTCTTTGTTTGCTTTTGGTATTAGGGAGATATGTGTTTCATAGAAACTGTTTGGGAGGGTTCCTGTTTTTTCAATTTCCTGAAAACCTTGAGGAGAACTAGCAACAGGTCCTCTTTAAATGTTTGGGAGAATTCGTCAGTGAGTCCGTCTGGGCCTGGGCTTTTGTTTTGGGGAAGAATTTTGATTACAGTTTCGATTTCCTTGGGTCTATTCAGGTATTCCAGATCTTCTTGGTTCAGTCTTGGGAGATTGTAGGAATCAAGGAATTCATCCATTTCTTTTAGGTTCTCTTGTTTTGTGGCATACAGACTTTCAAAGTAGTCTCTGATGATTTTTTGAATATCCTTGGCTTATGTCGTGCTATCCCCCTTTTCATTTCTGATTTGGTTTATTAGAGTTTTCTCTCTCTCTTTCTTTGTGAATCTTGCTAGCGGTTTATCAATCTTGTTTATTTTCTCAAAAAGCCAGCCCTTGGATTCATTGACCTTTCGGATTGTTTTCTGGGTTTCCATTTCGTTAATTTCTGCTCTAAGTTTTATTATTTCTTTTTTAGGTCAGGTTTGGGTTCCTTTTTCTGGTCCTTTTCTAAGATCTGGAGCCTTGAAGTCAAGCTATCTATGTAGGACCTTTCTTCCTTCCTAAGGAATGCTTGCAGAGCTGTAAATTTTCCCCTTACCACGGCTTTAGCTGCGTCCCATAGGTTTTGGTAGCTTGTGTCTTCATTCGTGTTTGTTTTGAAGTATCTTGATTTCGTCCTTGATTTCCTTCCTGACCCACTCATTGTTCAACACCGAGCTTTTAATTTCCAGGTGTTTGCTTTGGTACTCCGTGTCTGTGTGTGATTAGCTTCTATCTTCAGCGCATCATGGTCTGAAAAGATAGTTGATACAATTTCTACCTTCCCGATTCTTGAGGTATGTTTTGTGGCTCAGTACATGATCTATCTTGGAAAATGTTCCATGTGCACTGGAAAAGAATGTGTCTTCTTTCTTTTGGGGGTGTAAAGCCCTGTATAAGTCTAGTAGGCCTCTCTCTTCCATTTCTTCTTTCAGAGTCAGTGTTTCCTTGCTGAGTTTTGTTTTTGTTGATCTATCCAGAGATGATAAGGGGGTGTTGAAGTCTCTACCTAATATTGTGCTGCTATCGATGTCCTCTATAAAGTCTGTTAGGAGTTGTTTTAAGTATTTTGCTGGTCGTTCATTAGGTGTGTATACGTTTAAGAGTGTGATTTCTTCCTGTTTTCTTGGTGGACCAATCCAATGCTTCATTTATATCCTCCCTTAGTTTATTGGATGTTTGTTCCATGGTTCCTTGATAAATAGAAAATGATCTTCATTGTCCCTTCAAATTTTTTTCAACCTGAAATCTATGTTATCGGATATTATGGAATATAGAATAACAGAATAGGATACTAACACCCAAGAATAGTAGAAATAAGTAGCAGGAGGTTGACTCCATGGCTTGGAGGCTGGCCTCACATTCTGGGCAACTCAGATAAGGGAACACCAAGTAAAATGTTGTTGGAGGCCATGGGGGGGAAGGGTGATGTGTGCTGAATGTAGACTAGGTAGGACTGAACACAATGGCCACTCAACATCTTTATTGCAAACCACAACACCTAATTAGAGAGAGAGAACAAAAGGGAATACCCTGCCATAGTGACAGGGTGGGGTGGGGGGAGACGGGATTGGGGAGGTTAGGAGGGACGCTGGGTTTACTGGTGGTGGAGAATGGACACTAGTGAAGGGATGGGTTCTTGAACTTTGTATGAGGGAAACATGAGCACAAAAATGTATAAATCTGTAACTGTACCCTCACGGTGATTCACTAATTAAAAATAAATAAATTTTTAAAAAATGAACAGAAAATTTCACAAGAAATTTGAATGGCCAAAAGGCACATGAAAAAAAATGCTTTTAATTCTTTGTCATTAATCATCAGCAAGATGCAAATCAAAACAAAAATGAGATATCATCTCACAAGGATACACTCAAAAGAACGAAAGCAACTAGTGCTGGCTCTGATGAGGGGAGAAAGGAAGTTTTCTTCACTGTTGGTGGGAATGCCGACTAGTCCATCCAGCCTTTTTGGAAAACAATGTGGATGTTTCTCAAAAAACTAGAATTTGAGCTCCCATTTGACCCAGCCATACCACTTCTGGGAATATACCCTGCCCGCCCCCCTAAAAAAAAAACAGACAGCCGAAATACCATTTGCATTCCTATGTTCATTGCAGCACTATTCACCATAGCCAGAGTCTGGAAACAACCTGAGTGCCTAAGAACAGACAAATGGATAAAGAAACTATGCACATCTACACAATGGAATACTATGCAGCTGTCAGGGAAAATGAAGTCATGAAATTTGCCTATAAATAGATGGACATGGAGAATTAACATGCTGAGTGCAATGAGAGAGAAGATATAGAATGACTGCGTTCATTTGTGGTACATAAAAATATATAGTAAAAGATTAATATTCATGGTCAGGGAAAACAGGGTTTAGGAGAACTGGTCAATGGCTGGAACTAACCTCAATTGAATGTGGGGATGAGGGTAGGTAAGATAAAGAAGAGACTAGTATGACAATAATGGCTGGGAAGGATCATGCAGGACAAGATCTGAGGGTTAAAATTACATAAAGGGATATTCTTGATAACCTTTCAATATCAATATTGCAAACCACAATGCCTAAAAAGGGAGAGAGAATAAAAGACAGAGAAAGAGAGAGAGAAGGAAAACACCTGCCATAGAGGCAGGCAGGGGGTGGGGGTTATGGTAGGGAATTTGGGGATGCTGTTGCTGGGAAATGTGCACTGGTGGAGAGATGTGTATTGGCATACTGTATTACTGAAATGCAATCATGAACAGCTTTGTAAGGGTCTATCTCACAGTGATTCAATAAAAATTCAAAAAAGAAAATGTGGGGCTAAAGCTATAACACAGCGGGTAGGGCATTTGCCTTGCACACAACCAACCCGGGTTCGATCCCCAGCATCCCATATGGTCTCCTGAGCACCACCAGGAATAATTCCTGAGTGCAGAGCCAGGAGTAACCCCTGAGAACGGCCAAATGTGACCCAAAAAGTAAAAAGAGAAAACAAAAAAGAAAACAAAATATAGAAAAATATGAGAATAGATAAACAAATTGATAAATAAAAATTGTAAAATTAGGTGGTAGATAGCATAGCCAACTAATGAGTGTATGATAATGTAGATGTTAGTAACATAAACACATTCCCTTGAGCATCAAAATTCACAACTCTGGAGGCCTTCAAGCACCATCAGGATGGCATGAGGAATCAATCATTAGAATCATGGGTCAGAGAAACACCATATCCTTGGGCCATTGCACTGAATTGTCTTCGCAGTAGACTTAAAAATCACAGTAAGTGGCCCTGGTATTTCATGAACAACACTAGGGAAACCCACTCGATGTAGGATAACATTGGTTTTGTCATTTCAGCCTTGCTACAGGGAACTTAGTTTACCTTAGAGCAATGGCCTTTCTGTATGGATACAGGAAGACAGTTAACATTATGCTTTGTAACTTGGGAGCTGATTGACTCCAATAATATTTACTCCTGGGCATGTGCTTTCTCAACTCAGTTGACCTTAGTTCCTAACACCCTTAAAGCAGGGTCCCGATGAAGGACGGAATGGACCCAGGGCAAGCTTTGAGCTACCCTGGCATTGATATGGGCCAGGACAAAGCGCCACAATACTCAACTATAAGTTGAGAGCATGGTCACAGACAAATGCTGTCATGATCCAAAAGTAAGACGAGACTAGGACCCTGCTAGTGTTAGGAAGACTAACCTCACCTGAGGACTGTGGTCTAGAAAATATAGTGAGATGTCCTCAGAAAGAACCAAACTTTAAGTTTGATACATCTCTTACTGTGCTCATACAGAATGACATTGTTAGAAATATTTGGAGTAGATTTACTACAACTATTTAAGTGGATTACTAGCTGAGGAAGGAAGAAAGGGACACACCTTGACACACCTTTGTTTGGGCCCCACCCTGGAGCAGATCTCCTAGTAACCTGAAGTAATCTCCTTGGATGAGATTTTTGTTAATATCCTCAAGACGTGGTCTTACCCCTTTTTGTTGATTTGTTAATGTTCAATCCATGGTTGTGTCACCACCCTATGTGATTTCTATGTAAACTAAGACTGCAACAGAAGTGAGAGAGACAGAAGGGAGACAGCAGAGATAGAAGAGGAGACAGCAGAGACAGAAGAGAAGATAGCAGAGGCAGAATAAGAGACAGCAAGACACAGACAGGAGACACACCAAGGAGAGGGCAGAGACAAGACAGAAGCAGCAGAGAAGACACAGAAGAAGACATAGAAGAGGAGAGAAGACACAGAAGCAGAGATAGAGAGAGGTTGGAAGAGACCAGAGGAGAGAAGACAGAGACAGAGATAGACAGAAGAGAGCACAGCAGCATACACAGAAGCAGAGCACAAGGAGGAGCCATCCCGATCCAGTCCATACACAGAGGCTCAAGAGCACTGAATGCAAGCGGCATGCACTCGAGAGAACTGCTGCGAGAGCCCTCTAACAACACAACATGACACACATCACATCTCCCCACAAGTGTGTGTGCCTTTGTAATTTTTTGTAGCCCACCCCAATTATTTTGCATTTATTAAATTTTAAGTTAAGGATTAAAAGACACACAAACTCGGACCTGAGAATCCTGGACCTGAGCAACTTGCTGCAGAGATGGCCCTGGACTTTGCAATAGGTCGTTTCCACTGGGCTACTCCAGATGGGGGCAGGTGCCGTCCCTCCACCTGCCCTCTCGGAGTCCAGGTGGCCACCATTTTCTAGAAGTCAGCGACAAGCTTCAGGTAGGAGTGGTGGTGGCGGCAGATGCCAGAGCTCATGGGACAGGGGAGGAGTGGGCCCTTCTCCTTCCCCCTGCCCCAGTAGGACTCTGAGATGATACTACATCTGGTCACCATGTACTTAAGCTCCCACAGGGCCATGATTCAGAGATACAAAGGAATCTCGGACCCAAGCAACTTGCTGCAGCGATCTCTTCAGACCCTAATTATTAAAATTTTAGAATTCCTAGAGTGAATTATATTATATTGTATTCATATATTTTAACATTATATTGTATCCATAACAAGCAACACAAACACATTGTCTGGCATTGCCTTTTCGGCAAGTATGAGTGGTGGTGGGACTGATTTCCAAATATCAAAGGCAACTAAAGTAAAGAAAGAGAGTATTGTGAAAATTGTCTGCCACACAGACAAGGGACGTGTGGAATGGGGTGGGGGGTGGATACTGGGGATTTTGGTGGTAAAAAACATGCATTGGTGAAGGGATGGGTGTTTGATGACTATATGATCGAAGCTCAAACATAAAAGTTTTGTTACTGTAGCTCACGGTGAATCAATAAAAATAAATAAATGAATCAATCACTGTATCACTGTATTACTGTCATCCCGTTGCCCGTTGATTGCTCAAGTGGGCACCAGTAACATCTCCATTTGTCCCCGTCACATGCTCCTGTAGCCCAGTGGCGTCTGCTCTCTCCAGGAACATGAAGAGCACATTGTTGTTACTGTTTTTCGCATATTGAATACGTCATGGGTAGCTTGCCAGGCTGCCGTACAGGCGGAATATCCTCAGTAGTTTGCCAGGCTCTTCGAGAGGGGCATATGCTTTGAGCTTATATAGCTGAGCCGGAGGTGGTTTGTAGGTGTGTCTCCCACATACCTAACTTTTGGCTATTTAATTTCTTGGCAAACTTGGCCCCAAGATTTTGAGGTCTGGCCAAAGACACAGCAGCAAAATGGGGGTATCTGGAAGTCTGAAAGCACCATCAGGCTGCTGATGCACTCGCCCCACAGATACAGTTTGACCTGCTGGTGTCACCATATCCCTGGCCCCAGCACCACAAAAATAAAAAAGAACCAAACACCCACAAAAGAAAATACTGTTACTTTCCCATGTGTAAAATTAGAGAATGTTTCTAATTCAATATTATCAGTAGACTAAAAATCATTTAAATGAAAAATCATTTATCTGGGTTTGGAAAACTTATTCCAATCTATAAAATAAACTCACACAATAGTCTTTCCAAACTAGTAACTTCTACATGTATACTTCCCTGTGATTAAAAAAAAATTATTTACAATCCAGAAATGTGGCTCAGTTGGTAGAGCTCCTATCTTCTATACATGAGGCCAGAAGTCTGACCACCAAACATTAGCAATATCTCTAAGTAAATAAAAGTTAAAGATTAAGAAAAAATAAGGTAGGAGATGGTTCAAGTGATCGATATATCAGCCACACTCAAGGCATAGATGGTTGTATCCCTAATGATCAAGGAGCACTACCAACCACACCAGACACAATTATTCTATTTTTTTAAAGAAATTAGGGGCAAAGGAGACAACATAGTAGGTAAGAGAACTTCCTTGCATGCAGTCACTCCAGATTCAATCCCTGACACCACATATGGTCCCCAAGTCACAGCAGAACACATAGACAAGAATAAGTTCTGTGTACACCCATCTATGACCAAAAACCCAAAAATTTTAAAAAGAACTTAAAAATGAAGTGCAGATTATAAAACAGATGCTCCAAATTTCTCCTTTTAACTAGTTGAGAGATCTAAATTGTCTCTCCCCAAAACAGGGAATGAATCATTGCCTCAAACAGAACTCATGGACCCAAATTCCCAGAATTATATGTGATGCATTGCCGTGGCACTCCCGACAGGTTCTAAAAGTCTGGATGTGCTTGTGTAGGGGTGTGAGGCCAATTAAAATGAAAGTGTTTTATAGAGTATTTTTTAAATGTAAGGCTTTATTGTCTTTGTGTTAACACTGTTAGGATTCCCTATTCAGGTTTTTTTTTCCTAAGCTAGAGCTGCAAAATTTTCCAAATAAATGTTAACTGAATACTTTTACTCCTAAAAATAATGAAAGACAGTGTGTAACATTGAACAAGCAGAAGGGTGAAATGGAAGGCTTTCGATAAAACAGCCTGGGAAGATGTTGCTGCCTTAGCTGACAAAAAGTTCTAAGCACAGCATGATGCTGTGGAAAAGGAGTCTGGGCCTGGCAGGAGCAGGAGCAGGAGCAGCCTTCTGCCTCGGGAGAGGGTCAGGACATACTGGCACTAATGCCCTTCACGGAAATGGTTCTGTATTTTTTTACCCACACTGACCACATATTACATTTCCTAGAACTAAATCACTCTATGAACAAGCCCCTGCCATCACTTTACCTGATAGCTTTATGGAAACACAGCTTTGGAAGATGCTACCTTAACTCTGTTCATCTCCCTTTCTCTCTTACCACACAAGTCTTTAAGATAGTGAAGGCATGGGCCCTTGCCTGAGACTCTCTGTACCTTGTAGAGTCTGCTTAGCTCAAATAGGCTTTAGAAACCACACTCAACAATCAGAAACTATAGTCCTTTCATGTAAATTTCTTTATAACACTACCATCCTCCAACTGCTGCCAAGTACAACTTTGTACTCAGTATTCTTCTGAATAGACTATGCCAAGCTCAGTCTAGTATTTATATAATTCTGGTAGTCATATAACTACACTCTCATCTTCCTACAAAACTTGGAATAAGTTTTCCAAATCCAGAAATCTTTAGATTTCTACATAATCTAAAGATTATGATTTACGGTTAAAAAAAAAAAGAAATTCTGCTTCCAGCTTTTCTGCCTCTCACGTGTCTCCAAGAGGCAAGACACAGTAGCTGTCTAATATTTTAGTTTGGTTTCCTCACTAGCACACAGAATTAAATACATCTACGTGGCAAGATGGTTTTGATTGTGCATGTGATGTTTAAGTACTCATGTCAATAGTGATGTTCTATATGAATACTAACGGTGTGTAGTGTTGTTCCTTAACTTTATGTGTCAGTAAAGTGAAAAATGCAAGCTTTGAGACAAGACAGACATCATTGGCCAAATATGTGGGAAATAACTTCTGAAGTAAAGCCTTTTACTTAGAAGTAACCTCTAACACCTATCAAACAAAAAGAGGAATGAACAACATGTGGTGTAGTTGACACATAGCCCATAGAACAAAAGGTCATTTTCATAACAATAGATGGACTCCACATAGGAAAAGTTGTGTGCATCTCCATGACTTTACACACAAATTTGGTAGCTGACATTTAGAGGCATTATTTAGTACCATTTCTGTTAGACAAGAGAACTGTGTGATACTCCAGGAAAATGACAAAGGTGAGTTTTCTCCTTTCTATTCTCAAAGGCCAAACCCTTTGAGCACTGCAATTTTTTGTGATATTTAGCATTAACATTATTGGTGCAAGTCCCAAAAAGTGCTTTTAAGATTTTTTTATTAAATCACAGTAATACACAGTTACAATATTGTTCATGAGGGTTTTAGTTATATAAAGTTCCAAATCCATCTCTTCACCAGTGTAAATTTTCCAACACCAATGTCTCCAGTTTCCCTTCTGCCTTAGTCCCACTCTACACCACCTGCCTCTCTCTCTCTCACTCTCTCTCTCTCACACACACACACCCCTTTCTAAACCAGTGTTTTTAAATAAATGAAATGGCAAAATAATAATTTTTTCCAACTTGTCCACAATTCTGAGTCTTGAGGCATAAAAACCTCCAAACCTCCACTCAGTGCTTGGCCCAGGCTGAGAGTCACATCTGTATGCATACAAGTAACTGCATCTTCATATGCATAGGTAACATATTTCCATTAGCTCTTAACATATTGCAAACTATTGCATATGATACTTTATGCCCTTTAATGATGCTCCATCCAGGAATGTAGCAAATTAGCCAATTTTGACTTATTTCGCTATCCATGTGAATTGGCTTAAAGGATGTTTACTAATAACATGAATATAATCTTCCATATTTATATTATAGAAAAAGACATTTGTCTCAAATTGCACATGCCTCTTTTTAGTTCATCATACTGTTGGAAAATATGGAGGTATTGTTTATGCATAACTCTGCAGGCTTTAACCTGAGCCAAGTAAAAATCATTTAATACACAGCCATCACCTTGTCAGTATTCAGTTAAATATGGAAGGGACAGTCTCTGAAGTGCTCTGGAAAATTGCATCTCTAGTCATTGAGTTCATGGTCTTTAGACTTCCAGCTCTATCTCCCTGACTCAGAGACATCATCTGCTTCTTTACTCCCTTTCTCTGCTGTACTGGTTTGTAATTCTCTCTGAAATTCTCTCCAAACTGTAGGTAGGGTAATCTCAGATCTCACCTTATTTGTTTTATGTCTTGCAATGCCCTTACATTTCTAGCATCCATTGACAAGAACTGTTTTTTTTAATGTAGTCCATCTCCCTTTTGGTTGTTTTAGGTAGGATGGTAATTCTAATGCCTCCTCCTCATTCTAGTCTGACAATAAGAGCAAATAACTTTCATTTTTTTCTCTCAAACTCCTATCTTTAGGAAACATCACAACAATTGATAAGTTACTGTAGGTCATTATGAATGCTGGTTTATGTTTTTGCTCAAAATAATGAGTTAAACAAAAGTGATACAGAGTCTATATTAAAATCCCACTTGTACAACAATGCTGTAGGTGACATCTTTGTGGAATAAGTCAGATTTTAAGTATTGGGGAAAGTCATTAATTTTTTTTGCTATTCAAAAATATAACAGCTATGAACATTTCATGTTTTAAAGTATAATCTCATTTATGGATATATTTTCTATTGAATCTAATCCAGGCAACAAAACATTAAGTCAAATCTCATTGTGAAGCATTTGCTGATTTCCATAGTGTAAATATTCCTACTGTAGATATTTCAAGATGCCATTATAATATCACTTAGCATGGAGAGGGGGGGAATATGCATAAATCACAAGAGAGTTCCATTAAGAATAAATAACCCATGGACTGGAGCAATAGCACAGTGGTATGACATTTGCCTTGCACGCAGCCAACTCAATTGAATGTGGCCTATGGCTAGTTCGATTAATCAGAGCATAGACACACAAGTCTTGAAGAAGGTGATTCGTATGAACTAAGTATTCAATATTCACCAAATCAAGGGCAACTCAGTAGAAGACACAGTACCTAGTAGCAAGCAGGAATTATCAGATGCAGATTCTGACTGTCAGAAGAATATCATGATTTCCCAATTAGGACTCTGTGTTCCAATCTCAGTCTTTAATTATTAGAGTGGATCTAAACACACCATTTAAACATCTGTGAGTTCATTCATTTGTTATTGTTAATGCATCTTAAACATGGAAACAAGTGCTAATGCCAGGAAAATGTCAGCTCCATTTCAGATAAAGGTCTTTTCTGCAAGCATTCTAATATAGATCTGAACAACTTAGTGATGTTCTTTCCTTTTTCCAACATCTATGGGAACACAAATTCCTCTCCTCTCTGCAGAAAACAAACCCACCTTTAACAACTTACAGCACGGTAGCATGGGCATCACAGGGCCAGTTCATTTGGACACATCTCTTCCAAGTTTGAGCTCAGACACACCACCATGATAGCAACTTGAAATTAGTGGGAGTATTTATGCCCTGTAAATTGACAAATATTGTTAAAACAGTGCTTTTTATTCCAGAGAGTCAGTTGTTAAACATTTATCACCATATTACTACTCCTTCTTGTAGCTTTCCTGACCTAAGCAGTTTATTTTGTTTAATGGAATAGATGCATCATAATTCACTTTGAGAAAAATCAATCTCTCTCCAGCCAGGCATTAAGGGAAACAAGAAGCTTGTCCAATCCTTTTACCAGAAGACACTCTCAGAAAAGCAATGAGCAGAATGAGCTTGATGCAAATGGGACAGTTTTGGAAACAAGCACACAAATTCAAAATAACCTCACAGCTAACATATAGTCATTAATTTTGGCTTCCTGGTAACTTACCAACTTACAGACTACAGCTAGGAATGATGCAAAGACCTCTGACCAGAGAGCTCATAATAAGAAAACATCATACAGCTACTAATGCTAGTGTTTCTGGGATCATTTTTAGATATATGGCTCCAATTTTAGAGAATTAAGGCTTAAAGGGGAGCCAACCATGGCAATACCACAATGTTAACCTGAAAAGTAACAATAAAAATATAAGGTTATTGAAATATTTCCACTAAATGGACAGATTATTTTCCTCTCCTTACCTGTGACTTGCTTTCACTCAAAGGACAATGTAAAATTCCTTCCTATTTCTCAGGAGGCTTCTGTTATCACTATGAGAATAGTATATCAGAATGGCAAACTGATCAAAGATGTATGAAAGTTCTGTGAAAAATACATCCAAATCTTGTATCTTGACACCATTCAGTTAACTGGAAAGAAAGGGCTGTCAATCCCATCTTCAGTGTAAAGCTGGAATATAATCACCCAAACCAGCCATGGCCAGACATGAGTATAACCTGGACCAACCAAATCCAATCCAACTCATAAACAAATGTAACCTAGATGGGTCTAACTCCAGCCAAGCCCAATGAGATCAGATCTTCCCTTGGCCATGTACAAATTACTGCTGAGTTATGACACATAAATTCTGTTATAGATGCAACAACAGCTAAGTGAAATAATCAGAATGAGGAAAATAAATTTAAACTAACCACAGAAGTTTAAGCTGGTACATACATTTAACTTTTATTTTTTAATCTCATTCCGATTCCTGTTACTGCTGCTCCAGTGTTTCTGGGTCAGAAGTGATAGTATAGCAGGTATACTACGTGCCTTTTATATGAGCTACCTAGGTTCTAGAATTACCCTCCAGAATTACTAGAGTGCCGAGCTAAGAGTTAGTCCTGAGCACTGCAGGGTGTACCTCAAGATAGCAAAAACAAACAAAAGAAAGAGAACAGTGTTTGTGTGTAACTGACAGAAGGGTTGTTTGTACAAATTTTTCTTACATCAAGTACCTCCTGGGCAGAAAACTTCCTGTCATTGGTGATAAACCAGCGTCAATTGTATTGTACTTCTAGAATACAATAAGATATTTTTATAAAATGGAAAATTAATTAATCTTCAATAACATACAAGTGACATAAACATGGCTCAACTTGGCTTAATTTGCTGTCTCACAAATGAAAAAATATTGAGGGTTATTATTTGGACCATACTGCCAGGGCACAGAGTGTTTAACCTGACTCAATAGTTCTGTATTGTGACAGGGTGGCCTGTATGCCTAATTCTGTATTTACTCAAGTAGAAATGACTGTATATTGACCAATTTAATGTTTGTGGAAACCTTGCATAACAACTACAAATATTGAAAATCAATTGTGTGCATGTGATGTGCACACTCAACATGGGGTTTTGATATTTTTATTTCAATTTGGAAGTCACAAATTAAAAGGCACCAACAAGAGCAAAACATTACAGAACACCTAGGAACAAAACATAAGGAAAATTACCAAAAAGACTTATAGCTACCAAAAAGCCCTTGGAGCTACCAAAAAAGCCTACAGCTAACAAAGCACCAGAAAGTAAAGCATTGAAGAAATATGCACTGCTACTGACCTTGCATTCTGTGTAAGACCATTGTCTGAGCTCCATAAACTGGGTAGGAGGAATATAGCCCGCATCTGTCATTCAATAGCGTGTAGCCAAATCAAGGCACTTTCACAGATATTTATAATCCTGGAAAGAGACTGTTATGTGCCACAAGAATGATAACATTCTTCAGATAAGTGTTTCCAGAGAGGAAGAGAAGACCACTTTTTTTTTCTTTTTGGGTCACACCCTGCATTGCACAGGAATGTCTGTACAATAATTCCTGGTTTATGCACTCAGGAATTACTCCTGGCAGTGCTCAGGGGACCATATGGAATTCTGGGAATCAAACCAGGGTTGGCTGCGTGCACGGCAAATGCCCTACCCACTGTGCTATCATTCCATCCCCAAGAGAGAAGACCACTTTGATATTTTGTGTGAACCTGGTAAATCACTTTTTATCATATGATTCATTAATTAAATGATCATCTACTAAGTTCCTGCTTTGTCACCCAGGATTATATGGGTGATCATCTTTGATATTTTATGTAAACCTGGTAAATCACTTTTTATCATATGATTCATTAATTAAATGATCATCTCCTAAGTTCTTGCTATGTCACACTATGATTTAATACTTGGGTTCACTATTAAATTTTGCTTATTTATTTGTTTTTCTTTGGGCCACATCCTTCGGTGATTAGAGTTTATTCTTGCTCTACATTCAGGGATCATTCCTGGTAGGCTTGGGGGACCACACAGGTGCTGGGTCTGAAACCCACATCCACTATATGCAAGGTAAATGCCCTTGCATATACTACTGCACTACTGCACCCTCTGTACTACTGCTCCAAACACCTCATGATTAAATTTTAATTAAACTGCATATCAAGAATTCAAGGTCTTCAATGGAACAGTGTAGAATATCTCTACACACAACCCCCAATGTATGACCATCTATTCTTTGATAAGGGAGCAAGAAATGTGAAGTGGAGTAAGGAAAGCCTCTTTAACAAATGGTGCTGGCACAACTGGACAACCACATGCAAAAGAATGGGCTTAGACCTCGATCTGACACCATGCACAAAAGTCAGATCAAAATGGATTAAAGACCTCAACATCAGATCACAAACCATAAGGTACATTGAAGACAAGGTCGGCAAAACCCTCCACGATATTGAAACTAACGGTTTCTTCAAAGACGACATGCAACTAACCAACCAAGAGGAAACAGAGATAAACAAATGGGACTATATTAAACTAAGAAGCTTCTGCACTGCAAAAGATATAGTGACCAGAATACAAAGACAGTCTACAGAATGGGAAAAGATTTTCACCCAATAACCATCCGATAAGGGGTTGATATCAAGGGTATATAAGGCACTGGTTGAACTCTACAAGAAGAAAATATCCAACCCCATCAGAAAATGGGCCGAAGAAATGAACAGAAACTTTCCCAAGGAAGAGATACGAATGGCCAAAAGGCACATGAAAAAGTGCTCTACATCACTGATCATCAGGGAGATGCAGATCAAAACAACCATGAGATACCACCTCACACCACAGAGACTGGCCCACATCCAAAAGAACAAAAGCAACCACTGTTGGAGAGGATGTGGGGAGAAAGGGACCCTTCTACACTGCTGGTGGGAATGCCAACTGGTTCAGCCCTTCTGGAAAACAATATGGACTATTCTCAAAAAAATTATAAATTGAGCTTCCATTTGACCCAGCAATACCACTCCTGGGAATATACCCCGAAGAAGCAAAAAAGTATAGTTGAAATGACATCTGCACTTATATGTTCATCGCAGCACTGTTTACAATAGCCAGAATCTGGAAAAAACTCGAGTGCCCGAGAACAGATGACTGGTTAAAGAAACTCTGGTACATCTATACAATGGAATACTATGCAGCTGTTAGAAAAAATGAAGTCATGAACTTTGCATATAAGTGGATCAACATGGAAAGTATCATGCTATGTGAAATGAGTCAGAAAGAAAGAGACAGACATAGAAAGATTGCACTCATCTGTAGAATATAAAATAACAGAAGAGGAGACTAATATCTAAGAATAGTAGAAATAAGTACCAGTAGGTTGGATCAATGGCTTGAAATCTGTCTCACATTCTGGGGAAAAAGGCAGGTCAGATAGAGACAGGAACACCAAGTAAAATGTGGTTGAAGATCCCACCTGGGAAGGGAGATTTGTGCTGAAAGTAGACTAGAGACTGAACACAATGGCCACTCAATACCCCTATGGCAAACCACAACACCCAATTGGAGAGAGAGAACAAAAGGGAATACCCTGCCACAGAGGCGGGGTGGGGTGGGAGGAAGATGGGGTTGGAGGGTGGGAGGGATACTGGGTTTATTGGTCGTGGAGAATGGGCACTGGTGGAGGAATGTGTTTGCGAACATTGTATGAGGGAAAAACAATCTCGAAAATGTGTGAATCTGTATCTGTACCCTCATTGTGATTCACTAATTAAAGAATAAAATAAATTTAAAAAACAAACAAAAAATAAAAAATTCAATTTCTTTCATAGATTCAGGATTTAGTTAACAAATTTGCAGATGTTGTGAAGCAGAGTTTGAACCATTCATGACCTTGTAACCTTATAACCGAGGATTATGATAATCATGTTGCCCTCTGAAAATGTTGCAGTGAAGGGGTCTTGACTAGATGCCACAAGCTCAGCAATGAAGCACCATTGAAAGAACCATTTTCTTACTCAGGGAGGTTTGAAATATATCCATATTTTGACTGTAGTGCCATCAGATAAACTAGATTCACGCTAAAGGCTCAAATGCCTCTTATTGAGAAAAGATAGAGAGCAAGAAATGGTGAGTGAGAGATAAATAACTTTTAAATTTCTGGTGAAAAGTACATTTCTAATCTTCCCATTGGGATGCTTTTGAAGATTAGTTCTGCTTTAACTAGCCTACTTTCATTCTCATGGTTGGATTGCTTTTCCCTCTTGTGGTCCAAGGGCATATAAGGGCATGTGTCCTCTGATGTACTAAGTGAAGATCTTCTTAGCCTGGGCATTAGTGATATTTGGAGCTTGTTAGTACACTTATAATCCTAGAAAGACACTGGTATGTGCCACAAGAATGATAACATTCATTTTTTAAGCATTTACAATGTTAAAAATTTAAAAATTTTAAAAATGATAACTTTTTAAATTTTATTGAATCACCGTGAGATATAGTTACAAGCTTTCATTGTTTGAGTTACAATCACACAATGATCAAACACCCATCCTCCACCAGTGCACATTCCGCACCACTAATATCCCCAGTATACCTTCATTTTCCCACACTCCCACTGCCTCCATGGCAGACAGTATTCCCCATACTCTCTCTCTACTTTTGGTCATTATGGTTTGTAATACAGATACTTAGAGGTTATCATGTTTGGTCCTTTATCTACTTTCATCACACATCTCCCATTCCAACCGATCATTAACTTAGTGATCCCTTCTCTAGTCCAGCTGCCTTCTCTCCCCACTCATGAGTCAGGCTTCCAACAATGGAGCAATCTTCATGGCCCTTGTATCTACTGTTCTTTGGTGTCAGTCTCATGTCATGTTATTCTATACTCCACAGATGAGTGCAGTCCTTCTATCTCTGTCCCTCTCTTTCTGAATCATTTCATTTACCATGATACTCTCCATGTCTATCCACTTATAAGCAAATTTCATGACTTCGTCTCTCCTAACAGCTGCATAGTATTCCATTGTGTAGATGTACCAAAGTTTCTTTAACTAGTCGTCTGTTCTCAGGTACTTTGGTTGTTTCCAGATTTTAGCTATTGTGAACAGTGCTGCAATGAACATATAGGTACAGATGTCATTTCTACTGAGCTTTTTTTCATCCTTGGGCTATAGTCCCAGAAGTGGTATTGCAGGGTTATATGGAAGCTCAATTTCTAGTTTTTGAAGGACTGTCCACATTGTTTTCCAGAAGGGCTGGAACAGTCGGTACTCCCAGCAACAGTGAAAGAGCATCCTTTATTCCCCACATCACTCCAGCACTGGTTGCTTTTGTGCTTTTGAATATGTGCCAGTCTCTGTGGTGTGAGATGATATCTCATTTTTGTTTTGTTCTGCATCTCCCTGATGATGAGCAATGTGGAGTATTTTATTATGTACTTTTGAACATTTGTATTTCTATTTTGAAGACGCTTCTGTTCATTTCTTCCCATTTTTTGATGGGGTTGGAGGTTTTTTTTCTTGTACAATTCTACTAGTGTCTTGTATATCCTGGATATTAACCCCTTATCAGATGGGTATTGGGTAAATATTCTTTCCCATTCTGTGGGGTCTCTCTGTATTTTGGTCAGTTTCTTTTAAAGTCAGAAACTTCTTAGTTTAAGATAGTCCCATTTGTTCATCTTTGCTTCCACTTGCTTGGTCAGTGGTGTTTCATCCTTAAAGATGCTTTTAACTTCAATGTCATGGAGAGTTCTGCCTACATTTTCCTCCATGTACCTTACGGATTCATGTCTGATATTGAGGTCTTTAATCCACTTTGATTTGACTTTTGTGCCTGGCATTAGACAAAGGTCACGGTTCATTTTTTTGCAGGTAGCTATCCAGTTTCCCCAGAACCACCTGTTGAAGAGGCTTTCCTTGTTCCACTTCACATTTCCTGCTCCTCTGTCAAATATTAAGTGGTCATATACTTGGGGGGTCAGTAGCAGAGTATTCAACTCTGTTCCATTGGCCTGCAGGTCTGTTTCTAGCCCAATACCATGCTATTTTAATTACTACTGCTTTGTAATACAGTTCGAAGTTGGGGAAGGTGATGGCACCCATCTTCTTTTTCTCAAGGATTGCTTCAGCTGTTCGTGGGGGTTTATTATTCCATATGAATTTCATGAGTCTATTTGTCTATTTCTTTGAAAAATGTCATGGGGATCCTGATAAGGACCGCATTAAATTTGTATAGTGCTTTGGGCAGTATTGCCATTTTGATCATGTTAATTCTCTATATCCATGAGCAGGGGATGTGTCTCCATTTCCTAGTGTCCTCTTTTATTTCTTGAAGTATTGTTTTGTAATTTTCCTTGTATAAGTCGTTCACCTCTTTGGTTAAGCTGATTCCAAAGTACTTGATTTTCTGAGGTACTACTGTGAATGGGATTTTTTTTAATGTCTCTTTCTTCTCTTTCATAATTTGTATATAAGAAGGCCATGGACTTTTGGGTGTTGATTTTGTAGCCTGCCACTTTACTATATCGATCTATTGTTTCTAAGAGCTTTCCTGTAGAGTCTTTAGGGTTTTCCAAGTAGAGTGTCATATCATCTGCAAATAGTGATAACTTAAACTCTTCCTTTCCTATCTGTATGCCCTTGATATCTTTTTCTCGTCTAACTGCTATGGCCAGGACTTCCAGTACACTATTGAATAGGAGCTGTGAAATCGTGCAACCCTGCATTGTTTCCGATCTTAGAGGGAAGGCTTTTAGTTTTTCCCCATTGAGAATGAAACTTTCCGTGGGGGTACACATTAGGTTTTCCATGTGAAGCTGTGATGTTTTAAATATCCAACAAACTAGGGATCTGTTTAGGCTGTGTTTGTAATCTGACAAATAACACTGTCTCACTTTTGAGTCTTTTTTACTTTGGGATACAGATTATATAAGCTGCCAGGGGTTATTTCCAATACCTAGTCTCTAAACCTCAGTTTTCCTATTTGCAATGCATATACAAATATTTCTTTTGATGGGAAGGGTGGTGGTGATGGGGGCACAACAGATAATACTCAGGATTTACTTCTAATTCTACATTCAGGGGTCACTCTGGGAAGCTTGCTGGACCATCTGAAGTGCTGGGAATTGAACTCAGGTCAGTTACCCACAAGGCAAATTACTCCCACACTGTACTATTGCTCCAGCCTCCAAAATATGAAGATTTTTACCTTCCTTTTCCTGTTTCAACCACAAAGTCTCTTGTTTCTTTGTCATCTTGAAGGGTTCTTTCCAGACAGAGTGTGAGATGCAACTGCATTCTTGAGGTGAGGTGGTCAACAGCCTAGGCTCCCTAACTGAGACAAGTAGAAAACAAACAAACCCTTCAAGGGGCAAGGTGAACTGAATAACAGAGGAAAATAGTTGAAAAGAAAAGGTACGTGTTTGTGACTGTGTCTATGTATAATGAAGAAACGATACTCATGCTACTTTACTGCCAATTTCTCTCATATGCATGTTCTGTTCTTGCCCTGATCCAACCCATGACGCCGGCAACTGTCAATTACATAGATTTGGACAATGGAAGTCTTGGTGGCAGACAATAAGAGAAAATAAAGTTTGTGTTTCTTTCTCTTTCTCCACCACCCCATCCTTCCCTCACTTCTTCCTTTGCCTTACTCCTTCCTTTTCTCCCAATCCTCCCCTTTTCCTCTCTCTATCTCTTCACTTCCTTCCTCCAGATGCCTGGATTCTGAGCTGAACACCCCCTCCTTGTTCCCAATGGAGGTGACTTCTTCCTGTAATCCTTAACCACCAGCCTGCCTTGCAGAGTTTGTTTAGTTTTTTGGTCTTAGTCATCTACATTATTAATTCTCCTTAAAAGTTCTTTCACAGAAAGACAGAATAAATTTTAATGTGTATGCTGACATCTGACTTACCTTGATTTTAGACAATTCTACAATTTCCTGTTCTGCTTCAGGCTGACTCTGGTTACTTAGGTCACATTATTGTCATCTCTAGCTACGGTAACAATGTTAAATTTATCTGTATTCCAACTGCATCCATAAATAGTACATGCAGATTTATAAAACAAAATGACAGTAGCATATGAACTATATATCATGAAAAGAAGAATCATAAAATAAGAAGCTTAAGCTATTTTGCTGAGTCACTGTGTCCAGATCATTCCTGGGAGCCCATTGCTTGCCTCATCCAGTCAGTCTGAGTTCTTGAATGGAACTGGGCTGGAAAGAACTTCCAGACAGAGACAGTGGTCTGCTTAGAGCAAACTGCTCTGAAACACACATTTATTTTCACTTGAGCATACAATTAAATTAAAAATTATAAAAATTTCTATATATTGTAATTTAATATATTTAAATGCAAAATAAGATATGCTGTAAGAAAATAAAACTTTAGCATTTCTAAGATAGTACATATCTATTTTTATGGTTAATGTTGAATTCTTTAATATACATATATATGTATGTATGTATGTATATATGTATGTATATATATATATATATATATAGTGGCTGATGAGGAGATTATCTGGCTCCAGCAGGAGGTGGCTTATGGGTGTGACCCCTGGGTCGCTAGAGATTGGGGGAAGCAGGAAGAGGATCTCTGCTCCTGGGTCCCATTGAGCCCAGAGTCCAAGATCACAAAGTTCCACATTACCTGGGTTCTGTGGGACTTTGCCCATGCGTGAGACTTGGCCCGAGCTCTGCTACCCTCCAGAACTCATGGCTGCTTCTCCTGGAAGGGAGCATAAAATGAGGACCCCATAACCATGCCACCGAACTCCACACCAGGGGCGCCCCAGAGGGAGGTGGGTGAGAGTCCTCTCCGCCTCAAGGGACCCAGCCCCAGCAGTTCACCTCCACTACCCCACTGCTGCCATGCTCCAGGCCGCTTTCCGCATGCTCGGACCGAACCTCACGCACAAGTGAACATATTCCTGGCCCCCACGCGACACATCATCATAAAAGGATGTACATATAGAGTCTCTTGCTCACACGCGTGGCTGTCTTCCCTTGGGCCCCTCGGAGGGGATGGGTTCCAGCTTCCCTCCCACCCTGAGCAGAGCTCCTGGCGGCTGAAGACCACCGGAACCTAGCCACAGCCATGCTCAAGGCCCCTCTCCACACGTTCGGACAGGCCTTATGCATGAAGGTACGGGCAGAGGAACACACGTGTGTGTAATCTCATCAATGGCCAACATCCAGAGACTTAAAAGCAAGCTCCCAGAAGCACGTAGCCACTTTTTGGCCACACAATCTTATAACCTACTTCTCCCTCTGGGAGAAACTAGCAAGCTACTGAGAGTTTCCTGCCCACATGGGACAGCCTCGCAAGCTTCCCATGGTGTGTTCATATGCTAAAGCCAATAACAAGCTGGGTCTCATTCCCCAGACTCTGAAAGAGCCTCCAATGCGGCATCTTTGGGAAGGCAGTGAAGAGAGACTTCTAAAATCTCAGGGATAGGACAAATGGAGAGGTTACTGAGCCCACTCGAGAAATTGACGATCAATGGGATTTCATGAATCGTGATTGATATATGCCTCTCAGAGAGCCCGGCAAGCTACCGAGAGTATCCTGCCCACAGGCTTGCAAGGCAGAGCCTGGCAAGCTCCCCATGGTGTATTCGATGTGCCAAATACAGTAACAATAATATCTGTCATGAAATATGATGCAGTATGTCAGACAGATTCTTGAATTATATTTAAAGCATAAGAAAATTATCTTGATATGTAATATATAGCCTTAACTTTACAAAATAGGCTCATAAATTTATTTTTTAACAAAGGCTATGATACTATGTCAAGATCCAAGAATTATGTGGGTTTTTGCAAAATAATCTATAACCTGCTAAGCTTCTTCATATTGCAAGGAGTATTGGTTATGTTGGATGCCAGAGGAATGATAGGGAAATGATATAATGAAGCACAAGCAAGGAAATAAAAAAGAATACAATTTCTACCTCTGCACAGCCAGACTTCAACATTTTAGAAAGCATGTGGGAACCATGCTTTTCAGGGTAAAATAAGCTCAATAATGTTAACTTTTCCATTGTTCTATTGTACAGTGGTTCCCATTACGATATTGATGTCAATAAAAATAATATCTTACCATTTTATTTATACAACATTTTTATTACTACTTCTGATTTTCCTAAGATCACTAAATGTGTAGTTATTTGAATTGAACAATAAGGAACAACTTTTGAGTGACCAGTTGACATCTCTCTGACAGCTTATACCAGTGCTGTTAGGCAGATATTTTCAATCAGTTTTCCTGTCAACTGATTGTTCCAGTAAGTTTGGCTAGAACAGTTAACTTATTAACCAATCATCAGTAGTTTGGGTTCAAAAATGAGTAATTTATTTGCAAGCAATACCAGGAAAATGGTAGGAAAAGAAAATTACAAGAATGCAGCATGCATCCAAGTCCCCAAAGGGATTTTGGGTTTATATAATAAGAGTGTGTTTAGAATCAAAATTCTCTAAATTATGTGTTTAGGGAGGATAAGGAAAGAGAACTACAGTATATATATATATATACACACACAGTATATATATACTATATATATCCACCAACTACAGTATATATATATATCCACCAACTACAGTATATATATATATATATATATCCACCAACTGTTGGGTTTAGAATCATTGTTTGGAGGAACTAAGTTTCTGGGTATTTTTGGTCTCTATTTTACTTAATGGAATGGGCTTTTAAGGAGTCTGACCATAAAGGCCACGGTGGAAACTTGTGAAGAAATTAGACCAAATCCTTCTTCATCGTATGTTCTCTGGACATGTATATCTGCATCAAGCTATTTAAACCTGATCTTTGACAGAGGTACACTCAGAGGTTAAATAAAACCACTCAATTGTTTAAGCTTATTTCATCAACCATGGGATGGACAAAGTGAATGCATATGCTCCAGGTCTGTTGATTCTTCTGAAGTCTAGCTCATTCGTTGCTGAAGCTGTTCAAGTACCACACTTCCTTCCCACTTTTCCAAATCCTCTTCCTCAGTGTTTGTTTCTGTTGGAACAAAATCATTCTCAGCACTCAGGTGGATGGGTGTTCATTGAAGCTTTTCTTCCATTTTCTGCTCTAAGTACAGATAATTATGCACATCAAGTTATCATGTGGATGTAAATATTATAATTTGGCTCCAGGGATATTACACATAATATGTTTTTTGTTTTCTCTGTCTCACCAGCTAAGCATAGAACATTGTGTCTCCTCCTGGAGGCACTTGAAATATTCTAGAGGACACAATAAATAAGGTTTTTAATTAAAAAAATCACTCTGAACTCTGCCAGTAGTGTCCCTCCCCTTTTTTAAAGCAACATTATTTGTGACATCCTATTTTGGGGAACTCAGCCTGTTAGTCAAGTGCCAGCAAGACATATGCTCCAATACCATTATGAAAAGACAGCCACCCTGTGATCAAAAGTGGAACATTTATTTGCAGATTAAACAGGAAGCTTTCTCCAGAGACTCCTAAATCACCAGAGCAAATGGTTATTGCCAATTTGCATTTTTGCTGGGAAAACGTTAGGGATAATTTCAATATGCAATCTTACCTTGCAGCAGGAGGGGAGAAAGCAGATCACAGCCAATTTCTCCCCTGGCTGGAGGTCAAATTCCACCAAGCCTATAAGTAATCTTGCCTAATTTAATCCAACCACATACAAGCTATTCACTCAGGCAATATTTGGATTTGGAGTATAAGAATTTATGAGAACCTTCTAAAAGGTTATCCATCTATAGGGTCCAGTTTCCATGGAATGGGAGTGGCCGTAGAGCATGGCTTTCTTCCCTGCTAGTAATAAGGCTACAAACATAAATCTAAGAATTATGGAAAAATTTGCTTCAAGTGGATGCTACATAGTCCAGTAGTGAAGAGAAATCTGGATAGAGGCTCAAACTAAAGTGGGGGATCCCAATATCATGGCAAGGGAGGGATAATCTAATTTTAAACTTACCAGGAACTAAGACAAATAAAACCTAGCAGCTAGAAGCCTTGAACAGATTTTGAAATAAATATCAATTTAAGTGAACCCCCCCACACACACTGTCATCCCATTGCTCATCGATTTGTTTGAGCGGGCACCAGTAACATCTCTCATTGTGAGACTTATTATTACTCTTTTTGGCATATCTAATACACCACGGGTAGCTTGCCAGGCTCTACCGTGTGGGCGTGACACTCTCGTTAGCTTGCCGGACTCTCCAAGAGGGGTGGAGGAATTGAACACAGGTCGGCCGAGTGAAAGGCGAACGCTCTACTGCTGTGCTATCGCTCCAGCCCTTAGGTGAACATAAATTTAAATATCTGGGAACTATACACAGAGAAAGATCTAACCTCTCACTGGGTGACTCAACATAAGAGGCAAGAATATTATGTTTATTCTATGTTTAAGATTATGTTCATTGGGAATAACAGTAAGAGGATTCCTAGCTGTAAACCTTTGACAAATGTCTTTTCATTCAATGGGCATGAAGCTAGGAATGTTTTTTCTTTATGAATTGGATCTTTACAATTACACTTACATGGAGTTTAAGAGGCCAAATATACTAAAAAGAAAACTTAAAGAAACTGAGATGAGAAATGAAAACTATTTTATTTATTTTTACTTTTTGGCTTTTTGTGTCACATCCTGCCATACTCAAGGGTTAATCCTGGTGCTCCACTCAGGAATTACTCCTGACCATGCTCAGGGGACAATATGGGATGCTGGGGATAGAATCAGGGTTGGCCACCTGAAAGGTAAACTCCCTACCTAGTGTACCATCTCTTTGGGCTGAACAAATTATTGTAATTTTTGTGTATGTGCAAGGGTGAGAGGTATCAGATCCAGGGTGCCATGCCTCTGGAACATGTGCCTATCACTGAAGGTGTATCATCGGCCTTGTTTTATTTTAATTTTAAATTGGGTGGGGTAGAGAGATTTGGGACCATGTCGAACTATTCTTAGAACTTACTACTGATGGTACTCTAGAGACTATATGAAGTGTTGAGCATCAAACTGTAATCAAACACATGCAAGATAAGTGCCTTAAGCCCCATATTATCTCTATAGAAGCAAAGATCATTGATTAAATATGCTTATTTATTTATTGAGCAAGTGAAGTGTATTGAAAGGAAGATGAAGGTTTTTTAAAGCCCTGACTTCAGGGATTATTTTGACACTGGAAGGTAAAGATGTCTGCAATAGAACTGAGAAGTTTGCAAGTAGGAGAGGGGCCTGATCTTCCCAAACACAATCTCAGGCCCACAGTTTGGAAAACAGAGAAATGGAGTCTCAAGATGTGAGTTGAAGCATTAGGATATAAATCACATCTGAACATTAGAGTTGCATCAAATTAACATTTCAGTAACATTTGAATGATATCTGAATATTTGAGTGACATCTAAAGTTAAAACTTCTACTGCAAATCCTAAGTGCACAGTACTATTTCCAGGACCTACTATGTTAATAATCAATTCTTCAGATCAGTTTCACAGAGGGATTGTTATTACCCTCATTTTACTAATGAATTAAATGGGGGCACAGAGAAGTAGCACCAAACTGCCCTCATTTCCAGTCTGGTGAAAGAATGAAATCATCTTCATTAGGGTGATTCTTTTAACTTCCTTGCACTTAGTGTCGGGTCTGGGCTGCGATCTGCAATTCAACCTGACGAATCTATATCCGAGTCAAGTGTGCATAGGGGTGGACAGCACCAAGGCAAAACGCCCCACATGTAGACCAAGCATAGTTCATCTGGGAAGGGGAATACGAAGAGAGGTTCAGCTGACAGAGGGGGGCTCCTGTTCTACATATGCCAAGGTATGGAGAGTCTAATTTTAAAGACAGTTTGAGCTTCAATGTCACGGAGAATTTTGCCTACATTTTCCTCTCCATACTTTATGGATTCAGCTCTGATATCAAGGTCTTTAATGCATTTTGATTTGACCTCTGTCCATGACATTAGAATAAGATTTTAGTTCATTTTTTGCATATACCTAACCAGTTTTCCCAGAAGCACTTGTTGAAGAGGTTTTCTTCTTCCATTCATATTTTTCAGTGCCTTATTGAAGATTAACTGTTCATATACCTGAGAGTCTGTCTCAGAATATTTTATGCTATTCTATTGAGCTAAGGTTCTGTCTTTATTTCAATAACATGCTTATTTAATTACTACTGCTTTGTAGTATAGTTTAAAGTTTGGGAAAGTGAAGCTTCCCATCTTCTTTTCCCCAAGGATTGCTTTAGCTATTTGTGGGGGAGGTATTGTTTCATATGAATTTCAGAAGTGTGATTTCTTTGAAAAATATGATTGGTACCTTTACAAGGACTGCATTGAATCTATACAATGCTTTCAAAAATATTGCCATTTTAATAATTTTAATCCTCACAGTTCATGAGCAGAAGAAATGTTTCCATTTCCTCATGTCCTCTCTTATTTTTTAAAGTAATATTTTATAGTTTTCTTTGTATAGTTCTTTTGCCTCTTTAGTTAGGCTGATTCCAAGGTATGTGATTTTCTGAGGCACAATTGTGAACAGGATTGTTTTTTAAATATTTCTTTCTTTTCTCTTTCACTATTTGCATATAGGAAAGACATGGGTTTTTACATATTAAATTTATAGACTGCCACTTGACATCTAGAAGCTAAAAGCATCTTCAAGAGTGAAACACCACTGACCAAGAAAGTGGAAGCTAAGATTATGGGTAGGATACAAAGACAGCCCATGTAACTGAAAAAATTATTGGCTCAAAACACTCATCTGATAAGGGGTTAGTATCAAACATTGGCAGAACTTTACAAGAGAAAACATTCAACTCCATCTAAAAATGGAGTGAAAAGATGAGCAGAAACTTTCTTAAAGAAGAAATACAAATGGTCAAAAGGAATATGAAAAAATGCTCTGCATCATCAATCATCAGAGAGATGCAAATCAAAACAATGAGATATCATCTTAGACCAAAGACTGGCACACATCAAAAAGAAAAGAACTACCAGTGCTGGTGTGGATGCAAGAAGAAAGAGGTTCTCATATACTGCTGGTGGGGATGCCAATTGATGACCAGTCTTTCTAGAAAACAATAAGGACATTCCTAAAAATTCCCAGGAATTCAGTTTCCATAAGATCCAGCAACTCCACTTCTTGGAACATACCCCAAGGTTTCTAAAATAAAACGAACAACAGGTATTTGCATCTGTATGTTCCTTGTAGCACCCTCCACAATAGCCAAAATCTAAAAGCAACCCAAGTGTCCAAAAATAGATGACTGTATAAAGAAAGTATGGTACATATGGACAATTAAATATTAGTCAGCCACAAGAAAAGATAAAGTCATGAAATTTTCTGATACACTGAGGGACAGCAAGTATGATGCTGAGAGAAGTCATTCAGAGGGAGAGGCACATACACAGAGTATAAAGAGACTTAATGGTGGAACAACTTATTCCTCCAAAGTAATGGAAACAAAAAGATTGGAAAAAATGAGAACTGGTATTCAGTAGGGAACATGCCACTTGAGGCTGCTGAGAAGGACAGGGAGAAGACAATGACTGGTGGATGGAAGGTAGGAGGTGGTGCTGAAAGGGTGCATGTTAATTCCTATCAAAACGGTACTGCAAAGCACAGTGAAAAAAAATTACATATATTAAAGGAGCTTCTCGTCAAACCTGTTTGGTGGGAGGGAAGCAAATGGGTGGTGACAGGGTGTATTGGTGGAGGAAAGTGGACACCTATGAAGGTATTGGTGTTGCAACAGTGTGGGCCTAAAAACCTAACTTTCAATTTATTAAAATTAATTTATTAAATTAATTTAAATAATTAATTAAATATTAATTTAGGAATGGCCTCTGTAACTCCTGATCGGGTTGCTGAATGACCATGATTCCAGAGACTCAGAAACAAATACAAGAACCCAGCGGCTTTTGGCAGAAATGCGTCTGGACTCTGAATTAAGTTTTCAGCCCTGGGCTTCCCCAGGTGGGAAAAGGTGCTGATCCACCGCCTTTTCCCCTTGGTGGCTTGGGGCCACCATCTTCCAAAGGCCAATAGACAGACAGGTTTGGGCCTGCAGTGAGGAAGCGGTTGGGGCCTCACAGGATGGGGGTTAGGCCGGTCCTTTCCCCCCCCACACACCCCCTTAAGAACGAGACCGAGTTGCTGCCCACGAACGGCCTCTTTGGCTGCTGATTTAGTTGCTGAATGGCCATGATCCCAAAGACTTAGAAACAAATACTGGAATCTAGCAGTTTTTGTCAGAAATCCCTCCAGATTTAATTATTAAAATTCCAGAATGGCCACGCGACATCCTATGCTATTCATAATCAGCAATAGAAAACAAAGTGTCTAATGTTGCCTTTTCAGCCGATCTAAGTGTTGGGGGAAAATCTCAAATAACAATGGTGGGCCCGGTGTCGAAATATTGAATGTAATCAAAGTAGAGAGAGAGTGATGTGGACATCATCTGCCACACAGGTAGGGGGAGGGTGTGGGATGGGGGTATACTGGGGTTGTTGGTGGTGGGAAACATTCACTGGTAAAGGAATGGGTGTTTCATTATTGTATGACTGAATCTTAAGCCTGAAAGCTTTGTAACTGCTCTCATGGTGATTCAATAAATAAATTTAAAAGAGTATTAATTAATTTAAAAATTAATTGATTGAAATGATGAATTAAAAAGTGTCCCTTTCCCTGTCTTCGAATATATGCTAATGTATTTTTTTCTTATCATAGAAGCAAAAACTCAATGGAAAATACAGGGAACATAAAGAAGAAATTAAAATTATAAACTCACCATCCAGAGATAAAACATTATATTTATTGATGTATTTTGTTCAAATATCTTTTATATGCAAGTTAAAGCATGTTAGAAAAAGAGAGTCACATTAGAATTATACTGTTTGTATTAATTTGTAACACTATTATATTATCATTGTGAGCATTTTTTATTGTCATTAAAAACTTGCACAAAATTTTAAAGGTTGTTTAACATGCACACATGGACATGTCATAATTCACTCACTCACTTCATTGTTACTGGTTATTTATGTTTTGCCAGGGTTTAGCTGTCAAAAGCACTTGTGCCATATCTACTATTGCATATTATTTTTCTCAAGTCTTAGAATCTGCCTTCTGCAAGTAGTGAACATTTTGCAAGAAATCACAAAATTCATAACTAAACTATTTATTCTTGTTTTGATGCTGCTGCTATATAAAGCCAAGTTTTCCATATCAGGAACTTACCATGAAATCACTACTACCATGCATGCCTGGGAGAAGCTGCCTTCTCATTGCATAGGCATTCCCATGAGGACCGTTAGCCATGTGGTGGGTGCAGGACCATCCATATGGTGCCATCTTCCATGTAATAGCTAAGTCACTATTACATAGCAGCTATTAAAAAACTCCAAGTGAAAAACAAGTCATCCTTTCCCAATATTTCCCTAAAGTATGAAGAAATGTGTCTTATTAGTTCACTTTGGGTCATGTGCCTATGTGTATTGCTACACCAATTATGAAGGTCATGGAGAGGAAAACAAGCTGATTGACCTAATCTTTATATTTTTACTTTCTGTGTAAAATTCTATTTTTACTTTTAAGATCCTGTGCATTAAAAATAGACAGAGCCAACTCAGGCGTTTTGAGCTACACAATTTTATACTAAGAAGCAGTAAAATGGGACAAAATGAACAGAGCAAATACCAGTCTTTTGAAATAAACCTGTCAAAAACTCAAACATCCTTAACAAAACACCCAAGGATGTTTTTCGTAGGGGTACCCCTCAGAAGAGTGGTTTAGGCTCAGAATGCAAAGGGTTTGCAAATGTGCACCCAGGAAAGAATAGAATAGCTTGAACAACAACAACAACAAAATAGATGACAAATATTTTCCAGATACAATGTGGCCAGGCAAACACAGAATAAGACTGTTTAGGGTCTTTTAGGTGTAGGGAAAGCATGGGCGAGAAGACTGATAGGAAACTGTCAGGACTTTGAATTTTAAGGCTGTTTGCTGATTAATTGTGAAAAATACCCCAGCCTCTGATCTTAAGGTGCCTATTGAATGTTGACATGCTTACTAATTGTCCTTAAAATCTCCATCAACAAGGCTCAGCTGTTAGGAGCACTTTGGGTGGGGTAACAATATTGTGTTGAATAAATGGCCCAAGGATGGATGCCTAAGTGACCCTAAACCTTGAATATGTGTGTTTGTCTTGTTAAGTGTTTGTCTCATTCTGCAACCTGCCTCTGCTGGACAGAGGTCGAAGTGTCAATCTGATTAGCATTAGATAAAATGTCATAAAATCCAAACCAAACCTAGGTTATCTATCAAAATTCATGCTTTCCTTCTGTGCTCCCCATCCCTATAAGTCATTTCCATTTGTGAGAGACCCTATGACTTAGTGCATCCACCAGATTTCATTTACAGCTCCCCTCTCCTCTGTTTTCCCCTAAAACAATTTAAGATCTCTTTCTAGGATCTTAAATTGCTTGTTTGTTCCGATCTCTTACATATGCAAGTTAAAAATCAGTTGAGTGTCACTGATCCTTTGCCAGGTAAACAGGTGAAGGCTGGGGCTGCTGCAGCGATATTATGAGTGTAAAGAATAGAGCGTCAAGGAAGAGCAGAAAAGAAAAATACATCAGTTGGGGGCTGGAGCGATAGTACAACGGGTAGGGCGTTTGCCTTGCACGTGGCCGACCTGGGTTCGATTCCCGGTCATCCCATATGGACCCCCGAGCACCGCCAGGAGTGATTCCTGAGTGCAGAGCCAAGAGTCAGCCTTGAGCATCATCGCCGGTTGTGACACAAAAAGCAATAAATAAATAAATAAATACATCAGTCAAAGATGATGTTTCAAGTTTCTAAACTAGTCTTGTCTACTACTTACCTCTAGGTGTCCCCTACCATGAGACAAACAGAAACTGACTTTTAAAAATCAACATTACTTGGGACCAAATATAATCCTTATAGATCCAATCTCTTTCCAGTCAACTAGAAAGTCTCAGAATTTTATCATACCCCACAATACTGATTATCAAGTGCTTTTGACCTTTGTTTCTCTGGTGAAAATCTTGAGCAATGGGAGGCTAGATTTAGGATTGGAAACAGTGAAAACCGTCTGTTGCCTCTACACGGTAGTATTTTATGGATAGTCAGAAATGTGCACTCTGAGCGAATATAAAGCAACAGATCCCAATTTTAGACAATTTATCTTATTAGGATTGTTAGAAATGTTAAGATCCTTTTCATATTTGAAATGTTAAAGTATTTCAATTAAAATCCCCGTATATGGCTTCTATCTTTGTGCAACAGAACAGAATATCAGAACTTATAGCCTCAACTTCTTTATAATGAGAATGGATTTTATTAGGGCAAGCTCTTTGTCTGTTGAGGACATGGACACACTTTGTTTTGTTTGTTTAGAAGTATAAGATAAAGGCAGCTGAGTGATGCTCCCTAGTGCAAGGGAAGAACTTGGAGAGAAAAGAGGGTGAGAAATCAAAGAACAAAAGGAAGCTGAGTGACTGGAGAAAATTTAGAAGAAAAGAAATTAAGGTATGAAGTATTAAATTGTTTTAAGGCCCAAAGGAGAAGAATATTTTTCTCCAAAAGATATTACATGTGAGAAAGTAAGTCATGATGCAGACCAATAAATTTCCTTATTTACTCTTTTCCTTCTTTAACATGTTCTTTCTAGTCAAAACAAAGAGATGATAGAGAGCCAGATGGTTATATAGAGCTTCTTTTATTTATTTATTCATTTATTGAATCACCGTGAGAACAGTTATAGGGCTTTCAGGATCAAGTCTCAATCATACAATGATCAAACACCCATCCCTTCACCAGTGTACATGTTCCACCACCAAGAACCCAAGTATACCCCCCCCTCCAACTTCCCCCTTCCTGTGTGACATATGTTTTTCACTGTACTCTCTCTTTACTTTTATTACATTTAATTTTCAACAGAAAACCCACTATTATTATTTGGAGTTTTTCCCCCAACAATCAGACCTGTCGAAATGGCATCATTAGTTCATATGTTTTCTATTGCTGATAACAAAGAGCATATGATGTTGCAAGGTAACGAAGCAGCTGCCCAATTTTGGAATTCTGGTATTTTAGTAATTAAGTCCAGAGGTATTTCTGCCAGCAGCCGCTGCATTCTAAGATTGGTTTGTGTGCCTCTGGGATCATGGCTGTTCAGGAGTGGAGAGCTGTTTGTGGATGGCTGCTCAGGGTCTCATTTGGGAGGGGAGCAGGGCCAGATCTGCCCCTATTATTGTGAGATTTCCCGTGTGTCCCATCACTGCAAGCTCCTACCTCTCTGTCCAATTGGCTCTGAAATGTGGCAGTTGCCATGCTGCCACAAAGGGGAAAAGGTCAAGGGACAAAACCCTTCCCCTCCCGGGTCTGCAGGGGGCCTTAGCTTAGTTCACAGTTGAGGAGTATATCTGCCAGCAGCCACTGTGTTCTGAGATTGGTTTCTGTGCCTCTGGGATAATAGACGCTCAGGGGTGGGGGAGTTGTTCCTGAGAGGCTTTTTGTATATCAGGAAAGGGCACGTGGCCACTTATGCAGTTTGGAGAAATAGTCCCAGTCCCGCATACCGGAGCCATATTACTTAGAAGCTCAGTGTCGCCAGGACTCTATCTGGAGAAGGCGGGGTGGCTGCTCCTTCTCCGTCTGGCACCCCGATGTTGTTGGCCCTGTCTGGGGTCCGGCGCATTCTCCGGCTTGCGGTGCCTACCAGCCGAGATTCTTCTTTGCTGGCTGTGGCAAGATGGGGCCTGAGGTGGGTTGAGGTTGTGACTTCAGGGGCAGGGGTGGGCTGGAAGCTGGGATGGAGCCTCTCAGTTCCAGTTCCCCTACACAGTTTGGAGAAATAGTCCCAGTCCCACATATCGGAGCCATGTTAATAGAAGTATATAAAGCTTCTTATGCTGTGCAAGCCCCAATACCATAAGGAAAATGATTGATATATTTGGCTACAATAAGACTAAAAGCTTGTCATTTGTTAAAATTTGAAATAAAGAAATGTAACACAAATATTTGTGATTTATGTAATGAAGTGATCAAATGATAGACAGTAAACATAATTATATATGTCTCTGGGAAAACATAGGGGATGGTATAAGAATAATTTTTACCTTTTTTATCATGCATTCTTCTAAATTGTTTTGAACCTCGATTAGAATATGCTACTCTATTATTTGGGTTTTTTTCAATATGAGATGCACAACATTAAAATTAGGGATTTTATTTTCGCAAAATAACAGATAATGAACAAACTAATATCTTTAATTTATCATTTACTTATTAAACACATTAATTGAGCATTCACTTTGTTTGAGGCATAATTTTAAACTCTAAGAAATCACTATGAAGCATCAGAGTGGCCATAGCTAGCCTTGCAAGCAGTCAGCAGGGTTTGACACGAGGAACAGAGATCTAAGTTTTACATTGCGTGGAAGAGGAAGTCCATATTAAGATTGTGGCATTGAAAGAGAGGATGTATAGCTGGAATCCTGCCTTATGAGCTGGGGGAAGAGGCAGCTGGAATAGAGAGGGGATCACTAAGTCAATGATGGTTGGAGGAATCGTTCAGGATGGGAGATGTGTGCTGAAAGTAGATAAAGGATCAAACATGATAGCATCTTAGTATCTATATTGCAAGCCATAATGCCCAAAAGCAGAGAGAGAGAGTATAGGGTAAATTGTCTGCTAGAGAGGCAGGGGGAGGGCTAGGAAGGTGGGGGATACAAGGGACACTGGTGGTGAAAATGTGCATTGCTGGAGGGATGGTTGTTTGATCATTGTATGACTGAAACTCAAGCATGAAATTTTTGTAACTATATCTCATGGTGGTTCAATAAAAAAAGAAAGAAAAAAAGGAAGGAAGGAGGGAAGGAAGGAAGGAAGGAAGGAAGGAAGGAAGGAAGGAAGGAAGGAAGGAAGGAAGGAAGGAAGGAAGGAAGGAGGAAGGAAGGAAGGAAGGAAGGAAGGAAGGAAGGAAGGAAGGAAGGAAGGAAGGAAGGAAGGAAGGAAGGAAGATACGTGAATGTTCAGGAGGCGTGTTCTAGAGAGAAGGAGCAGCAGGGCAAAGGGCCCTCGGGCTCCAGGATCAGCCAGGAGGCTACTCTTGCCAGGGAAGAGTTAGACAGGGAAAAGAGAGCAGGTGAAGTTGGGTAGTAACAAGGCTAGACTATTGGAAGTCTTATGGCCATGCCTATTGTCTGAGTGAGAGGGGAGTCATCAGATTGTTTTGAGCAAAGAATGGGTATAATTTATGTGATCCAGTCATTTTTTAATTGTTTTAGGGGCCTAAACTGGCATGACTAGGGGAGTGCAGTGCAAGGGTTCCAATCCAGAGCTTCAAATATAAAAGCCTCAAACATATTGCATGTGAGTCATTCCCCAGCTCCAAAAAACTTTAGTTTTGTTTTGGGGCCACACCTAGTGTTGCTCAGTGCTAACTCCTAGCTTTTCACTCACGAATCACTCCTGGACCCTTTTTTTTTCTTCTCTGGCTTGTCTGTGGAGAGGTCACATTTTATGGGCCCTAACATTCTTCAATTTGCAGCACTCATGCGTACTGTTTTGCTGCTGAGGAAAGTTATTTCTGGTGTCACTGTATTGCAGGTGACTTATGTGAAGTGGAGAAGAGTTGTAGAGCCTCAAGAGAGGAGACTACTACTCTTCTCTCTCTACCCACCTCAGGAACTCAGAGAAGCACTTGGGAAAGCTGAGGATTGGTGCAAGTCTCATCTCTCACACCTGCATAGTGCAAACCTTACATATCACCGGCCCCACAGGACCATTGTCAAACAGCACCTGACTGCCACTTATTCTGTCCAGCACGGGAAATGATCCCTGTAGAACTCAGGCCTGTGGGAAAAGAATGTTAGTTCTAAATTCTATCAACGTTTGCCCAGAACATCACCTTAACTCATTGAAAAGTATTTCAGGAGTTGATGAATAGCAAAGTAAAACAGTAAAACAGTTCAATTATTATTATTGTTTGAGAGAGAGATTGTGAAGAAGAAAAGAGAGAATGTTCAAAATAGATGGCAGACTGCTCCATGAGGAGACCCAAGAGTACACATTTTGGGTGCAGATGCAGCCCAACCCCTGCCACCCACCCTGACTGAAAGAATGGTGAAGCTTGCTGCTTGCCTCTGAGGAGTGAGTTACACAGAGTTTCTCCCAAACTGCTGCATGTGGGACTTTCTATATAGATAAGAGTCAATTACTATTATCAAAAGAAGAGCCTGAAGCATCTGATGATCCACCTTTATGTTTTGTTTTATTTTTTGATTCTTGGGTCGCACAAGACAGTGTCAGGGCTTAATCCTGGTTCTGCACTCAGAGCATTGAGTGCTGTGCTCAAAACATTATAGTTGGCACTAGGGATTGAACCAGTGTCAGCTGCATGCAAGGCCCATTTGTCCACTATTTCCTACCCCAACTTCATGTTCTTACTGCACCCTTAGTACATATTCTGCTGGAGTCTCTTTAAAAGGCGGGGTCCAGCTTTCTCTTGACCTGGGTTGTCACCAGTCAGACTCTCACTGGGGCTCAGTTCCTATTTCCACAAAGTGGGTCCGGCCTTGATGTTTTTTGCTACTAGGTTTAGTGAGAAGAATTCATTGCCAATCTTCTGCCCTGACCTCTCTACTTCAATTGGGCTGCAGGTTTTGAAACACCACAAAATGGACTGACTGGAGCAATAGCACATTGGGTAAGGCATTTGCCTTGCACGCGGCCAACCCAGGTTCTATTCCTCCATCCCTCTCGGAGAGCCCAGTAAGCTACCGAGAGTATCCCACCCGCACAGCAGAGCCTGACAAGCTATCCTTGGCATATTCGATATGCCAAAAACAGTAACAACAAGTCTCACAATGGAGATATTAATGATGCCCACTCAAGCAAATTGATGAACAATGGGATGACAATGCTGCAGTATAATGCTACAAAATGGAACCTTCATCCTACCACCCTCATCACTCCCCTGCTCTCCTGCAAAAAAATAAATAGTCAATCATCTCTTAAAGCAAGAACCATAAGAGAAAAGTAGTGATGTCTTTGAGAGTAAAATGAATACAAGGGATTCAAGTTTAAAAGAAGCAAGGAAAAAAGAATTGCATTGAAGACTGGAGAGATAGCACAGCTGGTAATTCACTTTCCTTGCACATGGCCAGCCTGGTTTACATCTCAGCACTATTTATGGTCCCTAAGCCTTGCTAGGAGTGATTCCCCAAGCATAGAGCAAGAAGAAAGACCTGGGAATACCAGCGATAGCCTAAAAACTTAAACAAATAGAAAGTCAAAAAATGTATTAATGCTAAAGAGGAAGCTTCAGTTTCTCTTTAGAAGCTGCCTTAAAATGACTCCATTTTAGCTGTTACAATCCTACATTCTAAACATTCCTACAACATCTTTCAGCTCTCCTTAAGACTAGTAGTTTACAATTTTCTCAGATGACAAATTGTGTCCAGCCAATGGTCAAATATAGACCATAAGATTTACTCAGATGGTTTATTCGCATTGGCATAAGTAAAATGTTAATTTTATGTCAGCAACCACCAAAAGCTTGAAATTATCAAGACCACTCTGTTAACAAATCAAGCTTTTATGGTACTTCATTTAGTAAGAAATACAAAGACCATATTTTCCTAATTGTGGTGAGCAAGGAACCCATACCCACTGTTGGTTGGTATATCATCTGGTTCAGCCTCTGTAGAAAGCAATATGGAGAGTTTTTTTTAATTAGGAATACAATTTCCATATAATCCATAATACCAATTCTTGGAATTTGTCTTCCAGAAACAAAAGCATTAATTTGAAAAATATATATATACACATCTCTGTTCTTCACTGTAGTACAGTACAGTAGCCAAGATATGCCTAACTCAAATGCCCAACTGCAGATGAATGTTTCTGAGTCTTAACATATTTATTCAATAATTCAATTCAATTCCTGAAAATATTGGGAAACTTGGAACCATGGACCAATGTAGAAATCCACTGCAGCCACTCCTGCACCAACACCTTGGAGTGTTCAGCAGAAACCACAAAAAAGAAAAGAAAAATAAAAACAGGCCTTTGGCAAGCAGTGTTTAAAGTTTAGTCTCACTGGCCTGTGGAGTGAGCCTGTGTTTAGTAGGTCACTAATTTTTATCAAATAAGAGACACAGCAATGAATCCCCAAAGACAGCAGCTTACCAGAGATCTCTCTGGACCCTGTACCTAGCCAATTCCACCGGGGCACCTCAGATGGAGCAGGTGTGCCCTCTCCGTCCTATCCAGATGAAACGCCAATGGTCACAAGCTTCCAGAAACAAAACCCAGAGATGCTAGTTCAAGGACTAAGACCCCAGGCCACATGGCAGAAGCAGAGATGGGCTAGCCCTTCTCATTTCCCCGCCCCCTGCTTGGTGTCCTGGCTGTCATGCCCAGGATGTGCCTCCAGGAGCCATCTCAGCGCATCAACTGCCTTGATCCAGAGACTTCCAAATGAATCTCAAAATGAATTTGCTCCCTACAAAGATGTCTCTGAATTCCAATCATTTACAGTTTCATAATTCCAGAAAGTGCACAACCTCTATGACGTTCATAATAAGCAATGGAAAATAAATTATCTACATCTGCCCTTGGCAGGCAGGCTTATATATTATTCAAAATAATAATGGTGGGAAGGTGTAATAGTGGTAGGATTGGTGCTGAAATATTGAATGTAATCAGTTAATGTGAACAACCTTATGAAAATAAAATTCTAAAAAACCAAAAAAAGTGAAAAAAAATTATCCAATAAACGTTGGAGAAACTTTTGACTTTCTCATCATTTGCCTTCAAAGCATAGTGATCTTACCAATAAGTCACTAGATTCATCTTCAAACACCTTATTTAATTTTTTCTTGAAAATCTAAAATGAGATGCTGGAAAGATAGAACAGGGGGTTAAGTGCTTTGTTAGCAAACCCAGGTTCTATCCCCAGCACCTCATATAGTCCCTAGAACTCTGCGAGTAACTCTAAAGCACAGAATCAGGAGTTTGTCCTAAGCACTGTTGTATGTGTTTCAAAAAGGGATACCTAAAATAAAAGCATTATTCACCATTATTGAGGAGTCACTAAAGCTTTATATCATACATGTTGCTACAGAAATCTTAGCTACTCTAGTCCATCATTCCTTAACTTCACTGTATCTGTGAATCAGTACCAGTCCAATGAGGACCACCAGTCAAAAAGAGACCACACTATTTTTGTTCAATGTCATTCAGATGAGCGTTGCCAATATGGTCACTGAGGAAGCAGGCAGACAGGTAGTTTTGGGATGTCCTGGCAATGAATTTTTAAGCTAAGATGGAATTTGAAGAAGTTATTCTGTCACTAGCCCTAAAAGCATTATTGCAGGACTCACTCTTTGAACAAAGGAACTGAGATCTAATAAGGCTTTTTCTGATTTAGGCATAGGCTCAAAGAAGTCTTGACCTTCTCTCTGAGAGAAGCTCTGGCAGAGGCACAGGAGTGGGAAAAGGACACAGAAAAATACCATCAAAGGTTTCAAACTCTTCTCCTTGACAGTGCTATAGCAATGGATCTTAACTGGTAGAAAGTCCTACATAGGGGCAGTTTGGGGAAAGTGTGTATAAACTAACTTGGACAGAGTAAGAGTACCAGCATGTGTTGCCATCATTTTGCCCTCTACCGGCTACCAGGCACGTGTTGTCTGCAAACATGCCACCCACATCTCCCATATTGAGATGTGTATCCACAGCCCTTTACATCTCTGGAGAAGTCCATGGTTTTTATTAAAAGTCTCTCTCTTGAAAGTCAACCTCTCTCTCTCTGTCTCCGAATGAAATTGTTTTCTGCAAGGGTAAGTTTCCAGACCTAAGAAGTCTGCTCTAGGACTGGGTCTTGGGCTAATTTTCCTTTCCTGCACAAAGCAATTTCTCACTTCAGCCTACATACCAGCTACCTGGAAAACTGGCTGCTAGGGACCATCTCCCATGCTGCACATAGAGCAAGAGGATGTCAGGTGCATCTTGACAGCTGCCTCATGGGTCTGGTAGGACATGATTGCCCATGCCATGAAGAGGTTCATAGCACTTCCACCAGTCCTAAATCTCATAGGCACTTCCTGAAATGACCGAGATTCATAAAGAGAAAGAGATTCCTTTCTCAAGACTTGCTGCCTCTCTTCTTCTCACCTCACATAAGTCACCCAGAGACCCTCCACCAGCAACACTGATAGCAAGGAACAAGCCATAGAGAGCAGAAAGAAATGGGAAAATTTTTGTGACATAACCTGATGTGGACTGGAGCGATAGCACAGCGGGTCGGACATTTGCCTTGCACAAGGCTAACCTGGTTCAATTCTTCCGTCCCTCTCGGAGAGCCTGGCAAGCTACCAGGAGTATCCCGCCCACACAGCAGATCCTGGCAAGCTACCCGTGACTGTATTTGATATGCCAAAAACAGTAACAAGTCTCACAATGGAGACATTACTGGTGTCCGCCCAAGCAAATGGATGAATAACAGGACAACAGTGCTACAGTGCTAACCTGATGTATCTACTGGCATCAGTAACCATAGTATTCTACTTTGCTTTGTAGACTGTGAATATGGAGCTCTTAGGAAGGTAAAACAAAGATGAAGAATTTAGGAAAGAACTTTGCTGACTTTTCTTCCCTGGCCATACCCTAATTCAAAGATTGTGGTCCCAAAAGTTATTTTCAAGGAAAGGGCTTTTTCTGGTGTAAACACAACAGTGTGTATATGGATAATACTAGGAGCTATATATTAACCTATATATTGCTTAGGTCACTGTCACTGTCACTGTCACTGTCATCCGGTTCGATGAAGGAATCGAACCCGGGTCATCCACATGCAAGACAAATTCCCTACTAGCTGTGCTATCGCTAAAATAAAGGATATCTGTTCATCCAGAAATTTTATCAACTCACTGTATATTCACCAGGAGTACATTGTAATAAAGTTCTCTTCTGAACAGAGCACTATGGTGAATGACTAGGTAAAGATCACAAATGAAACTGGAAGACCATTTCTAAATTCCAGGCTGTTTCTAATACTATGCAAGATGGACTCACACCAGCCGAAATGAGATGGTTATGAAGAGAATGAATATTTTCACTGTAAAAAAGTTATGCAGTTTTTACAATTACAAAAGTCTACCCTGGAAGAGCCTTTGTTGAATAAAAAATGAATGTCTGTGCTAGAATTGTGGTGAACCTATTCAGTTTTCCAAACAAATCAACTATCTCTCTTCAAAGGATAACCTCCATATCAATAACCTTCATGGAAAATGTCAATATATGCACATTCACATTAATGAAAAAGACAATCTGGTTGAGTTGGCCTTATGATGTCATCCTGTTATTCAGGCATAAAATGCTCCCATTTTTGCACGTCACAAGAAAGACTATTCACCTATCAGTTACTGAGCTATAAAATTGATCGTAGTATTTTTCGACTATTTGTGTGAGAAGCATTGCTCAGCCTTCTCAGATAAAAACAAAACAAAAAACAAGCAGAGAAACTGAATAGATGTCATCAGTGCAGTCCTTCATCTCTGAAACAACATGGCCTCCATGGTTATCACATTTTCTAGGAAAGAAGCAGCAGCAGATTTGGCATGAACATTATTTGAACAGAAAATTGCTTTCTCAGAAGTTCAAGAATGGCTATTTTTAGCATTTTTGTTTTCTTTCTCCTGGTGATTTTATATTAAGATAACTACAAAATTTCATTTTATGATATTAGATTTAAAAACAAATACAAAATACTATCACAAATAATGGGATTTATTTTTGCCTTAGTGGTTGATGAAAATATTTCTCCTGTTCAAAGGAAAGATAGATTTTCCATCAACTATTTAACAACCAGAATATCTTCCATGACACCAAATTAGCATATCAAAAATAACATTATAGAAATAAAATTATTATAGTAATGGCATTATTATTATTATTATTATTGCAATAGCACAGCGGATAGGGCATTTGCCTTGCACACGGCCCACCAGGTTCAATTCCTCCATCCCTCTCAGAGAGCCCAGTCAGCTACTGAGAGTATCCCACCCTCATGGCAGAGCCTGACAAGCTACCCGTGGCTTATTCAATATGCCAAAAACAGTAACAAGTCTCACAATGAAGATGTTACTGGTGCCTACTCGAGAAAATCGATGAACAATGGGATGACAGTGCTACAGACAATTATTATAAGGGGAAGTAATGGTTGTTAAATTGTTAAGAACAATAACTTTATTTGTAAATACCAGTGGCTGGGTACTATATCGCCAGGTCTTGTCTAGATGCATCAATTCTCTGTTTAGTTCCACATCCATCTATTCTGCCCCAGCAACACATAAGTGACTCAGGATCACTCATTCATAGTAAATCAGTCTCTTCTCCCATATTCTCTCATAATCACTCCAAGTTGTTGGGTGTGGTCCTCCCTCTTCACCTTCTTATGTCTCCGAACAATGACTCTTCTGTCTTCTTAGTTCCAAGATGATCACATCAGATCCTGGAGTGTATACTGACTCCAGTTGCTGAACTTTTACCTTGTCAGATAATCCTGTCCTGCTGAGCCTCTATCTTGTATTGCTTGGTTGCCTAGTGAAGACTTAACACAGGTACAGCAACTTGTCAAACCAGGCTTGAACTTGTGACTTCTTCCTAATCACGCCTTAGTCCGGTATTCTCCAACTCAGTCAATAACACTGCATTTTTCCTTTTTTTAATATTTTTTTATTTTATTAAGAAGTTCACAATATTTCATTACATTTAATATTCAAACAACAATCCCACCATCATTTTACCTTCCCTCCACCATATTTCTGATGTTTTCATCCTGAACCCACAATCCCTTTCCCAAAGCAGAATTTAAATAATATATTTTGTATTTTGTATTGTTTGTTATGAAAAACCATGGAAAATCCTACAAAAAAGTATCCTTAGAGGAAATAATGTGGAGATTGTTGTATTTCAACAACAAAGGCCATTCAGCCCTTCTATAAGAGATCACTTATATATTGTTAAAGGTTGAGCTTTGTGTGCTTTATATGTATGTGTATATATATGTATATATATACACGCATACACATATACATATGCATATGTGTGTAAAAGTATATTTCCCTCTAAAATTGGTTGCCTCCTACTTTGAACCCTGTCAAATGTGGTGTGATATTGGAGTATGGGTAAGGTGTGTGGTTTGCAGTTGTGAGGCCACAAATGTGGCCATGTGGTCCAAGAATAGATTCACTTGTGGGTGAGATTTGGCCCGAGTGTGTGGAGAGCAACCGTGAGCATGGCAGGGCTGGGTTCTGGAGGTTTTTGGCTTCTTGGGCTGGGTCTCTTGGGGTGGGGTGGAGGGTCTCACTTGCCTTCCTCTCGGGCAGCCTGAGTGAAACAGCCTGGTGTGGGGTCTGGTGGTGTGGTTATGGTGAGTGTAATGTTGTGCTCTCTTCCAGGAAAGAAGGACGTGCAATCTCAACACTACATCTTTCTAAAGAGTAGGCCAAAGCCCCAGTAGTCACACTTGATCATTCATCTCTTTGTCTTGCTCTCTCTCTCTCTCTGTCTCTGTCTCTCTCTGTCTCTCTCTGCCTCTCTCTCTCACAAACACAGACACAGCAAATTTAGTAGGGTCCAACATTTTACTACTCAGTTGTTCTGTTTAGTACTTGATTCAAGCACCTTTATCTCTCATTTTAGCATCTAGGTCATTCTTGCCTTGGGCTGTAGCACAGAGATCTCTTAGATCTCTTAATTATGTCCGTAACTCCCTTGTCCTGTCATAGCTCTTCTACCCAGTAGCCAGATACTCTGTAGAAATATTTTATAATGTTTCTTTGTCTGCTCAAATCTGAGTCCCCAGTGAGGTGCTATTTGCTGTCCCCAGGATGTCAGCAAGGCCACTTGCCCCAGGACTGTCCTGCATCCCTGACCTCAGCTCTTCTTCTGTGTACATGTGATATGCTTTAATTGCTATCCTGCTCAATCCTAGTTGATGGAGATTAAAACTAGAATAGCTGTTTCTTGAAAGAATGATTGAGGAAAGAGGAACCAGAGAAACTTTTGGGATACTTGGAGAAGACTGAATCTTGATTTGAGTTCTGTTTGGTTAGATAAGAGTATAAACGTGTGATATGGACTGATTTGTATGCCTGAAAAATTCTCTTATCTCTATGTGACAAGATTAGAGATATAGACTCTTGCAAGTAACTGAAGTTATATGAGGAGGATGTTTGCAAATACTAGGAATCTCATCACGAATCTCACCAGCCAGTCCTACCTTTTATCTCTGATGATGCAGAAGAGAGGAAGAGGTTTGCTTGCAACAACAGGGAAGAACAAAGCCAGGAATAGCTGTGGCAAAGTGCTGAGTGACACTTTTCTGGGTTCTTACAATGTATAAAAAGGAATATTTCCTGAAGGGGAAATATAGTCAGTAGCTGACAGAAAGGGCCCCAAGAGCAAGTTGGGGTTGCAAAATGGCTTAGTCTTGATGAAAGGGCAACTGACGGCCAGTTAGGATAGAGAATGATGATTAGAAATGATCACTTTGGACAAAAACTGAGTTCTGAAGGTTGGTAAAGGGATATACATGATAACCTTCAGTACCTATATTGCCCACGGTAGAGCCTGGTAAGCTAGTCATGGCATATTCGATATGCCAAAAACAGTAACAACGAGTCTCACAATGGAGACATTACTGGTGCCAACTCAAGCAAATCGATGAACAACGGGATAACAGTGACATTGACAGATTCAATACATTAAAGGACAAAATATATAAGGGAGAAATAATTGACATCAACTAAGAAAAATGTTAATGATAATAAAAGAAATTAAAAATGACATTTTTTAAAAGTGTGATCTTGCATTTTCTTGCATTCTATTCTTGTTAAAAATAAGGAACAACTCTATATATGACTTAGTTACATATAATTAATCATTTCTTCTGATGGAGTAAAAGATATTGATATTCTTATGTCAAGAGAAAATGGTATCAATTTATAATTTGTGATATTTATTACATTATTTGTTAATAATCTTTAAAAGACAATAGTGTTAATATAGAAGATCACTAAAATTAAATTAAAAATCAATCTTAAACAATAATACTCTATAAGTAAGGTCAATCTTCTTTATTTATTTTTGGTTTAAGGATCCCACCCAGCAATATTCAGGGAGTTCTCCTGGCTCTGTGCTTAAGGGTCACTTATGGCAGTGCTCAGGAACCAGATTCAGTGCCAGGGATTGAACCTAACTTCACAAATGTGTAGGGAAAGCACCTTAAATCCCTGCTGTATCTCTTTTTTCAAAACAAGTCTAATTTAATTACCGTGAGACACAGTTAAAACTTGCATGATCATGTTTCAGTCATACAATGCTTGAGCACCCATTTCTCCACCAGTGCACATTTTCCACCACCATTGTTCCCAGTGTCCCACCCACCGCCCCACCTCATCCCACTCTGCCTCTGTGGCAGGTACAATCCTTACTCTCCCTCTCTAATTTTGGGCATTATGTTTACAATATGGATACTAAGAGGCCATCATGCTTGGTCCTTGGTCTACTTACAGCACACATCTCCCATCCTGGGTGATCTCTCCAATCATCATTTACTTAGTGGTTCCTTCTCCATCCCAACTGCCTTTTCCCCCAGCATGTGGGGCTGGCTTTCAAACCATGGCATGATCCTCCGAGCCCTTATCTCTACTGTCTTTAGGTGTTAGTCTCATATTATGCTACTTTACATTTAATAAATGAGTACAGTCATTCTATGACTATCCCTCTCTTTCTGACTCATTTCACTTAGCAAGATACTCTTCATGTCCATACACTCTTATGCAAATTTCATGATTTTATTTCTTCTATCAGTTGCATAGTATTCCATTGTGTACATATACCAAAATTCTTTAACCAGTCATCTGTTCTCGGGCACTTGGGTTTTTTCCAGATTCTGGCAATTGTAAACTGTGCTGGAATAAACATACAGATGCAGATATTTCTACTGTATTTTTTTAATCTCTGGGATATATTCCCAGGATTGGTATTGTTGGGTCATATGGAAGCTCAATTTCTAGGTTTTTTGCTTTGTTTTGTTTTCAATTTCTAGTTTTTTAATGAATGTCCATAGTGTTTTCCAAAAAGGCTGGACCAGTTGGCATTCCCAACAACAATGAATGAGAGTCCCTTTATCCCCGTATCCACACCAGCACTGGTTTTTCTTGTTCTTATTGATGCATGCCAGTTTCTTGGTGTAAGATGATACCTCATTGTTGTTTTGATTTGCATCTTTCTGATGATTAGTGATGCAGAGCATTTTTTTAATGTGCCTTTTGGCCATTTGAATTTCTTTTTTGAGGAAGCCTCTGTTCATTTCTTCTCCCCATTTTTTGATGGTGTTAGAGGGTTTTTTATTGTAAAGTTCTACCAGTGTCTTATATATTCTGGATATTAAGCCCCTATCTGATGGGTATTGGGTGGATATTTTTTTTCCAATTTCCTGGGTCTTTCTTTATTTTAGTCACTGTTTCTCTTGAGGTGCAGAAGCTTCTTAGTTTAATGTAGTCCCATTTGTTTATATTTTGTTTCCACTTGCTTAGTTAGTGATGTTTCATCCGTGAAGGTGCCTTTAGCTTTAATATCATAGAGGGTTCTGCCTGCATTTTCCTCCATGTACCTTATGAATTCAGTTATGATATTGAGGTCTTTAACTCATTTTTATCTGAATTATGTGCTTGGCATTATATAGAGTTCATTCATTTGCATGTAGCTGTCCAGTTTTCCCAGAACCACTTTTTGAACAGACTTTCCTTGCTGTACTTCTCATTTCTTGCTCCTTTATCAAAGATTAAGTGACCGTATACTTGGGAGGCTGTGTCAGAATATTCAACTCAGTTCCATTGGTCTGCAGGTCTGTTTCTATTCTAATACCATACTCTTTTAATTACTACTGCTTTGTAGTACAGTTTGAGATTGGGGAAGGTGCTGCCACCCATCTTCTTTTTCCCAAGGATTGCTTTGGCTATTCGTGAGGGTTTATTACTCCATATGAATTTCAGGAACGTTTTGTCTGTTTCTTTTAAAAATGCAATATGGAAAGTATAATGCTAAGTGAAATGAGTCAGAAAGAGAGAGATAGACATAGAAAGATTGCACTCATCTGTGGAATATAAAATAACAGAATAGAAGACTAATGTCCAAGAATAGTAGAAATAAGTACCAGTGGTTGGCTCCATGGCTTGGAAGCTGGTCTCACATGCTGGGGAAAAAGGCTGCTCAGATAGAGAAGGGAATACCAAGTAAAATGTGGTTGGAGATCGCGCCCGGGAAGGGAGATGTGCGCTGAAAGTAGACTAGAGACTGAACACAATGGCCACTCAATACCCCTATTGCAAACCACAATACCCAATTGGAGAAAGATCAAAAGGGAGTACCCTGCCACAGAGGCAGGGTGGGGTGGGGGGAGATGGGATGGGGGAGGGATACTGGGTTTATTGGTGATGGAGAATGGGCACTGGTGGAGGAATGTGTTTGTGAACATTGTATGAGGGAAAAACAAGCTCTAACATGTGTGAATCTGTATCTGTACCTTCATGGTGATTCACTAATTAAAGAATAAAATAAAATAACATAAAATAAAAATAAAATAAAGAAAATAAAATAAAGAAAAAAAAGCCATGGTATCATAGGGACTGCTTTGAATCTGTACAATGCTTTGGGGAGTATTACCATTTTTATGATATTAATCCTCCCAATCCATGAGCAAGGGATATGTCTTCATTTCCTAGTATCCTCTTTTATTTCTTCAAGTAGTATTTTGTAGTTTTCTTTGTATAGGTCCTTTACTTCTTTAGTTAAACTGATTCAAAGGTACTTAATTTTCTGAGGTACTATTGTGAACGCGATTTTTCATTTAAATATCCTTTCTTCTTTTTCATTATTTGTGTATAGGAAGGAGGTATGTTTGGTGGCCTAGTGTGTGGTCTATCTTGGAGAATGTCCCATATGCACTTGAGAAGAATGTGTATTCAGCCTTTGGGGGATGAAATGTCCAATGTATATATCTACTAGACCTCTGTCTTTCCTTTCTTTTCTCAGATAAAGTATATCCTTTCTGAGCTTGAATCTTTTTGATCTATGGTGAGGTGATAAAGAGGTGTTGAAATCTCCAACTCTTATTGTGTTGCTATCAATGTCTTTCTTCAAGTCTATGAGCAGTCATTTTAAATATTTTGCTGGTTCCTCATGCATATACATTTAGGAGTGTGAGTTCTTCCTGGTGCACAGATCCATTGATCATTAAGAAATAACCTTCACTGTCCCTTGTAACCTTCTTCAGTCTGAAGTCTATGTGGCCTTATATTAGTATGGCCTCTCCCGCTTTTTTGAGGGAATTGTTTGCTTGTAAGATTGTTTTCCATCGTTTCACTTGCAGTCTGTGTTTGCTCTGCCTATTCAGATGTGTTTCTTGCAGGCAGCAGAATGTTACGTTCAATTTTCAGATCCATCCTGTCAGTCTGTGTCTTTTAATTGGTGCACTTAGCCCATTGACATTGAGAGAAACTATTGTTATGAGGTTTTGTCCCATTATTCTGCCAAAGTTTTGTGCAACTGAGGAGATTGTCCTCTTTAGTTGCTCTTGTAGCCATGGTTTTGAGGCTATGAAGTTCCTGAGTTGTTTGTCTGATAAGCCGTGTTTTTTTCCCTTTGTTATGAATGAGAGTCTAGCTGGATGAAGTATACTAGGTGAGGTATTTATTTCATTGAGTTTTTTCACTATATCCCACCACTGTCCTTGGGCCCTTAGGGTTTCTTCAGATAGGTCAACTGTGAATCTTAAGAATGTTCCTTTGGAGACCCCAAGTTGCAGCCTATGAATAGCTCCTCCAGCTCCTGAAATGCCATGATCCCAGAGGCACACAAATCAATCTTGGAATCCAGCAGCTTTGGACAGAAATGCATCTTGATGCGTTAAACTATGGTGCCGTGCCACCTGGGTTGGGAAAGGCATTGTCCCTGCCGCCTTTTCCCCCTGGCAGCATGGTGGCCACCATCTTTCAGAGCCTTTTGGACAGCCAGGTATGAGACTGCAGTGACGAGACACGCGGGGCCTCACAGGATGGAGGGGTGGAACCTGCCCTTCTTCCCACCCCGACGAGATTTAGGCCCCTGCACTTGGGCCATCTGAATAGCCATAATTCCAGAGGCACATAAACTAATCTCAAAACCCAGAGGCTTTTGGTAGAAATCCCTCCAGACTTAATTATTAAAATATCAGAAATCCCAAATCATGCAGCCACTATTGCAGCCATGCAACATCATATGCTCTTCAGAATCAGCAATAGAAAACAAATTATCTAATGATGCCTTTTCAGCAGCTCTGATTGTTGGGGAAAATTCCAAATAATAATGGTGGGTCTTTTGTCAAAATATTGAATGTGATCAAAGTGAAGAGAGAGTAAAGTGGAAATCATCTGCCACACAGGCAGAGGGAGGTGTGGGATGGGGGGTATACTGGAGTTCTTGGTGGTGGAAAATGTGAAAGGATAGGTGTTTGATCATCGTTTGACCAAGACTTAAACTTGAAAGCTTTGTAACTGTTCTCACAGTGATTCAATAAATTTATAAAAAATGTTCCTTTATAAGCAACTTATTTCTTTGATCTTGCTGTTTTCAGAATTTTATCTCTGTCTATGATCTTCATCATTCTTCTCAAAATGTGTCTTGTAGTATTTTTATTTGGATTTATTTTAGCTGATACCTTTCAGACCTCCTGAATCTGGTCACATGTGCTCTTCAGCTCTGCGAACATCTTAGCAATTATGTCTTTTAGAGTTTTTTCATCAGGGTTTTCTTCTTGTCCCTCTGGGACTCCAGTGATTCTTATGTTACTCCTCTTGGCTTCAACCCAATTTTCTCTCAACATCTGCTGGTTTATTCTGAGGCTCTTTCCATTTTCTCCTGTTGTCTGGAAATTCTCTGCACCTCATTAGAGCTCACTGATTCTGTCCTCAGCGGCTCTTACTCTGTTACTGAGGCCTTCCACTGAGTTTTTCATTTCACCTACCACATTTTTCACCTACCACATTTTTCAGGTCTGTCCTTTCTGCTTATATTTTTGTTTGCATTTTCCTTACCTTTGCTTTCATATACTCTTGTGTTTTATTAGCAGTGTGATCCATTGCTTCTCTGATCTTCTTATACATCCTTAAATGCTCTATTTCAAATTTCTTATTTGAGAGGTCATAGAGTTCATTGTTACTGTTTGATTCATCTGGACTAGCAACTTCAATCATTAGGCTTGGTGAGTTTCTGCATTGTTTTACCATAACAACTTTTGAATTTTGGAGTTTTTTTCCTGTTCTTGTATGGTTTTGGCCCCTGCACTTGGGCTATCTTTGTGCGTTGTCCTGGTTTACTGATAGGTATGTGTGAGACTTGCGTTAACTAGTTCCTCAAATGTGGGGTTCAGAGAAAATAACTTCTTTGCTCGGATGCTAGTGTGTTCGCATAGTTTTGTGGTTAGGGGTTTAAAGGATATGCTAGATGAGAAGATGCAGGGTTGGCGGGGGGGAACACGTGATGCTAGAGGTCCACACACCTGATGGAAGGAGTAGGGGCAGCGCTGACAGGGCAGCGACTGGGAAGGGCCTGCAGGTCCAGAGAGACCTGGGAGTTTGCCTTGGGGTCCCTGCTGTATCTCTTCAGGTTCAGTATTGGTGACCTTTTATGTAGCAAGGGTTGATGATATAAAAGACACAGTCTGTGTGCAAGATATTGACCTTTGATTTCACCATTTCCCTACATGTACTCTTAGTAGTGTTCACAGGCATCACATGATGCCCCTGGGATCTTTGTTTAACCCAAATTTAAGAGGAGAGGCATCTGTATATATCTAAATCACTAGAACTAATGCTACTATAAGATGGGATCCAAACTAAAATAATTAAATCTAAAAATAAGTTTATCAAAGACACAAAGTGGGTGGAAGGAAACCTGGGTCATTGGTGGAGGGAGGTGAACACTGTTGGTGGAATTGGAGTTGGAACACATTATGACTGAAACTCTATCATTAATTTTGTAAACCTCAGTCCCTAAATTAAAACAAAATTTATTTTTCCCCATTCCATGAACTCTCTCTGTATTTGGTCACTGTTTCTATTGAGGTGCAGAAGCTTCTGATAATGAGAGGCCATCATGTCTGGTCTTTTATCTACTTTCAGCACACATGTCCCATCCGGAACCATCCCTAGAACCATAACTGACTTTGTGATCCCTTTTCTCTCCAAGCTGCCTTCTCCCCCAGCACATGAGGCAGGCTTCCAGCCATGAGGCAATCTTCCTGACTCTGTCCTCAGGTGTTAGTCTCATATTATGATATTTCATATTCTATAAATGAGTGTAGCCATTCTCTGTATGTCTCTCTCTTTATGACTCATTTCTCTTAGCATGATACTCTCCCTGACCAACTACTTACAAGAAATTTCATGACTTTATCTTTCCTGCAAAATTTCAAACTCAAACATGAATGTCTGGAACTGCAGCTCATGGTGATTCAATAAAAATATATATAAAAATTAAAAATAATTTCAAAGAGAGGTTAGTTTATTACAGGATTCTCAAAACTTTTTGGACACCATTGTATGCCATTACCTCAAGATAGGAATAGCTTGAATTTAATAAAATATATGTTGTGCATAATAATATAATGTGTATACATAGAAAAATGGGAATATCATTGTGCATATGTCTCAATGTAGATATTATTTAGTGTTAACTCATCTGGCCGTCATATTCTTCATAGAACTTCCTGGTAAAAAGAATATTAGTTGAAGAACACTATTCTGTTTGGTTATGCTAGGGGAGACATGTTGCAGGCCATAAATACTCTCCCACCTTTGGTGAGCTCTGCCATTCAATATTGGCATATTCTACAACATTTATAGAAACATATATAGAAGGCTTCTTTTAAGCGGAAAGCAGTAAAAATATTATTGATAACCATATGATCTATCACAACTAACCTTATATTTTTAAATAATTTGCAGTTTTTTCGGGATCTTGACATTAACCAGCACTTAGTAGATGCTCAATAAAGTCATAACTAAATGGTTACTTATGGGAGATAAGAAGATTTCAACTAATGGTGTTGCCTTTGTTATTTTCCTCAAACATTTGAGAGAGAAATTGCTGTACAATAATGCAGTGAGTCACTCATTAGTGACTGGTAACTCCATAGGAAAATGAATGCACTCAAACTGTGTTGTTTCTCATAGACTATAGAATTGTCGATTCATTCTACAATACTTTGAGGCTGTTATGGTCAAGCTCAGACCCACTTCTTTATTCCAAACTCAACAAGTCCCCCATATCAGGCATCTTGTTCAGAATCCCTGCCATGTCACTTGATGGCAAATTCATTCCACACAAACTAGGAATAAGTTCAGGTTACACAAGAGAAAAGGTGTGGGTCAAGGATGGTCCTGGAGGGAAAAAAATCCACTGGACTCAAATACCTGCCTTGCAAGCTTGAGGCTTGAGGGTTCAATTCCTGGTTCTGTCCTCAGGCAAGAAATGCAGTTGCTGCACCCCTGTTCTCTGGACTTCTCACTGCTGCAACAGAGTATGCAATTTGCAGTGGATATCCTGGTGTGTGCGAGCACTGTCACTAGTGTGTGTAACCATCAGTCAGCAGCACAGTTACATGTGCACATCTCACACCTTCCATCACAGCTATAAAGAGAGAGGGAATGAAAAAATAGATACTTAAGAGATTATTCATTATGAAACAATCATACTTTGAAGTTAATAAAGAAAAAAGTTGAGAAACCAGAAGAGATCAACAATGTAGTCATTTCTCAGTATTCATTGTTATTTATCTAATTACTCAACCATGATTATCCAAAAACTGTGAAACCTACAATCTGAAGCCCTGGCTCATAAAGTGAGATTTTTCTCTCCCTTATCTCCATAATTTAGGAAAAAGTAGGTTGTTTCAAAATTACCCCAAACCAAGGTTCAGCTTGAAGCAAAGGAAACACTCATGAGATTATTTCCTTTCTTGGGAGTCCTCTGGTGCCTTTTCAGGTTGGTCAAAGATGCTCATTATTGTAGAATAGCTTAAAAGGCCATGTTCCTCAGAGCACTGGTACTGCAGTAATTTCACAAAAGTCTCATATTGTCAAAATTCACATGACTGAGTGATTATCCAATTTGCAGAATGTCTTGGGAATAAAGTGGGGAAATAATAGCAAGTAAATAATTTAGAACTTATCACAGGAGCACAGCTACCATCCAGTCTCCCTGCTGGGCATTAGGTGGTATCCTGAACACGTTCTTTCGGTTCTTTCAGACATCCTATGGCATCTCCAGGGAAATTATAGGGTACTGCAGGAGAACCTCTTCTTTAGCCCTCTCATGGTGGAGATAGATCACACAGAAGCCCAGTGGGTAACCCCCAAAGATTACGGGTTAACCTGCTTTGACAACTTTGCATTGAAAAATATTTATTGCTGGATCCAAAGCCCAAGGCCTAGAACTGGGATAAGAAGAAATAGTTGATAAATTAAAATTTAAAAGCAATCAGGGCCAGAGAGCTAATACTGAGATGGGTGTGTGTGTGACTTGTAGTCAAAAATAGTAAAAAAAATCAGCCAAAACAGTTGTTCAGTCTTCCAGCTCAGACAGTGTGTCCACACAATACTATAAATGGGAAGGAGGTGGCAGGCCTTTCTGCTCACCTGTTTCTTTCTAAAGAAAAATGTTTCCCAGAGCCCTCAGAAAGGCCTTTCTATATGGGCCACTGTCCAGGATGGTTTATATGCAACCCTTTAGCAGACACTCAGAAATGTTCTTACCAAACATATAAAATTATGATTATGTTAGCAAGAAATATGGGTGAAAAGTTTTACTTAGGTAAACATAAACCACTATGGCTACTGCCTTCAGCCAAAGGTTCCCATAGTAATGGATGGACCTTGATTATCTCATGTAATAGAAAATTCAAACAGGAGCTGCTTCATTCATTAATCAGAAATTGTGAAGACATTTTTGAGGCTTCTCTATGATTCTCTCAGCTGTGCCCTATCTATAGATACTGACTTTGCATCTTCAAATATATTAACCAAAGGAAAGGAAAGAGATATTTCCTCACCTGTGCCATATTTTGATTAGAGAGGAAAATCTTTCCCAGTTTACCCAACTTTCCTCTAGTTCCATCGAGCAAACTCAGCCACATCCTAGGACTGAGTGAAAGGTGGCTGAGAAACTGTGTATTTGGCCTTTCCAGAGTAGGTGGGATACTTCTGTCAGCAGAAAGGCATGGATAGATGTTTACTAGGAATCATAGCAATAATGAGGTGACTTTGAGAATTATAAGTATTCAGGTAGAGAGATATCACAGAAATAGTGCTCATTTAACAAAGGGTCATACGAAAGCTAGTTTATACTTATTTACTCTCTTATATTGGACCCAAACCAACCCCCTTGATATATTACTAAACTGTATGTGAACATGGACAAAACTATGAATGTGTTTGTGTGTGCACCAGACTAGCAGCCAGAAAATACTCGTAGTGTTGTCAATCGAGTATTATACAGAATATAAGTAATATTCAGACAGGGATTTTCAAGTGTAGGGTGAAACAAGGCAGAACAAGAGACTTCTTTATAATCTTACCAAAGTCCCATTAATAGAATAGCAACCACTAAAACAATGAAATATTAACTGATATTCCTTGATGCACATTTAGTCACAGTTTGATCCTTTTCCCTCCTAGGTATATAACAATAACCAATATGCTCAACAATAGGCTATTTACTGATCTTAAACATGTTCATCTACAACTAACCTCCATTAAATTTTTCTTTTTACTTCACTACTTATTTTCAGTGCCAAGGATAGAACCCAGGGCTGACACATACCAATCAAGTGCTCTACTCCTGAGCTACAAGGCCTGAACCTCTACGCCATGCTTAGAATCACCCAATAAGTTTCTCCTGTGAGAAACACTTTTCAACAATCTTTCATTGAGATCCCAGTATGTGATATCTCTATAGAAAGTTAAATAAAGCTTACTTTGACTTCAGATGTCCCCAGAATCTTTGTTTAGGCTGATGATGCTTGGAATAACAAATACACACGCATGCATGTTCATGCATAAACACAGACACAAACCACACACTACACAAAAACCACACACAAAACAATACATCATTTTATTTATTTATGTCTATTCAACTTTAATTTGCTTATAGGTAATCCTTATAATTAGCCAAAATTCATTTGTATGATAATTTCCAGCAACAGAATTAGATGCAAAAGAAATTTACACTTTCTAATAATTTATAAGCCATTATGCTCTTTTTTCCTGTGCCCACCATCTTTTATTTTTTTTATTAGTGAATCACCATGAGTTACTGTTACATACTTACAAACTTTCGTGTTTGTTTCATGTTTGCATTTAAGTCATACAATGATCAGTTACCCATCCCTGCACCAGTGCCCATTCTCCACCACCAATGATCTCAGTATCCCATCCACCCAACCACTCCCTTCCCCTCCCCACCCCGCCTCTGTGGCAAAGCATTCTCTTTTGTTCTCTCTCTCCTTTTGGGTATTGTGGTTTGCAATAGAGGTATTGAATGGCCATCCTGTTAAGTCTATAGTCTATCTCAACCTGAGCGTGTCCTCCCAGCACCCTTTACTTGGTGTTCCCTTCTCTGTCAGAGCTGCCTTTTCCTCCAGCATGTGAAAACAGCTTCCAGGCTGTAAGGCAAACCTCCTGGTCCTTATCTCTACTATTCTTGGGTGTTAGTCTCCTACTCTGTTACTTTTATATTCCACAGATGAGTGTAATCTTTCTATGTCTGTCCCTCTTTCTGACTCACTTCACTTAACGTAATACTTTCCATGTTGATTCGCTTATATGCAAATTTCATGTTAGAAAATTCTTTTCTAACAGCTACATAGTATTCCATTCTGTAAATGTACCAGAGTCTCTTTAACCAGTCATCTGTTCTTGGGCACTCCGTTTTTTTCCAGATTTTGGCTATTGTGAACAGTGCAGCAATGAACATACAAGTGCAAATGTCATTTCTATTATACATTTTTTTTTGCTTTTTTGGATCACGCCAGGCTATGCACAGGGGTTACTCCTGGCTCTGCACTCAGGAATTACTCCTGGCGGTGCTCAGGGGACCATATGGGATGCTGGGATTCGAACCCGGGTCTGCCGCGTGCAAGGCAAATGCTCTACCCGCTGTGCTATCACTCCAGCCCCTCTACTATACCTTTGTGCCTATCTGAGATATATTCCCAAATGTGGTATTGCTGGGTCAAATGGGAGCTCAATTTCTAATTTTTTGAGAAGCGTCCATATTGTTTTCCAAAAGGGCTGAACCAGTCACTGCCCAACATCTGTAGTATTTTTTTATTTTATTGAATCACCATGAGATATAGTTACAAGCTCTCATATTTGAGTTTCAATAATACAATGATCAAACACCCATCCCTCCACCAGTGCACATTCCTCACCATCAATATCCCAGTATACCCCCCCTTTCCGAGTCTCCCACTCTCTCCATGGCAGAAAATTTCACCCATACTCTCTCTCTACTTTTGGGCATTATGGTTTGTTATATAAATACTGAGAGGTTATCATTTTTGGTCCTTTATCTACTTTCGGCACATGTCCCATCCCAACCATTCCTCCAACCATCATTTCTTTAGTGATCCCTTCTCTATTCCAGCTGCCTTCTCCCCCCAGCCCCCCACTGATGAGGCAGGCTGCCAACTATGGAGCAATCTTTCTGGACCTTTGGAGACACACCATTTTAAAGGGTTAAATATGTCTACTCAAAAATGTAACTCATTGCAATCATCAAATTTGCCAATTTTATGCAACAAATTTAGCTTCTAAGCTCAACTGATCCTTTTGTCCTCTCCCTGAACCCACCCTAGTTTCCCTGAATTTTGGGCTTGTTTTTGAGACTGTTGTTCTAAAAACCTCCTGACCCAAAGTAAGTTGTACTTGTAGATGTTAAAACATAAGCACAGAGAATATGCCAATAATGAATATTGAAGTCATATGTTGAACCAGAATTTCTCCAGTGTCAGCAAAAAAGAAAGACATGAATAGGCTGGAGTGATAGTGTAGTGGGCAGGATATTAACCTTGCATGCATCTGACACAGGTTGAAATCCTGGTACCATATATGGTTCCCCAAGCGCGGACAGAAGTGATCCCTGAGTGCAGAGCCAGGAGTAAGCTGTGGTGCTGCTGGGTGTGAGTAACCCCTGCAAACGAGAGCATTTGGGAGAAGCTAGTTCTGCCATCAAATCAGAATAACATTGATTTTCCTGGGCATTTTACTCTCCCAAGGAAAAAAATCAAACTACTAGAAAATATACTTGATTTTCTAATCAGAGCACCCCAGATCCCCCATAATTATCTAAACTGAGACTCTGGGAACACTGACAGGAGATGAGAGGGGAAACACTGCCCCTTTAAGTAACACCTCAGCCTTAGTTTGTATTAGATTTTATGCCCATAATTTGGTGATGTTTACAAACACAGATTATGTACTAGTATTAGTGGCACTTTAATAGCTCTTATCATTTAAAGAATAACATTCAATGACATTATCTAAAAAAGTTAAAAAGATTTCTAGATGCCAAGTGTAAATGGAGAAATAGAAAAAGGGATACATTTTCACTTAAGCCATGCACCAAGTTGTATTGATGCATCAGAGCAGCTCCGTTGAGGGTTTCAAGTACATGGAGGGCAGTAAGGTAGATGGATCAGATCCTGGAAAGACGGCAATATTGGAAGAGAGGCCGATGTACCCCATGATGATGGATTTAGAAAGAAAGGACTTAATGTGAACTTGCAGTTGAAGACTGAAAATAAGGTAGGGCCCCACCCCTACTCCCTGTTAGAGGACTCTGACAGGTAGGTTGACCATCAACTCTTCTATGCAGATTTGTGAAAACACAAATATCCTCACAAATAAGCTCTTTCTTCATGAACTTAACATTTTCATTTTCCATATTTCAAATTACTATTAAGATATAAATACAGGAAAGTTCACAAAAATAGTGTTTAGATAACTCACAGGTCAAGAAACAAACTATTACAAGCAGTAGCTACCAAACTTTGTCTCCCAGGATTCTATTAACACCATAAACTGTTTCTTGTTTTTGAGTATTTTATAATTAAATTTTGCACAAAATGTGAGGGCCCTGACTTCTTAAGTTGAACATTATGTTTTTGACACGTATTTGTGTTGTTATAAGTACCTGTACTTTTTTATTCATTCTCATTTCTGCAGTATTGCATGTATTTCATATAAATTAGTCATTACTTTTACTGTTGAAGAACAATGTTGTTTTTTTTTCAAATGTAGGATTATTGTTATTTATTCAGCCATTGATTAAGCTGATTGAATTGGGCATGAAGGCCACATAACTTATTTTTAAAATACAATCACCATGAGATACAGTCACAAAGCTTTCATGTTCAAGATTCAGCCATACAATGATTGAATACACTTTTGTCTACTAGTGCACACTTTCTACCACCAGTGTTCCCAGTATATACTACCCCCCAATCCCAGTCCCCACCCCACCTCCATGGCAAGTATTTCCCAATACTCTGTCTTTACTTTTGGGCATTATGTTTTGCTCAAATTTTCCCACCATCATTCAAGCCTGCCTGCCAGGGGCAGATGCTAGATCATTTATTGTCCATTGCTCATTTTGAATATCTTGGGTGCTGTGGCTTGTTTCAGGAATACCAGATTGTAAATGGTTGGGTTCCAGAGACATTTATGTAGGGCACTAATCCATTTTGGGATTCAATTGGGCATCTCTGAACCAGGACTGTTGGTGTCCCGGAGACACATTGTGGGTGTGACAGCCAGGCCAATGACATCAGGGAGGGGAGCTAGGGGATAGCCTCTGCTGCCACTCAGCATGGAGATTTAGTCCTGGAACTCGCATACCTAGGCCTTGCTTGTGGAAGCCCTTGGTCACCAAGATTCCATCTGGAGTAGGTGGGGAGACTGCACCTGCTCCATCTGGGGTGCTCTGGTGAAATTGGCTTGGTATGAGGCTCAGACATATCTTGGATTCTGTAGTGTCTTCCGGGACTCACTGCTGTGTCTCTGGCTTTTGACCTCTTTCGAGATTTATTTATGGGTCTCTGAAACAAAGCCAGTAATAGAGTTTACAGGGTGGCACTGGAGTTGGTTCATGGGGGTGACTGCCAGTGCTTCCATGCGTATTGGGAAGTGGGGGGAGATAGCCCACCCCAACTCCGTGAAAGCCTGGAGATTTCAGTCACAAAACCTCATACCCGAATTTTTAGTAGATTATATCTTGGTGAGGTTTGTCCTGAGACAGTGGAGTGTGGTCAGAATATGGTGGCGATTTTGGATTGTGGAAGCAAGCAGCTGCTCAGGGCTCTGCTTGGGTGGGCCACCAGGCCATTCCAACCCCCTCCAATTTACCCCAGTCTGTTCAGCCATGCGCAGGTCTGAGATTAAGTGTGGTTTTGGATATCTTTCAAGATTTATTTATGGATCTCTGTAATAAGGCCAATAAATGAGCTTGTATAGATGAGCCTGAGGTGGTTTGTGGGCATGGATCCAACAAACCTAACTTTTGACCATTTAATTTCTTGATTAACTTGGTCCCAAGTTGTTGGGATATGACCAAAGGTACAGTAGCAATTTGGGGGTATCAGGAAGCCTGAAGGCACCATCAGGCTGCTGATGCACTCGCCCTGCAGGTACAAGTTGACCTGTTGGCATCATACCCCCAAGAACAGCGGTATTTCTAGTCTGGACTTATTATGAATAACATTAGTAGGAAGATTCTAGTACATCTAGTACATTGAGGTACATTTCTATTGGGTTTCCTCATAGCATTGAAAATGCTGATATTACTATACATAAATAGTAAAAAGTACATCATGAGTGCTGGTTTATTATATATTGCTAGTGCGAGTTTATTATATATAGGTAAACAGTGCACCAAAGTGGTACATCTAATTACACCTCCACCAGCAATTAAAGATAAAATTTTTATACCAATTAAACTATTGAAAACGTAGGAGGAGAAGGAGAAGGAAGGAAGTAGGGAAGAGTAGGGAAGTAAAGAAGATAGGAAAAGAAGAGAGAGCAGAGGAAGACTAGAAGCACTGCTCTTGTAAAAATGTGAAACAGCTTCATTTTCTTCTTTAGGATACCGGAGGGTACTCAGTGGAGATTACACAAGACTAGTTCTCTTTTAAGTTTGTATAAGGGAAGAAATGCACTATAATTCTTATTATAGGTGTCTGACAAGTAAGAAATATGGAATTGTCTGGCTTTGCCAAAAACGACCACTGCAGTTAGACTCCATTCCTAGACTACAGGGTCAAACACTATCCTGCCTCGAGAGTTGCCAAAGATTACTTCTGGAACACTCTTCAGGCACAAGTCCAAAACTGCCAACTCTGAAGACCCATAGAGCCAGCAGAGGAAGGAAAACCACTAACAGAGAGAAAGTTGTATTTTTGATTTCTATGCTCTATTAACTGGCCATGAAATAGTTACCTGAGTGGAATCAGCAAACAAGACTTAACACACAGTCCAGGAAAATGGTGAGTTGGCAGGTTGGCTGGGCCTAGAGTCTACAAGGCAGGAAAACCTTAGCAATTATTCCTGTCAACAGGACTTTGAAGGTAATGGGGATTCATAACTGTGTCTCAGGAGCAGCTGCCACTGTCGGTGACTTCAAATGCCAGAGCCAGGGTAAAGCATTTTAATTTGCTGCATGTGTATGCATTTTATTTACTTCTCGAGATTAAACCCAGTCTCTCACAATGCTGACAGCATGTTGGGTGTAAATAGCATGCTTCACCTACCTTGATGTCTATTTTCAAGTCAGGAGAAGGAAAAAAAATGAGTATAATTTTAGAAATTAGGAGACACATGGGATTTGGTTGAGAGTGAAAGCAAATTCCAAAGATCAAGCTAAAAGGTACCTTTCTTGAATGCAAATATTTCATCAGATCACAGGGAATTTACATGTTATCTGACTGAAAGAATTAAAACTAATGTTGGAAGGAAGGAAGGAAGGAAGGAAGGAAGGAAGGAAGGAAGGAAGGAAGGAAGGAAGGAAGGAAGGAAGGAAGGAAGGAAGGAAGGAAGGAAGGAAGGAAGGAAGAAGGATAGATTTAGTCTTCCTAAGTTCAGCACATGCATAGGTATGTGAGGTTGTAAGTTCAAGGCTCAGCAGTATACACTCACACAGTAACACACAATTGAGAGTCAATAATCCATATGGTTTGTATGCATTGAGTATAGGGCCCTGCACTGAATCAGAGAAAAGTCATGTGCAATGACTTCAGCATATTAGGCACAAAAGTTCCTGCTTCAGGGGCTGGAGATACAGTACACCAGATTGCCTTGCACTTTGGTCCCTCAAGCCCCATCAGTAGTGACCCCTGAGTTCAGAATAAGGAGTAAGCCCTGAGCACCTCTAGGTGTGGTCCAAAACAAATAAACAAAAAGTTAGTTCCTTCTCCAAAATACACATACTCTAAAATATGGGAGAAGAATGGTGCTTATTGTTTTTTTACAGATAATTTTATTCTGTGCATTTGGAGTATCATCTGTATTTGTAGTTTCCTGTTTCTAAATCTATAATTTATATAGACATCCCAAAGAAACACAAACTATTTTTGCAGAGATATATGCACCTCATTGTATATTGAAGCTCTATTTACACTTGTCAAGAACTGGAAACCAGGGGCTGGAGCGATAGCACAACGGGTAGGGCGTTTGCCTTGCACGCGGCCAACCTGGGTTCGATCCCCGGCATCCCATATGGTCCCCCAAGCACTGCCAGGAGTCATTCATGAGTACAAAGCCAGGAGTAACCCCTGAGCATATCTGTGTGTGACCCAAAAAGCAAAAAAAAAAAACTGGAAACAACATAACTCTCCATCAACAGAAGAATGAATAAAGAATATGTGTAATATAAACACAATAGAATACCATTCAGCTAATTATTTTAAATGGGAGAGGGGGGCTCCCAAGCAGTGCCTAGCAGGGTCAGGGGTTGTGCTGACTTACTCAGTCAACTAGGTCAGGCCCTGGGTAAATACTAAAGCTTCATATGTGGTGCTTCTCAAGCCAAGCAGTGCTGGACACAAGGCCCAGCCCAGAAATACTTGGGGAAGGTGATCCAGGGCTATAAAAGGTGATGGTCAGGAGAACATGTAGTCCCAGGGATCAAATCCAGGTCATATCATGCTTTGCATGAACCCTAGCTACTGCACTAAGTTCCAGTCCCTCTGTTTTCTAAAAGATAAAATTCTGATTTTTAAAACACTAGGGGTAGATCTAGGTAGTTCAGACATAGAGGAAAACGTCAGACAAAAATTATTGTTTCACTTTTGTGGTGTTTAGAGCAACCAAAGAAAAATAAATGTTACTTCAAAATCAGATCATGAAAAATAAATATTTTATTGCGTGAAATCTTGTCTCTTCAAAACAGATAGTTTAGTTTGTAAAATGTTACTGAATTTTGACTACACAGATGCATACAATTCTAATAAATTGAAGAATTGAAGACAGATTTAAGGCCTTTACAAAGGAAGCTGATGTCCAGGAGAGGAGACTGACTTAGGTATGGGTTATGTGTGACCCATTATGACACGGTAGTAAGAGAAGGGAACAGCATGTGCAATTGTGCAATGTGACATCAAGAACATACTCTTTAGGAATGCTATTCTGTCATGGCCATCAGCATCTGAACACCTGGAGAAACTCCTTACTACACCATTATTGCCCAAGTTAATCAGATTTGGGTACAGAAAGCCCTGGGTTGCTAGTTAGCAAACAGTGAATATATAAGTTCAGTCATTTCTTCTGAATAATCTGTTGTCACCACCAAGAGTCCCTACTATGAATTGGAGCCACACTTCCTGGAACTCTTCTAGACAGGTTCCAGGTTGAATGAAGAAAACTTGTTGCTAATAAGAAAAGTTTTCAATGGGAGGTAGAAGTAAAGCAGAGGCCATACTTCATGTGAAATCATGTAGTCAAATACATTTTTTAAGACTGTAGATAAATTTTAACTTTATTATTATTGTTTTAAAAATTTCATTAAAGAGGGGCTGGAGCAATAGCACAGTGGGTAGGGTGTTTAAGTCCCAGCATCCCATATGGTCCCCTGAGCATCACCAGGGGTAATTCCTGAGTGCAGATCCAGGAGTAACCCCTGTGCATTGCAGGGTGTGACCAAAAACAAAAAAAAATTCATTAAAGAGATATGATTTGATAAGCTATTGATATTTGTGCTTTAGGCATACAATAATTCAACACCAATCCCTCCACCAGTGTCAACTTCCCTCCTCCAGTGTTCTCAGATTCCCTCCCCATCCCACCCCCCACTCCACCCTGCCTTGTCAACTTGACAGGAGCATTATAAAGTGTCAGTGGTTGCCACTTAGATCTCATGTTTTCAGTTTTGTTGAATCTGTGTTTTGGGAATATGGCTAGACCCCTCATTCCTATCACCGGAATAACTGAAGCCTTGGTGCTTGTTAACGCATTACTTCTTGTTCTTTTTTCCTCATCTTGATTTCTTTTCTTCTCTGTCTTTTTTGGGGTCAAATTGATCTAAGCTTCCCCCATTTACTATAATACATTTCCTCACCCAGTGTTCTGTATTTCACAGATAAGTGAGATCATCCCACAAAACACACAATTTTAATGAACGTGGCAATGGCTATTTAGTACAATTCATCTGAAGTTCCAGTTTCGGCAGATAAATGCCATGGCTCTTTAGACATTCCAGAGAACTTCAGTTATTTCAACTCGAGTTGGATGTTTTTCCGTTTCATTGTTGTTGTTGTTTGTTGAGGGTAGTCATATCTAGTGGTGCTCGGGATCTGCTCAAAATTTAGTACTTGGTGCTCTTTGCATGCCCTCCTGCATGCAAAGAATAAATACAGACCACAGAATTGTTTCTCTAACCCTCAATGGTGAGTTTTAAATTACTTCTAAGCCATCTTCTGTAGCTTTTATTTTTCTCTGCACTGATATAGACCTCAACTCTTTAATCCATAACATATTCTTGTAACCTTGTAGCAATGCTATTTTCCTGACCAAATCCAGCTATATTCATTTATTATCCCAATGGCATAAATGAGGAGAAATAATCAGTTATATTGAGTCACTAGCTCCTTGTCTGATATGATTCCCAAGCATCCATACATTGAGAAAACTTGTTAGAGATTCTGTTTTCTACCTGATAAAAGAGTGCAGGAGTTTTCAAGGTTGAAATACACAACATATTGCCTTGGCTCTTATGGCAAAGTTTTACATTATTTTGCTATTATCCCACTTATGGGGTTGCAGATCACTCATTTCTCTAGTATTCTCAACATAGTTTATCTCCAAACTACAGGATGAGCTTGGTTCTACTCCATGTGACTTGCTCTACTATAATGTAACTATAGTTAACTGGGACACTCTTCTGAAATTCAGTCAAAACATAAAAATTATATATTCTATTCAAGATTTTTGGTATTTCATTGTTCACACAGATTTTCTTATAAATTAAACTTCCTAATCACCTCTCTCCCCTATAAGTTGTCATTGCAAAATTATATGACTCAAATAAAATAATAACAATAACATTTATGAACCTAAACCAATGACCTCCCTGTACCCATAAGCCAGAAAATAAGAAGTTACTTATTTGGGATAGGAAAGAAAAATATTTGACTAATTTAATATTTAAACCTGTATTTACCTTGATCAAAAACATAGGAAAAATATTAAATTTTTTCTAGAAAATATGACATTGGGACTCCTAGATGTGTCCTCTGGGATCCTGAAGAAATGATACAAATTCTGTGTTACAAGGGGATTAATAGGAATTTTTATTTAACTGAAATATCTATTGAAATTTTTAGCCTTTGTTTCTATTATTAGTAGTGATAAACATAATTCTTAAGAACATTTTTAAATTTTTTTCAATAGTTTTCAACTAGTGTTTCAGGAAATCAATTCATAATAACCAAAACATTAATTAAATGTAATGCATTACTTTGCAGGTAGAATGGTATTAACTCCCCATCTTCCTTAGAAGTTTTAAGTAAAATTACTTTAAAATAATTTTTATGAGACAATTCAATTGGAAATAACTGAGCAAAGTCATCAGGGTTAGCAGATATTTTTAAGCATCAAAGAGAAGACAAATATTCACGGTTTTTCATTTTTGCCTAATGTCTCTGTACATAATTTACAAAATCTCAAATAATTTCATTTATTAGTTACAAACAAAAAAATCACTGAATTTTTGAGGGGCATTTATATTCTCATGACAATAAAATATGACTAAAATATTACAAATCAAACAATATGGTTACTAAATACATTCCTCTGTCAGCAAAAGACTTTGAGAATACCCACACACAAAAAAAACATTGTTAATGAATAGTCATTTGAATAAGCAGACAGTGCAGGAGGTTGTAAACAGATCAAGTACAGATGTTTCTAACAACTTTTAGCTTATGGGGTTTGCCATATTTGTCTCACTAAATGAAATCCACAAGAAGTACTTTTGATGAGCCTCTATAGTAAGATGTGCAAGCAAGGACATAACCTTAAAAATTGACTACTTTAATAACTACAAGGTTTTAGGAGATTGAAAAAGAATTTTAGGTTAAGAGTGCCAATACAATACTATTTCTGAGATGTACTCAGTGCCTCATTCATTGGCAATGGTATTGGAAAATTAATAAGATTAAGACCTTAAGTATCGAGCTGGAGAGATAAGACAAGAGGTAAGGCACTTGCCTGACATGTAGCAGACCTGGTTTGATTCCCAGCACTGCACATCGTCTCCTGCAAAATTGCCAAAGGGTCACTCTTGATCATAGAGCTCAGAAACCCTGAGAACCATAGAGAGTGACCCAACCCCACTCCCCCACAAACCTACAAAAAACATCAATATTAAGTAAAATTTTTATAATAAATTACAATAGAAGCCACTTACAGAGTGAATATTTGTGTTCCTCCAAAATTTACATGTTAAGCACCAAAACCTAGTCCCCCACTGTGAAAATGTTTGGAGGTAGGACTTTTAGGGATTTATTAGCTTTAGAGGTCTTGGGAATGGACACCACTCAACCCCCAGCTCTGTTATGGGACTAGTGTCCTTCTAAGGAGCAGAAGAGACATCAGATTATTTTTTCCAATTTATAAATCACAATACCTTCTGATTAGTTTGTAATAACTAAAGACCATTTAGGAGAAATTCAATTTTCCAGAAACAATTATTTTGTTTGCAAAGTTGTCTTGCGAAGTTGTCAGTAATTTGAAGAATGTATATTGTCAGCTGGTCAGCAGAGCCTACAGCATAGTCTATTTAAGTCAATTTACTGTTTAACTGCTACTAGCAAACCAGTTTTGGCCAATAAAATTGGCAATTTTATATAACTCAACTCGTAGTGGTGTAGAATCTCATGATCCTGTGAAGAGACTTGTAACTAACAAGCCATCCATCTCAACTAAAGTAAATTTCAAGTTTGAGATAGGGGATGAAACTCTGGAGTGTTCCATTTCCTGATAGAGCTGGGAATTGGACATTCCTGTTCCAGTTCTCAAGTGCCTAACAGAGAATAATTGAATGATATTTGAAACTGGTGCCTTTAGAAAGCTATTAGTTTAGATGAGGTCAAAGTATAGGGTTCCATGATAGAACTGAAACTCATAAAGAAAAGGCAGTGTGTGTGTGTGTGTGTGTGTGTGTGTGTGTATCTGTCTGTTTCTGTCTCTGTATATAAGGTCTTCCGAGAGCCAAGACAACTTAAAAAGATAGGAAGAACTAACAGTTTTGTGTGACATAGAAAGAGAAGAGACAGTCGGGCTGAAGAAGGATATGGTGATAGAACTGGAGGGAAGGACCTGTTAGGATCAATAACTGGGGGCTAATATGGAAGATGGCACATGAAAGAAAAATAAGACTGAGATACCTGATCTTGCATTATTTACCTCTCTCCACTAGACGTTTTGGTTCTTTGTAGTTTCCAGAAGTAGATATAAGAACTTACAAGAAGTAAAAGGAGAAATTCTAAGATGACTAAAAGGAGAAATAAATTCATTTAAACACAAAGGGACCCAGAGGAATAGCTCAGTTTCTTAGAGTGCCTGCTTTGCAAGTGTATTCTCAAAAATTCAATCCCTAGTGCCACTACAGGTGCTAAGCATGATCTTGACAGCTCTGCTGTTTTATTCTGGCAGAACAATTGTCTATTAATCTCAGTTTGTAATTTCTGACCACAACTTGGCCAGGCATATGGAATCAAAGGTTGTTGATCCTGCACAAGTCCCATGACTGAAAATATGTATGAGCAAGCCCCATTTCCAGCAAACGTGGCCTCTGGTGCATAGACAGGTGAGCTCTTCAGCAACCCCTGCTAAGCACAACCACCACAACTAAGGAATAAAAAGCCTGGTAAACATTGTGGCTTTTTGTACAAACACCACAATTTGGTGTGAGCCCCTGGGCTTGCATCACAACTAAAAATTTTTTTTTTATAATTTATTTATTTTTAATTAGAGAATCACCGTGAGGGTACAGTTACAGATTTATACACTTTTGTGCTTATACTTCCCTCATACAAAGTTCGGGAACCCATCCCTTCACCAGTGCCCATTCTCCACCACCCGTAAACCCGGCGTCCCTCCCACCCTCCCCAATTCCATCTCCCCCCCACCCCACCCTGCCACTGTGGCAGGGCATTCCCTTCTGTTCTCTCTCTCTAATTAGCTGTTGTGGTTTGCAATAAAGGTGTTCAGTGGCCGCTGTGCTCCGTCTCTAGCCCTCATTCAGCCCGCAACTCCCTTCCCCCACATGGCCTTCAACTACAATGTAGTTGGTGATCGCTTCTCTGAGTTGCCCTTTCCCCGGAACGTGAGGCCAGCTGCGAAGCCATGGGGTCAACCTCCTGGTACTTATTTCTACAGTTCTTGGGTATTAGTCTCCCACTCTGATATTCTATATACCATAGATGAGTGCAGTCTTTCTATGTCTGTCTCTCTCTTTCTGACTCATTTCACTCAGCATGAAACTTTTCATACCCATCCACTTAACTACAAAATTCTTGACTTCCTTTTTTCTAACAGCTGCATAGTATTCCATTGTATAGATGTACCAAAGTTTCCTCAACCAGTCATCCATTCTGGGGCATTCCGGCTTTTTCCAGATTCTGGCTATTGTAAACAGTGCTGCGATGAACATACATGTGCAGATGTTGTTTCGATTGTACTTTTTTGCCTCTCTGGGATATATTCCCAGCAGTGGTATTGCTGGGTCAAATGGGAGCTCAACCTCTAGTTTTCTGAGAATCGTCCATACTGTTTTCCAAAAGGGCTGAACTAGCCAGCATTCCCACCAGCAGTGTAGAAGGGTCCCTTTCTCCCCACATCCTCTCCAACAGCGGTTGCTTTTGTTCTTTTGGATGTGTGCCAGTCTCTGTGGTGTGAGGTGGTATCTCATGGTTGTTTTGATCTGCATCTCTCTGATGATTAGTGATGCAGAGCACTTTTTCATGTGCCTTTTGGCCATTCGTATCTCTTCCTTGGTAAAGTTTCTGTTCATTTCTTCTCCCCATTTTTTGATGGGGTTGGATGTTTTCTTTTTGTAGAGTTCAACCAGTGCTTTATATACCATTGATATCAACCCCTTATCTGATGGGTATTGTGTAAATATCCTTTCCCATTCTGTGGATAGTCTTTGGATTCTGGTCACTGTATATCTTGCGGTGCAGAAGCTTTTTAGTTTAATGTAGTCCCAATTGTTGATCTCTGTTTTTACTAGATTGCTTAGTTCCGTGTCACGTTTGAAGATACCTTTATCTTCAATATCGTGGAGGGTTTTGCCGACCTTGTCTTCAATGTACCTTATGGTTTGTGGTCTAATGTTGAGGTCTTTAATCCATTTTGATCTGACTTTATCACAACTAAAATTTGGTAGGAGTATAACCAGGTGACTCCCATTATCAGAATCATAACTAGGAGAAATAGAATGGGGGCTGGAATTATTTTTTTAAAAAAGAGAAAGACAAGTAGGTAAAGTTGTTTTCTTGCCCCATTCAGGGTTGATAATGCAACATTTCCAATAGACTTGAATGCTAAGGAGAGCAGAGGTCTGTTTTCTAGCCAAAGTGTCCTATCTTGCCCCTGAACAACAATTCTCTGGAAGTCCAGATTGGGATGAGCTTGAGGTACCTTTCAAGTAAACTCATGTTATTTCTCACAATTATTTTTTGTCTTAGATTCTTCAAGAAATGTGCTTATCAATAGAAGTAGTTGGATGAATATTGGTTCAAGCGTACCACTTTTAGAGCAAGTGCCTTAAGTTATTGCTCTTTTCTTTCATCTCCACCCCACATTCACATTCTGTGAGAATAAATGCTGCATTTGATTAGAATAGACAGCTCTTGAGAGATAAAAAATAATCCGAAGATGGGTACTTCCATATATCTTCTCATCTTTCCTGGCAACATTTCCACTAGGGAGAAACTCACAAAAGCAGCTGTAATCAAAAGTATTGATTCTAGCACTGAAAACATTTTTCATCAGTTTCTGAAATTGTATTGTCAAGCAAGGAAAGCAAATAAAACAAGCTTTCTTGTTGATTGCAGCTATAAAAATGGATGGGTTACTGTGGACCATGAATTAAAAAAAAAAAAACTTGCATCTTCTCAAGACATCTTCTTCTACGTATTTACCATTATTCAGGTTTAAAACCTCTGAGGCATGCTTTGCCAGTACGACAGGCAAGCACACATGATATTGTGCAATGATTTAAATTTATGGATTTTTTCCCTGATGTTTAAGGGCTTTATGGAAGGTGTTTGAAACCACAACTTCCTGGTAGACAAAACATGTATTAAGTGGTAGCTACTTTTTAACCAACTTAAGTGAAAGAAAGAAAATTATAAACAAATAAAATACCTGCTTTCACTGACTCACCAGATATCAGGGAACACAAAACATTGACAAGCTCTTGCACCACCACAGAAGGTTGGATATCAGGAAAATTTGATGTTAGAGAAGCACAAACTGCCACGTGGGCAGTTTACTCTGAATGGTGGCATCTAATCCAAGTCAGTAAGAGTAAATGGGAATTTCCCAACGGAGAAAATAGAATGGCTCAAGGCCAAGAAGCCTCTGAGAACTTTCAAAATTTGCAAGAATTCAGTACATTGGAAATACAGCATGAGGTCTCCTCCCAATTGAATTTATTGAATAGAATTTATTTTCCTCAGGGAACAGATAAGGGTAGAGGATTTGCTTCATATACAGCCAACCAAGGTTTGATTCTGACAACATATATCATCCCCCAAGCACTGCAAGGAGTCATGCCTGAGGAAGGAGTCAGGAGTAGCCCTGAGCGTAGCTGTATGTGGTCCAATATACCAAATAAATAAATAAACCTAATAGAAGAGACATAAACTTAAATATAAGTCTCTCAAGAGTATATAACAGCACAGAACAAAACAATTAAGAACTAATACTTTTTCTGAAATTAGGGGTTTGATAAACTAATTGAGAAGAGAATTTTTGAGAGGTTAGTTTTTCATTTAAACTGAATCACTGTGAGATACAGTTACAAGGTTGTTCATGATTGGGTTTCAGTCATACAGTGTTCCAATAACCAGTGCTCCAATAACCAACTTTTTACCAGTGTACATTCCCACCATCCTCCCCACTTGGCCCACTCAGCCTGCCTCAATGGCATGCACTTTTCTTCTTTCTCTTTCTCACTCTCTTTCCTGCTGGGCTTTGTGGTTTGTAACATAGTTACTGAGAGGTTATTATGTATAGACCTTTACTACTTTCACTTGTGGCAAGCTTACATCTGTAGACCAGTTCTCTTGACCCTTGTTTTTACTGTCTATGGGTATCAGTCTCATATTATGCTTTTTTATATACCACAGATGAGTGCAGATGAGGGGTTAGTTATTTGATCTCATGCAGTGGTGCTCAGGGCTCACTCCTGGCTCTGTGCTCAGAGATGACTCCTGACAGGGGTTAGGGGACTATAGGCAGGTGGCAGGGATCTTCAGCCAGCCACTTGCAGGGCAAATACCCTACCCCCTCTATTGCCCTGGCCCCGAAGAAGAAAATATTTTTTGTTGAGAGCAAAGTTTTAAGTTTAGATGATCACATGGTTGAAATATGTTATAGATGTTGTGGAATTCTTAATAAATTAAGGAAAGAGACTTAGAGGACACCAGAATGTGTAAATGGTAGTGACAAAGACTTATTAGAAGGGGACACAAAGTGGATGGAGAAGTAGGAAATCAGAAGAGAAAAATTGAATAGAAAAAAGAGTGGGAACATCCCATATAAAATTAATCATAATCTTAAAAGCAGAACATCAACATTTTTCTGACAAAAATTCTTATTTATAAGAATTATAAAGGAAATATTTTATGCTTATTGAAAGAAATGACAGATTACTTTGAATGAAAAAGAAAATGGCTGGCATTTACACACATAACTGCAACCCTGAAGATAAGATTATGAGAAAAGCTTTGAATGTGAGTGAATGAAAACAGTTTTCCAAAAATTCTATATTCAGTCACGAAATCAACCATCTGTCAAATATTAGCACATTTAGATATGGAGATATAACATCTATAGGAAAAATTATAAATCATTTCTCTATCCTTCTATTTCAGACTATAGAGAAAAATGGGAGAACTTCTGAATTCATTCAATGAAACTACTATAATTATACTGTCCAAATTTTGTAGAGTGTATAAATAAAACACCTACTTGTTCTTTGATTTTTTGTTCATTTGGGATCTTTTTGCTCAGGGACATTCTTGCTAGTGATCAGGAATCAGATGTGATACTGGGGAACAAACTAGGCTTGGATGCGTGCAAGGCAAATCTCTTAACCCTTGCTACCTCCAACCATATGGTGCTAGGTAGCAAACCCAGGCCTCCATATATAACAAGGACTCCAGATCTTTGAGCTATCAACCTGGTTTCACAAAGGAACTTTTATTAGGTATAAACTGGTTTTAAAACATAGAAAAGAAACTAGACAGACAGCAGTGAATCCCTGAAGAGAGCAGCTAGCTGTAGACCTCTCTGGACCCGAGCCAAGCTTATATCACCGGGGCTCCTCAGATAGAGTAGGTGTTGCCTCTCCATCCACTCCAGATGAACCCCAAGTGGACACAAACTTTCAGAAGAAAAACCCAGGTACACAGGATGAGGGTCTGAAGATGCCAGGCCACATGGGGGCGGAGACTGTTCCTCCCTTCCCATTCTCCTCCCCTTCAGGGTCCTGGCTGTCATGCCCACACACTGCCTCAGGCCTTGATCCAGAGATTCACAAATGAATGTCAAGATGGATTACCTCCCTACAGTAATGTCTTTGGACCCCAATTATTTATATATTTTGAATTCCAGGACCACGCAAACTTTCATGATACTCATAATAAGCAATTGAAAATAAATTATCTAGAATCTGCCTCAGACACACAGGCTTGAACTGTTGTGAGAAAATTCAAAATAATGGTGGTGGGAAGGTGTAATGTTGGTGGGATTGGTGTTGAAATATTGAATGTATCAATTAGTGTGAAGACACTTATGAAAATAAAATTTAAAAATAAAAAACAAAAAGAAACTAGAACAACCAAGGAATTTGAACAATGAAGGTATTTTTTTTAAATAATAAAGTTAATCACACTACATGATTTTAAGACTTACTTTTAATGAAGCTATGGTAATCAAAAGACTAAAACCAAAATGAGAATCCCAAAATAGACCGACACAAACATGACCAAATTATTTTCAAACAATACTGAGATGATAAATATTGAATTTCAAATTACAAATGTCACTTTAAAAATGATAACCTGGGGGCCGGAGCGATAGCACAGCGGGTAGGGCATTTGCCTTGCACGTGGCCGACCTGGGTTCGATTCCCAGCACCCCATATGGTCCCCCAGGCACTGCCAGGAGCAATTCCTGAGTGCAAAGCCAGGAGTAACCCCTGAGCATTTCTGGGTGTGACCCAAAAAGGAAAAAAAAAAATAATAATAACCTGACATCCATATACAAGAAGATTAACCCTGACTTAAACAATTTAGTATAAATTTTTTAAAGGATCACAATTCTGAGCATGAATATAAAACTATCAACATTTTAGAATAAACTGAAGAAAACAACTTTTATGGTCAGGACTTAACCACAAACATCATCAGTACACAGAGACTGGAGAGACAATTCAGTGAGAAGGTGTTTGTCTTGCTTGCAGCTGGTATAGGTTCACTTCCTTGTGGAGTGATCCACAAGTTGGGCCATCATCATGTGTGGCTCAACAACAACAACAGCAACAACAACAACGACAACAAAACATAATGAGAATTCAGGTATATGGGTCAAAATGGTAGAACATGTGCTTTTCAAGATCGAGACCCTGACTTCATCCCCACCCCAGAATATCCCCACCCCTATTCCCAGATCCCTGGATGTGGCCTCAGGCTTCTCTTCTGAGCATTATGCAATTCCCCAACTGAGAACTCAGGAATATCAAGCATTAAAGGTATTGAAATATAATAAATATATTGTGGTATATATTTATTTATTTATAAGTAAATGACTTTCAAATGTAGTATGTGGTGTCATAAAATAAGGTGCTTGGAAAGTACCAATTTTAAGAAAAAACTTTTTTAAAAGTCATATTCATACTTTCATCTTTAAATATGCTTAGCACTATGAAATTTTGTACAAGGCTTTTAGCATTTGCTAAGTGCAATTTCTTATAATTATATTTTATCCATTATGTTACTCAGGTAATAAATGATGCTAAAAGACATGAGGAAATGGAAACATATCCCCTGCTCACGGATAGGGAGAATAAACATTGTCAAAATGGCAATACTCCCCAAAGCATTATACAGATTCAACGCGATCCCTATAAGGATACCCATGGCATTCTTCAAAGAAATGGATCAAGCAATCCTGAAATTGATATGGAACAATAAACGCCCATAGATAGCTAAAACAATTCTTGGGAAAAAGATGATGGGAGGCATCACCCTCCCCAACCTTAAACTCTACTACAAAGCGGTAACAATTAAAACAGCATGGTACTGGAAAAAAGGCAGAGCCATAGACCAATGGAACAGGGTGGAATATCCCTACACACAACCTCAAATGTACTGTCATCTAATCTTTGATAAGGGAGCAAGAGATGTGAAGTGGAGCAAGGAAAGCCTCTTTAACAAAATGGTGCTGGCACAACTGGACAACCACATGCAAAAGAATGCAAAAGACCTCGACCTGACACCATGCACAAAAGTCAGATCAAAATGGATTAAAGAACTCAACATCAGACCACAAACCATAGGTACATTAAAGACAAGGTCGGCAAAACCCTCCACGATATTGAAGATAAAGGTATCTTCAAAGATGACATGCAACTGGCCAACCAAGTGGAAACAGAGATCAACAAATGGGACTACATTAAACTAAAAAGCTTCTGCACCGCAAAAGATACAGTGACCAGAATACAAAGACAATCTACAGAATGGGAAAGGATATTTACACAATACCCATCAGATAAGGGGTTGATATCAATGGTATATAAAGCACTGGTTGAACTCTACAAGAAGAAAACATCCAACCCCGTCAAAAAATGGGGAGAAGAAATGAACACAAACTTTCCCAAGGAAGAGATACAAATGGCCAAAAGGCACATGAAAAAGTGCTCTGCATCACTAATCATCAGAGAGATGCAGATCAAAGCAACCATGAGAGACCATCTCACACCACAGAGACTAGCACACATCCAAAAGAACAAAAGCAACGACTGTTGGAGAGGATGTGGGGAGAAAGGGACCCTTCTACACTGCTGGTGGGAATGCTGACTAGTTCAGCCCTTTTGGAAAACAATATGGACAATTCTCAAAAAATTAGATATTGAGCTCCCATTTGATCCAGCAATACCACTGCTGGGAATATATCCCAGAGGAGAAAAAAAAGTATAGTCGAAATGACATCTCCACTTATATGTTTATTGCAGCACTGTTTACAATAGCCAGAATCTGGAAAAAACCCGAGTTCCCTAGAACAGATGACTGGTTGAAGATACTTTGGTACATCTGTACAATGGAATACTATGCAGCTGTTTGAAGAAATGAGGTCATGAAGTTTGCATATAAGTAGATCAGCATGAAAAGTATCATGCTAAGTGAAATAAGTCAGAAAGAGAGAGACAGACATAGAAAGATTGCACTCATCTGTGGAATATAGAATAATAGACTAGGAGTCTAACACCCAAGAATAGTAGAAATAAGTACCAGGAGTTTGACTCCATGACTTGGAGGCTGGTCTCTCATTCTGGGCAACTCAGAGAAGGGAACACAAAGTAAAATGTGGTCAGAGGTCATGCGGGGGAGGGGTGATGCGTGCTGAATGTAGACTAGAGACTGAACACAATGGCCGCTCAACACCTTTATTGCAAACCACAACACCTAATCAGAGAGAGAGAATGAAAGGGAATACCCTGCCATAGTATCAGTTTGGGTTGGGGGAGACGGGACTGGGGAGGGTGGGAGGGATGCTGGGTTTACTGGTGGTAGAGAATGGGCACTGGTGAAGGGATGGGTTCTCGAACTTTGTATGGGGGAAACATGAGCACAAAAATGTATAAATCTGTAACTGTACCCTCACGGTGATTCACTAATTAAAAATTAAAAAAAATAAATGTAAATAAAAAAATAAAATAAATGATGCTAAAAATATGGAATATGAAGTGGTTGTCTAATATCTGACTATTATTTAATAGTATTAGAATTTTTTCCCTAATTCTGTAAGATTGAATACTCAGGACAATTATTAAAGAGGTAAAATTAGTCTCACTTAAAGATTATAAACAGTCATACTTAGAGTAAAAAAACAAACAACATTAAAAATTTCTTAGGATTAAGTAATATGACAATATAAAATATATCTTGGAGGCCAGAGAGATAGTGTAGTGGTTAAGGTGCTTGCTTTGCATACAGTGAACCTGAGTTGTTCAATTCAATGAACACCAACAGGAGTGACCCCTGAGAGCAGTCAGGCATAAGCCCTAAATCCAGGCAGGTATGCCCTCCCCCGCAAAAAATATAGATATGTGTGTATATGTGTGATTTTATTTACTTTACATTTTTATTACATTATAGTTAAGGGCTGAAGCAATAGCACAGTGGGTAGAGTGTTTGCCTTGTATGCGGCCAGCCCGGATTCAATTCCTCCATCCTTCTTGGAGACCCCGGCAAGCTACCAAGAGTGTCTCACCCACACGGCAGAGCCTGACAAGCTACCCATGGCATATCTGATATGCCAAAGACAGTAACAAGTCTCACAATGGAGACATTACTGGTGCCCACTTGAGCAAATCAATGAACAATGGAATGACAGCAATACAGTGATACAGAGATATCCTGGAATGTATCCCAAGGGCACCAAAACACAATGCAGTAAAGAAAAGCAGGGAAAAAAATCTGCATGCCTATGTTGCAGCACTACTTACTAGCCCAAATATGCAAACAACCCAAGAACAGATTACTTAACAAAGAAACTATGATACATGTACACAATAAATAAAAGTTGAGATCCTGCAATTTTCTTTTTTCTGCAGGCATATATCTGCAGCACCCCATGCTGAGTGATGTTAGAGAAAGAGGACAGTCATAAAATGATATAGAGAAACATAGTAGGGGGATAACAAATGACTAAAGAGTAGAAACAAAAGGTATGAGAACTGGTCACCTGTGAGAAGCATGCCATTAGGGGTGGAGAAGAAATAGATTGCATCAGGAAACATTACAAGGGTGAATGGTCACTCTGCATGATGGGGGAGTGAACTAGAAAGTGGTAAAGTATTATGTATTAAATCATGTCAAAACCAATATTGTAACCACAGTGTATAAAAGGAAAAAACAGGTGTCTTCCATAGAGGCAGACAGGAGGTGGGCAGGAAACACTGGCTGTTGTCGGAGGGAAGTGGACAGTGCTAAAGGAATTGGTGTTGGAATAGTGTATGCCTGAAACAACCAGGAATAGCTTTGTTAACCACAATATGTCAACTTAAAATTGTAAAAAAGTACAGCTAAAACAAGTTGTTAAGACAATGAAGAAAATAAAATATCAATACCAACAGGAAACAAATACAAATAAAAGGATACTGGGAAATTGAGGCAGGTATGGAATTTCTCAGGAAAGTCACAATAAACAAGGACACTGCTATGTAAAAGTAAGTTGTTATCTTTTCCACCATAACTTAAACTAATTCAATTAGAAATATACCTTACCAATGAAGATATTCCATTATATGTATAAATGTTTCTGTATGGGAGGGCTTCAACTACACCCTTCCAGTGTTCAGGAACTATTCCTGCCTCTGTACTCAGGAGTGACCCCTGAGGATTGTTGAAAAAACATATGCAGTACAGGAGATTGAATAGGGTCTACCATGTGCAAGGCAAACAATTTACTTTCTGTGCAATCTCTCTGGCCCTGGAGCAAATATATTCATGTAAAAGCAACATCCATGCAACTTTAAGCACCACATCTAATGACAGAATCCCTACCCTGTAGAAAAGAGAAACATTTTAACACGGTGAACTTAGATCCTCACATTCTTCCTCTTTTAAAACAGTTCTAACTTTCACAATTCAGAATATGAGTTGCTAGATTGTTCAATTACTTTCTAGAACCAGTCTTTCAGTCCTGAATACAGATTTTATCTGACAAAACTGTTGTGTGTCATTTCAGTATGCAGTTCAGTGCTCTCCCAGAATTTGGCCTATGTAGGTCAAACAATAGTAAGAGGCATTTGACAGAAAGCAAAAAAAAAAAACAAAACAGACGTTATGTTCGGAGTACTTGATAAATACAATCTGAGTGCTGAGAGCAGCCAGTGGCAATCTTTATGTTTTGCAGTTTGAATGTCCGATGATGTCACCAGGTGTAGCCCAGCCCACAGAAGGCACAATGATTGCTAGACATGAGCAGTATGGTGTTTTGTGAGATTGTTTATATCTCACAAAGATATTTATATCTCACAAAGATAGAGATTGTTTATATAATTATATTGTTTATATAATGATTTACATTCAGTTTGAGGAAAAAACTATACTTATTCTTAATGGGAATAAGTCAGAGAAGGAGAAAACTGGAAAACCTAATTTGGAGAGTGATAGCCAGATAGAGAAGGGAATAAGAAAACTAAGGACCAGTTCACAGGTAGAAAAATAATCTCAAAACAATTATTAGTATTAGATCTGATGTGTACGAACATATAAATGTTTCATCTATATTGTCATCCATAGTTCTACCAAAGATTAGTGTCAGAGCATAAAGAAAATCATCCCCTGCCCTTCTGTAAACTAAACATAGAAGCAAATAAGCCTCAGACAGATTGATATGAATAAAATTAAATATGAATTTATTATAATGCGTTGCAGGTGGGTAAGGTGACTCCTGCTAGGACTTCCCACTGAAGTTAACCTTTCTTTTGCTGTGGTTCTGTCTGTGGAGTTTGGAGGGCGGGTGAGGGGTGATACACACTCAAGGCAAACTTCTGGCTTTGTGCACGACCATCACATGGGGCGCTGGGAATCAAACACGGGTGAGCAACATCCAAAGCAAGCATCTACTGTACAATCTCTCTGGCTTCTAAAGTTAGACTTTCTAGTTAGAGACATAGTTTCTCTTGGCATATTTTCTGTCCCTATGATAGTAAAATTAATGACTTTGTTAAACATGTATGCTTGCAATAAATTTGGCCTGATAACTTAAATCGTTTAAGAATAACAAAATTAACTGCACCGGCTCTTTTAAACATACTTTGCTGGAATGTTTTAAACAGAATCTGAGATTCATTTATTTATTTTTGGCCATACCTGACAAAGATCAGGGGATCCTATGATGCCTTAGTTTGGGCACCTGCTTGCAGAGCCCCAGGATTGAGCTTGTAAATGTCTCTGCAGGTTCAGAAGACATTCAAATTCTGCCCTAAGACTAAACCTATAATACCTAGAAGATTTAGATCAATTACCCTCTCTTTGAGGGTCCCAAAATATCCTGGAACTATTGAGCCTGGAGTGATAGCATAGCGGATAGAGGGTTTGCCCTGCATGCAGCTGACCCAGGTTCGATTCCTCCGTCCCTCTTGGAGAGCCCGGTAAGCTACCGAGAGTATTCCACCCACATGGCAGAGCCTGGAAATCTCCCTGTGGCATATTCGATATGCCAACAACAGTAACAACAAGTCTCACAATGGAGACGTTACTGGTGCCTGCTCGAACAAATCGATGAGCAACAGAACGATAGTGCTACAGTGCAGTGCTACAGTGCCAACAAGTAACCATACATACTTACCTGAAGCAGCTGCTAGAAAAATCTCTAAACAAAGGTAGCAGGCTTTTTAACAAACAGTATGATAGGTTCCATAAAATTCTCTGGTTCTAAAAGTTATCTAGTTATGATTGATTTACAATACCCTAAATATGATATTCTATTCAAAACCTTTGTCCCTAGCAGATAGATAGGGAGGCGCTGGTAAAGAGTTTTGAGGATTTCATAATAAAACTAAGAAGAAATTGCCTAGCCTGAAGTTGCTCAAAGGCCTGAGGAGCACACTGCTTTGAAATTCAAATACTGAGTTCTTTGGAGATGGGAAAATAAACCATCACCCAGATGTAGAAACTGAGGCACCACTCAGGGAAGGGTTGACCCCTTTCTCCAGAACCCTTTCTCCAGAAAAGGAGAGATTTCAAGAGAATTTAAATATTGTGATTAGAATGAAAGGACCATTAAAAGTACAAGAATTTTCCCTCATGACAACATGCAGATTAACTTTTCTATACATAGATATCCTTAGGCCAAGGAAATTTGGAATACCTACTGAAAAATCAACTTTCTGAGCTTTAGGACTTGATCTCAGAAAGACATAGGCAGCTGAGTTATTCCAATTGCACCACAGCTAGGCTGTTTGAGCACCACAGGTAAAGAAGTGTGTAATAGAATAAATAGAGTATTTTGCAATTTTGTGTTTCTCTCCTTCCATTAAAACTTAGAAAGTGTTTTAGGGTTAAGAAAGTAAAACCAGGGCAGATAGTACAGTGGGTAGGTTGGTTGCCTTGTATGTGGCCAAACTGGGCTTGATACCTTAGATTCCGTATGGTTCCCCAAGCACTTCCTGGAGTAACTTCTGAATGTAGCACCAGGAGTAACCCTGATCATCACTGGGTGTGGCCCCAAATTAAAAACAAACCAAATAGCAAACGAAGATATCCTGGAGAGGCAAAAAGATATAGTAGAAATGACATCTGCATTTGTATGTTCATTGCAGCAATGTTTACAATAGCCAAAATCTGCAAAAAAACAGAGTGCCCAAAAACAGATGACTGGTTAAAGAAACTTTGGTATATCTACACAATGGAATACTATGCAGCTGTTATAAAAGACGAAGTCATGAAATTTGCACATAAGTGGATCAACATGGAAAGTATCATGTTGCGTGAAATGAGTCAGCAAAAATGAGACAGACATAGAAAGATCACACTCATATGTGGATTATAAAGTAACAGAATGGGATACTAACACCCAAGAGTAGTAGAGATAAGAACCAGGAGGTCTGCCCACAGCTTGAAAACTGGCCTCACATGCTGGGGAAAAAAGCAGCAGAGACAGAGAAGGGAATACCTAATAAATAATGTAGGGATGACCCACTAGGGTTGAAAACTGAGTGCTGCAAGTAGACTATAGACCAAACATGATGGCCACTCAATACCTCTATTGTGAACTACCACATCCAACAGGAGAGAAAACAAAAGGGAATGCCCTGCCGCAGAGTCAGGATGGGGTGGTGGGGGTTGGGATGGGGTGGTGGGGCTTGGGATGGGGAGATGGGAGGGATACTGGGATCATTGGTGAAGGAGAATGGACACTGGTGGAGGGATGTAAACTAAATGCCAACATGAAAGTTCATAAGTTTGTAACTGTACCCTACGGTTATTCACTAATAGAAATTTTTTAAAAATACAAAAACAAACCAAAAAATCTTTAAAAAATAAAGGAAAAAATAAGATTCATCTGAACCTATTGGTGTGGAGACTGTAAAATGGAAGCTCTCTTTCTTGGCCTGTCATCACCTTTTTTTCATGTTGCCACACTGAAAAAAAAAACCACCCAATCACATTTCTGTACCATTTCTCTACATGTGATGATATGATGCATGCTCATTTTGTATTCCTCAACCATAAATGTTCACATCCCCTCTCATAAAAATTCACTAGTTTACTGAAAAACTACTAAATATATAGGTTGTTACATCACCGTAACTCTATATGGCATAAAATTACTGTCACTGTCATCCCGTTGCTCATCGATTTGTTCGAGCGGGCACCAGTAATGTCTTTCATTGAGAGACTTATTGTTACTGTTTTTGGCATATCCAATACACATGGGTAGCTTGCCAGACTCTGCTGTGCAAGATCCATACTCTCAGTAGCTTGCCGGGCTCTCCGAGAGGGGCGGAGGAATCGAACACGGGTTGGCCATGTGAAAGGTGAAAGCCCAACAGCTGTGCTATCGCTCCAGCCCAGGCATAAAATCAGATGCCACAATTCTTCTTTAACTTTAATTTTATATCCTGTCCTCTAGGCATTATTTTTAACTTGTTTTCATTATCAGTAAATTCCCTTTCTTTTATAATCAGTTGTTCATGTGCTTCTTGGAAGACAGGTGACATGCGAGCACCACAACTGGGATGTAGAACCCCAAGCAAGCGCAGGTGAACAGCACAGCAATCTGTAGAGTATTACAATCATAATGTGTCTGAGCTCCAGCACTGAAGGAGTTTGGCCGCAGTCAGAACCACCAAAAAATGTGCAAGCACAGGGATGGAAAAATAGTACAGAGGTTCAGGAGCTTGTCTTGCATGGAACTTACCTGGGTTTGGTCCCTGGCACTCCACATGTTCCCCCCAAGTCTACCAGGCATAATCTCTGAGTGCAGAGCAAGGAGTAAGCCCTGAGCACTGCACTGTGTCGCCCCTCAGAGAATGTGCAAGCAACATGGCCAGTCATGTATGTGACCCCTGGTCATCTTGTAACAATAAAAGATAGAGAAGAGTAGGAGGAAATAATAACATCTTAGGAGCCTGGCGAGGTAGCACAGTAACTACAGTGCTAACTTTTCATGCGGCCCAGTTGAGTTTGATCCCTAACACCCTTACATGGTCCAAGAAGCCCAGCACAGAGTCAGGAGTAAGCCCTGAGCAGAGGCATGTGGCCCCTAAACATCAATAATTTTTCATTCTTCTTCTTCTGATTTGCTTCACTTAACATGCTTATAATTTCACTTATATGTGGTATTTAGAAGTAACTGGATGAGAGAATGCAAATTATTTAAAGGGGGGGGGGATGCCCAGATCACTCTTTACCCCAGAGTTTAGGGAGAAAAGGGAAAGAAATAGCGTGGAGTGGAGGATAAAAGACAGGTCAGAAGCAGTGAGGAGGCAGGGTCACGGGGATTCAGGTACATCGGTGGTATTATGGAATGATAAAGCTAAATACCCAAACAAAATAACAGAGTCAAGAACACTGAAATCATGAGACCAAACTCTATTAACTGAACTTAATGGAACATAAGTTAACACTGGTGGTTTGATCAGTACTGGAACATCACATGTCTAAAACTCAAATATGAATAACTTTGTAAATCATGGAGCTTTACAAATAATATTTCATATATTCAAATTAATGCAGAATAAAGAAAGTAGAAACAAAGAAATTAAAAAGACAGAGGGGACAACCAGTAAAAATAATAAAATTACAAACGAAAATACTAGTGGTAATATTAAATATAAATGATCTATACCATCAACTAAAAAATTTTAAAGTAAGATTAGATAGAAATAAAAAATAAGCACATACTGTAATCAAATAAACATGTGGCTATTGGAAACTCACTTAAAATATAATTATATAGATATGTCATAAATTAAAAATTAAGAAGCTATTCCATGCAAACAGTCAAAAGAAAGATGAAATGACTCTATCACTATCAGTCAAAGTAGATATCAGATCAAAGAAATTATGAAGAATAAAGAGGGACATTATATAATAAATGATCATCATGCAGAAAAATTCTAAATATGTATATATCATTAGTTGAACATCAGTACACCTACCAGCAAAAGTTGAAACAAAAATGTCCAACAGTTAAAACATAATTATAGTTGGAGGGTACCCCTTTTTGTTCATTACTAAACTTTGGGTAAAAATCACCAAACATGTAGAAAATTGGGGAAAACTATAACATCACTACATCTAACAAATCTCTAGGAGACATGGCTTATCCAAAGATATGCTCCCACAAAGCTTCAACAGACACGTTTTAGGAACAAAATACCTCATCCCAAAATTCATATGAAATCACAAAGAACCCAGACTAGCCTAAATCATTGTGAAAGAGGAGATATACGGTTGGAAACCTCTTACTCCTTGATTTAAAACCTTTCTGCAAGTCAATATAATAAAAAAATAGTATTTGGTACTGGTATAAAGATAGATATATTAATTGTGGAATATAATTGTGAATCCAGCATACCCCATACACCTACTTGGGTTTTTGACAAGGTTACCATGACCAGTGAGGGGATAAAATCCATTGTCTTTAACAAAGGCTCAGAAGCCTTTGGAACATTGGAAAATCATATACAAAATAATGATGTTGGACTAATCGTACCAAGTATAAAATTTAACAGAGCCAAAGAGATAGTACAGAAGGAGCTTGTCCTGAAAACAGCTGACCCGGGTTTGACCCCTGCCACCACATGTGAGTCTCTGAATACCACCAGAAAGCATCCATGAGCAGAGTGAGAAATAAACCCTGAACACTGCCAAGTGTTCACCCCAAAGCAGCAATAATAATTTTCAAATTCAAATGGATCAAAGAACTACATTTTATAGTTAAAAATATAAAATTACTAGAAAAAAGTACATGTGGTCATAAAGTTGGCAATGGCACCTACTTCCTTCTTTCTAGAAATTATAAAAGTGGTGAGGTGGGCACCCCCCACACCAGCAGACATTCTCATGGCCAGCATCTGTCATTTGTAATCTGAGCTTTCCATCCTCACCTGGCCATTGGTCATTGCCCCGTTCCAAGAAATCTTGCATTAATATCAGGTACATCAATAGTCTCTGTTCTCTGTACCCTTCCACCGAGGGCACAGTCAATACGTATGTATCTCAGTAGTTCAGAAAAGCCTAGTTTTGTAAGATCACCTAATAATGCTTCCTTACATCAGCCTGACTGCCCCAGAGCTAGCAAGAGACACCCCGTGGGCAGTCTATTCGGGTATTTGCTGTCCTTGGCAATCCCATCTCTTCACCTCTTCACAAGTTTGTTTAGAAAGTAAAAGTCTGAGTCTGGTCAGTGAGATCCCTCTGCCTCTTGTCCCCACAGTCCTTCACTGCAGAGTCAGTTTGCACATGAGTCAGAACATTCCAGGAAGAGGATCTGGACTGTCTCTGGTCCCAAAGGCTATCACACTATCCTCAAGCTCAGCAGTCTCTTTATTCAGAGGCGACCCAGAAAACCAGCCTCTTTTTAATAACAAAATGCTGTATCGAAGCCCTTCACCATCGATAGAGTTCTATTTTTTCTACAGGATAGTTCCTATAATTTTAAAAACAGAACATATGCCAAGATCATGGCATAAGAGAAAACCAAGTCAGAGAGATGGTGTAGTCCCTTCCCAACCTCAAGTCTGCAAAGCTACTGGGAAGAAAGTTTCAAGTTTAGATTCTTACACCTCAGTAGTCATGCTGGCCCTACTCTTTCACCAAGACACAATCCCTCAGCTAAAGCCCACCACTTGGTCAGGCTGAACTAACTTTGGTGGCCTCTCCTATACTGTGATGGGTGTCTTTTGCCCACATAAACTCATCCCTTAGACCTGCATGCTCCAATCAGCTTGAAAGCTGGCCAATTGCTTCCACTTCCTGGCCTCTCTCAGCCCACCCCTATGCCTACCCCTCCCACATTTGATTACAGTAAAAAATAAAAGCCCATCCCCCCTCACTGTAAACCACATGCACACACATGCAAACATACACAAACACATACAACACACACAGTGTATCTCTATAGGGAAGCTCAAATTCCTCTGGAAGTCTGAGGTCTTTATTGATGACAAGGAAGCTCAACTGTCCCCTCTACCCATCCCTGCTCACCCCCCGGGAGCAAGCACCCCTCCAACTCAGAGTCAATGTTCCAGATATGGAAGGTGGTGCCAGTACCATCAAGTCTCCATCCTGTGGTCCAGGCATCTCACCAGATGAGTCCTGGGAAAACCTGTGCAAAAGCTGCTTCCTTCATCAACCTGGATAGGGGTCTACCAGTTTGCCCTGCCCGGAACCCCAAAAGGGGAAATGTGTAATGTTCTCACCCACTCCAGGGTGCCGCTGGGTTCTGTGCCTTTGATGAATTCCACTGCCCACATTTCAGATTGCAGACAGAAGTCTCCCATAACTCCAAAGTGTGGCCAGAACAAAGAGCTCACCCCAGCAACTGTGTTGGGCTGTAACAATTGGGCACACAAAAAGCACTGTTTGGTAGCCTCCCTTTCTGTGTAGTAAAAGACTGTGATGGTGAACAGGTTACAAGCCTAGAGGTACTATCCTACAAGGTCAAGGGCCAGGATTGGTCATTCTCCCTCCACTCCTCTCTCAGTTAGCTCTCAATTGGGAGAGGGAGAGAAAAAGACTAATAATCTCAGGAATTATCTATGACCAGACAGTTATAGATAAGCAAGAAATGTGACCCTCCATAATTCTGAAGTACATAATAGAAAATATTATTCAGCTGAGACTTTAAATAGCTGAAGATGTGGGGTTGGAGGATGGTCTGTGGAAGCCACCAGAGGTCCAACCTCCAAACAGAGGTCCTGACAAAGGGTGCTGAGTGACAGCACAGCTCCGCATGGCTGAAGGGTCTGGTTTTGCTCAGGGCTTCCCAACAGAAGTCAGAGCTATGCCCTGGGTGGTGAAACTGCACATAAGGTATTTGCTGTTTGGTTATCTGAAAACGTACTTCTCAGACACAAGGCCTATCAGAATCACATGGAGGTTGTTAGACTACAAACTGGAGTTTATAGTTTTCTTCAATATTTTTTCATCTGCAGATCAGCACCTATCCTACATGGCAATCTGGAACAACACTTAAACTCTTAGTGGTAGACCTGTGATACCAACTTTTGTATGACTACAGAGAAGCACTGATCCATGAACTAGTGGTTGAAAAACTGCTGTAGAATACAGATTCCTGACTCAATGTGTTTCAAGAGGCCTAGGAAAGGTCATTCCCCACAAGCTCCTGAGAGACATGACTGCTGGATTAGTACTGAAGGCCTGAGATGTTTGACTTTCTGTTAGAATCAATTGAGGGTATTTAACAATCCCAGTGATTGTTACAATGAATTAAACCAGGCCTTGAAAAGGTTAAGACTTGTGCAGAACAATTGTAGTACCTGAGATAAATCTAATGTGCAGTGAAATTTGAGAGTTATTTTTTGCTGGAATCAAAATATCACCTTAGACAAATCCAGGGATCAGTACTAGATGATGCAACATCATAAGTAATTAAGAAAAGGTATCACGGATGGCACTGATATCTCCAGAAGAGAAGGGAAATTCATTGAGCTTGTAGATGAGTCAAAACCTGCTACACTGGAGTATACCTTCAGCCATTTAGAGGACCTTGGTAAATTGAATGCAGGTGATCTTTGAAAAAATAATTTATATGTAAAGCAAGATTCCTCCCTAGAAGAACTTAACTTTTTTTATACATAGAATTTAAATCTACATACTTTTGAAAGTGTCTGCCCCTAATATTCTTTCTAATTGACCTTTCCACTATCTCCTCTAGTTAAACTTATCTAAGGATTGCCTCTGAAGTCTTTTGAGTGATTAGATATTTTTCCGGCTATCACTCACATGCAGATAAGAAAGTACACATTACTAACAAACTTCTTACCTTTTCCTCTTATCAGTGTATCCATCTGATTCTTATCTGATTATTTGTACATCCTCTGGAAGAACCCAGAGTGGTATGAATTTGCTTCTTTTGTGCATTGACCGAGACCCAGAAGTTTCCTGAGAAAGTCTTAAAGGCTGTTGGCTTCTTGCTGTTTAAAACAGGGTCAGAAGATTAGCAGTGGCCCTGGAAACTTGGTATTGTGACATGCCTAGCCCTAGAATCTGCATTTGAACAACCTACTTCTTGGGAGATTTGCGTGCACTTGAAAGTAAAGGAAATGAGATCTTGTAGGACCTGATTGATTAGAAGCAAACCTATTAAAATCCAAGTTTGTCTTCGAGGATAATATTATTTCCAAGTCCAGAATATTTATAAAATTGGAGTATTGTATTTTTAATAACCTATGGAACCACGTGTGTGTGTGTATGTGTTTTCAGAAACCCCTGAGAAATCTCAAATGGATCAAGAAAGAATTCCCATCAGGCTCTTTCTCCATCCAAGGACCTAAATAGACTCTCAAACCAACACTCGAAGCTATGTCATACCAAGGCGCAGTTATAACCTCATCTGAGTGAGAACTTAACATATTAGAATTATCCAGGTAGCTTTAAAATCTCTGCTGCCTGAGACTGGAGCAATAGCACAGCATGTAGGGCATTTGCCTTGCACGCTGCCGACCCGGATTCGATTCCTCTGTACCTCTCAGAGAATCTGGGAAGCTACCAAGAGTATCCCGCCTGCATGGTAGAGCTTGGCAAGCTACCTGTGGTGTATTTGATATGCCAAAAACAGTAACAATAAGTCACAAAATCGAGACGTTACCGGTGCCTTCTGGAGCAAATCATTGAACAATGGGATGACAGTGCTACAGTGCTACAGTGCTGCCTGTGTAACACCCAGATCTCTGTTTTCTGAAGCTCTTGGTTGTGCTTCAACTATCAGGACTTCACAGTCATCAGTGATTCCAGATAGCATCTTGGAATAACCTGAAGTAACCTTGCGCTACTCTTTTGGCCTCCCGGTTATTCTCTTCTGGACTTCTTTTTATTAAGTCAGATGCTGAAGTCTTCTGATGAAAAGATAAACTTTCTGCCAGAGAGTGAACAGCATTTTGTGAAAAAAAAAAAAAACCCAACAGATTGGGTAGTCTTTGCTGAGCTTTCAAAAGTGTGAGAAAGCTACTAACCCCCAGATCACTTTACTCTTATCTAATATTTCAATAAAATACACATAAGCTCAAGCAGCTGCTCTCAGAGTGCCTACATCACCAACAGAGACCACCAAAACAGCAATAACCAGGAGAGGGATATTGGCATCAGTTTCCCTTTCTTTATCCCATACATGGTACAGAGCATGCTAGCAGTCTAGTTGTCTGTGTAAGTACTAATGTTTATGTTGCCTCCTATATTCTTCTAGAAGTACCTAAGAACAAAGAGTAAAAGGATTTTTTTTAAGTTTCAACAGAGTCTCCTATTGCAAATGTCCTTTGATCTTGTCAATAATTTTGTGCGATGAGCAAGATGTTCATTATAATTCCCATTTGCTATGAACTAAATTAATGGTGGCCTCATAACATTCAATTAATAGTCCTAAAACCTTGGCCTCTGGCCATAGTGAAGTGTATGGTTGACTTAAGGATCTTGAGTAGACTCACTTATTCAGGATTGCCCTGGTGGGTCCTTAGTGAAATCACATGAATCTTTATGAAAAAGAGATCCAGCAAATTTTGGCTCACAAAAAATAGGGAAAGAAATGCAAAGTGAGGGACAGAGATTGGACTGATGTGACCCTATTCCCAGAACACCAGCACTCTTCATAAAATTAAAATTTTTCAAGGGCTACCTTGTAGACCCTTGTACCTTTCACCCTATAAAATTGATTTTTTGCATTCTAAACTCCAGAATTCTTTTGGAGTTATTTCTTTTTATTTCAAAACACAAAGCTTTCAGTAATTTGTTACAATAGCTTCAGAAATGAGTAAAACCTCTTGTCTCCAGATGCATCATTCTTTCCACCAGTGATCACAGCATGCCAACTGTGGATAAGGTCACTGGTATCCTCGAGAGGGAATAAGTTAGACTTGGTCCCTCATCGGTGAAGCTTTTATTCAATGAAGTAGACAATAATAAGTCTGCTTGCTAATGATCAGATAAAGAAAGATGACAAATACCAGGGAAAAAATTAAGCAAGAAATGAAAGAAATTGTGCCTGGGACCAGGGCAGTGGAAGGGGCAGGTGGAAGAAGCAAGTGGCATTATCTACATGGCAATGTAGCAATGTCTTGGAAGGTGACATTTATTTTCAGGCATCAACAGAACAAGAAGAACAAATCTGGATAAATTTTCACAAAAATCCAAAAAGAGGGGATAGCCAATGCAGGCAGAAGCCAGGAGGGTTGAAGGGAGCTGAGGATAAGTGTAAGAGTCACCACATCTGGCAAGAAGGCCATATGGTGTCAAAAAAGGGAGTGACTTTTATTTCCAAATCACAAGAATCCTGAATAACACTTCATCTCTTCATATTTGTTGTACACAATACACAGAACAAGGAAACAGAACAATAGAAAGAATACTTGCTTTCTCATGCTGCCTCCTCCAAAATAGTTGTGTATAAATAATTTGAGCCATAAAGTGAAAGAGGAGGTACCAGAATCCATATGCCATGGAGGCTGGTCTTGTAGGCTGGAGTTCTTCTGAATTCTACCATCTTTTGTTTCAGGCTGAACTCAGAATTTCTGAAGGAGGTAACAGAGATTTGCTTTTGGTGCAGCCGTGTCATATTCAGGACCAAGGATTGCTACTTGCTCTCTCCACAGAGGAAGAAGAAGCCAAAATGTAGGATGAGACCTCAAGAAGATGCTGGGATCCTGCACACAGAAGTCATACATTTCCACAGGTCATTTCCAAACCACCTCCTGATGGAAGATATTGCATATTTCAACTTGTCATTTAATAAGTACAAGAAATCATCAGCTCATATGATCTCTCCAAACTCTCATGTTACCCTCATGTTGAGTAATATCTCATAGTTGCCTCTAATTCGTCCTCAGTGGGCAATGATGCCCAAGGATATCTGCATATATGGTTTCAAATTACCAACAGAGTTAATCACTTCCTCTTGGTGGCCCCTAAAATTGTTGTTACTTAATTTTAAATACCTTGTATGTCCCACAAAAAGTCAAAATCAGGAAACTCAATGTTTATCAAGGGATGGATAGTGAAAAGAGGAGATTCTGAATTAAATTTATTTTCTATGCCTCATGTTAAATAACTTGAGGGCAAATAGAAAAGAGAGTTTTCATCCATATTCTTCCACTGTATAGTCCTAAAATTTGTTGGTATTATGTTCCTTTTGCTCCTTGTCATCCCAGTTATGTAATGACTTCAGGAATGGTGGTTAAACTTCAGGATGTCAGACATGGTGTTGGTTAGTTTACTCAATCCTCTATCTCATGTGGGACTAGGAGCAATGGATGTACAAACACAGAAAATTCTGGGACTATGATTTAAGGAGCTCAGAATATTGTTGTGGAGAAGGAAGTAACCCCCTTCAAAAGAAGTCGTACCAAGGAGAAAGGCCAAAGAGCTGGGCCTGGCATGCACACGGTCCTGGATTTGAGCCCCAGCAGTATATGGCACATTGATCACTGCTGGCTATGGGCCATGAGGCTTCCAGCACAGCTGACCAAAGCAGCATCAAATTATCTAACTGGAACACTGAACCCTGACAAAGACCATTTGGTCATTGCTTGGGTGGCTTCCTTGACCGAAAAAGAGTACATATAGGAAGGGAAAAAGAAACAGTAAAAGTCTCAGTAATGAACCCCTCTAGGATTCATGAAAGCAGGTTGTTGGGTCCACCCAGCATTCTTATTGCCATAGGTCTGGGGGGCAACTGAAAAATGTGATTCCAACACAGTCTCATGCCTTGGTGACACTGATGACCCGAAGACCACACAATGAGCAGCACTGCATAGCAGAACTGCAGAGAAGGAACAATGAGGCATCGAAGCTGCCTAGAACCCTTGAATTTTTGCCATAGCACATCACTGGTGAGAAAGCATGGAAGGATCCTGGGAGTGGTTTTCTTGTTTCCAACATTACTCACACTCATGCTAGCAGAGCATTATGGTGGCAGAACCCTTTTCCTTGACTTCCAACTCACCCTAGACTCATGTTTTTGAAAGTAGAAAATTACCAAGGGCAGATGTAATGGCAATGTTAAAGTGCCATAGAAGTTCCTAAATGCCAACTGGCCAGGCGTGGTATCAAGGAGCTCGTGACCTGCATGAGCTCCTGGGCTACTCTGAGGAACCAGGTCAATAGCCTCTGCATCCTTTGCACATTCATCAGGAATTAGACCCAGCACCTGGCACTGCGGCCACATCTCTTCCCCGTGCCCCATTACATTTCCCTAGCAGTGCCCACAGCACAGAGAAGGGAAGAATCAGCTCTGAGCGATCAGCAGCTGCTGTGCCTCCCAAGCATGCTCATGGGCTCCCTGTGGCACTACAGGACACTCCTCTACCCCCAAAAACTCTCTCCCACTCCATTTCTGAGCTCCTCAGGACTTTTACTGATGCCTCCCCTCTGGAGAGGTTTTGAATTCTGGTCCTGGTGTCTTAGGCAATTACAGACGGATAATGGACTCCAGAAAAGCCTCCAGGCCGAGACATCAGAGGAATAGTCTGTGGCCCTGTGATTCTTGTAGGGTGCCTCCTGAAACCAGTTAAACCTCAGTGGCCACTGCTCTGAGAAGCTCTGTGTGAAGGTTAGGCTGAGGGGAGGAAAAGGTGAAGCAGGGAGGAAGAGCCAGCATCAGCCTCGGTCAGCAAAACGTTGAGCTCACTTCTGCAGCAGGAGAGTAGCTCTATCAATATTCTTTGGTTTGACTTTTACTTCTACTTCTGCCTTTTATTACCCTGGTAAGACTTGATTTTCACTGTTGCCTTTTACCCAGCTTGCTATGTTTCTCCAACATTCTCCAAATTCCCACTTAAATGTGGGTCATGGTTATAAATACAAACCAACCCTGGTCTGCTCTCATTCACGTAGGGTGCTGAGGGCAGTTGGCTATGGCTGTATTAGAGACTCGCCCTGAACTGGAAAGATAGTTCAGGGGTAGGACATATGAATCCAACTCCAGTTTCCTGCTTGGTGCTGCATGGTACACAAAGCATCACTCATCTATGACCATTGGTGGCCCCTGACACCACTGGAGTGTCATTCGTGATCCCCAGCACTGATGACCTAAACATCACCACAATCTCAGGCTCTAGCATTGAGCCACTGACAGAAAATCATGCTCCAGGCCCCTTGAATTCTGCCTGGGAAGCCCACCTCGAAAATAAAGCTATCACCCAAATTTAGTGACTTACAGAAAACAGTGTTTGAAAACTATGAAGTTGTGATGCTTTTGGCAAGGATTTCAGTCCAGGCTCCCAGGTCTGTGTGATGTGGACTGGACTGGGGAGCTGTCTTGGCACTGAAGGAGCAGCCAATATGGGCTTCGTCATGACTGACCCCTCAGCTGAAAAGTTTCATATCTGAGTTTTCCTGCCTGGGGAACACTTCAGCCAAATGTCTTTCCTCTAGGGCTTTTTTCTCCAGTCAGCTAGCAAACACTTTTTCACAAGGTACCTGGAGTCAAAGGGGTGAGACTGGGGGTGAGGGAGGGAACTTGCAGATTAGTAGAGGGAAGTCAACACTGGTGGTAGGCTGATGTTGGAACATTGTACACCTGAAACTCACTATGAATAACTGTATAAATCATGGTGATTTAATATTTCAAAAATATTTAATGTACAAGAGAGTTTTAAAAATCACCGTATCAGTGTATCACTGTCATCCTTGTTCATCAATTTGCTCGAGCGGATGCCAGTTTGAATAAAGAAAGTAAGAAAAGTAAGAGAAAGACTGACAGAGCCGGAGACAGCTCTCAAGTGGCAGAGCATGAACCTTGCAAATGATACCCTGAGTTAGATCCGGCCCCATGGGACATGACTTCCTCCAAGCACAGCCTGGTATCCCCCGCAAAATTACACCTATGCTGCCAGGCTCAGTATGGCTGCAAAAGATCCCTTATTTAAAAGTAACAGCAGCAGAAACAATAGTAGCTGGCCACAATTTTTATTCCCAGAGGTTTTGTTTCTCCTGTTGTGGTGTTTGTTTGCAGAAAGGCTCCCAAGCAGTTTTCAGGGCGTTAGGCACCATTACTGGAGATATTCTATCAACCTTTCTGTAAGAGTGAACACTGAACCCAACAATAAAGAGCTGCTTATGTCCTGAGGTGCCAGCTACCACCAGGGCCACTGTGGCAGGGCTCACAGGTCTCAAGGGCCACGCCTAGCTGTGTTGTGCGTTGAAAGGGTCACATCTGCTGCACTTTGAGTGTGGATCCCAATACAGATGCTCCTGACCAATGACTGAACTCCCCAATTCCTCAGAGCTTCTGTCTAGGATGCAGGCAGGAACCTCTCTGGGGAGTGGCAAAGACTAAGATCTGCTCTGGCCTCATCACCCTCCAAGAGGGATTCACAAGAAAGAAGCAAAGGCATCCCTGGGAATTTGTTAGCCATGTCTTGCTCCCATGGGAAGGGAGATAATTTGCTGTAAGAAGAACCACAGCTGTCACTAAATTATGGAAGAGGTGCAATGCTGAGACTGCGGCTCACACTCTACAAATACCTTCTCTTTTTTCCTGGTGTTCTGGCAGGATACAGTGCTGCCCATCCCATGCATAGGTGCTCCCCATACTAAAGAGACATCTGGAGAAATAATCTAAATAAATCATGACATTTATTAGAATTACAGGGAGATTGGAGAGCAGGAGGTTGATTGCGTTGAGCAGAGGTGATGGGTTGTCTGTAATTCTGCAGACACATAGAGAGTGAAAGTGATCTGGGCTGCCTCTTGACTTTGCATCAGCAATTCTATCTCTAAGACAGAGATGCCGTGCTCTGAATCAGACTTTCTACCCCAGGTGGCAGAGAAAAATCAGCTTCATAGAGAACTGCCAGACTCTGCCTTCACCATAATTCCACATAGCATACCCCGGTTCCAGGCCTTGAGCCTCCTGCTCCATATTTGCCTCTGCCCAGCTCCTGAACAGTCCTATACCCCTCAAGGGAAAGATGCCTCCATGAATCCCTGAGATCCCCCTCAAACCCTGAAGTCCAGCTTTGATGCAACTGCCTGAGTTTTTCACTTAAAAGTAAGGGCTTGATGATGTCATCCCTGTTACAATTCCACATCAAGAGCAGAAAGAGGGCCTGGACTGATATGCAGTAGGTAGTGCATTTGCCTTGCACTTGGCCAATCCAGGTTGTAACCCCAGCACCTTTACGGTCACTAAAGTACCACCGGGAGTGATTCCTGAGTGCAGAGGCAGGAATAATTCCTAAGCACTGGCAGATGTGGCTTCAAACCAACAAACCAACCAAAATAAACCAACCAAACAAACAAAATCAGAAACAAATTCATTCTCCTTGGCATGTACAACTGTCCTGCCATACTTAACCTGGCTCTTTCCATCACGCATCACACTCCCTTTGTTAGATCGCATACTTGTGCTCTCTTAAGCACGGACAATGCTGGGAAATCTATGCCTTTACTATTATTATTCTTGCTTCTGGTGCAGCTTGTCCCTCCTGTTCTGAGTGGCTAATAACCTGCACCACCCCTTGGATGCGGAGAGGGATCCCCTGGAGCTTGCACTTGATAGTATTTGTGGAGCTATGATCTAGTTCAGGTTGATCTTGAAGCCATCTCTGATGTGGGGCCTCCAGAAAGTGGCCCCCATCTAACCTCCCTAAAAATCCGATGCATGCCTCTAGAACTGCACTGTCCAAAATGAGTGTCATAGGCCACACATCACTGTTGAGCACTTGAAGTGCATATAGTCTAATTTAGTTGTGTGGTTAAGGGTAAAGTGCACAGCAATTTCAATGATGTGAAGGGAAAAATAAATGCAAAAGAGCTCGATAACCTTTATATTGATTATATTTTGAGATGACAACATTTGAGATAAGTGGGAAAATTAAGTATTTTATTCAAATTAATTGTATCTATTTTCACTGCTTTTAAAGTGGCCACAAGAAAAATTACTCTTTATTTCTTTATTTGTATTTATTCATGCTATTAATATTAGATTTCATTGATTTAATGAATTTATACTTTCAGAACTCCTCACTATTAGTTGTAATCTAAAGCCAATGGTCTAACTTCTCAAAAACTCAATTTTCTTCTTTATGAAATGTACAAAATATTATATATGTATCTATCGTTATATATAATTTAAATATAATTATAACATATATATACCTTTTAGGGTGACAGTGAAAAAGTGATTGTACAACCAATGCTGTAAGATCCCTATGAGTGTGACTTTGGTTGCATTACATAGAATTAACGGGTATAATGGTAGCTTCGAGAGTTGTATCCAGTTATAAAACCTGGGTTCAGGGCTAGAGCAATAGTGCAGCGGGTAGGGCATTTGCCTTGCATGGGGCCAACCTGGGTTTGATTCCCAGCATCCCATATGGTCCCCTGAGCACCACCAGGAGTAACTCCTGAGTGCATGACTCAGGAGTAACCCATGTGCATCGCTTGATGTGACCCCAAAAGCAAAAACATAAAAGAAACCTGGGTTCTCACATGGTACCTGACGCTGAGCCTGTGTTCCACACACAACATCTACATCCTTGGATTTCCTTTTCCATCCTCCTAAACAGTATGCATCTGAAATTTATCATTCCTCGTCCACTTGAAGATTTTCAGCAACCTTTGAGCCTCTGCTCCCAATCTCCACACTAAATCTGCCTCCACCCTACTCTCGTACTCTCACAAATATCCTGACATGCATCCCTGTTGGGATCCTGTGGGGAGTGGCCTCCCCAGGAATCATGAATCATTGTGTGAGCTTCTATTGTTGCCAAAGTTGAGCAACTAAACAGATGATTTTGTTCAGCTATTTCTGGGCCCTATTCAGAAAAAAACCTTTAAACATTTTCTCCAAACATACACTTCTAAACCAGCAGCAATTCATTTTGAATAAGCGTTACTCAAGTTGATTCTTGAGGGAGAAAAGCCCAGGATATGAGACCAAAGAGATAGCTCAACCGACTGGTGTGCAGACCTTGCATTGCAATACTTATCCAGAGTTTGATCCTCAGCACTGTGCAGCCCCCTGAGAACCACTGGGTGTGGTCCTGCTGGCACATAGCACTGCCAACCACATCAGCACATAAGTGGACCAAGGATTAAGCCTCCAGATTCACACAATTGGGTTGAGAATTGCTGGAATGACTCCCAGGCCTCCTGAGAACTTCCTGGGAGATTCAAAGCCCAGTGTCAGTAAATACCATTAGAATTTGATTGAGTTGACAACCTGACATTGATGCCCACATTAGGTCTTCTGCCACCACCTTCCCAAAATCAACGGGATTCAAGTCCAGGCTGAATAATCTCTTTACACGCAGGTCTCTACGCCCATATCTTGAGCCCTCTTTCTGAGAGCCTGAGTGTCCGCTTTGAAGAGAAGAACCAGTTGGAAATATCGGTAAAAATTGCATTCAGGGGACTTAAGAGATAGTAAATGCATACCACTGGCCCCAGTTTGAAACCCAGGCACCATGTGTAGTCTCCCGAGCACTGTCAGGGGTCACTCCTGAGCACAGAGCAAAGACTCAGCACCTCTGAGTGTGACCCCACTCTTCTGCTCCCAAATAAAAATATAAACCAGGACCCAAGATATAGGAAAAACTCAAAAGTGAACTTCAAGAGTTGGAAACTCACCCCAGGTCTCCTGCCTCCAGACCAGTGTCCTAAAGGGGCACCTTGAATGAGAAACATTCTTGCTCGGCTCCCACTCATCAACACACAGATGAAGACAAAGGACACATCTAAACAGGTGCCACACTGCCTAGAATATTTTGTGGGAAAACTCGCTGGTCTTTTAAGCATTCTTATTGTAGGCACAATCTTTCTCAAGAGCAGAGGGTTTAATATGAAAGGGATGGTGGACATGTGATATGGGATATGGGATGGAGATGGAGAAGAGTGGTCACTGGGAAAGGGATGCCATGTGGGTAGAGAGGGAGGAGAGGGGCAAATGTATCTCCTTAGGGATCAGAGGAAGAACAGTTAAATAACATGGTGCTGGAGGAAATGAGACTTCCTTAGTCAATCATTGGTTTTAGTTCTATGCTTTTCCTATATACAGACCCTTGCTTGACCTTACAATCTTGCAGTCTCCACTCTAATACCACAGGGTCTTCCTACCCCTGTTCAGACACACCCTGCTCATATATAATAATTTATATACAAATGAGTGTATGCATGTTTTATGTGTGGGTGTATGGTGTATGTTTGTATGTATGTATATGTCTGTTTATTTACCCACACCCTCCCTTGCTAAACAGAAAATTTCACAAAGATAAGATATGTCTATTTGCTTCATCCTTATAATCTCAGTGCCTAGTACAGGGCTAGGTTCACAGAACGTGCTCTATGCATAGCTACTGAAAGAATGAGTTTATGGATTAATTAATGGCCATATCCTTGAACCTCAGTTCTCATTTGATATCTGATCTTATGACAATCTTGCATTTTCTATACTATTTCCTCCAAAACTTTGACACTTTTTGTACCCCCAACCTGGGGAACATCCTTCATACCACCTTTCTCAAGTTCAATTTGTGACTATAGCTAAAAAAAATGAACCCACAGGTCCATGATTTCCATTATTCACCTGTGTCTCTCACCTGGGGTCTGCTATGCATCTCCCCACAGAGGTATTACCTAACAGTAAGGTTGTTTTTAGAATATCTCTCTATGTACTGCTGCATTTGCACAAAAGAGGATTCCACAAGTCATAGAGAACTTCTCTGTCTGCTAGAACCTTCACCCTCCACCATGAACAAAATAGCATGCACCATGATGCTTATATTTAGACCAAAAGAGATTTCTCCAGACTTGACAAGGTCATATGATGTCATTTCACTGAAGTGGTTCCAGAGATGACAAAATGAAGAACATTCACAGAGATTGACTTTATCCCTGGAGATGCTGCAAAGCTTGACAGAATGGGAGGCAGGGGTAGGGATAAGCAGGAGCTGGAGGTGGGATGGCAAATCAGACTCTGCCTGCATAGGGTGGCTTCAGCAATAGTGTCCCCTGGGTCATATCATTGTTTTAACAAACGCAAGCTGTTAGTCATGTCTAAATATAATGAGGAAGACATTGCACAGAATTTTTCAACAAAAATTCAAAAAGTTGGAACTCATCATATTTCAACCTGGCCTGATTTTACAATCAGATGAAAAAGCTCTTCATATCTGAGTCTTATATTGACTATCAAAGCAGCAGTTCTGAGTAAGAGGCAGCAAGTTCACTGTGCTGAATTTCCCACAGCAGTGTTCTTGTAGGTCTTCTGGTAAAAGAAGACAAAGTCAGTGCATCAGCCAAGTGACTTCAGGGGAATGAATCATGAACCCCAGGCCAGTCACTGATTTGGGCTGACAAGAAAAGAAAGGCAAAAATCACAGCTCTCTGTTTGCTCTCGTGTGCTGAATTTCTTCTCTGGGGTGGTATTAGTTTCTGACCTACAAAAGTACATCAGAGAAGTCTAGTTATAAGCTCTGTGCCTGTCACTCATTAGTTATCTGACTATAAACAAGGGACTGAGCCTCTCTGTTCCTCAGTTTCTCATTTTTAAATGGGGATGGGGGTAATAATAGGAGTTTTCTTAGAACATAGTCAAACAATTACTAATTTAGCAACATGTTATGGACACTGTTCTTAAGTTCTTAGGATCATTTCTTAAGATGGTGACATAAAGATCCTGGCATAAATGAAGTTATATTTAAATGTATATAAATTAACATTAAGCCTAATAAATTAGTAAATTATGTATTATGTTAGAAGTTGATAATAACTACAGAATGAAAACGTAAAGCAGGTGGTGAGGTGGTGTAGAGAAAAGATGATTACAAATTCTTTCCATTGAGAAGAAAGATCAAATTTCCAACTCCTTATATAAGAGATTTTTATGACCGCGAGCATGTAGCCAAGTGCTAGTCTGGGAGTTGTATGACAATGTCAAATGAAAAATCTTACATTTTTCTTCTGTATCTTGTGAAACTCTGAGTCATACGTGTAGGTGCTCTAGTTAACCATCCAACCCAGCATGGCCCTCTAACCATCCCGTGCCCAGATAGCAGGCATGGTGAAGTACTCTGAACTGTCTACACCAGACCATCCACCTGCTAATTGCAGCTAAATTACCTGAACTGAATTAGAATGTAGAGTAGAAAAATTACCCAGGTGTAACTGGCCTGAACCACTGACCTACAAAAATCATGAGTTTAAATACAAAATGTTTTATTTTTTTAAATAAAAATTTTATTTTATTAAATCACCATGTGGAAGATTATAATGCTTTCAGGCTTAAGTCAATAAGCTTATACAATGCTGAAACAACCATCCCTTCACCAGTGTCCATATACCACCACCAAAAAAAAAAAAACCCACACAGTAGACCTCCCATCCCACCCCCTCATCCCCCGCCTTGTACTGATAAGTTTCACTTTACTTTATGTTTACTTTGGTAACATTCAATATTTCAACACAAACCCCACTATTATTGTTAGGAGTACCCCACTAGAGTCAGACCTATTGAAACACAAAATGTTTTAAATAAATTGTGTTTAAGTCACTAAATTTTGGAATGACTTGTTACACAGAAACAGAAAGCTAGAATATCATGGTAAGGAGTGTTTGGTAGAACTGTGTAAATTCCCTGATCACCATGGAAATACAATCCCCAGGGAAGTAAAAAACACCAAAACAGCACACCCTGATCCAGTTGCCACAAAATGGCAGTAAATATCATCTCCACTAATATTTCTCACAAGTCTCTCCTTTCAAAAGAAACTTTCAAAGTCAGAGTTTTGTGCTTAGTACCATCAAAATGGTTTTTATATTTTTATACATGGGAAATAGACATTGATTTTCTTCTTGAAAATTGCATTCCCAGAAATGAGCAGGTGTGGAGAGGAGGATAGGAGAAGGAGAGAACACCCAGAGCACAAGACGGTCAGGGACAAAGCTGACAGTTCTTTCTTCTGCTCTTGAACTTCATTCTTCCAACCATTCACACCCCATTCACTTGCATACCCTTTCATACACAAAAATTCCAGGCTGTACTTTATTTTATTTTATGTTTGGGAGGCCACACCTAGTTGTGCTAGGGCTTACTCCTGGTTCTGTGTGTCCTCCTGACAATGCTGGAGAACATTACCAGTGCTGGGGATTGAACCCAGGTTGTCTCCGTGCAAGGCAAGCACCTTATTGACTGTACTGTCTCTCCAATCACAGGATGCACTTTGAAGGACAGAGAAGCTTTCTAGCTACCATAACCTTAAATTACTCCTAGGAAAACAAGTAAGATTGTGTCTCATTAATTTTCACAGAGTTCTCATGAGTCCATCATATGAACCCTATGGTTATATATGTCTATAATATTCTCTGCTTTTCTTAGTTTTAAATATTAAAGAAGAAAAAAATGTTTGCAACTAAAGAATGGAAACTACTAGTAAATCTACAAAGAATGGAATTTTCTTGGAAGAAAATGAGAAGAGCATTTTTTATTCATTAATAAGGCATTCATTTTAAAAAGCATAATCTTAGTAAATAATTCATGTAGTTTAAAAAAAGGAGAAAAGAAAGAACAAGGCTTGCCCAAAAAAGGTGAAAAACTCAGGTAGTCATTATAATAAAAAAATTAAAAGCTGTAAGATGACAAGAGTTATTTGGAAATATGGATTAACTGTAAATGAAGAGTAGGGGAGAATTAGGTGAAAAGATGTTATTTAAAAGAGTAAGTGCTTTTTCTAAGATAGACCATATGCTTGGCCACAAAACATACCTCAAAAGAATCAGAAAGATAGAAATTGTATCAACTCTCTTTGACCATTATGCACTAAAGATAGAAGTTAATCACACACAGAAGCAACATACAAATCAAACACCTGGAAATTAAACAACTCAGTGTTGAACAACGAGTGAGTCAGGAAAGAAATCAAGGAAGAAATCAAAAGACATTTGGAAACAAATGAGAATGAAGGCATGAGCTACCAGGACTTGTAGGAACCAGCTAAAGCCTGTTGAGAAGGAAAATTGTAGCTCTGCAAGCATTTCTCAGGAAGGAAGAAAGGACCCACATAAATAACCTGACCACACAGCTCAAGACCTTAGAAAAGGACCAACAAAAGGAGCCCAAACAAGGCAGGAGGAAGGAAATAATACAACTTAGAGCAGAAATGAATGACACAAACACCTAAAAAACAATCTGAAAGATCAATGAAACTGAGTTCTTTGAGAAAACAAACAAGATTGATAAACCACTAGCAAGACTCACAAGAAAAGAGAGAGAGATAACCCTAATAAACCAAATCAGAAATATGAAAGGGGGACATTACAACAGAAACCAAAAAAATTCAAAAGATCATCAGAAATTACTTTGAGAGTCTGTATGCCACGAAACAGAGAACCTAGAAGAAATGAATAAATTCCTAGATTCTTATAATTTCCCAAGATTGAGCAAAGAAGATTTTGGAATACCTGAATAGACCTATCACCACCAAGGAAATTGAAACAGTCATCAAAAGTCTTCCAAAAAACTAACGCTCAGGTCCAGATGGATTCATTAGCAAATTCTTCCAAACATTTAAAGAGGATCTATTGCAAGTCCTTTTCAAGCTTTTCCAGGAAATTGAAGAGACAAAAACTCTCCCAAGCAGTTTCTATGAGGCACATATCACACTAATACCAAAAAAAAAAAATCAAACAGAGACACCACAGAAAAAGGAAATTACGGGCCAATATCCCTGATGAACACAGATGCGAAGATCCTCAAAAAACTATTAGCAAATTGAATCTAACACCTCATCAAAAAGTTCATATACCACGACCAAGTGGGATTCATTCTGGGGATGCAAGGATGGTTTAACATTTGGAAACCAATCAACATAATCCATCATATCAACAAAAGAAAAGATAAAAACCATGTGATCATATCAATAGATGCAGAGAAAGCATTTGACAAGATCCAGCAACGGTTTATGATGAAAACTGGATTTTGAAGGAACTTTCCTCAATATAGTTAAAGTCATCTACCACAATCCTATGGCAAGCATCATCCTCAATGGGAAAAATCTAAGAGCCTTCCCTTTAAGATCAGGGATGAGACGAGGATGCCCACTCTCACCACTTCTGTTCAATATAGTACTGGAAGTACTTGCAATAGCGATTAGGCAATAAAAATATATTCAGGGCATCCAGATAGGAAAGGAAGAAATCAAGTTCTCACTATTTGCAGATGATATGATACTATATTTAGAGAACCCTAAAGCCTCTACCAAAAAATTCCTAGAAACTATTGACTTGTATAGTAAAGTCCCAGGCTATAAAGTCCCAGGATATAAAATCAATACCTCAATGTCCATGGCTTTTCTATACGCAAATAATGAGAGGAAAGCGACATGAAAAAAGCAATCCTGTTCACAATTATGCTTCAAAAATCAGGTACCTCAGAATTAGCTTAAGTAAGCAGGTAAAGGACCTGTACAAAGAAGACTACAAAACGCTACTTCATTAAACAAACGAGGACATGAAGAAATGGAAACATATCCCCTGCTCATGGATTGGGAGAATTAACATTGTCAAAATGGCAATACTTCCCAAAGCATTATATACATTCAATGTGATCCCTATAAGGATACCCATGAAATTCTTCAAAGAAATGGATGAAACACTCCTGAAATTCATATGGAACAACAAACCCCCACGAATAGCTAAAGCAATTCCTGGGGAAAAGAAGATGGGAGGCACCACATTCCCCAACCTCAAACTCTACTACAAAAGTGTTAATAATTAAAACAGCATGATACTGGAACAAAGGCAGAGCTGCAGACCAAGGATCAGGGTTGAATATCCTGACACACACACTCAAATATACGATTATCTAATCTTTGATAAGGGAGTAAGAAATGTGAATTGGAACAAGGAATGCCTCTTTAGCAAATGGTGCTGGCAAAACTGGACAGCTACATGCAAAATAATAGGCTCAGACCTCTACCTAACGCCATGCACAAAAGTCAGATCAAAATGGATTAAAGACCTCAACATCAGACCAGAATCCATAAGGTCGGTCAAAAAAAATCCATAAGGAAGACAAGGTCGGCAAAACCCTCCATGACATTGAAGCTAAAGATATCTTCAAAGATGACACGCCACTGGCCAAGCAAGTGGAAACAGAGATAAACAAATGGGACTTTCTTAAACTAAGAAGCTTCTGCACCTCAAAAGAAACTGACTAAAATACAAACACAGTCTACAGAGTGGGAAAAAATATTCACCCAATATCCATCTGATAAGGGGTTGATATCAAGGGTACACAAGTCACTGGTTGAACTCTACAAAAAGAAAACATCCAATCCCATCAGAAAATGGGGCGATGAAATGAACAGAAACTTTCTCAAAGAAGATGTGCAAATGGCCAAAAGGCACATGAAAAAATGCTCTTCATCACTAATCATCAGGGAGATGCAGATCAAAACAACAATGAGATATCATCTCACATCACAGAGACTGGCCCACATCCAAAAGAACAAAAGCAACTGGTGTTGGCTGGGATGTGGGGAGAAATGGACTTTCCTTCACTGCTGGTGGAAATGCCAACTGGTTCAGCCCTTTTGAAAACAATATGGATGATTCTCAAAATATTAGAAATTGAGGACCCCGAGTGGCCGCACAAGAATGGCTTCTCTGTTCCCGAACGTCCATGATTCCGGAAGCTAAATAACTACTTTCGGTACCCAGCAGCTTCTTGCAGAAATGCCTCCAGACTGTGAACTAAGCTACAGCCCCATGCCGCCCCAGGAGGGGAAAGGTTTTTCTCTCTTGGCCTTTCCTTTCCCCAGCAGCGTGGCAACCGCCATCTCATAAGGCCCACTAAACAGAGGTACAAGCTTGCAATGATGCGACTTCTGGCAGAAATTTCTCTGGACTTAATTACTAAAATACCAGAAATCCAAAACCGCGACCTCATATGCTGTTCATTCTCAGCAATGGAAAACAAATTATCAAATGATGCCTTTTCGGCAGGTCTGATTGTTGGGGGGAAATTACAAATAATAATAGTGAGTTTTCTGTTCAAATATTGAATGTAATCAAAGTAAAGAGAAAGTAAAATTAAAATCATCAGCCACACAGGCAGAGGTGGGGGGGTGGGACGGGGGTGGTATAAAGGGGTTCTTGGTGGTGGAACATATGCACTGGTGAAGGGATGGGTGTTTGATCATTGTATAACTGAGACTTAAGCCTGAAAACTTTGTAACTTTTCACATGGTGATTCAATAAAAAATAAAATTTTTTTAAAAAAAGATTAGAAATTGAGTTCCCATTCGCTATGTAGTTACAAAGTAGTTCATGATTAAGTTTTAGTTATACAATATTCTAACACCCCTCTCTTCACCAGTGTATATTTCCCACCACAAATGCCCTCAGTTTTCCTCCTGCTGACATCCCCAGCCTACCTTTATGAAAGACATTTTTCTTCTATCTTTCCCTACTTTTTTTTCTTTTAGAACTGTATTCTACAACGCTGTTACTAAAAGGGTAGCACATGCATATCACTTTACCTCATTTCAGAACTAGGCTCTTGTCCAGAATGATTATTTCCAACTACTATAGTCATAGTGGTCCCTTCTCTGTCCTAACTGCACCCCACTACTGCCACCTCCACCACCATTTGTGGTAAGCTCTTGCCATGGACCAGTTCTCCTAGCCCTTGTTTCTACTATCTTTGGATATTATTCTCATTCATTTTTAAAATATCCTGTAAATGTCTTGGATCAGTGTATGCCTGTCCCTCTACCTCTGACTCATTTCAGTCTGCATGATATTCTTCATGTCCATCCACGTATGAGCAAGTTTCATGACTTCACTTTCCACTGTGTAGAGGTTCCATAGTTTCTTAACTACTCATCTGTCCTCAAACACTTGCATTGTTTCCAGATTCTGACTACAGAGAATAGGGCTGCAATGAATAGAGGAGTGTAGATGCCTTTTCTGTATTATGCTTTTGGGCCCTGGGTATATTCTCTTCAGCATATTGATGGGTCACATAGAAGCTCAATTTCTAGTTTCAGTTATTTGAATGCCCATATTATTTTCCAAAATGGTTGAACTAGTTGACATTCCTACCAGTGGTTAAAGAGAGTCTCTTTTTCCCCACATCCACACCAGCACTGTTGTTCTTTTTGATGTGTGTTCTCTGTGATGTGTTGATATGTATTTGTTAGCTTGATTTTTATCTCCCTGATGATTAGTGATGTATAACATTTTTTTTCATGTGCATTTTGACTATTTGTATTTCTTCATTGGGGGCTACAAGTTATCCTGATGCAACAGGTAAAAAAGGGTTAGCTCAGGGGTATAATATTTTGAAGTGGCAAGTATGTACAGACAGGTTTGAAAACTGTTAGGCCATAAGTTCCAGATGTCTTTATCATTGCATCTTCATGAGTACCGTTGCGTCTAGCCTAACATTACATGAGAAGGTGTTCAATATACATTCATAAAGTGAGAATATAAATTAATGAACAGCAATGAAATAGAGCCCTTTTTGTTCTAAGATAATGGATATTACTACAGAGTGGAGGAACGTAAGACTGAGAGCTTAGTCAGTGCAAAAATGATGAACATAGACATCAAGACTAGCCCCAAACAAAATATCTTTTTTAAAAGAATTGATTTATTATTTTTATTTTAAAGCAAAATTTTAATTTGTGATGCTATAAAATTTCTGGAGTACAGCTTCACACGTATGTGTATAAACCTCACTGCACCTACCACCTAATTTCTAGTGTCAACACACAATCAAAATGATACACTCTGGTCTCCACTACCCCTTTCTTCCCTTTTGTCTGGTAGTTACCATAGTTCTCACATGGTCAAGAATTAGTTTTGTTGTTGTTTTATTTTAATCAATTAGTGTGCTTTGATTACTTATGTTCCACATATAAATGGAAACTTCTAAACATTGTCTTTTGCTTTACTTTATTTAGCATTGTAATCTCAATTTGCACCTATCTTATTGCATCTGTAACAAAAGCATTATTTAGCCTGTTCTATTGGCATGCAGAGTATGATTCCATAGAGTACATACACCATAACCTATCTGTTATCTAGTGGTGGATATTTGATTCACTCATATTTGAGCTATTATAATGATGCTATGAACATAGGGGTGCAATATCCTTTTGAAGTAATGTTTTAACATCCGTTAGATAAATACATATAGTGTATTTTTATATAAAATAGCATTTTTATTTTGTAAGTAATTATTGTACATAGAGACTTTACCAGTGTACATTCCCACTAGCACTGTACTTCCCCTCTATACCCCTGTCAATGTGTTGTTTCTAATATTTTGTGTAGACCCCTCTTTAAATGTGTGTGGTGTATTGCTTTTTGATTTTTTATTTTTCTGTAATAAGTGATACTGAACATTTTTATATGACTGTTTGCCATTTTCACATCTTCTTGAAGATATGTTAAATTAGGTCTCTGTCCATGGTTTTTATTGGTTTTCTTGCTCTTTTATTGTTGAGTTTGTGTGTGGTCTTTGGATATTTTTAATAATGACTCCTTGCCATTACTGTGGTAGGCAAATGTCTTCTGATTTATATGTCATGTTTTATGATTTGTAATAGATCCTTTCATTGTATAAGTTTTTAATTTGTCGATAGTACAGCGGGTAAGGCTTGCACGTGGCTGACCCAAGTTCGATTCCTCTGTCCCTCTTGGAGAGCCCAGCAAAGCCTGGCAAGCTACCCATGGTGTTCGATATGCCAAAAATAGTAACAAGTCTCACAATGGAGATGTTACTGGTGCCCGCTTGAGCAAATCGATGAGCAATGGGATGACAGTGATAGAGTGATACTGTTTGCATACTTTTTCAAAGCAAAACATTCTTGCCTGAAATGAATCAAGAAGTGGAAATGTCCAAATGAAGGCGCAATAATCAAGTCCAGATGAGAAGTTAATTGTCTGTCCACATAGTATATGTAGGACTGCCACCTCTGGCTTCATAAAGGCACTAGAAATTACTCTGTTGAGTGTACCTTGGTTATATTTCAGACTTCCCCATTCAAAGTAAGTTATTCTTGCTCTCCACATGCTCCTGCCAAGCCTCACCCTTGAATGAATCCACAGAAAAACCAGGTATGCGGGACTTGTGACTGAAAACTCCAGGTTCAATGGAACCTGGCATGGGTGACCTTCCCCCATGTACCCCTATTTCCAGCAACTTGGCAGTCACACCCACAAGCCACCTATGGCTGGCGCCAGATAATTTCATCAATGACCATGATCCAGAGACTCATAAATTCTCTCATAAGAGAGCATAAAAAAACTCGCCATAATAGTTCCCTCAGTCCCCACACCAGGCTGTTTTATTCAGGGCACTCTGGATGGGGGTGAATGAGGCCCCTCCCCGCCCCATGGGCCTAGCCCTGGCAGTTGAAAACCTCCAGAATTGAACTGCCGCCATGCTCACAGCCACTCTCCAGACACTCGAACCGAGCCTCACTCATGAGTGAACCTATTCCTGGACGTTCATACCTCACACCACTTATATTCCAAGAGTAGCACACCACATTTGATGGGGTTTAAAATGAGAGATGAGGGGCTGGAGTGATAGCACAGCGGGTAGGGCGTTTGCCTTGCACGCGGCCAACCCGGGTTCGAATCCCAGCATCCCATATGGTCCCCTGAGCACCGCCAGGGGTGATTCCTGAGTGCATGAGCCAGGAGTGACCCCTGTGCATCGCTGGGTGTGACCCAAAAAGAAAAAAAAAAAAAATAAAATAAAATGAGAGATGACCAATCTTAGAGGGAAACATATTTTTACATATATTTAAACATGTTTGTGATCTCTTATAGAATGGTTCAATGGCATTTTTCATTATTTCATTTTTCATTATTTCACTCTGGGTGAAATAAACAAGCTTTACGGACTTTCCTCTACGACAACTTTTTTGAAGCACTTTTCAGGAGTTTATTCAAAACAAACAATACAAAATGAATTATTTTGGTCCAGCTTTGGGGCAGGGGATGGAGTTTTGGATGGAAATATCTGAAATATGGTGGTGGGAAGGTATAATGGTGGCAGATGGTGTTCAAATATTAAATGTAATCAAACAAGGTGAGCTACTCTATAAAAATAAAATTAGATTAAAAAACAAAGTAGAGTGTTGTCACATCTTTCTTTAAATTTTGCCTCTAGCAACTATGTATTATGTGCTGTAGGTGGAAATTTCTACGAGGGTCCAGCTAATTGGTGGAGCTCCATTTAACCCATGAGTTGCAGCAAAAGGCAGCCACCTATATCTAACCTGGCTACAGATGCATATCACCTGCCCTTCTAGTGAGTACCTGGAAGAAACAGTGAGCAGTATTTGCAACCCTCTCCCACCATTTCCCCAATCCTTATTTCTATATTCCTTCTTATCTTTGTTCATTTTTCCATTTAATCTTTTCCATATACCTTTCCCCTGTCACATTTTTCTGCTTCCTTTTCTCTCTCTTCTTAGTTCTTCATGTCCTGAGATCTCACCTCCACTTTGAACAAAACCTTCCTCAGTATACATTTCTATTTTCTGCTGGACAAAATAGTTCTAAGTGTAGACATGTCCTTGAACCTCCCATCAGGGAGGAGGGATGATACACAGCTTTATAGAATAAAGAACTTCAGATTGCCTTGATTACTCCTCAGAGAAACTTTAGAACTTGGGACATTTTGAATTGACATAAAAGAGCTTCTGGCAAGGTTACGGGAGCTATTTCAGACCAGACTGGACTTTAATTATCTCTTCTGTTCATATATTGGCAATTCCTATAGGAGAACTCCAGTCTCCCTGAATTGGTAACAGGAGGGTTGCTTTGTCTCCTAGCTACCTCAGAGTGATGAAATGATGTGAGGGAGGAAAGTGATAAAGGATACTCAACAACTGGTTCTTCCAAAGTCTTCAATATGCCTTAATTAGCCACTGTAGTTTCTAACTGTGTGCTGCAAGTGAGGGGGAAATACTCTAAAGGGTTGACAGTTACCAGTTCAGGCTTAACCTCAAAGTAGTCTAAGAACATGCTCACAAACATGCATTTGCCAGGACTAACCCCTAAATTTTATAACTAAACTCTCTAAAGGTGGAGTCCAAGCAGACAGTCCAAAGCCCTTCTGTTAATCTCTGAGATTTATTTCTCTGAAATAGCATCATATCCGGAAATGACAGGACTTTGAGACTGAATGAATTGATTTGAAATTGGGAGGGGGTTTATAGTGTTTCTGAGGGTGGTGCTGGACAGTGCTTGGAAATGCTGTGATGTCAGAGATTCTGTGCATGCCATGCATGCACTCTAGCCTTTCAATCTACCTAATAGGACTTAACAAATCATTGAGTCTAATTTATAGGGAAGTCTTTGGTCAGTGTTTTTGAACCAATTCACATATCTAAACATAATAGTGCAAATAATAGCCAAGGCATATAATGTTTTGCGTACTCTTCATTTCTAAATGACAAAATAAATGGCAAAGTATCAATTTCTCTGTTCTTGTGGACTCAGTTTTCCAAAGCACAATTTAAGTCTCATAGTTTCTGCCTCCTTTCTTATTGTACCTGACATATGCTCTAAACTAGATGAACAAGAGTGCTATGAAGAAAGTATCTCATGATATTTTTCTTCTGCCCTCGCCCAACAGTAGTCATTTCTTTGGTTGTATGACCATAATCAGGATGGATTCTTCTCTCCCATGCCATCAGAGAGAATGAGAGAACGTGCTAATGCTGTGGACTTAACTCTCCATATGCATCCTAGGATTATGCAGTTGTGTTCCTCTGTCCAAGAGTGGCACATACATAAGCAAACACAAGAAAGAAAATACTCTTGCTCAGATCTGCTTTGGAGCAAACCTGTTCACTTGGTAAAGTAGATCTCAGACCCTAATCCATAACTTGGGAGTTCTACTAACAGGGTAGTAGAACAGGGTAGGTATTTTTAAGTTCTGATTTGAGAATATCATACCCCTTATAGATAACAAATAGCTGCTGTGGTTGAAGCTAACTTATGTTTATCTTTGTGACCACTTATCCTCTACTCTTGAATTAAAGTCACTGTCTTAAACTTTGATGCCATCCTCTCTCATTTGGTGATTTTTGTGAGATTCAGGAAAATGCTTCAATATATGATTATGTCAAACTACATGTAGTATCATGGCCATGTTGAACATACCTTGTTGCCTCTTTCAATGTTCGCTATTGCCAAACTGGACTTTGATGCCAGTTTATGGCAGAGATCATATTTTTTAAAAATTCTGACAGCCACCAATCATCTAAAATTCACGGACACACTGGTACCCTGGTTGAAAACTCTGAGCATCCTCAAGAGGGACAAGCCATGTACCTGACCTGCCAAAACTCTGGCAGTTATACCCATGCCCACACACCACCACTGCATCCATGCCAATATAGCTCAACCCCATGATTTCACTAATATTTTCTTCAGACACCAAACTGCAAAAATATTTAAGATACCATGGTGCCCAGACTGAAAACTCTGGGTTCTTCTCAGAGTTGGGGCAGACAGTCTCTCTCCTTCCACCCCCAACCACTATACTTCTAGAAGCCCAATCCCCAAACTTCTAGAAGCCCAACTCCATACTTTTAGAAGCCCTGGAAGCCACGCCCACCACCTCCCATAGTCACCACCATATCAACTCTTGATCAGACCAGACCATACATCCTGAAGTATTTGAAAACCTTCTAATTCTTCAATTCTGAAATTCCAGTAGGAGCACAGCAAATAAGATGGGAAAGTAACATCAAAGCCAACTAAACTCAACAAACAAAAGTAAAAATGCAGAAGGCTCTACTAGCAACAAACAGCATAATAAATCCTTAGAGAAGGATTTATGATGAGATACAGCAATTTTCAAATTAAAAATTGATTTTTAAAAACTGATTAGTTTTAAAATTGGAGTTTTGAATTATCTAATCAATTTTAACACTAGAATTATATCATTATGTCTTTTTAATAAATTAATTTTTATATTATAAGATCATGATTTACAAAGATATTCATAATAGATTTTCAAGCATATGCCACCAATCCCACCACCAGTGTCAACTTTCTCCCACCAGTGTCCTCAGATTCTTTCCCATCCCCCAGTCTACCTCTTTAATGGACAAGTTTTTAAGTTTAGTTATTGTAGTTTGGCTCTCAAGCTTACAGTTTAGTTGACTTTTAGTTAATTTATAAACTTTTAATTTGCACACACATATACACACACATTTAACACACCAATGTGCTGATATGACACTGATGTGCCCCAGTGCCACTTGACTCAAAAAGCATCACATCTCTGAGCCCACGCACTGAACTGTCCAACCCAATTGACAGAATTGTCAGAAGTGTCCCTTTACTAGATAAAAGAGATAGAGTGGAGGCTTGTGAGTTAATGTAGGCCATCAATTCTCACAATGCACTATGTATCACCAGTTGCACATAGAAAATTACTATAACTGCTAAGTATCTTCTGAAATTATAGTGGTAGAGCTCAACAATCCTGGAAATTCTGAAGGCCACCAAAATCTGAGGGCACTCATTTAGACTTACTAGAAATTGGGAATCTTTTTATGCCAAAGGCATGTTGGATATTTATTACATTTACAGGACATACAATATAGATAGATAGGTTGTGCGTAGGTCTATTATGTCTAACCATGTGATCTTATGAGCCTTATATGATTCATGTTCCTCCATATATTAAGCAATGAGACAGTCACTGTTCACTGTACCATGATCTGAGAGAAGACAGAGCTTTCCCCCAAAGGTGGAGGTGGTAGGTCCTGGTGAAGAAATGCAGGGAGGGTAATGAGTGTGTTTGCATTAATGGAATAACAATAAAATATCCATGTGGGCAGCCCTGAGAAAAGTAGAGAATCACAGAAAAGTGGGTACAAAAAACAGGAAAAAGATCAAAGGATGAGATTGCAGGAGTTTTCCCAAACACACACCAATTTAATGTTAATGTTATTTTCTGTACCCTTCCCAATGGAATGTTTTATTTTTGCTTGTATATCCTTTTGTTGTTGTTGTTGTTTTGCTTTATTACCTTTTAAAATCTTCTGCCAAGTTCCTTTCTGTGTTCTCCACTTCTTTGGGCACTAGTTACTGTGGAAACAATGAGGGTCCAGTGGGGTGGTATTAGAATACACCCCACTGTGCAATGGCTGGTAAACATACAAATACTTTTATTCTTTCATAATTCAATGTGTCACATATCACTGTCATGCTGTTGCTCATCAATTTGCTTGAGTGGTCACCAGTAACGTCTCCATTCTTCACTTCCACGTTCAGGGTCAGGGGAATGATGTCCATTATTGTTACTGTTTTTGGCATATTGACTATATTACGTGTAGCTTGCCAGGCTCTGCCATGAGAGATTCTGCATCACTATCTTCTGGGAGCTTTGTTTTATAGTCTCTGGATCTTGGCCGTTGATCTTGGCCATTGATGAGAATACTTGGCGCTGGGGGCAGTTTTTGGGTGTGACTGCCAAGCGATTGGAACAGGAGGGATCTGGGTGGAGAAAGCCCAGTTCTGATCCAAGCAGACCTGGAGATCTCAGCCACGGGTCCCACATACCTGGGTTCCTCTGTTGGTTCCTTCATTCTTTTATAATTATTATAATAATTACTATAAATTTATAGTATTTATAAAGTACTATTATACTTTTATAATTATTGCATATAAACATATACAATTGTGAATTCCAGAACTTTAGGGAAATTTCTGATAAGGGAAAGAACTTTCCAAAGGAATGAGAACATTGTGAAGAAATCATCTTGTGATCTTTTTCTTCTGGTCTGTTTGTTATTTATTTATCTGCATGGGAAAAACATCAAAAAGGAATATTTTCAATATTGTAATATTTTGTTCTTTTATGAAGTCGTAAGTCTTATTAAATGACTTTAATAACTACTTTTTACTGTGAGTCAATACACAAAAATAGAAACAACTTTTTCCAGAAAGAAGCTCATTGAAGTTAAAAACACTAAGCTAAGAAAAGAAAATCAGGATTAAGCACTTAAAGATAGTGTAATAAAACTTTCTGAATATTAGACTTCATAGGAAAAAATGTTAACTAATTTTTTAAATTCCTTTTTTACTGAGGCAAAACTCATCTTACAAGAATATATATGTTTGTGCCAGAGTGATAGTACAGCAGCTGACCTGGGTTCAATCTCTGGCCATATGGTACCCTGAGCATCATCATCATCATCCCGTTGATCGTCGAATTTCTCAAGCAGTCTCAGTAACGTTTCCATTCGACCTAGCCCTAAGATCTTAGAAGCCTCTCTCTACTCATCCTTCCCAACAATGCCGCACTAGAGGCTCTTTCAGGGTCAGGGGAATGAGACCCAGCTTTGTTACTGGTTTTGGCATATGAATACGCCATGGGGAGTTTGCGAGGCTCTCCCATGTGGGCAGCAAACTCTCAGTAGCCTGCTGGTTCCCCCAGAGGGAGAAGTAGGCTATAAAATGTCCGAGAGCTTGACCGTTGATGGGATTACAGGGCGCCGGGGGGTGGGGGAGAGGGGGTTGGGAGGGGTGGGAGGGGGCAGTCCCTGGGTGTGACCGCCTAGCTACTGGAAAATGGGGAAATCTGGAAAATGGGGAAATCTGGGCGGAAGAGGCCCAGACCCGATCCAAGCAGGCAAGCAGGCTTGGAGGTCTCAGCCCCAGGTCCCACACCTGGACACCTGGGTTCCTCTGCCGGTACCTTCATGTGTGAGGCTCATCTGAACATGTGGAGAGGGGCCTTGAACATGGCTGTGGCTAAGGCTCCAGAGGTCTTTGGCCATTGGAGCTCTGCTCGGGGCGGGGAGGGAAGCTGGAGCCCATCCCCTCCAAGGGGCCCCTGGGAAGACAGCCAGGCACGCAGGCCAGAGACTCTCTGTCCCCAATAGCATCATCAGGAGTAATTCCTGAGTGCAAAGCCAAGGTAACCACTGAGAAATGCTGGGAGTGACCCACCAAAAATAAATAAATAATATTTTTAAAATAAAATAATATATGTAGTAGGGGTACTATGTGACCATATAATGTGCTTATGTCTCCCCTAAAGTGCCTATATCTCTCCATCATAGCCCACTGAACTCTTAAATCATGTTCCACCTATTGATTGATAACCTCAATTTTGCCTTTATAGTCTAAGAGTTTGTTTTCATTGGATATTGTCTATTCCTTTGCTACTTTTCTTTATATAGCCCACATTAGTAATACCGTTAGAATTTGTCTTTTTTATTCTGACTTATTTCACTTACTACAACACACTACAATTTTATCATATTATAGTAATAGGCAAGGTCTCATGTTTTCTTATAATTGAGAGATGTTCCATTATATATCAATATATCATATCTTCTTTATCCATTCATATGTTATTGGGTACTAAGTTTGTTTCTAGAGTTTGGCTATTATAAATGGTGTTGGAATGAACAAAAGTACATGTATATCTTTTCAAATTAGTTTCTTTTGCATATTCTTTGGATAGATACCCAAGAGTGTAATTGTTGCTATACATAGTCATTCTATTTTTAATTATTTTAGAAATCTCTATACTTTTTTCCGTAGAGTTTGAACCAACTTACATTCTTAACATTTATTATATATTCCTGTTCTTTCAGATTCTAACAGAGGAATTCTCCACAGAGTTTGTTGAGATTTCTGTCAAATATTATTTTTGGAATAAAATAGTATCATAATATGGAAATATAGTGAGACATGTGTAAATGACTTTGTTTTTCTTTTTTATAATTTCATTTTTATAAAGTTATTTCACAATATTTTATTACATTTAATATTCGAACACCAATCCTACCACCATTACATCTTTGCACCACCATATATAGGATGTTTCCATCCCAAACCCCAAACCATGTTCCCAAAGCAGAACCAAAATAATTTATTTTGCTTTGCTTGTTATGAGTAATCCTCTAAAAATGACCCAAAAAATGTATCTTAGAGGAAAGTGTGTGAAAATTGTTGTATTTCAGCCAGAAGCCACTAAGCCTTTCTATCAGAGATTAGTAACATGTTGTTAAAGGTTGAGCCTTGTGTGCTAATTTATATATATATATATACATATACCTGTGTGTATGTATGGATGGATGTATAAATATATTTGCCGCTAAATTTGGTTATCGTGCTGCTCTTGGAATATTAGTGGTTTAAAGTATAAAATGTCTGAGAATAGATTCACTTCTGGGTGAGGCTCATCTGACCATGTGGAGAGTGACCGTGAGCACGGTGGTGGTTGAGTTCTGGAGGTTTTGGGCTGCCAAGGCTGGCTCTGTCAGGGTGGGGAGGGCCTCAGCTCTCGGGTTGCCCCAATGAAACAGCCTGGTGCGGGGTCTGGAGGCATATCTATGGTGTATCATTCTGTGCTCTCTTCTGAGAGATTTATTGTTCAGTCTCTGGATCATGGATGTTGATGAGATTATATGGCAACAGAGGCAGTTTTAGGGTTGACTGCCAAGCAATGAACTTGTTTTTCACTGGTTCATTTCTTAGCCATATAAACAAATACATATTAGAACCCAAAGGACAGTATTATAACTCTATCAACAAAGCACTGACCCACAGGAACAGGAACTTAATTCCTTGTGTACATCTCAATATACCCATTGAAAGAATAGAATATAGCTCTTCTTGAGAACTGTGTATATTGCTCTCTGCAACTTGTATACCCATGCTTAAGAGACTCAGTGAGCACTTGCATGGATATCCAAACACTCAGGACTAAAATTCCCTAGAGTTTTTTTGTCTATACCTTAAATTCTCTCAAAGATAAAAAATTTAAAATGATATCGTGATTCTTGGTGGTGGAATATGTGCACTGGTGAAGGGATGGGTGTTTGAGCATTGTATAACTGAGACTTTAACCTGAACGCTTTGTAACTTTCCACATCGTGGATTAATAAAAGAATAAAAAAAATTTTAAATGAGTTAAAAATTATACTCAAGATTCAAAAGTTAATTAGTATTAAATTTTCCCCCTAATTTACAAGCAGGATATCCCAGTGTGAATGTCTCCCAAGGATTTTCAATAGGTTTCTTTGAAAGGCACTCTGGTTCATTTCATCCACTGCTGGTGGGAATGTTGTCTGATACAACCCCTGTGGAAAATAGTTGGAAAGTTCTTAGTAAACTTAGAATTGAATTGCCATGTGATCCAGCAATTCCACTTATTCTGGGGCATCTACCCCCAGCATATAAAAACCCTCTTTCGAAAGGACATATGTACACCATTATTCATTGCTGCACTCAGTACAATAGCTAAGACATGAAATAAACTTAGTTGTCCAATGAAGGATAAATGGAAAATGTGGTGTATATAATAATGCCCCAAAGGGGAGAGACAGACAGAGAGAGGGAGAAGGAGAGAAAGAGAGAGAGAGAAGGATAGTGCTTGCCACAGAGATAGAATGGGGAGGGGAGGAAACTGAGGACATTGATGGTGGGAAATGTACACTAGTGGAAGGAAGGATTTGGCAACACGATGACTGAAATCTTGTATTGATCAGCTTTTTAACTGTATCTCATGGTGATTGGATAAAAAAAAAGAAAGAAAATGTGATATATATGTACACACAATGGATTTGTATACATACATATACATACATACATACATATATATACATATATACACACACTATGCATTTGCAAGGAACATAAAACCAAGCAATTTGTTGCAGCTTTGGAACTGGAAGATATGTTGATTGAAGTAAGCCAGAATAAGAAAGACAAACAGGATGATCTCACTTATCTGTGGTATACAGAGTACTAGATGAGTATTGTAGTGAAGGGGGGATGATTAGATCATCCTTAACTCCAGTGTTCAGATAGAGGAAGGACAGATAAGGAAAGAATCAATAGAGGAGGAGGAGGAGGAGGAAGATAGGGATGAGGAAGGAGAAAGAGGAGAAAGGAGGAAAATGAGGAGGAGGAGGAAGAGGAGAAGGGGGTGTAAGAGGAGGAGGAGGAGGAGGAGGAGAAGAAGAAGAAGAAGAAGAAGAAGAAGAAGAAGAAGAAGAAGAAGAAGAAGAAGAAGAAGAAGAAGAAGAAGAAGAAGAAGAAGAAGAAGAAGAAGAAGAAGAAGAAAAAGAATATGATGAAGAAGAAGAAGAAGAAGAAGAAGAACAACAACAACAACAACAACAACAACAACAACAAGGAGGAGGAGGAGCAGGAAGAGGAGGTGGAGAAGAAGGAGAAAAAGAAGACGAAGAAGAAGAACAACACCAACACCAACAACAATAACAGCAACAGCAACAACAACAACAATAACAATTAATGTGTGAACAGGAGTCAGGGCTTCAGCTGTATAGGTGAGTGATCCAGCCAAATACCCAAAACATAGACTCAACAAAATAGAAAATATGAGATCTAAGCTGCAACCATTGGAACTTTGTAATATACCCGTGAAGTTGACAGGTGGAGGATTGGTTGAGAATTGGGGGTGGGAATGGAATATGGCAACATTGGTGGAGGCAAGTTGACACTAGTTGAGGATTGGCATTGACAGTGTGTAATGTGAACTATCAATAACTTTGAAAATCATAGTTCTTGAATTAAAAGAATTTTAATCACATTCATTCTAGAAAAAGTTGGCCACCTCATCCACTATATTTACATTTTTGTTTTAAAATGCAGGAATATACAAGACCCTTTTGATTGTGGGACTCCTAGTTCATTGTTCAGTGTTAATGTATATCAACCTGCTCAATCATCCAACCCACTAGGAAATATTTCCTCCATGTTTCAGGTGAGGAAATGTTTTAGTTATGCTCAAATAATTAAAGTAACATGTATCTTGTCACACACCAAGTATTAAATAGGTGCATTTTTCTCTCAGAGCATTAGTTGGAATGTATGAAAACATATGAGTTATTGATTTACACAGTAATACTCTGTAATATATTACCCCAAATTTAGTAGTTTTTTTTTAATTAAAAAATATGTGTATTCCAACTCAGAAATTTATAATCAACATTTATTATGACAGTGCCTAGCTGACATAAGTAGTTCTCCAAATATGTGTTAATTAATATGTTAATTAATAAACATTGATTTTTTATTTATTTATTTATTTTTTATATTTAAACATATTTGTATACATCTATATGTCAATTTTTTTCTTTTTTTATTTATTTTTTTATTTAAATTAATTAATTTATTTTAAATTCGTGAATCACCCTGAGGGCACATTTACAGATTTATACACTTTTGTGCTTATGCTTCCCTCATACAAAGTTCGGGAACCCATCCCTTCACCAGTGCCCATTCTCCACCACCAGTAAACCCAGCATCCCTCCCACCCTCCCCGATCCCATCTCCCCCCACCCCACCCTGCCACTGTGGCAGGGCATTCCCTTCTGTTCTCTCTCTCTAATTAGCTGTTGTGGTTTGCAATAAAGGTGTTGAGTGGCCACTGTGCTCAGTCTCTAGCCCTCATTCAGCCCACAACTCCCTTCCCCCATATGGCCTTCGACTACATTATAGTTGGTGATCCCTTCTCTGAGTTGCCCTTTCCCCAGAATGTGAGGCCAGCCTCCAAGCCATGGAGTCAACCTCCTAGTACTTATTTCTACAATTCTTGGGTGTTAGTCTCCCACTCTGTTATTCTATATACCCTAGATGAGTGCAATCTTTCTATGTCTGTCTCTCTCTTTCTGACTCATTTCACTCAGCATGAAACTTTTCCTGCCCATCCACTTAAATACAAAATTCGTGACCTCCTTTTTTCTGACAGCTGCATAGTATTCCATTGTATAGATGTACCAAAGTTTCCTCAGCCAGTCATCCGTTCTAGGGCATTCGGGTTTTTTCCAGATTCTGGCTATTGTAAATAGCGCTGCGATGAACATACATGTGCAGATGTTGTTTCGATTATACTTTTTTGCCTCTCTGGGATATATTCCCAGCAGTGGTATTGCTGGGTCAAATGGGAGCTCAACCTCTAATTTTTTGAGAGTCGTCCATATTGTTTTCCAGAAGGGCTGAACCAGTCGGCATTCCCACCAGCAGTGTAGAAGGGTCCCTTTCTCCCCACATCCTCTCCAACAGCGGTTGCTTTTGTTCTTTTGGATGTGTGCTAGTCTCTGTGGTGTGAGGTGGTATCTCGTGGTTGTTTTGATCTGCATCTCTCTGATGATTAGTGATGTAGAGCACTTTTTCATGTGCCTTTTGGCCATTCGTATTTCTTCCTTGGTAAAGTTTCTGTTCATTTCTTTGCCCCATTTTTTGATGGGGTTGGATGTTTTCTTCTTGTAGAGTTCAACCAATGCTTTATGTACCATTGATATCAACCCCTTATCTGATGGGTATTGTGTAAATATCCTTTCCCATTCTGTGGATAGTCTTTGGATTCTGGTCACTGTATCTTTTGCGGTGCAGAAGCTTTTTAGTTTAATGTAGTCCCATTTGTTGATCTCTGTTTTTACTAGATTGCTTAGTTCTGTGTCACCTTTGAAGATACCTTTATCTTCAATATCGTGGAGGGTTTTGCCGACCTTGTCTTCAATGTACCTTATGGTTTGTGGTCGAATGTTGAGGTCTTTAATCTATTTTGATCTGACTTTTGTGCATGGTGTCAGGTCAAGGTCTAAGCCCATTTTTTTGCATGTAAGTTGTCCAGTTGTTCCAGCACCATTTGTTGAAGAGACTTTCTTTGTTCCACTTCACATCTCTTGCTCCCTTATCAAAGATTAGATGATCATACATTTGAGGTTGTGTGTAGGGATATTCCACCCTGTTCCATTGGTCTACGGCTCTGCCTTTGTTCCAGTACCATGCTGTTTTAATTGTTACTGCTTTGTAGTAGAGTTTGAGGTTGGGGAGGGTGATGCCTCCCATCATCTTTTTCCCAAGAATTGTTTTAGCTATCCGTGGGCGTTTGTTGTTCCATATGAATTTTAGGATTGCTTGATCCATTTCTTTGAAGAATGGCATACTTATAGGGATCGCGTTGAATCTGTATAATGCTTTGGGGTGTATTGTCATTTTGACAATATTGATTCTCCCTATCAATGAGCAAGGTATATGTTTCCATTTTCTCATGTCTTCTTTTATTTCATGGAGTAGCGTTTTATAGTTTTCTTTGTAGAGGTCTTTTACATCCTTGGTTAAGCTGATTCCGAGGTACTTGATTTTCTGGGGCACGATTGTGAATGGGATTGCTTTTTTCGTGTCCCTTTCCTCTGCCTCATTGTTTGTATATAGGAAAGCCATGGATTTTTGCGTATTGATTTTGTAGCCTGCAACTTTACAATAAGTCTATTGTTTCTAAGAGTTTCTTAGTAGAGGCTTTGGGCTCCTCTAGATATAGTATCATATCATCTGCAAATAGTGAGTGTTTGATTTCTTCCTTTCCTATCTGGATGCCCTTGATCTCTTTTTCTTGTCTAACAGCTATCGCAAGTACTTCCAGTACTATATTGAAGAGAAGTGGTGAGAGTGGGCATCCTTGTCTTGTGCCTGATCTTAGAGGAAAGGCCCTTAGTTTTTCTCCATTGTGAATAATGCTTGCCGTAGGCTTGTGGTAGATGGCTTCGACTATCTTGAGGAAAGTTCCTCCAAAACCCATTTTGGTGAGAGTTTTCATCATGAACGGATGTTGAATCTTGTCGAATGCTTTCTCTGCATCTATTGATATGATCATATGGTTTTTATCTTTACTTTTGTTGATATGATGGATTATGTTGATCGATTTCCGGATGTTAAACCATCCCTGCATCCCCGGGATGAATCCCACTTGGTCATGGTGTATGATCTTCTTGATGAGTTGTTGGATCCTATTTGCTAGTATTTTGTTGAGGATCTTCGCATCGGTGTTCATCAGGGATATTGGTCTATAATTTTCTTTCTTAGTGGTGTCTTTGTTTGCTTTTGGTATTAGGGCGATGTGTTTGGGAGAGTTCCTGTTTTTTCAATTTCCTGGAAAAGCTTGAGGAAAATTGGCAACAGGTCTTCTTGGAATGTTTGAAAGAATTCACCAGTGAATCCATCTGGGCCTGGGCTTTTGCTTTTGGGGAGATCCAAATTTAGTAGTTTAAGTGATTTTAGCACAGCTAGTAGAGCATTTACCTTGCACATGGCCAACCCGGGTTCGATTCCTCCATCCCTCTCAGAGATCCTGGCAAGCTACCGAGAGTATCTTGCCCACATGGCAGAACCTGGAAAGCTATCCGTGGTGTATTTGATATGCCAAAAACAGCAACAACAAGTCTCACAATGGAGACCTTACTGGTGCCCACTTGAGCAAATCGATGAGCACTGGGATGACAGTGATACAGTGATCTTTTAATTATATAATTGTTTCTGAGTTTGTGGAAGCTCTGGATCTTTCTTCTTATATTAGTCAGGACTGTTCATGTACTTAGTCTCTTGTCTGTCACACTTCATCTGGAGTAAATGATGATGTGATATGTTTCATGTGTAATACACCAGCACGATTGCTCCAGGGATTTTATGGTTGTTACAAGAGCTCCAATAGAACAAGTCCTAATGCAACACATTTTTCAGGGATCTTCTTTTTCCCATATACTAGCAGCTCACTGGCCAAATGATGTTACTTAGTTTAGGCAAGTTCTAAGGAGTGGTAAAATGTTCTCCCACAATTAGAAGAGATAAAATGGATACCCTCATTGGAAAAAATCTCCATGAGTGAAGCTCACATTCGCAGCATCCTTTATACCTCCAAGGAAGAAAACAACCCTGATAATCAGACTTTTATTGTTTTTTGCTTTTCAGATGTATTTCATATTATGACTTTTGCTTATTGATTGGCATTAAAAATAAATCTGGTTTTCCTCTAAACAATGAAGAAATGAATATTTCTTGGCTGATTTATCAGCCATATTTCTTTGGCTGATTCTGTATCACTGTCATCCCATTGTTCGTCGATTTACTTGAGCGGGCACCAGTAACATCTCTGTTCCTCCCAGCCCTGAGATTTTAGCAGTTTCTCTTTACTCATCTTTCCCAATGATTGGAGGCTCTTTCAGGGTCAGGGGAATGAGACCTATTGCTACTGTTTTTAGCATATTGAATATGCCATGGGTAGCTTGCCAGGTCCTGACCATGCGGCGGGATACTCTCAATAGCTTGCCAGGCTCACTGAGAACATTCTGGGCATTGAGTACAGGGACAAGGAGGAAAAGGTAGGCTACAGGTGGCACTGGAGAGGGCAGGCCCCACACCCTGGTGGGGGTGGACAGGTCACCAGTAGAGATGATAGCCACGGAATCCCAGGGGTGACGGGGTGACTGTGCAGACCTGGATGACCCAGCCTCGGTCAGCCCTCCCCTCCCTGGGAAAGAGATCTGTGCTTTCTTGGGGCATGGGGGCACCCTTGGAAGGCTCCTCCACACCAGGGGCTGTCTCCTTTTCCTGGAGGGAGTCCAGTGTCCTCACATGGGGGACTTTTTCTGCCAGTCTCTAGGTGCCTGGTAAGTATGGCTCTTGTTTGCATTCTCGTTTGCATCTTTTGCGTTAACTACTGTGGCCAAGTGGGTAAGAGGAGAGAGAGCAAGAAAAACAGCCTCAGAGATCTCTGTCCTGTGGGGGCGCTTGCCCCCCCTGAGTTGGGAGCAGGGGGGCTGGGTGTGGATGCCTCAGCGGGGACAGGGTGGGGGTTCTCGTCTCTGGCCCTGTGGGATACACCTGTACCTTCTGCATCCCCAGTGTCTTGGCTAAAAAACCATGCAGGGGAGAATGATTCCATCCTTTAGGGGTGCCTGACCAAGTATCTGTGACAGATAGCTCTCAGTGTAAAATTCCATATTTTATGCTCAAACCCTTATAAACATCTTATAGCCTAGTTCTCCCTCTCAGAGAAACTGGCAAGCTACCAAGAGTTTCCTGCCTGCACGGGAGAGTGTGGCAAGCGACCTGTGGTGTATTTATATGCCCAAAACAGTAAAAATGATGGGTCTCATTCCCCTAATCCTGAAGAGCCTCTAATTCAGCACTGTTGGGAAGGATGACTAAAGAGAGGCTGCTAAAATCTCAGGGCTAGGATGAATGAAGATGTTAATGGGTCCGCTCGAGCAGATCTACAATCAGTGGGAAGACAATGATACAATTACATATATATACATATATATGTACATATTACTCTCTATGGTTTGTTACCTATTGTCTGAACTCCATCAAATATGGTGTGGTAATTATGAAAAATGGGTAGGTATTGTCTTATAATGTGTCATGCGGTCCAGAAAGCAGCCTGGAGCGTGGCAGTGGTTGGGTAGTGGAGATAGGCTGCCGGGACTGGGTCCCTTGGGGCGGGGTGGGTTCTCACCCACCCCCCTCTGGGGTGCCCCAAGTGAAAACAGCCTGGAACAGAGTCTGGTGATTAATAGATGAAAAAGTCAAAAGTATGCAAGGCCAGCTTCTAAACTGTGGAGTAATCCTCCTGGTACTTATCTCTACTGTTCTGAGTGTAGTCTCCGATTATGTTACTTTATATTCCACAAATGAGAAGCCAGACTTGCATGCTGAGGGAAAAGGCGGCTCAGATAGAGAAGAGACCACCAAGTAAAGGGTGCTGGGAGGGCCCGTTCTGGATGGGAGATGCGGGCTGAAAGTAGACTATAGACCGAACATGATGGCCACTTAATACCTCTACTGCAAACCACAACACCCAAAAGGAGAGAGAGAGAGCAAAAAGAAATGCCCTGCCACAGAGGTGGGGTGGGGTGGGGGTAGGACAGGATTGGGGTGGTGGGAGGGATGCTGGTACCATTGGTGGTCGAAAATGGGCACTGGTGGAGGGATGGGCACTCGACCACCCTAGGACTAAAGTGCAAGCACAAAAGTTTGTAAGTCTGTAACTCTACCTCATGGTGATTCACTAATAAAATTTTTTTTAAAAAGGTGAAACAGTAACTAACTTTTGAAAACACAATATAATATACACAATGAAATACTTCTTGGTTCTAAGAAAAGATAAAATTATGCGATTTGCTGCTACAGAGATGGATCTGGAGAGAATCATGCCTAGTAAAGTTAGTCAGAAGGAAAGACACAGACACAGAATGATCTCTCTTGTATGTGGGATACTAAAGAAATAAGTAGGGAATAGCAAAAATGTCAAAAGGCAACAGATATGAAGAACTGTTCTTCAGTAGGAAGTTTACCACAGGGAGGGATGAGAGAAGGAGTTAGAGTAAGGGGAATATGGAAACAATGGAGGAGGGAAGTGGCGAGGGAATGGAACTAACTGTGTTAATGCATGAAACTCCATAATTAACAGTACTGTGACCATGGCGCTCAAAATAAGGATAGTTTTGAAAAGAAAAGAAAATTCAATATAATCTTTTAAAAATATTTTACTCTCCATTTTTCTAAGGTAAACCCAGAATTTCCTTTGGAAAAAGTTTGGTCTAAATAAAGAGCTTAGTTTCCAAATTTAAATCCTTATAAAGTCAGATATTTATATAATTTCTAAGAATCCAATCCAGACACTGTAAATCAATTTATTTCAAAGTTTGGGAATAAGAATTAAAAGCAAATTTTTCTAAATAAAAGAATTGAACTAAACTAAAAAGAACTAATTATTTCTCCTTGGGTTACCTGATGAAAACCACAGATTCCAAGAGCAAGTCAGTTGAGGTTTTAAGACATTCACATGCTCAGATGGCACCTTGCCCTTCCAACACCAAACATCTGAATGTTTTAAGTTTTATAGACCAAACATTCTGGGTGCTTGACCACATTTTTCCATTTTCCATCTTGAAAAGAATGAACACAGTCTGAGATTTGTCTCTCAGACTTCCTAACAAGATGACCTCGGATGCCTTAAAAAGGCACACAGATTGAAAAGACTATCACTACATTTAGCTACCTAAAACCTGTACATATTAGGTAATCCAGTACATAGGGAAGAAAACAATACTGAAGAAACAAAAATGGAATTTCTCATATGTTCATTAAGTATGGGCACTTTAACATGCAATCGAAACTTAGAGTATCATTGGCTCCCACTTTATACATAAGGCAAACAAAGTTCAGTGTAGTTAAATTACTCATTCAGTGTCATATTTGCAGTCTTGGAAAAACCAAAAACACAATGGCTGCCACACAGATGCAATCTTCCAAGCATCCAGCTAGACTTTCATAACAATCAGGTTTGGAGCATTGTGAAAAGAAAATTATTCTCAGTCAGTCATGTATAACCATGTATATGTGGTGTACACAAGCCCAGCTGTGCTCTTCACTTTCAATATGATGGTCACTAGGTGCTTTGGTGATGCTGAATACAATCTCTTCCGGACCAAGAAAAATATTCAAATGCTAGGATAGAAAAAAAAGCCTATTTACCAGGCTCCAATACCTACCATTATCCTTTAAACCATGGTAGGTACAGCTACTGTTCAATCATTGCAATGTCACTTCTCACTTCTCATCCCATTGATCTTTGATTTGCTTGAGTGGGCGCCAGTAACATCTCCATTCCTCTCTGTCACGTGCTAGTGTAGCCCAATGTATCTGCTCACTCCAGGAACAGTAAGAGCCTCAAACCCATAATACAGGGTTTTGACAAAGAAATCTGACCATCTTGTAGGTGGGCAGCCACACGGTCTTTTGACATCTCATGGAATCCAGTCGGTAACAGCTCTAGTAAGGCAGTCGTCTCTCAATTGCATTACGTGTCCAGCCCATCTGAGTTTTGATGCCTTGGATAATGTTACAGCATCCCTGATTTTTGATCGTCGATGGAGGTTGGAACTCCAGATTCGTTCTCTCACTTGAGTGAAACGTGATACTCCAAGCATGGCTCTTTCGATTCCTCTTTGGGATATCCAAATAGTGTTCGCATCCTGTTTTCGTAGGGCCCAGGTTCCTGAGACATATGTTAGTGCACGAAGAACAGTGGAGTCAAAAAGTTGTGCCCGGAGCCTATGGTCTTTGTCCTCTTAACCACTTCTTTGACGCTCTTGAAGGCATTCCACACTGCTCTCTTCCTCCTGTGCAGTTCTGGCGCCAAGTCGTTCCTCATATTGAGTTCTCGACCCAGGTAGACATAGCTGCTGCATTCGAAGATGTTCGTTCTGTTGAGAGCAAATGGAATGCCAGGGACTAGTTCGTTTTTCATGAACATTATTTTGGTGAGATTCAGCTGCATCCGACCATTCCACACTCACGGTCAAAGTCGGCTAGCATTTGTGCTGCTTGGCTAATGTTTGGTGCTATTAGAATGATGTCATCAGTGAAGCAGAGGTGGGGTAGTTGGCAACCATCTATCTTCACTCCCATTCATTCCCATTCCAGTTGTCGCATGACTTTCTTGAGGGTGGCACTGAAGAGTTTCAGTGAAATGGTATCACCCTGCCAAACACCTCTCTTTATGTCAATGATCACTTCCTTGTAGAAGGGTGAGATCCTGGTGGTGAATCCATAACACAGCTCACAGAGGAGCTTGATGTACTGAGTTTGAATGCCATTTGGCTAGGGCTTTGATGAACACTTCAGTCTCAACAGAGTCGAAGGCCTTTTTTAAATCAATGAATGTTGGACAGAGCAACATCTTGAACTCTCTTGAAACTTCAATGAGCTTGGTCACTGTATGGATGTGGTAAATCGTGCTGAATCCTTTTCAGAACCTGGCTTGCTCTCATGGTTGTCCTTTGTCTAGTGTTCTGCCTATTCTATCAGGATGACTCAAATGAACAACTTGTAGATGATGGACAACAGGCAGATTGGGCAATAGTTGCTGATGTCATGGATGTCTTCCTTCTTTTATAACAGAATGTTCCTGCTGGTTTTCCATTGAGATGGAACCTTGCATTCAGACAGGTAGTGTGTGAAGAGCAGAGCCAGTGTATTGATGAGTACTGGTGGCAGATTCTTCATGTGTTCAGGTCTGACTTTGTCTGGACCAGGTGCTGTACATGTCTTTAACGACGAAATGGCATGTTGGATTTTGGAAGGAAGGATGTTGGGAATGACATATACATCCTGTGGAATTTGGTATGTGGGCATGTGAATGTGACTGTCAAAGAGATCTGAGTAGAAGTCATGAATAACCCTCTCCATTGCTCTTCAGAAAGATGTGATAGATCCTGTAAGGGCAATTGGAGGCCGCCCTAAAAGCCTCCATTCTTATTGGAGAGCCCAGCAATCTACTGAGAGTACCCTGCCCACATGGCAGAGCCTGGCAAGCTACCCGTGGCATATTTGATATGCCAAAAACAGTAACAACAATGTGTCTCATTTGCCTGATACAAAAAGAGCCTCCAATATGGCAGTGTTAAGAAGGATGAACAAGGAGAGGCTGATAAAATCTCAGGGATGAACTAGACTGCCAAAATGAAGATAGACTAAAATGACTGTCCGTACTTTCAACGCATGTATGCAGGCATTGGAAGCATCCATCGAGGACCTGATGGTGCAAGCGCAGAAGATCAAGTACGACGTCATTGGTCTGACCGAAACAAGAAGGCATCAATCACATCACACCATTTTCGACACTGGAGAAGAACTGTTCCTCAAAACATGTGACAACAGAGGTGTTGGTGGCATTGGTGTTCTTGTCAACACAAACTTGGCCATGAGCATTGATTCATTCGAGTGCCTAATAACCCACATTGGACTATTACTCTTGAATAGATGTGGCTCACTGCCGGCAGTTTCTATATTCATCGTCTACACACCAACATCCAACTACAATGAAGAAGAAATTGAGAAGTTCTACATGGAGCTGGAGAAATTCTATAAAGAAGACCACACCTTCTGCAAGATCATTGTCAGTGATTTTAATGCCAAGATAGGACCGAGGAGGTTGCCCGAAGAACTCCCATTGGGACACATGGCCTAGAATGGAACGAGTAGGTGAGAGACTGTCTGAGTTTGTCATGTCGACCAAGACCATCCATGGTAACTCACGGTTCCAGAAGGCCGAATCTAAACATTGGACATGGGAGTCTTCCAGTGGACAGTTCCACAACAAAATTGACCATATCATATTCAATTGAAGGTTTTGCCTGACTTATGTCTCTGTTGTCCCAAAATTCCAAACGGGATCGGACCACCATCTCCTCCGTGCAAAATTCTACTTCACAGAGTGGGGAGAAAGGTCTGTAAAGTTTAAGTTTAAGGTCCCAGAATGACCACCAACTGGGATCTCTTTGGCACTATTGGGGCAACCTGGGAAGATGCTGCCGTTGACAACATAGACAAGAATATGATTGACTGCTTCAGTACCTCCATGACTGCCCGAAGAATGCTGAGAGTGGGAAAGCCACAAACAGATGCCTGTCTCTGGAAACTCTCGAGCTCATTCAAGAACGTGGTTTGGCACAAGCCTCAGGCAACCGCAAGCTAATGTCTGAGTTCGCAATGATGTGCAGAGAAGCAAAGAGAGAAGAGAGCACTACACAATGGAATATTATGCAGCTGTTAGGAGAGATGAAGTCATGAAATTTGCTTATAAATGGATAAACATGGAGAGTATCATGCTAAGTGAAATGAGTCAGAAAGAGAGGGGCAGACATAGAGGAACTGAACTCATTTGTGGAGTGTAGGGTAGCAACACATGAGGCTGACACCCAAGGACAGTAGATACAAGGGCCAGGGGAACAGCCCCATAGCTGGAAGACTGCTTCATGAGCGGAGGGGAGAAGACAGATGGAATAGAGAAGGGATCACTAAGAAAATGGTGGCCGGAGGAACCAGTTGGGATGAGAGATGCATGCCAAAAGTAGATAATGGACCAAACAAGATGACCTCTCAGTATCTGTGTTGCAAGCTATAATGCCCAAAACTAGAGAGGGAGTATGGGGAATATTGTCTGCCATAGAGGCAGGGGGAAGGTGTGAAAGGGGGGTTATGCCTGGGATATTGGTTAGGCCCAGGAATGTGCACTGGTGGAGGGATGGGTGTTTGATCATCGTGAGATTGTAACCCAAATATGAAAGCTTGTAACTGTCTCACGGTGATTCAATAAAATTTTAAAAAAGAAAAAAAAAGAGAGAAGAGAGCAGTGTTGACCAATGTGGCAGAAGCCGGGAAAAGTATTTGCAACACTCTCCTGTCATTCGCCAACTACAAGACCAAAATGACTGCCCTCTGACCTCCTGAATCATTGCAATATGGTTCACAATAATTATTTTAATAGTAAAACTTCTCACACAAAGGAAAAACTCGTCGAGTTTATTCTTTTTCATTTCCTTGAGAGTCACTGGAAAAACATGAAAGAGGAAAATGGGTTTGAGAGGACAGAACAAATGTCTACGTCTGGTCAGAGAAATTTTGTTTCTTTCAGCTCAGGGATTGTCTTAAGAAGCATATACATCTACCTTGAATCCTCCCAGCACCCCGTTTCCTGCAACCAGGCTTCCCTACCTGCCGCCCTAACTCCGCCCTTCCCTAATCAGGTACATGGGACCGCCCTCAGCCCTGCCCACCCAGCCAGAGCTGTCCAGCAGCGCCCTGGTTTCTGATCCCGCTTCCCTAATAGGTTGGTGGGGGCATGTCCTCTACAGCATGGGGTGTGGTCTCAACAAAGGAGGCGTGGCCTCCTGTGGTGGCCACAGTTCTTTTCCCCCTTCCCTGTACTGCACACTTAGGTCACAACCTGTATAATCTATTTCTTTGAAGAACACTCTGGCCATCTCAATCACTATATGGCAATAGTCCATTAGCTTAGCCTAATTTCACAAAAACTGTCACTGAACACAAGAGGCAGCACAAAGCCCTTCATAAAGAGATCATAGCCTCAAGTCTTCTCTAGAGTCCCTACATAAACTAGAAAGAGTGCCTGAGAGTAAGGAAGTATTATAGAAGGGGTAAAAGGCTACCATCATAGACTTAGCTCATCCAGAATCCCCACTTGCAGCAAGAGGGACTAGGGATAGAGAACTGGAAATTTCCACCTTTATAGTCCCATAACAACATGAAGAAACAGAGAAAATCCCCACCACAAAGAGAAGATGAAGAAAAGATTTCAGAAGCCTCAACAGGGGTTACCCACAAATATGACCTCTTTGATAAAGAATTCAGAGAGGAAATCTTGAAGGTGGTCAACAAACTCAAAGCAATCATGGAACAGACATCCTATAAATTAAGGAATGATATCAACACAGCATTGGAATGGTCCACCAAGAAAATACAGGAAGAATGGAGATCAGAAATTTCAAAGCTATGAACAGAAGTGAAACTAATAAAGGAATTGGTAGATGAAATAAAAAACTCAGTAGGTACCCTCAACAGTAGAATGGTTACAGCCCAGTGAGATTGAAGGTGAGCTGCAGAAAGCGTACAGGCAACAACACATACAAAAGACAACAATACAAAAGAGGCAAAAGACCTCAAGACGGCTCTAGAGTGAATCAGAGTCCTAGGGGATGACCTCAAGAGAAATGACATAAGAATCATTGGATCATGAGAAGAACAGGGAACTAATCCCAATGAAAAAATGACAGTTAAAGATATCATTGCTAAGAAATTCCCAGAGCTTGAGAATGCAGGCATCCAGATCCAAGGAGCCCAACGGGTGCCAACTAAAAGGGACTCCAATAAAAAAAAAAACTCCAACGGATATCATAGTCAGAATAATGGATGCCAAAGATAGAGACCCAATACTGCAAACAGCAAGGTCAAAGAAGGAATCACATACAAAGGAGCACCCCTTAGATTTACAGCAGACCAATCAGAGGAAAACCTCCAAGCAGAAGACAATGGTGGGATATAGTAAAAAAACTGAATGAAATGAAAGCCTCACCAAGAATACTTTATCTGGCTAAACCCTCACTTAAATTCAAAGGAACCATACACTATTTCATGGATAAACAACAGCTCAGGAACTTCATAGACTCAAAACAAACTTAAAAGAAGGACCAAAGGGGCTACTATAAGACAAGAAAATACCCTACAAGAAAACAAACCCTACAGAAATATGGCACAAAATCCCATGACAATAATTTCTCTCAATGTCAATGGTCTAAATGCACCAATCAAGAGACAGAGTGACAAAATGGATTCAGAGACTGAACTCAACTTTCTGCTGCCTACAAGAAACACACCTGAACAATCAGAACAAACACAGGCTCAAAGTTAAAGGATGGAAAACAATCCTGCAAGCAAAAAACTTCCTCAAAAAAGCTGGGGTGGCCATAGCAGTATCCGACAACATAGATTTCAGGTTCAAGGAATATGTACAACAGGAAGAAATCACACACTTAACCATATACGCACCTAATGAGCGACCAGCTAAATATTTAAAACAACTCCTAACAGACTTTAAGGAGGACATTGCTAGCCACATAATAGTAGCCAGAGACTTCAACACTGCTTTATCACCTAAGGATAGATCAATAAGAACAAAACTTATCAAGTAAACAATGCTTCTTAAGGAAGAAACGAAAAAGAGAGAGCTAATAGACCTTTACAGGGCTTTAACACCCCAAAAAGAAAGAATACACATTCTTTTCCAGTGCATATGGAACATTTTTCAAAATAGGCCACGTGTTGGGTCGCAAAACATACCTCAATAGAATTGAGAAGATAGAAATTGTATCAACTATCTTTTCAGACCACGATGCTCTGTAGATAGAAGATAATCACACACAGACGTGGAGCACCAAATTGAACAGGTGGAAATTAAACAACTCACTGTTGAACAATGGGTGGGTCAGGAAGGAAATCAAAGAAGAAATCAAAAGGTGCCTTAAAACAAAATAAAATGAAGACACGAGCTACCAAAACCTATGGGATGCAGCTAAATCTGTGTTAAGGGGAAAATTTATAGCTTTGCAAGCATTCCCCAGGAAGGAAGAAAGGGCCTACATAGATAGCTTAACTTCACAGCTCAAGATCTTAGAAAAGGACCATCAAAAGGACCCAAACCAGACCAGAGGAAAGAAATAATAAGACTTAGAGCAGAAATTAATGATATGGAAACCCAAAAAACAATCTGAAAGATCAATGAAACCAAGAGCTAGTTCTTTGAGAAAATGAACCAGATTGATAAACCACTAGCAAGATTCACAAAGAAAGAGAGAGAGAGAACCTTAATAAACCAAATCAGAAATGAAAAGGGGGACATCACAACATGAAATTCAAAATATCATCAGAGACTACTTTGAAGTCTGTATGCCACGAAATAAGAGAACCTAAAAGAAATGGAAAAATTCCTGGATCCCTATAGTCTCCCAAGACTAAACCAAGAAGACTTGGAATACCTGAATAGACCCATTAATATCAAGGAAATCAAAACTGTAATCAAAAGTCTTCCACAAAACAAAAGCCCAGGTCCAGATGGATTCGCTAGCGAATTCTTCCAAACATTTAAAGAGGACCTGTTGCCAGTTCTCAAGCTTTTCCAGGAAATTGAAGACACAAACACTCTCCCAAACAGTTTCTATGAGGCACATATCTCCCTAATACCAAAAGCAAACAAAGACAACTCTAACAAGGAAAACTACAGGCCAATATCCCTGATGAACATGGATGCGAAGATACTCAACAAAATATTAGCAAATAGAATTCAACAACTCATCAAAAAGATCATACACCACAACCAAGTGGGATTCATACTGGGGGTACAAGAATGGTTTAACATTCTGAAATCAATCAACATAATCCATCATATAAACAAAAAAAAGATAAAAACCAAATGATCATACCAATAGATGCAGAGAAAGTATTTGACAAGATCCAACACACACATTTATAATGAAAACTCTCACAAAAACGGGTTTTGAAGGAACTTTCCTCAAGATAGTCAAAGCCATCTACCACAAACCCATGGCAGGCATCATCCTCAGTGGGGAAAAACTAAGGGACAAATCAGGGACAAGACAAAGATGCCCACTTTCACCACTTCTGTTCAATATAGTACTGGAAGTACTCGCTATAGCGGTTAGGCAATAAAAAGATATTAAGGACATCCAGATAGGAAAGAAAGAAATAAAACTCTCACTATTTGCAGGTGATATGATACTATAGAGAGAGAATCTTAATGCCTCTACCAAGAAATTCTTAGAAACAATAGACTTGTATAGTAAAATCGCAGGCTATACAATCAATACCCAAAAGTCCATGCCCTTCCTATACACAAAAAATCAGATAGAGAAAAGCGACATGAAAAAGCAATCCTGCCCACATTTGTACCCCAGAAAATCAAGTACCTTGAAATCAGCTTAATTAAGGAAGTAAAGGACATCTACAAAGAAAACTATAAAACACTACTCCACGAAATAAAAGAGGACATGAGGAAATGGAAACAAATACCCTGCTCATGGATAGGAAAAATCAACATTTTCAAAATGGCAATGCTTTCCAAAGCATTATACAGATTCAATGCGATCCATATAAGGACACCCATAAAATTCTTCAAATAAATGGATCAAGCAATCATGAAATTCATATGGAACAACAAATGCCCACGAATAGCTAAAGCAATTCTTGAGAAAAAGACGATGGGAGAAATCACCCTCCCCAACCTTAAACTCTACTACAAAATGGTAACAATTAAAACAGCATGGTACTGGAACAAAGGTAGAGCCACAGACCAATGGAACAGGATGGAATATCCCTACACACAACCCCAAATGTATGATCATCTAATCTTTGATAAGGGAGCAAAAAATGCGAAGTGGAACAAGAAAAGCCTCTTTATCAAATGGTGCTGGCATAACTGGACAACCACATGCAAAAAAAAATAGGCTTAGACCTCGACCTAAAACCATGCACAAAAGTCAGATCAAAATGAATTAAAGACTTCAAGATCAGATCAGAATCCATAAGGTAAATTGAAGACAAGGTCCGCAAAACACTCCACGATGTTTAAGCTAAAGGTATCTTCAAAGATGACATGCAACTGATCAATTAAGTAGAAACAGAGGTAAACAAATGGGACTATGTTAAACTAAGAAGCTTCTGCACCGCAAAAAATACAGTGACCGCGGACTTAATTACTAGAATACAGAAATTGTAAACCGTGTGGCCACTACCGCGGCCGCGCGACATTTTATCTCTTCATTCTGATCAGTGGAAAACTTATTATCAAATATTTCCTTGTTAATAGAGCTGTATTCTTGGGGGATAAATTCCAACAAAAATAGTGAGTCTGTTTTGAAACTCCAACAATAGTGAGTTGTGTGTTGAAATCTGGAATGTAATCAAGGTAAAGAGAAAAGGAAGTGAAATTATCAGTCACGCACGGGGGGGGGGTTGGGGAGTACGGGGTGGGATGTATACTGGGTTTTTGTTTTTGTTTTTGTTTTGTTTTTGTTTTCATTGGTGGTGGAATATGGGCACTGGTGAAGGGACGGGTGTTTGAGCATTGTATAACTGAGATATAAGCCTGAGAACTTTGTAACTTTCCGCTTGGTGATTCAATAAAATAAATTTTAAAAAAAGATACAGTGACCAGAACACAAAGACAATCTACAGAATGGGACAGGATAGTCACCCAATACCCATCTGATAAGGGGTTGATATCAAGGATCTATAAGGCACTGGTTGAACTCTACAAGAAGAAAACATCCAACCTCATCAGAAAATGGGGTGAAGAAATGACAGAAACTTTCTCAAGGAAGAGATATGCATGGCCAAAAGGCACATGGAAAAATTCTCTTCATCACTAATCACCAGGAAGATACAGATAAAAACAACTATGAGATACCACCTCACACCACAGAGACTGGCACACATCCAAAAGAACAAAACAACTTTGGTTGGCATGGATGTGGGGAGAAGCGACCCTCCTACACTGCTGGTGGGAATGTCGACTGATTCAGCCCTTTTGGAAAACAATATGGTCGCTTCTCAAAAAATTATGCTTCTCATTTGACCCAGCAATACCACTTCTGGGAATATATCCCAGAGAGGCAAAAAAGTATAGTCGAAATGACATCTGCACTTGTATGTTCATCGCAGCACTCTTTACAATAGGCAGAATTTGGAAAAATCCCGAGTGCCCGAGAACAGATGACTGGTTCAAGAAACTTTGGTATATCTACACAATGGAATGCTATGCAGCTGTTAGAAAAGATGAAGTTATGGAAAGTATCATGCTAAGTGACATGAGTCATAAAGAGAGAGTCATAAAGAGACAGACAGACAGATGATTGCATTCATCTGCGGAGTATAAAACAACAGAATGGGAGACTAACACCCAAGAACATTAGAAATAAGTTCCTAAGAGGTTTGCTCCATGGCTTGGAAGCCGGCCTCACATGTTGGGGGAAAAGGCAGCTCAGATAGAGAAGGAAACATCAAGTAAAGTGTGGTTGGAGGACCCGCTCGGATGGGAGAGGTGTGCTGAAAGTAGACTATAGATTGAACACGATGGCCACCCAGTACCTCTGTTGCAAACCACAACACCCAAAAGAAGAGAGAGAACAAAAGGGAATGCCCTGCCACCGAGTCAGGGTGGGGTGGGGGGATTGGATGGAGGGTGGGACGGATACTGGGGTCATCGGTGGAGGAGAAAGGGCACTGGTGGAGGGATGGGTACTCGAGCATTGTATGACTGAATCACAAGCACGAAAATATGTAAATCTGTAACTGTACCCTCAGGGTGATTAATTAATAATAAAAAATAATAAATTAAAAATAGAAGCATATACAGCTAGACCAAATACACCATGAATCAACCAAACTTAAAAATCCTGGCCTCTTCAGTTTAGTTTTATTTTTTATGTGAGTGCTAGTCACTTTCAACCAGATGCAACAAACCTTTATTTCTGTACTCTCCTTATAGAAACTTTTCCCAATATTGGTGAGTGAGGGGGAGTTTGCTGCCTCTTTATGGACATGGTTTAACCCACACTATCACAACTTGTCTGACCTCACAGGAGTTTCTTATATGGAGTTGGCCTGTACTTATGCAGTTGTCAGAGATGGCAGGAGTAAATTAGCTCCCTCATCTCTAAGAAATTTTATATGTATCTGGGTAACCAACAGCTCAATTTCATCTCCACTGGTCAGCAAGAGGCCAGATATGCTTGATAGATTTTGGCCAATGATCAAAACAAACTCTGTACACATTATGCCCTAGAGTCAGATATACTAATTACTGTGAGAAGTCAATAATGTGACTTTTTCTTCCCAAACTCATTTCTGAACTGTAAAATGGGTAGGGGAAAAGGTCAGAGGGTATTAAACCTAGTCAATAGCATAATAGAAAAAATTAAACTTAAAATTACCAAAATATTAGTTAATCTTTATTTTTCTTGAGTAAATAAGACCCAGCTTCTACCCGCATCTAGAATCCTTACATGAGGATTTAATAAAAGCAACTGCATTATTTGGAGAAAGTGATTCTCAGAAAGCATATAAGAAAATAGAGAAGTGAGATAGATATGGAACAGAAGCAAATGACATGTGTTAGTCACTCAGTTGTCACCATGGGCCACTGGGACTTCATATGCTGAAAACTCTGAAGAAAATGCTTCAGAGCTATCTCATTCAAGGAATAAGGAAACTGGATAAACCTGGATATATCACAAAGGGTGTGTCCAAATCCCACTAGGATTATCCAAGTCTCATTTGACTTGTCTCTGTACAATCCTGAATACACCGCACAATGATTAGTGTATCCATCAGGAAACAATTACCTACAGGAGAAAGGTGAGTACTGAGGGGATATGGACTGGCACCTCAGTATCTGCTCAACCCACTGTGAGTCCAGACAAGAACTTAAGGTCTCTACCCGAAGTAACTATCAGGATCCATAATCTGAATGCTGGGGTTGTTAGCTCAATAAAAAGTATACAGCAAGCACAAAGGTCCTAAGGCAGATATTTGGGGAGCAGAATGGGAGATGGAGGTAAGAGAAGGGGAGGCAGGCCAGAACAGCCATGGATTGCAGCCAAGACTAAAATTTGACTTTGAGTAAAAGGAAAATTGATGGTATAATTTGGAGCAGACTTGCATTTCCTGACCTCTGACTTTAGTAGATTTGTTCAGGCTGCTGTGCTGAGGATATATGGTGAGGATCAGGTGAATAGTTGTGGAACTTCTGTAATCCTACAGAAAAGGGGGAAGATAGCTCAGACAGAAATGATGTCTGTGGAGGCCACAAAAACACGCACAGGTTCTGGGAGTGGGGGAATCTCTCAGAGGTCAATGTGCATACACTGAATAACCAAAACCTGAGTTAAACCATGGACTCCCAAGCACTTCTGGGTATAGCCCTGCCCCGCCCAAGCACTTTAGAGTATGGTACTGAGAGTCCCCTGGAAATATCTCTGAATCCTCAGACAGTAGCTTTGTACCCTCTATTATCAAAAGTAGTCCCTAGGTTCCCTGATAATAGCTTGAGGGATGCCCCTTTCCCCAAATACAAAGATTTTGGTATAGTTGGAGGGCTAAGTCCTATATGCAAGAAAATATAATATGAGAAGAATTAGAGTGACTGGAATCTACCTGAACTCTTAGATAATGGATTTGTCATTGTCTGAGAAGAATCCAATATGGATAGAAAAAGGTCAAGTCTGGTTTGAGTTTGTGTGAAATATGAGATACCTGTAGGATTTCTGAAAATAGAGGCCAAGTAAACCATTGGATAGAAAAACTGGAGTATGGGGCAAAAAGCTAATGCAGATATATAATTTTAAAAGTTTAAACTTATAATAATTAAGCTAGTGACTGCCTCTGCTGATTTGGACGATCATCATTGGACTCAGACAGAAGTTTTTTAAGTTAACAATGAATCTTACTGCAGTCCCATATGATTAGGACTCCTTTATTGCTCTTCAAATAATCCAATAAATTTTTTTGGTACAGAAACATTTTCAATGTCTGATCAGCTTCCAAATTTATGGGCACAAATTGTTTAATTTTCTGTCACATCCCAGGCTCTCCTTGGCTTATCTCCTTGATCTCTTCCAAGTCTTGCTTCTTCAGTTTCCCAGGGTGGTTGAAACCTCTGAGAGGCACCTGTGAAAAATCCCTTAACTCACTTCACTCTCTGCTTCCTCTCTTTAGAATCGGTATGTCCGAGGCCTCAGATACTGGCCTTTTAGGAGAAACCAAGGACACTGGGGAAAGCAAGTTGAGCAAACACTTCCCTTGTGTACTAAGGGAGCCAACCCAAAGATCTGGTTACACTTTGGGACCCTCTGGCAAAGGGAACATCCTGTCTTCTTGCATTGCCTCTGGAAATGAGACTGGGAGAAACACAGAACATCTCTTCTGGAAGACGATAATTTGGGTCCTATCACACTTAGCAACACCACCTGTCACCTTGCACCAGTGTATGGGAGACCCTGCTGAAGACCTCCTGACATGGGCAAGAAATAATCCTTTTCACAGATCTGTCTTGGCATGGTTTGAAGTGCATGGAAAAGGGCCTGGTTCTGCAACTTCTCTGACACTTGGAGCTGCTACATTTTCAAGTTTTATGTGATATTTTTTGTCCAAGAAGTCAGAGTTTCCAAGCAGGAACACAGTTCATCTTCCTTGAACATTTGACCCTTGGAAACACACATTTCCTGCCTCTGAACTGTGATCTAAAACAGTCTGGGCTGCTTCAAGGGAGATACAAAACATACAGCTAAGTGGCTTTTTCTGAGCAATGAGAAAAGCCAAATGTATACTGTAGAAGTACCTCACCAACACCTGCAAACTATGTTTAGAAGAACCGGCACTTCTCATCACAGTCTCTTTCTTCTCATCCTGGCTAGGTTTTCCCCCTATATTTCAGAGTGACTTATCAAAATTCCATTGGATGTGAGGGTCTGACTCTCTAGAGCATTTGAATCCTGGCCTCTTAGAATCTTTTGTTTATCTACATTAAATCTTTAAATCCATTCCCCCTATTCCAAAAGTGTTTTAAGACCTTTCTTCAGGAGTATGCAAGTCCGAATCTGGTTGTGGAAGGACACTCTGCTTGTCCCTTTAGAGAGGGGACAGCAGGATTCATGGGAGCTCAGTGCACTGACAAGCGATAAGGTAAAGACGCGTGTTGGTTCTGAGGCCTTTGGTTGATTTCTTATATGTCTGCTACCTATTTTTCACTTTTAAGACAAATTCAAGTATTCCTCTAGGTCTGATGTGCTAAGGTGTGCTAACCACACTGGATACCCATACCTCTCCCCTTTCCGATTTTCTGACACAAACAATAGCTATGGTTATTTAGTCCTAACCATCTGTATACCAAACGCTGGATGCAGTAGTAGTCACAATAGCAAAAACATGGAAACAACCTAATAGTCCATTATTGGTGAATAGGAAAAAATTATGTATATGCACATGTATAATGGGAAATTGTGGTTTGAGGACCCACACAGGATAGGAGATGTGTGCTGAAAATAGACTATAGACCAAACACGATGCCACTCAGTGACTCTATTGCAAACCACAACACCCAAAAGGAGAGAGAGAACAAAAGGGAATGCCCTGCCACAGACGTGGGGTGGGGTCGGGGGGATGGGGTGGGAGAGTGGGAGGGATACTGGGAAAATTGGTGGAAGAGAATGGGCACTGGTGGAGGGATGTAAACAAAATTCAAACATGAAAGTTCATAAGTTTGTAACTGTATCTCATGGTGATTCACAAGTAAAAATTTAAAAAAAAGTAGATCCTTCCAATGCAGCAATACAGATGATCCTTGAGGGTATTATGCTAAATGAGATGAAGTGGGCTTAGAGGAAAACTATTTATCTGGATCTCACAATAAAATAAAACCCGTAGAAATGAATTAAAGAGTAATTGCTACATACTGGGGATGAGGAAGATAGACAATAGAACAGAGACAAAGGTTGCTCAGAGGATAAAAAATTTCAGCTACAGGTAACAAAAGGTGAATATAGTTGATGATGCTGTGTTGTGTAATTTAAACTAAATATAGACTAAAAATAATTCTGTCTCTGTCTGTCTCTCTCACACATACACACGCTAATAAAGATAGTGTATATAACCTACTTCAGGAGTAGGGTGTTGGGTGTAGGAACATCTAGGACAAGGGTTTCCAAATACCTCCTTACTTCCAAGTACTATATTTCCCACCTCGCTATTCACCTCCAGATAAAGTCTGGTTCCAAGGGAGTAGGAAGATTTTATTTATCTTATAAACCTCAATAGGAAAATCTTGTAGTGAAAATGTGTTTGGGGAAAAAGGGCATACATGATAGAAAAATTTTCCTTTAAAATGTTCTATTTTTAAATTTTTATTTAGGTGTAACAGAAAAAAAATCCATTATTTTTCCAGATTACAATTTGCTAAATGATAGGTGATCAGCAGAGGTGGTGCTGGACAGTGGTAAAATGTTAAGCGTGACACCCCATCAGTAACCGTATTATAAAACAATGCCTAAAATTGGGGGTAAAGAATGTGACTGCTACAGAGGCAGGCTGGTGGGTGGAAGGTAAACTGGGGACATTGGTGGAGGGAAGTAGATACTGGTGAGGTGGTGTTGGACCATCATGATGCCTGAAGCTCAAGCATGAATAACTTTGTCGATCATGGTTTCTCAATAAAAAGCTAAGAAGTTTTGACCTGGGAGACGACTCTAAGGTCTGGATCCTGTACTTTGCATGGGGAGTCCCCTGTTCAACCCCTGGCACCACATGGACACCCACTATTAATAGATGTGACCCAAAAATAAGTTTAAAGACTCAAGAATGTGTGTATTTTCTCTACATTTTCCTGTTCTGATTTTGGGTCACACCTGTCTGTGCTCGGGGCTTTCTCTTGGCTTTGTGCTGAGGGATCACTCCTGGGGACTTACGGGACCCTATGTGGTGCTGGGGTTTAATTTGCATCGACTGCGTACAAGGCAAGAGCACTGTCTGCTATGCTATCTCGCAAGCTCCCTCATTTGGATATTTGTAACATTTGCAGGTCACAAAGTATAGGCAGTGAAAAGCCTTATCATGTGCCAGGTCCAGACCACAGGAATCACAGGATGCCAGAAATTGAACCTCAGTCAGCCATGTGCAAGGCAGATGGCCTACCTGCTGTAATAATCGTTCCACTTGTGTGTTTTGGATTTTGGGTGGTGCTCAGGGATTACCACTGGTAGTACTAGGGAAGATCATGGAAGAGCCTGGCAAGCTCCCCATGGTGTATTCCATATGCCAAATACAGTTACAATAAAAGGTCTCATTCCCCTGACACTGAAAAGAGCCTCCAGTTGTTGGGAAAAGTGAGTAAAGAGAGGCTGCTAAAATCTCAGGGCTGGGACGAATGGAGACATTACTGGTGCCTGCTTGAGTAAATTGATGACCAATGAGATGACAGTGATACAGTGACAGTGATTTAGGCAACAATGATTTGTAATATTTCTAATAGTAGGTTTTCATTCATACAACATTCTGGAACTGCACCTTCCATAAGATCCACTTTTTCTACCATTGTCCCAGTAACTTCCTATCCTACTCCCCTCATTCCATCCTACTTCCCTCCCACTTCCCCTTGCCTTGGGAAGCTTCCTACTAAAGACTTCAATGTCTTTGGGTGTATGTGATATTATGATCATTCTGTATTTTTCCCTCCCCTTCTTACAAACTTCACTCAACATGAACTTCACTCCAGATCCATCCACATATCAGAAAGTGACATGATTTCATCTTTTATTATAATCAAGTAGTGTTTAATTTTGTATATGTACACAGTATCTTTAGCTAGTCATCTCTTCTTGGACACTTGGGTTGTTTCCAGATTTGGGATATTGTTAATAGTGCTGCAATGAACATAAAAATACAAGTGTATTTTCTAAATAGAGTTATTGGGCCCTCAGAATAGGTGCCAAGAAGTGAAATTGCTAGATCACACGGAAGCTCAATTACTAGTTTGTCCATATTGTTTTCCAGAAAGGCTAGACCAGTTAGTTTACATTCCCACCAGCAATGAATAAAGGTTTCCTTTTGCCCACATTCACACCAAAACTGGTTATTTTTGTTCTTTGTGATGTATGCCAGTCTCACACCTGTGAGATGATATCTCATTGTTGTTTTCATTTGCATTTTCCTTATGGTAAGTGATGCAGATAAAAGCAGAACCAAGAGTTAGTACAGATGCTCAAGACCAAGCTGCTGCCATTACTGAATACAGACCCTACCCAACCAAAAGAAATAAGCAATATGAAAAATAACAAAGGAGCTCCATTCACTAAACAAAGATACATCAAATGTCCACTAAGTGCTAGTCTCTGGGGGTCCAGACATCAAAAAGCAGACAAAAATCCACAGAATTTGTGTTCTCATGGGAGAGAGAGACAGTGAATGAATGAACAGTAAATAGATATCAGATGGTGATGATACTGGGAGGGAAGATAAGACCTAGGGTGATTAGGAATGATTTAAGTGGGAAAATAAATTTGTTTCTAGGTTAGGGAAGAAAAGATGATTCCTGAGTAGTCAGGAATGAGTGACCTCACCCCATCTCTGTGGGTTACCAGTAGCCTGGCAATCATGCCCACAAACTGCCTCTGGTGCCATATAAGCTCATCAATGGCCATGATCCAGGGACTCACAAATAAATCTCTTTGAAGAGAGCAACACGAGAGCCACACACCATAGACATGCCTCTGGACACCAAAGTTACCATCCAGTTAAAAAATTTAAATTAACCTCAACTGTATCAGCATATTTAAAATTTTAGAATTCCTGAAGTGACATTTCATATCCTACATCACTGATGTACCAAGAACAGCACACCATAATTGATAGGATGTAAAGTAGAAGGCAACCAATCTCATATATATATGTATATACATATATATACACATGCATATATATTAGCAAGCAAGTCTCAACCTTTAACAACATGTTAGTAATCTCTAATACAAGGGCTTAGAGCTCCAGGATGAAATACAACAATCTTCACACATGTTCCTCTCAGGAAACTGTTTTTGAATCATTTTTAGCAGATTATTCATAACATGCAATACAAAATAAATTATTTAGGTCCTGCTTTGGAGGCAGAATTTTGGTGTCAGGGTGGAAACATATTGTGGGGGGAAGGTGTAATGGTGGTGGGATTGGAATTGGAATATTAAGGTCATTAATTATTGTGAACAACTTTATAAAATAAAACAAAATTTGAAAAATAAATATTTTTTCTAAAAAAAGATGGCTCATGTCTGCCAGCTGTCTTATGTAAAATACTCATGGTTGGGCAGCTGGGATTGAGGCCAGGGCCTTATTGAGTTGTGTAGGTCACTTATTTCTGGGCAATCTACATTTCTAACAGTTTGGGAAAAGATCAGAATAAAACTAAAACTATAAAGTGCATCAGCTTATACTCATGTGCCACTTGAACATTAAATTATTTGACTTGGTTTGTCAGTTAAAAAAATGAAATTAGGCTGGAGTGATAGCACAGCAGGTAGGATGTTTGCCTTACATCCCATATGGTCCCCTGAGCACCACCAAGAGTAATCCCTGAGTGCAGAGCCAGGAGTAACCCCTATGCATTGCCAGGTGTGGCCCAAAAAGCAAAAAAAAAAACAAAACAATGAAATTAGAGTTACTTGATTTGAGGATTTTCCAGTTTTCCCAGGTTGAGTATTTTCTGCCATTCTACAACTAGGATGATCTCACACAGTTTTATCCCTAACAATATCATAATGAACCCACTCATCATGGGGGCACTGTAGCATAATGAATATCACAATATCTTAATGAAAAGTGATTATTCTGCCCATCTTGGTTTTCTCAGAGTCAATAGCATGAAAATTAGCAAGGAAATTAGCTTAAGCTAGGGATCTCTGGGATACACCCCAGAGTCTGTCATGAAAAAGAATCTGAAGTTGGTAATTGTGGTTCACATCTCACTTCCATCCCACGATGTCTCTGGGCTTATCTGTGTGACTTGTTTTACAGGTAGGACACCAGTAAATGTCACAATGACAGAAGATGGCAGACACTATTCTTGAGTTTCACATCTGGTTGTCCCTGGATTCTGGGATTCCATATTAACAAGTCCTAGTGGCTGATAGAAGAAAAAAAGACACATGTCCTCGTTGCAGTGGTTACCATGGCACCTAGATGAACCCAAACAAGACAAGCCAGTTTTCTGCCAAGATTTGCAGTAGTCCCTCCACTACCAAATATGACATAAGTAATACTCCGGTTTCTCTTCAAAATATCTAAATCTTTAGCCTTTTACCAAACGACATAAAAAGCAAACATTTAAGTCATATGTTTTGATGCAGTTCATTACACAGAAAAATAGAAATGATTGAAGAGCTAAAAATTATCATTTTCATAAGCCTCCTAACTGTATCTGATATGTATCTGTGCCCCCGTGATGAGTGGGCTCATCATCACTGCTTCCTACTATATTGGGCTCTGGATGTTATCATATGGGAACCATTGTGGCCTTCTTGGGGTGGGGGGTAGGATACAATCAGAGGGACCTCCCATGAGACTGAGAGCCCTCCACAGAGATTCACTTGCTCTAAGTATCCACAGAGTGTGAGGCCAAATCTGGGATACATATCTGGCTAAGGTCAGATAGATAGGACTTTCATTATTTCATTTATTCTAGAAATTTTAGGAACAGGAGGGTATGGGGCATCAGTCGCCATAAATATCTAAGGAATAGTTACGTGTCCAATGTGGTTGGTAAAGGTTATAAAAGTGGGTATTGGGTTTTCTGTCTACTGAAAACCACTGCCTAAGGGAGAATCAATCCAACAAAAAAGACAATTTTGGAGGGTTCTCAAAGTATGAATTTGGCAGACACGGTGCTAATTGGGTTCTTCCTTGACAACAGAAGAAATAAGTTCTTTAGAGGAAGATGGAAAGACAGCCAGCCAGAGAATGACCATATCACTAGACCTTCCATCCACAGACCTTGCCTGGAAAACATGACACTCATTTTTCAAAATTGTAAAATAAAATGTACTAGGAAATGTGAGAAGGAAAGATACCTTTTTAGTAGCAATCAATATTATTTTCCTAAACATATTATGATTTACAGAAAATATACTTCTTCATTGTTCAAATAAGTATCTATATATGTGTGTGTATGTGTGTATTTGTGTGTGTTCATCACACTGACATGTTAATAAAATCAGTATCTGTTAGCAATTGAATTCAACCAAGAGTTTCATTTCTTTATCCCCAGTTTTGGGGGCAGTAGGAGGGACATTATGTCCTTTATTTATATTGGTTTCCCTGGCAACCAGTCTTTATCTTCAGATATTTCACCAAAAGTCACTTAATATATATAGAAAGATAAATGTTTATCACTTTCAACCATTAGAAAATTCCAAGATTTCAGAGCTATGAGCCAGTAATAATGCATGAGGACCAATATGTAGTTCTCAGGGGTTACTCCTGGCTCTTCTGCACTCATGAATCACTCTTGGTGAGCTCAGAGGACCATGTGTGATGCTGGAAACAGAACATAGGTTGGCTGCATGCAAGACAAGTACCCTACCAGCTCTAATATCACTCACAGTGCTACATGTCCAATATTGAGTCTTTGTCCCATTTTAGGCGCTAAAAACTTCTGCATGGTTTTCTCAAACCAGTAAATAATCATGGGAGCCTTGACATGGTCACAGTCATCATCTGAAATCCTAGTCTATGAGACCTGTTTCAAAGCTGTGTCCTCTAGTCCTCACCTTCTGATCTCGCTCTGCTCTCTGCACCATCACTGATTTCACAACCATCCCTGGTTCTTTGACCTTGGTGTTCTGGGGGCATTTGCTTTGAGTCTGCATACCTTGGCCACTTAAATCCTATTTCATCTGGTCTCAGGAATAGCACTGTGCGTGGGGGAAGCAATGAAAAGCTATTTATGGTCCTGTAAAGGATTCATATAAATGCATTGAGCAATTACAAACCACTGTGATAAGTTCTTTCATGGGGGGAGTCCAGTGGTTTTAGAGCACAGGAGGATGCTAAGAATGACGTCAAAACTGTGACTAAGAATTCACCAGATGCAGAGTGGGAGGGATTTCTGTGTGTGTTTGTGGCTCAGGGAGCACCATCTACAAAACCAGAGAGAGATAAAAAGTTTCTCCAGTCACTCTCATATTAAAAATCTTAAAGTTAATATAAGAGCCTGATAATATTTATATGATACATGCTTCTCCCACTGAAATAGAATTTAATTATTTAAACTTGTGGGTGGTTAGTTCACTGGTGAGCTTTGTTATTTTGTAGACTCTTTCCTCTGAGCTGCTTCTTCTGCGTCACTCCATGTCTGCAGGGGATAAACACCATTATCCACAGGGCCATTTAGAAGGCATTGGCCAAGGTGCAATGGTCTAATTTAGCCCTCTGTGTAGGCTGTGTAAATATGAGCTCCAGGGGATCCTGGTTTTCTTGTTGCTAAATAATTTGCTTTAGGTAAAGTGCAGAATGCTTGACTCAATAGCTCATGAGACCAGTATTCTAAAACTACCACCTGATTATCAGCTCTGCCACCTACTAGGTCCAGAGTCCTAGATATATATCACACTGGTTGGATGGCATGTATTTAAAAATTCCAAAAAATAAAGAAGTAGTCTCGCCCATTTTACCATCTCTCTAATTCCAACTCATCCATTCAAAGTTTTGACTTCCCAGTCATGGTACAAGTCACTTCTACCAAGTGCAGGGCCTGGAAGAGATTCCAGTGTTACATCAATTTGGGAAGAATGAATATTGAAGGAATTTAGCAAATTTCTCTCTTCTATTTTATGCCTTCTCTGAGTTTATCAAATCAATGAAATTGATCCAGGAGTGAGGAACATGCTTGCTGGTGGGAAGTATAAGGTGTGCGATCAGAATCAGGTAGATAAAATAGCAAGGGGCTGTGGGGTGGGAGATGACTGCAGCATTGGGCTAACCCACATTGGATGGAATGGGCAAGATTTAAGAGAGCATTGAGATTTGCTAGTTTGAAATTCTAAAAAGGGAAAGTTTGTCTAGGATCTCCCCATTCCTCCACCCCGCCTAGACACACACAAACACACACACACACACACACACAGTGGTTGTCCCCTAAGAGACCCACCTTTTGGAGGATTCCTTTAAAATACCTGGGTAGGAAAAGTATTTAAAATACTACTTACCCAGAGATGGTACTGTTCTTTGGATGTCAACTAACATATGGAATCAGTTGTCATACTGAATATAGTCATACTGAAAGAATAGGAGATGGCCTGGCCAAATTTTACTTTAATCAGAGTTTTGTGAAAATCCTCTTTAATCTAAGTTGGTGGTGGTAGCACCTTTTATTATTGTCTCTTCCATTGTGCCTGCTTCCTCTCGTATCTTCATAAAAACCTGTATCTCATCCCCATCTCATCTTTAGAATGATAAAGTATAATCAAATGATTCTGCCTAATATATGCATTTTACCAAAACTTTATCTACTTTGTGATTTTTCCCTTTAAATTGATCCTCCAAACAGCTTACAGAATTTTGTCCCTGAAATTACTTGAAGGTACCTGCCCCAACACATTCTCCTTGTAAACCAGTTCTAGGATCGAAGAAGACATGGTCCTTTTACTCCTACTACAAGTACCTTTAAAGATAGCATCTTTTTAAAAATTTTTTTATTTTATTGAATCACCATGTGGAAGGTTACATAGTTCTCAAGGTTATGTCAATTATACAATACTCAAACACCCTTCCCTTCACCAGTGCCCATATTCCATCACCAACCACCCCAGTATACCTCCTGCCCCCCAGTCCCCGCCCTTGTAAGTGATAAGTTTCACTTCGTTTACGCTTTATCTTAATTACATTCCATGTTTCAACACATAACTCATTATTGTTGCTGGAGTCTCCCCCCCCAAAAAAAAAGGCAGTCCTACTGCCAAGGAAGCATTTGATAGTTTTCCATTGCTGAGAATGTAGAGATATTAAGTCCCCTGTTTGTTACATAACTTTTCTCTTTTTTTCCCCCTCTTCCGGCGCCACCGAGTTCATGCCTGCTTAGTAATCCTCATAGTATAATTGACGCCACGCTGCCTGACAAAGGGAAAAAAACCGAGAAAGATGTTTCTTTCCTGTCATCAGCCAGTGTGGGGCTATGGCTTAGTTGATAGTCTAGCAGCATGTCTGCAAGCAGTTTCTGGAACCAAAAGTAGTGCGCTGGTATCAGCCCCGGCTCGAGACTCCACCAGTGTCCCGCTGTTCCATGTACATAATAATTTTTTTTCCTTATATCCCGTTCCCATGCCACCAGGTTTGTGTCTGCTTAATGGGCATCATACTATGGCTAACGCCAATTTGCTCATCTATGCAAGGGGCACAGAACAGCTGGAGGAGCTCAGAAGCATGAGGAGTCTTGGGAGTGGAAATCCAAACATTCTTAGGTTGCTGCTTCTAAGAACCTAGGACAAGAGTAGAAAATGAGACTCTGTTTCTTCTTGCTATCCCCAGTCAAAAGTGTGCATGTATCAGCAACCAACCCTCTCACATTTTTTTTTAATTTTATTTTATTAAATCACCGTGTGGAAGATTACAATGCTTTCAGGCTTAGGTCTCAGTTATACAATGCTGAAACAACCATCCCTTCACCAGTGCCCATATACCACCACCAAAAAAAAAAAAAAAAACCCACACAGTACACCTCCCATCCCGCCCCCCCCACCCCCTACCTTGTAACTGATAAGATTCATTTTACATTCTGTTTACTTTGGTTACATTCAATATTTCAACACAAACCTCACTATTGTTGTTAGGAGTACCCCACTAGATTCAGACCTACTGTGAAGACAAATAAGGTCCCGCGGCCGCTAATGCGGTTTTGAATTTCTGTACTTTAACAAGAAGTCCAGGGAGATTTCTTCCAGATATTAGATAATTGCAGGCTTGAAAACCCAATCTGTGGTCGTCTTAATATGGCGGCCACCGCGCCCTTCATCCCTGGAGAGAAAGAGGCGAGAGAGAGAAATACCTTTCCCCTCCTGGGCAGGCACGGGGCCGAGGCTTAGTTCTCAGGCTGGAGACATTCTGCGAGGAGTTGCCCATGCCGAAAGAGGTTTTGCTGGGTCTGGATTCATGCTTGTGCAGCTGCGGAGAGGCCACACATGCGTGCGGCCCCCGGGATCACATCTCCCAACCCTCTCACATTTTAAAAATCTTTGTATGGATGTAAGTGTGTATATTGACTTACACATTAAATTATCTATTAATTAATGCATTTTACTGGAACGATAGCACAGCGGTTGGGCTTTCACCTTTCACGCTGCCGACCCGTGTTCGATTCCTCTGCCCCTCTCGGAGAGCCTGGCAAGCTACCAAGAGTAACGAGCCCATGCGGCAGAGCCTGGCAAGCTACCCGTGTGTATTGGATATGCCAAAAATAGTAACAATAAGTCTCTCAATGAGAGATGTTACTGGTGCCCGCTCGAACAAATCAATGAGCAATGGGATGACAGTTTACTGGAACTAGATTTTTTTGCATTTAGAAGAGTCTAGAGCAGGAGTGACAGCATTGTGTCATAAAAATAAGATTTGGTTAGTCTATAATCTAAGAATGCTTTTCAAAAAACAGTTTTTATGAACTGCAATTTAAGTGACTATATAAATACTTAAAAGATATTCTTACTTATGTCTTTTGACTGGAAAAATCTGAAAAGGTTATTCTTTGGCCCTTTAAGAAAGCATTTTCCAGCACTTGTTCGAGAATAGAGAAGTTAAACAAAGTCAGAATAATAGTAAGAGGAATGTGATTGTCAGAACCCTCTGGTGGGAGTTGGGACTCACTAGTTTAGTGACGTATAATATACACATAACACATTTCACCCATTGGAATGCCCAATTCAAAGAGTTTTATCAAATTCACACACTCACAAAACAATCACCACTATCAAGACACAGAATGCTCCAATAGTCCTAAAAAATATCATTTCCTTTCACTATCACAGGCCCCAAGTAACTATTGTCTAAGTTTTTTAATTTTTTAATTTAAAAACTCATGATTTATAAAGTTATTGTTATTTGAGCTTTAGGCCTATAATGTTTTATCAGCAATCCCATAAGTCACTGGTCCAATTTATAGTGGATTACTCTTTTGTTATTTTAGTTTCATGAAACCTATTCCTCTAACAAATAATTGAGGGGAAGCCTAAGTAACAAACTACATAAAGTCTGAGGCCTCCTAGATGATGTAAGTAGGAATGGGAATGATAACCCTGTTTAAAAAGCATAGGAGGGAATGCCCTGCCACAGAGGCGGGGTGGGGGAGGTGGGGGTGGTCGGAGGGATATTGGGATTATTGGTGGTGGAGAATGGGCACTAGCAGAGGGATGGGTACTCGATCATTGTATGACTGAAACACAAGCACAAAAGTTTGTAAATCTGTAACTGTACCACATGGTGATTCACTAATAAAAATTATTTTAAATAAAAAATAAAATATTCCAATAATTTAAAAAGTTAAATAAAAAAATTTTAAAAGATAAAAAAGATAAAAGGCACAGGAATTCAGTAGTACTTTCCCTCTTCCAAAATCCAAGCTCTGCTTTAACACATCATTTCTTACAAACCCATATGTAGCAGTTTCCTGAGTGAGAAAATGCATATTAACTTATAGACACTCCAAAGTACCAGTAACAACTAACCTACCATGGTGTTTGGAGTCATCCATTCTAAGAGTATGTAGTCAAATCTCTAAATATATAGAAGGGAAACTGGAACTCAGAGTTCAGGAGACTTGCTTCAACACATATAACCAGAGACTATAAATAAACCCCAAGTGAAGGGCCTAAGACTCTTATGAAGTCAATAGTCCTGACAAAATATCTCACATTTCCTAGACCACTCACTTTCCTAAAATGAGAACCCAAAAGAGCTCACTGCCCCCTTCCAGTGGTGCTGGGCCAGGGCTGGGGACATTGTGTTCCAGAATGAAAAGTGCAGAATGGGGAGGGGATTTCACTATACCAGGAATCATGGTATTTTCACTTGAGGATAAATCCAGAAAGTGGCTTTTTTATGAATCGAAAAAGTGGTCACAAGGAGAAACTACTCAAAAGGGATGAGTCATAGTGTAAACTCGATGAATAGTCTTGGCCACATTTCTTGACTATATTAAACAACCGAGTGATGATTTCCATAAAGGAAGTAGATGTCATAAGGGAACATTTCTCCCTACTCTAATAGTGAAGGGAGGCCAGGAAATCTACTTTAAAAAATCACTTTCTTAACCCTAGTAGAGTTCAGGTCACAAGGCAAGTAATTGAACTAAATTCCAAAGAATAAAAAGCTCCTTGAGGCTTCAGTGGGATATATAAACTACTTTGCATTTATCAGACTAATATGTCCAGGCACCAAAAACTGTAGGTGAGGAGGAATCTGTTTAAAATGTTAACAAACTTTTAAAAATTAAATGTAGGTCAGCTTATCAGTTTAGAATTACTGGGAGCTCCTGCAAAGAGAGTCAGTGTGAGACAGTAATTCACAATTTTTCACATGCGATATTCCTGTGGAATGGTAAAGCCCATAGGACTAGTATAATTGAGGACAATAGAACAAGCATCCTACGGTGACTCAAGTGTGTTGGCTGTCACTAGACCATGTACATTGACATAGTGTCAACTTCTCAACCTCTCTTTCAGTAAAGGAATAACTTTAAACTGCTAGAGAAGGGGAAGGAAATGCTCTCAAGCTCTTAAACCTGCCCACACAAGTACAAAACAAAGGCTTGTTACTGCTGAGAAATGCACAATGCTGAGACTCTGACACACAGATTTTGCCTAAGTTATACAAGGAACAGCAAAATGTTTTCTAACCCTTCTCCATCCTAAGAACCAAGTAACAAACAACAGTGACCACTACTGAAAGAGGGTTAATTGCCTAATAGATGATGCTGAAAGCTGAATATAAAACAAGCCCTTCAATGCTAGTCTTAAGTATAAGATAGCAGCAGTCCACAGACAGGTAAACTTGAAGTCTGTGGAGTACTAAAGGAAATAATAGCAGCAACAAAATCAAAACCAGTTTTTAAGTAGATGAACTCATCCACTAATTTGAAGAACCTAACAGATGCTGTTGACTTTCCTGAAGGTAAATACTATTTGCATCTTAAGACAGAAAAGAATCTTTGCTGTTTTCCTATAATGAATATCTGACATGTAATTAAAATTTTGAGATATATGAAATAGAAAAGAAAGCTATCATTTTAGGCAGAGAAAAAAACAACAGAATCAGATTTTAATGAATTAGAAATTGGAATCATCAGGTGTAGACTTTAAAATACCTATAGTTAGTATGTTAAAACTATAACAAGCACAGTAATCATGACCCTAACAGGAATTTGAACTGATACAGGGAATTTCAGTATAATTAAATATTCAAATGAAAATCCTAGTAAGAAAAACACAATTTCAGAAATAAGCTTTTCTATTGCTTGTTGGCATGGCAAATCAACTGACAATGATTTTGGAGATAAATTGACAAAATGTGTACATTTCTGAAATTCAAAAAGAAGAAAATTCAAAACCAGAAAAGTACACAAAAGTTGGAGCATGATACCAAGCTGACTAATAGACATGTAGTTGAAGGCCCAAGAATAGATGAGAGTAAAATGGAACCAAAGAAGTATTTGAAAAGATAATGTCCACAAATTGTCTGAAATTAATGAAAGAAAAATTAAAAACTTAGTATACTTACAATAAATATAGAACACACTCATGTGCATGCAAGTACATGTAGAGATGACATCATCAAACCTCTAAAACCAAAAGACAAATCTTGAAGGTAGCCATAGAAAAAGACCTCAGAAAGCAAACTGAAAACTGACAACTATACAAATCCCATATTAGAAAGTATTCAAGCTGAAGGATAGTAAGGTAATATGTTTAAAGTACTTAAAGAATATAATTATCAAGCCAGATTTAAGACAAAATAAAAACTTTTTAAGATAAAAACAATATTATTAAATTCACTCCTAAAACCAGAGCAATAACTCAATAGACTGAGTGCAGGCTTTGCATTTAGGAGACCTGTGTTCAAATCCTGCCACCACATGATCTCCCAAGCACCACCACAAACAACACAAACCAGAAGTGGCCCCAGCACACAGTGTGGGCTAAGATAAACAGTAAAAATTGATTCATTTTTAGTAGACTTTCACTCTAATTGTTACTGCACACTCTAATTGTTACTGCACATTCTTCAAACAGAAGCATGTTGAGTTTAAATCTATTTAAAGAAGAAAACTAAAAGTTTTACTAAAGTTTTTACTAAAAGGTTACATTTTATTTTTTCCCCAAATTTTTATTTTATTAAAGCACCATGAGTTACAGAGTTGTTCATACTTGGGTTTTTGACAAACAGTTTTCCATCACCAATCCTAACACCAGTCTCAACTTCCCTTCAACAGTGTTCCCAGGTTCCCTCCCTAAGCCCTGCCTCCACCCCAGCCTTCCATTTGAGAGGCATCTTTCCAGTTTGGTTATTGAAATTTGGGTCTGATGATTTCAGTGTTGTTAACTCTGTGGTTTGGATATTTAGCTCTGTCCTTCCTTCACACCGCCCGAGTCCCTTTTACCCCCTGCCTCCTTTCCTTCTCATCTCTTCTCCCCTTCCGATGACTCTATTTCTTTCCTTCTCCTCCCTATATTCTGGGATCAAGAGTGGGACACCCCTCTTAAACCACTGAATTTCCTCATCCAGTTATTCTCAATGCCACAAATAAGCTACATTATCCCATGTTTGTCCTTCTTCTAACTTACTTCATTTTACATAGCATATTTTGGTTCCATCCATTTCCCATCAGATTTCATCATTCCTTATACATCTTCACAGTATTCTTGACGTGATGTTTCATATATATTGAAACATCACATAAATGGTATATTGATCGAATATATACCAATATATACCATCACATTGATAGTATATATTTGATGTGCGAATATATACCACATCTTCCTGATACACTGATCTGTTGTTGGATTCCAAATCTTAGCTATTGTATTGAGTGCTGCAATGAATATTGATATGCATATGCCCTTTGAATAAACTTTTTTCTGTTCTGGGGGTAGATTCCGCAAAGTGGAATTGCTGGGTTAAATGGTAGCTCAATTTTAAGTTTACTGAGGACCCTCTGTACTTTTTTCCATAGAGATTGAACCAGACAACATTCCCAACAGTAATGGATGAAAGTAAATTTACATTTTAAAATAACTTTAAATAATTAAAGCAAATTTTGTGAAGGGAGTATCCCGCCCACATAGCAGAGCCTGGCAAGCTAATTTTTTTTAATTATAAAAATTATCAAAGTGGGGAACCTCAGTTTAGGGAAAATCTGTGCTTATTTCTTCCCAAGATTACACAAATCTACATCAACCTAAGAATTAATATACACAAAAACAAATCTAAAACCTGAGGAATAGAGCTTTAAAGCAAGGGTTAGAATCAACAAATAGACAAAGAAGAGAAATTAGTGGTGCTTTTTATGTAGTTTGTTGTAGCATTTAAAGAATGGAATCACAGTGAATTACTATTATAAAATTATTTGTGATTAAGTTTTTCAGGCTTATAATGTTTCAGTACCACAAATGCCTTCACCAGTGTCCACTTCCCTCCATCATGTATGCAGTTTCCTTACTGAATCCCCCAGTCTGTCTCTATGGTAGGCAATTCGTCCTTTTTAAAAAATCTCTCTCTTTTTTTAAGCACTGTATTTTACAATACTGATGTTGATTGAATATCATGCATATCACTTTACCTCCTTTCAACAATGCTTTTATCAAGGAAGAAACATCACATCAAGAATACATATGCACAATGGGTTGAGATCACTAAGGAACTTTTATCTAGAAGTCAGGGGGAAGGTTGTACATAACACCCATAACCCCAACTCTATAATTCAGCAAAGTGGCGATAAACCTTTGGAACTTCTTCCTTGAGGACCAAAGTTAAGAGCACAGGAAAACCAAGGAAAAGTAGAGACTAAGAAACAGTCCTGGAAAAGTCAATGAGAAGTTTCCTGTTCCAGTGACTCAAAACAGGAGCATAGGTCTGCCCTATAGGGTAAGGAACCCCAGATACCATACTTGCAGAGGTTTCCTAGAAGGCAGATAAAATTAGGGTCACAGATATTGGAAAGGCACCTACTTGGCAACTATTTAAAATCATCATCATCATCATCATCATCATCATCATCATCATCATCATCATCATCGTTATCCCGTTGATCATCTATTTTCTCAAGCGGCCTCAGTAACATTTACATTTGTCCTAGCCCTGAGATTTTTCGAAACCTCTCTTTACTCTTCCTTCCCAACGGTGCTGCATTAGAGGCCCTTTCAGGGTCAGGGGAATGAGACCCATCATTGTTATTGGTTTTGGCATATGAACACACCACGGGGAGTGTGCCAGGCTCTCCCATGTGGGTAGGAAACTCGCAGTAGCTTGCAAGCTTCTCTAAGAGGGAGAACTAGGTTATAAGAGGTTTCGAGGCTGCACTAGGGAGCTTTGTTTTATAATCTCTTAGTTTGTGGGTGTGACTGCCAAACTACTGGAAAATGGGGGATCTTGGCGGAAGAGACCCAGTCCTGATCCGAGCAGGCTTGGAGATCTCAGCCCTGGGTCTCACACACCTGGGTTCCTTTGCTGGTTCCTTCATGCATGAGGCTTGTCCAAACCTGTGGAGAGAGGCCTTGAGCATGGCTATGGCTGCCTTCCAGAGGTCTTTGGCTGTGGGGGCTCTGCTTGAGGTCACGATCAAGATCACAAAATCCCGTTAATCATAGATTTCTCGAGCGGGCTCAGTAACCTCTTCATTCATCCTTTCCATAGGGTTTTAGAAGTCTCTCTCGACTCGACCCTCCCAATGATGTAGCACTGGAGGCTCTTTCAGGGTCAGGAGAATGAGATTCAGCTTGTTACTGGATTTAGCATATGAATACAACATGGGAAGCTTACAAGGCTGTCCCATGTGGGCAGGAAACTCTTAAAAGCTTGCCAGTTTCTCCCAGAGGTAGAAGTAGGCTACAAGATATCAAGAGGCCGCTTCGCAGCTGCGCACTTCTGGAAGCTTGCTTTTAAGTCTCTGGACATGGGCCATTGATGGGATTACACTCACCTGGGTTCCTCTGCCGGTACCTTCATGCATGAGGCCTGTTCAAATGTGTGGAGAGGGGCCTCGAGCATGGCTGTGGCTAGGTTCTGGTGGTCTTCGGCTGCCGGGAGCTCTGCTCCAGGCGGGGAGGGAAGCTGGAGCCCATCCCCTCTGAAGGGCCCTGGGGAAGACAGCCAGGCATGCAGGCTAGAGGCTCTCTGCTTGAGGTGGGGAGGTAAATTCAACCCACCCCCTCCGAGGGGCCCCAGTGAAGACAGCCAGCCCGGGGACAAGAGGCTTTCCATCGCTCTGTTCCGGGAGCTTGGTTTAACATTCTCTGGATGTTGACCATTGATGGGATTACACAGCGCAGGGGGCAGTTTCTGGGTGTGACCACCTAGCTACTGGAAAATATTAAAAATATTACAGGTAAAACTGAGGGTTCTCAGCAGTGTTGTGGGCCCTGCTTTTTACTCAGGATCATCATTTTGGCCCCCAAGTCAGCATTTTCCCCACCTGCAAAGTGGATATGGGGGAGGAAGTCTGCTTAGTCATCCTGCCTTGGTCTGTCCAGCCCCAGTCCCAGGAAACTGAGGAAGCTAAGCAGTCAGGAGCCCTGGTTTTCACTCAGGATCACCATCCCAACTCCCCCAGCCCGGAAAGATTGAGTCTGTTTTGCTATGCTCCATGGCCACATAACTCACCGTAAACATCTTAAGACACCCTAATTGTAGGCACCAAAGCACACAACAGCACACAAAAAGCTAAATCCAGACTGCTAAAGTCACGATGGTAAAGCAAAGCATAAACCCACAAGGTTTTGTGAGTGAATATGCTAGCCAAGAAAGCTCGACTAGTAGTAATGAGATATGTAGTGTATCTGATAAGTAAGTTAGAGAATTGTTGAGGATGTATAAGCATCTCAAAGAAAAAAATAGAACAGACTGATAATAAAACTGCAGCAGAAATGAATAATGGAAATTACAGATCTGAAAAACTTGGTAAGTGAAATGAAAAACCCACTAGAAGACTTCAGCAGCACAGAATCAGTGAGCTCAAAGACGAGGTGCAGAAAACCTTCAGACAATAGCAGAAAATGGAAAAAAATGCCTCAAAATAATCCAACTGATAACAAGAGAATTTTGGGATAAATTGAAGAGGAACAATAAAAAATCACTGGAGTCCCAGAGGGGTAGGAAGAAAACCATGATGGAGAAGCAACAATCAAAGCCATCATTGCTGACAAGTTCCCAGAGCTGAAGAGTTTATGCACTCAGATCCAGGCGGCCAAAGGGAAATAGCTAAAAGAAATCCAAATAAAAATACTCTAAGACACATGCTGATCAAAATGATTAAAATCATAAATAGAGATAGAATACTGAAAGCAAAAACATTAATGATGGATATTATATATAAATGAGTGTCATTAGAAGATGGCGGTGCTCAGACCCCCCCTCAACCACAGCCCCCCACTCAAAGGGAAGCTTGAGTCTCCAAGATTTCACCCAGAACCCCTTCCCTGCCAGCCACCACCCCAGAGCACCCAACCCACTCCTCCACAGGTGTGTGGACCTCTATACTAGTATCAGATGGAATAGACTTCAGACAGGGTTACAAAAGACAGTGAAGGTCATTTCTTAATGATCAGAGGATGCATACATCAGGAAGAGCTGACACTCCTAAATGTATATACTCCTAATCAGAAACCAGCAAAATAATTAAAATTACTGCTCATAGACTTGAAGAAAGATATCAATATCAACACAATAATAGTTGGAGATTTCAATACCGCCTTATCACCTCTCCATAGATCAACAAGACTAAAGCTCAGCAAGGACATACTTTATCTGAAGTAAAAAATGGAAGACATGGGCTTAGTAGATGTATACAGGACACTTCAACCCCCAAAAACTGAATACACTTTCTTCTAAAGTGCATATGGGACATTCTCCAAGATAGACCACACACATGGCCACAAAACATACCTCCATAAAATTAAGAGGATAGAAATTGTATCAACGAACTTTTCAGACAATTATGCACTGTAAATCAAAGTGAATCACACACAGAAACAGAAATTCAAACTGAACACCTGGAAATTAAACAACTCACTACTGAACAACCAGTGGCTTAGAAAGGAAATCAAAGGGGAAATCAAAAGATTCCTGGAAATGAACAAGAATGAAGACATGAGTTACCAGAACACTGAAAAAGCAGTGTTAAGAGGAAAGTTTATAGCTCTACAAGCATTCCTCAGGAAGGAAGAGTGAACCCACATAGATAACTTAACCTCACAGTTTAAGATCTTGGAGAATGAATAACAAAAGGAGCCCAAAAGAGCCAGGTAGAAATAAATAATAAAATTTAGAGCAGAAATTAATGACATGGAAACAAAAAAATTCTAAAAGATCAATAAAACCAAGAGCTATTTCTTTGAGAAAAGAAACAAGATCAATAAACCACTAGCAAGACTCAAGGAAAGAGAGAGAGAGATCTCTAATAAACAGAATCAGAAACAGAAAGAGGGACATCACAATAGACACCACAGACATTCAAAAGAATATCAGAGATAGAGAAGCTTATGCCATGAAACAAGAGAACCTCGAAGAAATGGATAAATTCCTGGACTCCTATAATCTCCCAAAGTTGACCCAGGAAGACTTGGAATACCTGAACAGACTTATCACTATCAAGGAAATTGAAATAGTAATAAAAAGTCTCCCAAAAAACATAAGCCCTGGCCCAGATGGATTTACTAGTGAATTCTTTCAACCTTCAAGAGGACTTATTCCCAATCCTGTTCAAGCTCTTCCAAGAAATTGAAGAAACAGAAACACTCCCGAACAGTTTCTATGAGTATCACCCTCATACCAAAAGCAGACAAAGACACCACAGAAAAGAGAATTACAGACCAATATCCCTGATGAATACAGATGCAAAGATCCTCAACAAAATATTAGCAAATAAAATAAAACGACCCATCAAAAAGATCATACACCATGACCAAGGAGGATTCATCCTGGGGATGCAAGGATGTTTTAACATTAGCAGATAAATCAACATATAACACCATATCAATAAATGTAAATGTAAAAACCATATGATCATATCAATAGATGCAGAGAAGGTATTTGACAAGATACAGCACTCATTTATGATATAAAAAACGATCTCTCAGCAAATGGGAGTCAAAGAAACTTTCCTCAACATAGTCAAAGCCATCTACCACAAGCCCACAGCAAGCATTGTTCTCAATAAGGAGAAACTAAAAGATTTACCTCTAAGATTGGGAACAAGAATAGGTTAACTACTCCCTCTCACCACTTCTATTCAATATGGTACTGGATGTATTTGCCATAGCAGTTAGGCAAGAAAAAGATATCAAGGTGATCCAGATATGAAAGGAAGATATAAAGCTCTCGCTATTTGCAGGTGACATGATACTATAATTAGAGAACCTTAAAGCCTCTAACAAGAAGTTCCTAGAAACAATAGGTTTGTATAGTAAAGGGGCAGGTTACAAAATCAATATCCAAAAGTCCATGGCTTTCCTATATACAAATAAGAAAAAACAGAAAGAGATTTTAAAATAACAACCCCATTCACAATAGTGCCTCAAAAAATCAAGTACCTTGGAATCAGTTTAACTAAAGAGGTGAAGGACCTATACAAAGAAAACTACAAAACACTATTTCAAGAAATAAAAGAGGACACTAGGAAATGGAGGCACATCCTCTGCTCATGGATTGGAGGATTAACATTGTCAAAATGACAGTACTCTGCAAAGCATTATACAGATTCAATGCAGTCCCTATAAGGATATCCATGATATTTTTCAAAGAAATAGACAAAACACTACTGAAATTCATATGGAGCAATAAACCCCCATGAATAGCTAAAACAATCCTTGGGGGAAAGAAGATGGGTGGCATCACCTTCCCCAATCTCAAACTGTACTACAAAGCAGTAGTAATTGAAACAGCATGGTATTAGAATAGAAACATACCAATGGAACAGAGTTGAATATTCTGACACAACCTCTCAAGTATATGATCACTTAATCTCTCATAAAGGATTAACTAATGTGAAGTAGAGCAAGAAAAGACTCTTCAACAAGTTGTGCTTGGGAAACTAGACAACTATATGCAAAGAATAAAGAATGAACTCAGATCTCTGTCTAACACCAAGCAAAAAAGTCAGGATCCAAACAGAATAAAGACCTCAATATCAGACTTGAATCCATAAAGTACATGGAGGTAAATGTAGGCAGAACTCTCCATGATATTGAAGCTAAAAGTATCTTTAAGGATGAAACACCACTGACCAAGCAAGTAGAAACAAATATAAACAAGTGGGATTACATTAAACTAAGAAGCTTCAGCACGTCAAAAGAAACAGTGAACAAAATACAGAAAGAGCCCATGGAATGGGAAATATTACTTACCCCATATACATCAGATAGGGCTTAATATCCAGCATATACAAGACACTGGTAGAACTTTACGAGAAAAAACTCCCAACCCCATCAAAAAATGAAGAAATGAACAGAAACTTACTCAAAAGAGAAATTCAAATAGCCAAAGGGCATATTAAAAACTGCCCTGCATCACTAATCATTAGGGAGATGCAAATCAAAACAACAATAAGATATCATCTTAACTCACAGAAACTGGCACAAATGAATAAGAACAAGACCAATCAGTGTTGGCGCAGATGCGGAAAGGCACTCTTATTCATTGTTGGTGGGATTACTGACTGGTCCAGCCTTTTTGGAAAACAGTATGGACATTCCGCGAAAAACTAGAAATTGAGCTCCCATATAACCCAGCAATAACACTTCTAGGAATATATCCCGGAGATGTAAAAAATATATATAGAAGTGATGTCTGCGCTTGTATGTTTATTGCAGCACTGTTTACAGTAGCCAGAATACACAGGGAAAAAAAAAACCAAGTGCCTGAGAAAAGATGGCTGGTTAAAGAAACTCTGGTACATGTACACAGTGGAATACTATGCAGTTGTTAGAAAATATTAAATCAAGAAATTTGCATAAAAGTGGATGGACATGGACAGTACTATGCTAAGTGAAATGAGTCAGAAAGAGAGGGACAAACAGAATGACTGCACTCATTTGTGGAATATAAAGTAACATAACAGGAGACTGACACCAAAGAGGAGTAGAGATATGAGCCAGGAAGATCAAATCACAGCTTGGAAGCCAGTCTTACATGCTGGGGGGAAAGGCAGCTGGGATACAGAAGGGACGACTGAGTAAATGATGCTTAGAAGGATTGCTCGGGATGGGAGATGCGTGCTGAAATTAGACTATGGACCAAACATGATGGCCTCTTAGTACCCGTATTGCAAAACATAACAGGAAGAGAAAGTAAGAGAGAATGTGCCAGCCACATAGGCAGAGGATGGGAAGATGTGAGGGTGGCGGGTGGGATACTGGGAACACTGGTGGTGGAAAATGGGCACTGGTGGAGGGATGGGTACTTGATCATCATATGACTGAAACATAATCATAAAACTTTGTAAGTCTGTAACTATATCTCATGGTGATTCGATAAATAAATATATAATTTTTTTAAAAAGATGCTTGGTCAAGAATTAAGAACACCTAAACTCATTTAACTTAATAGAATGTATTTTATGGAACCAAAATAAAAGATTTATAGAAGAGATATAAGACTAAACTCTCTTGGACCAAAGACAGTGGTGAGATATAGTAAAAAAAGAAAAGAGAAAAAGAAGAAAAAAACTCAGTAAAATGAGCACCTCATCAAGAATACTTTACCCAGCCATTCTCATTCATATTTGAAAGGACAAAATACAACTTCACAGATAAACAATAACTCAGGAATTTAATAGCTACAAGAAGAATGAAATTGGCTACTTTAAGACAAGTCCCACAAACTTGCCAAATCATGCAGAAAAATAGCACAAAAATCCATAGCAATATAATCTCTCTCAATGGCAATGAGATAAATACACCAATTAAGAGAAACAAAGTGGCAGGCTGGATTAGGAAACTGAACCTAATACTTTTTTGGCTGCAAGAAACACATTTGAGCAATCATAGCAAACACAGATTCAAAGTCAAAGGCTGGAAGATTTTATTTTTAATTTTAATTGTTATGGGACATCTACATCAGGAATAACTCATACTCCTAAACATATGAGTCTTTTGAGGGACCAGCAAAATTCTTTTTAAAAATTTTTTTTAATTTTATTGAATCGCCATGTGGAAAGTTACAATGCTTTCAGATTTAAATCTCAGTTATACAATGCTGAAACAACCATCCCTTCACCAGTGCCCATATTCCACCACGAAAAAAAAAAAAACCAAAATCCCATTATACCTCCCATCCCCCCCCCGAACTGATAAATTTCACTTTACTTTCTCTTTACATTCAATATTTCAACAAAAACCTCACTATTATTGTTAGGAGTTCCCCACTAGAGTCAGACCTGTTGTGAAGAGATATGAGGTCGCATGGTTTTGGATTTCTGTATTTTAGCAACTAAGTCCAGGGAAATTTCTTCCAGATATGGGATCATTGCAAGCTTGTAACTTTCATCTGCGGTCATCATAATATGGCAGTCACCATGCCCTTCACCCCCAGCAAGGAAAAAGGCTCGAGAGAGAAATACCTTTCCCCTCCTGGGCAGGCATGGGGCCGCGGCTTAGTTCTCAGTCTAGAGACATTCTGTAAGGAGCTGCCCACACCAAAAGTAGTTTAGCTGACCTCTGGAGTCATGCTCATGCAGCTGCGGAGAGGACGCACACGTGCGGCCCCCAGGATCACATCTCGGTGGTGAGCAGGGCCGGTGCTGCCCACTTTCCTGAAAGCACCCTCAAGTCCCATTACTGCAGTTTGTAATTCACATCTGTAGTCCTCATAATATGGCAGTCGCCACACCCTTCACCCCCAGCAAGGAAAAAGGCTCGAGAGAGAAATACCTTTCCCTCCTGGGCAGGCATGGGGCCGCGGGGACCAGCAAAATTCTTAAACTGCTAATAGACTTGATGAAAGACATTGATAGCAACACAATAGTAGCTGGAAATTTGAAAACCGCTTTGTCACCTCTTGATAGATCAACTATACTAAAGCTCAGCAAAGAAATACTTATTTGAGGGAATAAATGGAAGAAAGGGAGATTAGTAGAATTTTCCCAATGCACATGGGACATTTTCCAAGACATACTACATACTATACACAAAACATACTTCCACAAAGTCAAGAACATAGAAATCTTATCAACTGTTTCCTCACACAATGATGCAATGAAAGTAGGAAAAAATGGAGAAACAACTCAAAAACCTAGGAATTAAATAGCTTGTCACTAAACAACCAGTGGGTCATAGATGAAGTCAATTGAGAAATTGAAAGATTCATGGAAACAAATAAGAATCAGGAAACTACATACCAGAACTTCTGGGATACAGAAAAAGCAGCACTAAGAGGAAAGTTCATTGCCGTACAAGCATTCATCAGGAAGAAAGAAAGGACCCACATAAGTAACTTGACTGCACAACTTTAGAAACTGGAAAATAACTCAACAAAGGAGTCCAAAGCAGGCAGGAGGAAGAAAATAATAAATCTTATCATGGAAATTGATGAACTAAAATACAATGAAAACAATCCAAAAGATTAATGAAACCAAGATCTGGCTCTTTGGGGAAAATAAACAATATTGATTAACCAATAGCATGACTCACAGAGAGAGAGAACCCTAATAAAACAAATAATAAGTGAAAGGAGGAACAACAGACACCAAATAAATTCAAATGATCTTCAGAAATTACTTTGAAAATATTTATGCCATGTACTATCTCAAACTAAGAAGCTTCTGCAACTCAAAAGAAACAATGACCAAAATACAAAGACAGTCTACAGAATGGGAAAGTATATTTATGCAGTACCCATCAGATAAAGGGTTGATAACAAGGATATACAATGCACTGGTTGAACTCCACAAGAAGAAAACTGCCAACCCAATCAAAAAATGGGGTGATGAAATGAACAGAAACTTTTCCAAAGAAGAAATCCGAATGGCTGAGAGGCACATGAGAAAATGTTCAACATCACTAATTATCAGGGAGATGAAGATCAAAACAACAATGAGATATCATCTCACACCACAGAGACTGGCCCACATCCCAAAAAACAAAAGTAACCGGTGTTGGTGTGGATGTGGGGAGAAAGGGACTCTCCTTCACTGCTGGTGGGAATGGCGACTGGTTCAGCCCTTTTGGAAAACAATATGGACGATTCTCAAAAAGTTAGAAATTGAGCTCCCATTTGACCCAGCAATACCACTCCTGGGAATATATCCCGGAGAGGCAAAAAGATATAGTAGAGATGACATCTGCATTTCCATGTTCATTGCCACACTGTTTACAATAGCCACAATATGGAAAAAACCAGAGTGCCCGAAAACAGATGATTGGCTAAAGAAACTCTGGTATATTTACACAATGGAATACTACGTAGCTGTCAGAAAACATGAAGTCATGAAATTTGCATATAAGTGGATCAACATGGAAAGTATCATGCTGAGTGAAATGAGTCAGAAAGAAAGAGACAGACATAGAAAGATCGCACTCATATGTGGAATATAAAGTAGCTGGAGGTACAAGCTTACAATGTTGCGATTCCTGGCAGACATTTCTCTGGACTTAGTTACTAAAATACAGAAATCCAAAACTATGCTGCTGCTAGTGCGGCCTCCTGACCTCATATCTCTTCATTCTCAGCAATGGAAAACAAATTACCAAATGCTTTCTTTTCAGCAGATCGACTTTAGGGGGGAGAAACTCCAAATCAATAATAGTGAATTTTTTTGTTTAAATATTGAATTTAATCAAAGTAAAGTGAAAGTAAAATGAAATTTACCAGTTACACATGCGGGGTGGGTGGCTGGGGAGGTGGGAGGAAGGGGGGAGGTATACCGTGATTCTTGGTGGTGAATATGTGCACTGGTGAAGGGATGGGTGTTTGAGCATTGTATAACTGAGACTTTAACCTGAAAGCTTTGTAACTTTCCACATGGTGAATCAATAAAAGAATTAAAAAAAAGAAAATATTTATGCCATGAAACAACAAGAAATGGACAGATTCCTGGACTCCTATAACCACCCCAGCTGAACCAATACTATTTGGAATATCTGAACAGTAAAAGAAATTGAAATAGTAATCAAAAGTCTGCCCCAAAACAAAATCCCAAGCTCAGATAGATTCACTAGTAGATTTTATCGAACTTTAAAAGAGGATTACTGCCAATGCTTTTCAGTTTTTTCCAGGAAATTGAAGAAACAAAAACTTTTCCAAAGAGTTTCTATAAAGCAAACATCATCCTCATACCAAAGTCAGACAGAGACAACATGAGAAAGAATTACAGGTCAATATTCCTGATGGACACTTATGAAAGATTCCCGGCAAAATACTAGCAAATAGAATCCAACAATTCATCGAAAAGATCATACACCATGATCAAATAGGATTCATCCCAGAAATGCGAGGGTGGTTTAACATTCACAAGCCAATAACATAATACACCATATCAATAAAAGAAAAATAAAAAACATTTGATCATATCAGTAGACAAAGAGAAATCATTTGATAAGATCCAACACCTATTCATGATTTAAAAAAAAATCTCTCAACAAACGGGAATTGAAGGAACTGTCATCAATATAGTCAATACCATTTACAAAAACCCCACAGATAACACTATACTCAATGGGGAAAAAAACTAAAAGCCATCCCACTAAGATCAGGCACAAAAATGGTTGAACACTCTTGCCTCTTCTATTCAATATATTATTAGAAGTACTGCCATAGCAGTTAGTCAAGAAAAATATATTAAGGACATCCAGATAGGAAAAGAAGAAGTCAAATTTTATTTGCTGATAACATGATACTATATTTAAAATATCCTTAAAACTCTACCAAAAAAATGCTTCTAGAAACAATAGATTTGTATAGTAAAGTGGCAGGCTACAAAATTGATGTGAAAATGTCCATGGCTTGATCCCAGAGACACACAAACCAATCTTGGAACATAGTGACTGCTGGCAGAAATATTCCTGGACTGTGAACTAAGCTATGGCCCCATGCCACCCCGGGAGGGGAAGGGTTTTTGTCCCTCGGCCTTTTCCCCTTTGTGGCAGCATGGCAACCGCCACCTTTCAGAGACAATTGGACAGAGAGGTAGGAGCTTACAGTGAAGGGGCGAGCGGAAAATCTCCCAGGGTGGTGGTGGGGGGTGACGGAACTGGCCCTGCTCCCTGCCCAGACGAGACCCTGAGCGGCCACCCACAAATGGCTCCTCCACTCCTGAACATCCATGATCCCAAAGGTACACAAACCAATCTTGGAACGCAGAGGCTGCTGGCAGAAATACCTCTGGACTTAATTACTAAAATACCAGAATTCCAAAATTGCACAGCCACTGTCATGGCAGTGTGTCATCATATGCTCTACATTATCAGCAATAGAAAAAAAGTTATCTAATGATGACTTTTCGGCAGGTCTGATTGTTGGGGGGGAAATTCCAAATAATAATAGTGGGTTTTCTGTCGAAATTAAATGTAATCAAAGTAAAGAGAGAGTAAAGTGAAAATCATCTGCCACACAGGCAGAGTGGGGGGTGGGATGGGGGTATACTGGGGTTTTGGTGGTGGAACATGTGCACTGGTGAAGGAACGGGTGTTTGATCATTGTATGACTGAGACTTAAACCTGAAAGCTTTGTAACTGTTCTCATGGTGATTCAATAAATAAATAAATGATAAAAAAGAAAATGTCCATAGCTTTCCTACATACAAATAATGAAATAGAGGAAAGAGATATTTTTAAAATAATCCCATCCACAATAATTCCTAAAAAAATCAAGTTCTTCGAAATCAGTTTAACTAAAGAGCCTTTTGAAAGACATATACAAAAAATATTACAAAATAGTACTTCAAGAAATGAAAGAAGGTATGAGGAAATAGAAACAAATTCCCTGCTCATGGAGTGAGAATATTAATGTCACCAAAATCGCAAAACTTTCCAAAGCATTGTATATATTCAATGTAATCCCTCTAAGGATATCCACGTATTTTTAAATATATAAATAAGTAAAACACTCCTGAAATTCATATGGAGCAAAACCCCTCACCCACACCCATGAATAACTAAAGAAGTCCTTGTGAAAAAGAAGATAGAAAGCATGACTTTCCCAATTTCAAACTGCACTACAAAGCCGTAGTGATTAAAACAACATGATATGAAGACAGTGATTAAAACATAAGGTACATTGAAGAGAAGGTCGGCAAAATTCTCCACGACATTGTAGTCAACGGTATCTTCAAAGCTGACATGCCGCTGGTTAAGCAAATGAAAACAGAGATAAATAAATGGGACTGCCTTAAACTAAGAAGCTTCTGCACCTCAAAAGATATAGTGAACAAAGTACAAAGACAGCCTACAGAATGGGAAAGGATATTTACCCAATACCCATCCGATAAGGGGTTGATATCAAGGATATACAAGACACTGGTTGAACTCCACAAAAAGAAAACTGCCAACCCAATCAAAAAATGGGGTGATGAAATGAATAGAAACTTCCCCCAAGAAAAATCCAAATGGCTGAGAGGCACATGAGAAAATGCTCGACATCACTAATCATCAGGGAGATGCAGACCAAAACAACAATGAGATGCAAAAGAGCACAGTAGAAATGACATCTGCACCTATATATTTATTGTAGCACAGTTCACAATAGCCAGAATCTGGAAATAACCCAAGTGCCCTAAAACAGAGGACTGGTTAAAGAAACTTTGGTACATCTACACAATGGAATACTATGCAGCTGTTAGGAGAGGTGAAGTCATGAAATTTGCTTATAGATGGATAAATATGGAGAGTATCATGCTAAGTGAAATGAGTCAGAAAGAGAGGGACAGACATAAAAATATTGCACTCATTTGTGGAGTGTAGGGTAGCATCACATGAGGCTGATACCCAAGGACCGTAGATACAAAGGCCAGGGGGATTGCCCATAGCTGGAAGACTGCTTCATGAGCGGAGGAGAGAAGGCAGATGGAATAGAGAAGGGATCACTAAGAAAATGATGGAACCAGTTGGGATGGGAGAAGCATGCTGAAAGTAGATAATGGACCAAACATGATGACTTCTCAGTGTCTGTGTTGCAAGCTATAATGCCCAAAAGTAGAGAGAGAGTATGGGGAATATTGTCTGCCTTAGAGGCAGGGGGAGGGTGGGAGAGGGAGGGTATACCCGGGATATTGGTGGTGGGGAATGTGCACTGGTGGAGGGATGGGTGTTTGATCATTGTGAGATTGTAACCCAAACTATCTCACGATGATTCAATAAAATTTAAAAAAATAAAAAATAAATTAAATTAAAAAAATTTTAGACTATAGCGCTGTCGTCCTGTTGTTCAGCTATTTGCTTGAGCGGGCACCAGTAACATTTCCATTGTGAGACTTGTTTTTACTGTTTTTGGCATACTAAATACACCATGGGTAGCTAGCCAGGCACTGCCATGCGGGTGAGATATTCTCAATAGCTTGACAGGCTTTCCGAGAATGACAGAGGAATCAAAACCGGGTCAGCCATATGCAAGACAAATGCCCTACCTGCTGTGCTATTGTTCCAGCCCCCCAAATTTTAGACATTGACAATAATAGTACTGATAGGTACCATATTAGATACCACTATCAGTTATTTGTGTAGCTTTGTTTTGGAGCCACACCCGGGCTGTGTTTACTCCTGGCTCTGCCCTTACAGATCACTCCTGGTGGGCTCAGGAGACCAGATGGGGTGCCAGAGATTGAACTTTGGTTGGTTGCATGCAAGGCATAATACCTGTATAGTTAGTATGTAAGGCCCTATACATGGTACTATCTCTTCGGCTCTTCCACCATCAGACTTCTAGAGTCTAGAATTTAGACCTGGAGGACTAATCTATAATGAAAGATCCACTCACCAGTGGGAAAAAAAATAGGTGTAAGGACAACTATTAAGAAGTTTAATTCATAGCAGACAAATTAGTGTGTCCCTGCTAACCTCCATGGGCCTGCAGGTAAGTAAGTACCTCTCCCATAACCAGTAAACACCCCATGGATTTTGAGTTTGTTCTCTCCCCACTTTATTTAAACAATATAGTTTACAAAGACCTTTTATAGGCATTTAATATTCCAACACCAAGCCACCACCACTGTTACCTTCCCTCCAATACTATCTTTATTTTCCCAACCACCCCTAAAGCCTGCCCCCCATAGCAGGCCTACAATAATTTATTTTATATTGCTTGTTACCTGAAATAGCTAACATTGATCAAAAAATGTTTCCTGGGACTGGAGCAATAGCACTAGCCAACTGGATTTGATTCCCAGCATCCCATATGGTCCCTTGAGCATCACCAGGAGTGATTCCTGAGTGCAGAGCCAGGAATGACCCCTGTGCATTGCTGGGTGTGACCCAAAAAAGCATAAATAAATAAATAAATAAATCTTAAAAAAATATTTCCTTGGAAGAAAATTTGTTAAAATTATTATATCTCACCGTGGGGACATGAATTCCATTCCTTCTCTGAGAGTTTACTAAGTGGTTGTTGCAAGTTAAATTTTCTGTGTTAAGTTTTTGTTCATTGAGATTGGTTGGCTTCTTTGTTACATTTCCATCTAATCTGGTGTACTAGGATGTCGGTGTGATAGAATTTGGAGATGTGGCAAGGTCTGGCCAGAGGCATTGCAGTAGCTTTCGGATATGGGAGCAGCTTTGTTTGAGTGGGAGCTGCCACACCTCACTCAAAGAGCACCCAGGAGGTCTCAGCTAGAAACAAACACCCTATGGGTTTTGCAGAGCAGAGCCCACTAGCAAATGCTATTGCCTGCTGCATTCTCCATTGTCCCATAGCCTGACAGAATCTGCCCCTGCCCAATCTCCTAGGAGACCTTTGTCTCCTATAAACCCCAATTGATCTGTGACTAATACACTAAACTCCACTTCCCCATACACTAAAAAAGCCTCCTGATAAGAGGTTCCTTTTATCTGAAAGACTCCGCATAACTTCAACTCAAGTAGTCCCTGGCCAGGCCTGCTATATTTGCAACCATAGTTCCCAGGGAACTCCTCCCACATAATTGCCTCACACCTGCCCTATACCTCCTAAAATGCCCACAGAGACAGTTTTCCTAGACCCAACAAGGTCTACGATACTTGTAATCTCCCTACTCCTGTTCCAGTCCTCAACATGGAGTTGAGTATAGAGTGCCTGTAGCCTTCTGTGTAGAAGCATCTGTGCCTGAGTCAAAACTGCATGAATGACCACCACCTATAGTCCTAACCCTCTTAGAAGCCATGCCTCCCTCTCCCCTTCAGCTTCAGCTGTGTTCAGATACCATCACATTGTGATCTGAGCACTCTGCAATATCTGTAACATGTGACCCCAGACCCTGGTGAGGCTCACTATGCCTGTGGCCCAGTCGTGTGCAGTCTTATGCACATGCAGCCCTAATTGTGGAGTCAGCTAGGAGAAAACAACTGGGAAAACACCTGCCCCATACTGTGACTGCCTGCTCATTTCAGAGACTTTGCTGGTCTTCAATGACAGCCGGAACTAACATTTTTGGTGAAATTCTGGTGAGCTAACTAGAAGTCAGGGGTCTCTGGTAATATACCAGCCTTTCACTTGCCAGCGAACAGTGGGATTTTCGTCAACTTGCCTGGTTTTCAGTCATTCTCGCTACTGTCTACCCAGTTATTTCCTGAGCAGAATAACTCAGCTTTTAAGACCCACAGAAATCACAGTTGACCTGCAGCCTAAGGCTTCTGAGAAAGTAGCACTGTAGCACTGTCATCCCGTTGTTCATCGATTTGCTCGAGCGGGCACCAGTAATGTCTCCATTGTGAGACTTGTTTCTTTTTTTGGCATACAGAATATGCCATGGGTAGCATGCCAGGCTCTGCCAAGGGGGCAGGATACTCTTGGTAGCTTGCCAGGTTCTCCAAGAGGAACAAAGGAATCGAACCTGGGTCAGCCACGTGCAAGGAAAATGTCCTATCCGCTCTGCGAAAGTATTACTAGAAACATATAGCTTGAACAGGCAGTGATTACAGAATATTTTCTCAATTCAAAGCAATTGTGCCATGGATATACTACAACAACTACCATTTTCTTCCCATCCTCTGAACCCCGACTCTAGGGCCTGACACACTGACTCCTTAGCACAGCAAAAGAAGCTATCAGTAAAACAAAAATACATCTTACAAAAGAGGAGAAAATATTTTTAAATCATATATCTGACAAAGGGCTAATATTCAACATATATAAAGAACTCATAAAATGCAACAGCAAATTTAACAGCCCCATCAAAACACAGGAAGAAGAAATAGATGCTTCTCTACAGATGGACACTAGTATTTTTTTAAATGCTTATCATCACTTTTAATCAGACAAAGGCAAATAAAAACCATAAGAGGCAACACTACCTTATAACTATGAGAATGGCTTTCATCAAAATGAGCAATGTCAAGTATTGGCAAGGATACTGAGGAAAATGAACCTTCAGACACTGTTGGTAAGGCTGTAAATTGATGTTTAGAAAACAGTATGCTATGTCTCAAGAAGGTAAAAGTAAGACTTTATGTAATCTATCCAAAAGAATACTAGGAGCTCATCAGAAAAGACTTTAGCTTCCCCAATGTTTATTGTAGCTTTATTTAAAAGATCTAAGATTGGAACCCACCAAAGACCCTGTTGGCATCTAATTGGATAAGAAATTTATAGTATATATACACAATGGAATGGTATTCTAGTATTCAAACTGACAATTTTTTACATTATTTTTAAATGACAGAAACTCAAGAAAATTCTGGAAAGCAAAATAAGCTAAAGGAAAAGTATTATTTCACTTACATGTGAAGTACAAAAAATTAAAAGTTAATAGGCGAAACAAAATAAAAATAAACCAGTGGGCATTGACAATAGAACTAAGATTACCTGATGCTGAGGGCTAAAGAGGGTATGGGGCAAGGTAGATGGGGTATAAAGAAGAAGGACAGGTTTTATTTGTTAGTGTTATCACTGGTTTGGAATTTTTTAAGGAACATTTTTGGTCTCGTAATTAAAAACACCCTATTGGTGAAAGTGTGTAGAGAATAATGGTGTATCTTCTAACTAGTCCAAATTCTATCCTAAACATTGCAGAATTGGGGGTACGGTGCCAGCAGGTCAACCTGTACCTGCAGGGCGAGTGCATCAGCAGCGTTGTGGTGCCTTCAGGCTTTCTGAAGCCCAAAATCGCCACTATGCTTTTGACTGGACCCCAACAACTTAAGACCAAGTTTACCAAGAAATTAAACGTCCAAAAGTTAGGTATGTGGGAGCCACGCCCACAAACCACCTCCAGCTCAGCTATACAAGCTTATAAATTAATCTCAAAAGACATCAAAAGTCGCAGTTAATCTCAGACCTAGTGCATGACTGAACAGACTGGGGTAAATTAGAGGGGGACGGGTTGGGCTGGTGCCTGCTCAAGCAGAGTGTCCGCAGCCACTTGCCTTCACAATCCAAAATCGCCACCTGACCTGACTCCATTGTCTCAAGATGGATCTCACTAAGATATAATCTGCTGAAGATTCAAGTTTGCAGGTTTTGTGAGTGAAATCTCCAGGTTTTTTGGAGTTGGAATGGGCTACCTCCTGCCCCCAACTTCCCAATACTCATGGTAGTACCAGCAGTCACCCCCATGAACCAACTCCAGTGCCACTACATAAGCTCTACTACCAGCCTTGTTTCAGAGAACCATAAATAAATCTCAAAAGAGATCAAAAGCCGCAGTTAAACTCAGACCCACGCAAGGTTGAACAGACCAGGGTAAATCAGAGGGAAGCGGGTTAGTCTGGTGACTGCTCAAGCAGAGTCCCTAGCAGCCACTTGCTCCCACAATCCCAAATCGCTGCCATACCCTCTGCCTGACTCCACTATCTCAGGATTGACATCAGTGAGACATAATCTGCTGAAAATTCTGATATGAAGGTTTTATGACTGAAATCTCCAGGCTTTCTCAGGGTCAGGATGGGCTGCACCTCCCATCTCCCTGTACTTCCGGAAGCCTCGGCAGACACATCCACACCCCAAAGCTTCCATACAGTTATAAAGCTACTCTAGCCTTACCTTCCCAATAAAAACGCCAAATGCCCTGAACAAACACCATGACCTCTTAGCACCTGCATTGCAAACTATAATGCACAAAAGAAACATAAGAGACAGAGAGCAAGAAGGAAAGTGCCTCCCATAGAGGGAGGCTGAGGATATAGCGTGGGGTGTTGAGGGATGGTGGTAGGGAAACAGGGACATTGGTGGTGGGAAATGTACACTGGTGGAGGCATGGGTGCTGGATCATTGTATGACTGAAACCCAATTATGAACAGCTTTGCAATGGTCAATCTCACGGATGATCAATTTTTTAAAAATTTAAGTAATGTGGAGTTCATCCCAATTCAATCAGCTTGATCAATGGCAGTACTCCTACATTTAAAAAAATGCAGAATTAGTTATGGTGACCACCAAACCTATCCCCACTATTTTTCTCAAAGAATAAGTCCCAATGGTCATTACTCATGTCCAAGACACATCAGAAGTCATTCCTGTTGAAAGTAGATGTTCTGCTTCTTGTCACACTGCTGATTCTTGCCACCTTGATAAACCATTCCTTGTGAGATCAGACTTAATTCTGACTGCTTCTGGCTTCAGGCATCTGTGTTTCTTCTCTCCCTACCCTACCTCCAGTTTTTCTACAGTACTTCTGGACCCTGCTAAGCACAGTACAAGGACATCCCGAACAACATAGGAATCAACATTGCAAGGGCTATTCACAACCAATAGGGGGCCATGAATGTTGCAGCTCACCACCCTTAAGGGGACTTTCTTTGTGTTGCTCCTATGTCTTCACCATCTGTTATAGTAAAACACTCTGGCTTGGATTATTTCTCATCTCCTGCCTCAAATTCCCTGACCTTCCCTCCTCCCTCTTAGAATCACCTCACAGAAAACAATTTTCATCCAAGCTCTGGTCTTGGTCTGTACTTTGCAGATAAAAATCAGACCAAAGGTTCAGGATCTCTGTACCATCTGGTTTTATAAATCCATAAAGACTTTGATTGCCTAAGCCCATCAGGGAAGAGCTACATGCATCAGGAGGAGTTATTTTATTTGATCTTTCTTAAATAATAAAACCACAAATTCCAGGGACAAGGAGGTGTAAGATGAAGCTACTCTCATAGGGACCAATTATTGCTTATACATTTTTCCACTGACATTAACACCCCAAGAAGCTAAGAAGATATGTTTGAATAGCCAACTCCCCTCAAGTTATCTAATTTCTGGACCTCATCAGACACATACAAATATACGTATGGTGTAGTGTCTAAAAATGGAAATTGAATAATGACAAATTTATAGCAAGTCTTCGACCTGGATTGTCTTCAACCCATCTTTGCATGCTTTTTAGAGTTAGAGTCAGGGCCCTGTGCCACATAGCCTAATTATCCTGGTGACTAAAAGCAGACAAGGAAACATTACAAGGGCAGCCTTGGACCAGTTCCTCAAGTAGTGTGGTTAGCCCAAACTCCTCCCTTCCCAGTTCACCCTGACCTCTTCAGTGAGTCACCTCTCCTCCCTTCAGTCTGGCCACCAATTCATCAAAGTCAAAGATAACATCTTCCTTTCAGGAGCAAAACATCTCAAGACACCAAATTTAGAGCCATTCAGAGGCTCACGAAGGTAACCTCAAAGAAAGATAGATTGGGGCCATTTAATTCCTAAAACCCAAGACTTCATTGAGAGTCTCCTGGGTACAACAATGATACCAAGAGAGCTACAAGAGAAGAAAGGCTACTGCCTACCCTTGACAGGATTTCAACCCAACAAGACAAATGTTTACTCACACCTCAGGAAGATAATGATTTTTCAAAATAACATTCAGTTAGTATCTTTTGTAAACTTAAGAGGCAAACCGTCAGGATCCTTTTGGAAACTATGTTCCTAGTTTCCAAATGAAAAACTCAATTAACTGGGTCCAAAATCCAGGAAAAAATTCTAACCACCTGATAAGAAATTATTGTGTATTTAAGGAAAGTTCTAGAATCTAGAACTTTCAAATTTAAAACTGGTCAGGACACGAAGTCATGTAAGTTAACTTCTAAGGTAAAAATGAAGAAATTATTTAAAATTTTCGATTATTTATTACAATAGGGATTTCCAGTTGACAAAAATGACTATTTCATACATTTTTGGAGAGATGACTCGTTTCTTTTATGATTATGAGAAGTACTTGCAGAAAAAAGACTAAGTTTCTCCAATGTTCATGAAACTAGCTGGACTTAGTTTTGCTTATACGACTTAAATTATTTTGCCTGCTCGGGGAATTTCAACTTTAGTGTGCATTTTGTACTTAATTTTAACAACAGATACTCAGAGACACACAAATCAGTGAGAAATTTAACCAAAGTGCAAAGAATGATTTTCTGTAGGAAGAGCATAAATCTACCTGAGCCCTACCTATACTTCTTGGAAAACTTCACATTATATGAGAATAGGCCAAGTGAGGGGAGGAAAAAGTGCTCTACTGTAAAATATTCAAGCTGGTTTGGGAGTTCTCAGGATAGTTTTACTCAATATACTTCTGTCTACTAATAATGTGAGACACTTAACCCCATTATGGTACTACTTTTAAAAGCCCTCGAACTCTTTTTTTTTTCTTTATGAATCTGATACTGAGCCTCAGATACTGAGCTTTGATTAAAGATGGAGTAAGATACAGACTCCTTCTCAGTCTTAAAGCTTTATGCTCCAAAGTACCCAAAATGTTTGGCTAACATTCATCTGTGCTTTTCTTATCTGAAAGGAGTTTCTGATTCTAAGGTTCTCATTTAAGTATATTATCAGACTGAGGTGAATTAAAGATGACTGCAAATTCTTTAACATTTTTCCCCTGAAGAGGTGAGATCCATGACCCATCTCTTGTGTGCATTGAGCTTAGGTACTTCCCTGTTCAAACAAAGATGGCAAAAATTAATTTCTGAAATAAAGAAAAGAAATAATATGTAACAAAAACCTACCCTTAGACTCTGACCACAGAACTGAGAGTACCAAAGGAGAAGGATGCTAAAAGCATTTAAGTAAAGGAAAGTGAGAGTGGGAGAGAGAGAGAGAGGAAGAAAGAGAGAGAGAAAGAGAAAGAGAGAGAGAAAGAGAGAGAGAAAGGGAGGAAAGTGCCTCTCATAGAGGCAGGCACAGGGGGAGGCAGGAGGGTAACTGAGAACATTGATGGTAGGAAATGTACACTGGCGAAGGGACGGGTATTGGAACATTGCATGGCTGAAATCCAAACTTTAGTGTGTATCTCATGGCGATTCAATTTAAAAAAACTTAACAAAAAAATAAACTAAAGTAAAGAGAGTCCATAAAAATAAACAAGACTCAATATTAAGATTCTTTAAACTGTTCAAAAATTTGTAGGTGTGGGTGGAGGGGAATGGGAAAAGGGGCACGAGAGATAATACAGGAATAGGGCGGCACTTGCTCCTGCTCAGCAAACCCTGCTCCTGTCTTCAGCACTGAATATCATCCCTAAGAGTCAGCAGGAATGATCTCTAAGTACAGAGCAAGAGTGAACCCTGAAACTTGTGATATACTGGCTACCTCATCCAAAAATTGTATGGAATCATAAAGTCTTCATGAATGGCCAAAGCAATTTTGATTAAAAAAAGGATTAAATGTATTGCATTTCTTGATTTCAAATTATACTTTAAGTTCATAGTAATCAAAACATTGTGATACTAGAATAAAGATAGACTCTCAGATTAATATAGTAAAGTTAAGAGCTCAGAGATAAATCCTCATCTTTATGGACAATTAATATATGAGAACGGAGCTTAGTGCAAGAAGTTGAGCAGGAAGGTCTCTTCAACAAATGGAGTGGGAAAATTGGACAGTCACATACCAAAAAAGAAAAGAAAAGAAAAGAAAAGAAAAGAAAAGAAAAGAAAAGAAAAGAAAAGAGAAGAGAAGAAAAGAAAAGAAAAGAAAAGAAAAGAAAAGAAAAGAAAAGAAAAGAAAAGAAAGGAAAGGAAAGGAAAGGAAAGGAAAGGAAAAGAAAAGAAAAGAAAAGAAAAGAAAAGAAAAGAAAAGAAAAGAAAAGAAAAGAAGAGAAGAGAAAAGAAAAGAAGAGAAAAGAAAAGAAGAGAAAAGAAAACAGGAACTGTATCCCACACTTCAAGATGTATTGAAGATCTGAGAGATTAGACCAGAATCCATAAGAAGCATTAAGAAAAACACAGACAAAACTCTCAAGTGTATGGACCCTAGAGGTGTCTTCAATGATTTGATTCTATAGGCAAAGATAACAAAAATAAACAAGTGATACTGCATCAAATTAGACAAGTTTTCCATAGCAAAAATATCAAGTGTAAAATAAAGGGGCCTCTTACTGAGATGGAGAAAATATTTGCACCCCATTTATCTGGGGTTAATATCCAATAATATATTATATTTTTCGTTATATAATGTTTTAGTTATATATTATATATTAGCTAATATAATGGAGCTAATATCTAATACATGTAATTACTTACAAAGCTTAGAAACAAAGAATCCAATAACCCCATACCCCCCAAAATTGTAGATGAACACTTTTCTGACGAATACATAAAGATTACCAGTAGCATATGAAAAAGTGATGGAAAAGTATTCATCATAAGTTGTTATCAGGAAAAAGCAAATCTAAAAAGTTGTAAGGTATTGTTTCACAGTAGTGAGAATGTCATTTATCAAAATGACTAGACACAAGCAGTGTTGACAGATATCTGATGAAAAAGAAACACTTCTCCTCTACTGGCCATAATACTATCTGGTTCAGCCTTCATAGAAAGCAAGATTTAAATTTCTCAGAAGATAAAGAACTGCCATGTGCTCCATGGAAGAACTTCCAGCAATCCCACTTTTTGCCATCCATCTCAAAACACAAAGACATTCATTTGTAAAAATATGTGCACACTTACACTCTATGCAGCACTTAGAATTGCTAAAATGCAGAAACAACTCAAGAGCCAGCATCAGAAGAATAGATAAAGTTGTGATATATGCACACCTGCATGTGATGTACTGCATCTCTAAGAAATGATGAAATCATGAGTTTGACTGTAATGTGTATGGCATTGGAAAATATGATATTAAGCAAAATATGTCAGAGGGAGAACAAATATTGTACAATCTCACTCATCTATATGGAAGTAAACCATAGAGACCAATAACAAAGCCTTCACCTTGGATTACAAAATCTATTAACAAACAGTGAAAGGAGGCAAGAGGAGAATGAAGAGGTGAACAAGAGATGACAATAGAAAAATGGAGACAGGCACTTTGGTGGTGTAGGAGTTCAGTAACTTTATAAATCAATACTACATTGTCAAACAGTATTTAAACATTACCTACACTGCAATTTTAAGAATTAAGTCACTGTTACTGTATTACTGTCATCCCGATGCTCATCGATTTGCTCGAGCAGGTGCCAGTAATGTCTCCATTTATCCCTGTCACATTCAGGGTCAGAGTAAGAGGCCCCATTATTGTTGCTGTTTTTGGCACATTGAATACGCCCCGGGTAGCTTGCCAGGTTCTGCTGTGTGGAATTCTGCATCGCTCTCTTCCAGGAGCTTTGTTTTATAGTCTCTGGATCTTGGCCTTTGATGAGATTACATGGCGCAGGGGGCAGTTTGTGGGTGTGACTGCCAAGCTACTGGAAAACTAGGGACCTGGGGGGAAGAGGCTGAGTCCTGATCCAAGTGAGCTGGGGTTCTTAGTCAAGGGTTCCCACCTACCTCCGTGATACAGGCCCTAACAGCATCTTTTGATCTCTTTTGAGATTTATGGGTCTTTGAAATGAGGCCTATAAATGAGCTTGTATAGCTGAGCCGGAAGTGGTCTGTGGGGGTGTCTCCCACATATCTAACTTTTGTTGTTTAATTCTTGGTAAACTTGGCCCCAAGTTGTGGTGGTCCAGCCAAAGGCACAGCAGCAATTTTGGGGTATCTGGGAGCCTGAAGACATCATCAAGCTGCACTCGCCCCACAGGTACAGGTTTACCAGCTGGCAGCACCATACCCCCTTCTTCCTCATTTCTTTCTGAGTCATCATCAGAATCACCTTTATGTCCATATTTTTATCAAGATTCTATTTATTACAGGGGCTGGAGTGATAGCACAGCGGGTAGGGCATTTGCCTTGCCCGCCGACGGCCTGGGTTCAATCCCCAGCATCCCATATGGTCCCCTGAGCACCGCCAGGAGTAACTCCTGAGTGCAAAGCCAGGAGTAACCCCTGTGCATCGCCAGGTGAGACCCAAAAAGCAAAAAAAAAAAAAAGATTTTATTTATTACAGTAAAAATATCCTTTAATTTAAGCTTTCTCTGTAATGCCCTCACTTTCCCTTGAGAAAACTGTCTTTAACATTCCTATTTTTACTAAACATTTGTGCAAGCCAATCCTTATTTCATCTATCATTGTTATCAAAATTCTTCAGCTTTTATTCAATACCCAGTTTTAATATTGACATATTTAGTATTTAATTACAATATCACCCCTTTCCCAGACACTAAAAACTAAATTAATTATCATTACTACTATACTAAATTACTAGATGGTGGCTTAAAATAACATGAATTTACTCTTTGAAATTCTAATAGTGAGTAGCCTAAAATCAAAGTCAGTCTAAGTGTTTTTTGAAGTTTTCAGAGTAGAATCCATTTCTTGCCTTCCAGGGGATTCCCACATTCCTTGAATCATGGCGTACTTCCTCACATGTCTCCAACTTCTTGTTTCCATTATATCTCCAACTGCTGACTCTACCATCCCCTGCTTTAAAAAAATTCCCTTGTGACTATATTGTGTTTGTTGATATAACTAAGGATAAACTCCCCAGCTCATGATCCTTAATTTAAACGTCTGCAATTTCTTTTGACCAAATTAAGTAATATATGAGAAATTTCAGGAATTATGATATAGTCATTCTTGGTGGAATATATTTTAGGTGACCTAATACTATGATGGTGAATATGTGATACTAGACATTTGCCAAAACCCATTAAACTTTACAGCAAAAAAAGAGTAAATTTCGTGAATATGATTTAAAAGATAATCTAGGGTTTCAAAATGTCCCAGAGGGGGCTGGAGTGATAGCACAGCGGGTAGGGCGTTTGCCTTGCATGCGGCCAACCCGGGTTCGAATCCCAGCATCCCATATGTTCCCCTGAGCACCGCCAGGGGCAATTCCTGAGTGCAGAGCCAGGAGTAACCCCTGTGCATCGCCAGGTGTGACCCAAAAAGCAAAAAAAAAAAAAAATGTCCCAGAATAGAATTAGGAAGATAACATTTGAGAACTTAACTGTATTGATAATGTATGAATCCCTTACATTCTACTATACTATACTATACTACCATACTAACATAGTATATTAACATACTACCAGGTTGGCCAAGAACTATTAAGGGTAGTCCTGGAAGCCCCTGAAAACTTATTGGGATAACCCTCTCCTACCAAAAAAAAAAATGTTTCCTGAAAACTTGACAACTTATAGAACTGGTATAGGAAATACCAAAAAAAAATCTGGATTTTATACCACAGAAAAATAATAAAGCATTTTTTAAAAACCACAATGATAAAAGTATGCCATGGGACATAGGCACCAGTTGAAAGAGCATCGAATATTATAGAACAATTTGAAAAACAAAAGAAACCTATAAAAGGTAAAAGTAAATATTCATTAGTTCATCCTGATAAAAAAATAATGACTGAATAATTAAGGGAAGAAAAGATAAATCTCTGTGCAGAGACTCTAAAATAATTCTATGTAGATACTCTCCCCTTAAGGAAATGGATTGTAACTGCCAACTCCTTGAATGAGAGCTATATTAGACATACCCTTTTGCCGGTGTACCATGTCCTCAGACTCCTAATTCCCCTTTAATTGTAAAGCTGCTATGATGCTTTCATTACATATAGTAATATAGGAAAGAATAACTTTACAGTGGAGGTATCCGAAAGACACTACCCCAGCTGGTTGGTCAGGTTCATATTAACAATGACATGTGGTTTCAATCATATGGACCCTTGATATAATGTGAGGGAAATGGAACTTTTCTCTCAAGTGATCACTGAAGAAAACATCATTCCAGAATAATTATGAGGGAATAAAATCAGACAAATTCCCAGGGCCAGAGAGATAGTACAGCGGGTATGCTGCTTGCCTTGTACACAACTGACCTTCAGGTCAGGGGGTTTGACCTCCTGCATCCCTATGGCCCAACTGAGTATCCCCAGGAGTAATTGAGTGTATATAAAATAAGTGTATAGTCAGGAATAATCCCTAATCATCGACAGGCATGGTCCGTCCCCCGACAAATAAAAAGTAAATAAAATCAGACAAATTCCAATAGAGGAGGATCTTACAAAATACTTTATCAGTACTAAAAATTATCTAGGTCAACAAAAGCAAAAGTCTAAACTGTTACAACCTAGAGAAATCTTAAGAGATATGATGACTAAATGTAAGGTGGGATTCTGAATTATATTCTAGAACAGAAAAGGTACATTGGGTTATAACTAAAATGTTTACACTGAATGAAATGCCATTATAATCCTGGGGTTTGAGAAACAATGCAATTGGAATAGAAGAGGAAATGGCTTAAGTCTGCTGGAATGGTCTGCTAAACTTTAAATGGTGTGTTTTTTTTACTAGAAATTTGTGGCAGGAGGTTTATATTCTCCTGACTTTAATGCCAGTAACACTCAGTATCATTATAAACACCTTAGGACCATACCTCACTTTGGATACTAGGCTTCTTGGTTAAATGAATTTAAATGCTTTAAGGTTAAATGAAAACCATGGTGATGTTAAGTTCTTATAATTTCAAAGGTCTATGGTTTTATTAACTTAGAAACTTGGTCTTAATACATGCTTTAAAAAAATCATGGATTAAATAGCTGAAAAATTGGGGCTGATAACATGAGATTTCATCTAACTATAGAACCATCTTTATTATGATTTCTAGCTTGCTCCATTGTTTTAAAGTAATATTCATCATCCCTCTCATAAAACATATACCAGGCTGCTTTCGAAAGAGAACTGAAGCCCTAGAAAAACAAGTTTTGGTTAATCTATCATGGCTCAGTGCTCTACATCACAGCAGAAATTCAGGTCAATAAGAATGAAATTCAGTGGATGACTCCCGTTTGGACATAAGCGTCAGACAGTATGGGGAAAGAAAAGACATCATAAGCACAATAGTGGCATCTCATATTTACTGAATGGATCACCTAAACAACTGGCTAAGATAGGGTATTTTGAAGTAGACACATGAAATTGAGCAGTTTCCTGGATTACGTCAACGAAAGTTTGGGAATCAAAGTTAAATGCAGGCATTTTTTCCCCTCCACAGTGAAATTCAATGCTCAGAAAACATTCCTAGTAAAGCATTCACTACGTAGCTGGGATTTACAGACACTGTTTCCTGTACCTAGAACACAGAGATCTTCTGGTCTCATAAATTAGGGAGGAAGCTCTATTAATCTGCTCAAGAAATCTACAACCACTTCATATCAAACAACAACAAATTTCCATATTTTTAAAAAATAGGCATCAGTAATGAAATGCGTGTGTTTATATTGTGGGGTGTGATGGGAAAGAAATGGTGAGATTATGACTGATTTTTATATTTTTTTATTTATTGAGTTGTTGGTTTGGGGGTTGGGTTGCCTTGTTGATTTTGAGGTCTTCCTCTTTCTTACTTCTCTAACTAAACTTTAAGGCCCTTAAGGGATTAATCTTAGGCATCAAACCCCAGCCCAAGCACGGGACTTACTGACTAAGAGACTCCATAAGCCTAGGCTAGTAATCACTTAAAAAGATTGAATTGGACAATTTACAGAGAATAAAGACTTTGTCCACAGCCTCCGCTGCTAGACAGATCTAAGGGAACCAAGGAAAATCTTTTGAGACAATGTATTTCTCTTCAGTGAGAGCCAAGAGCTCAGGCAGCCTTGTTTCTTCCTGACACCTACTCTCCACCCCACCACAGGGGGAAAGCACACTCTGTTCGGTCCAGATGGTCTTGTCCAAATCAACCCGTGTCTGCTTTGTTTATAGTTTATGTCGACAGTTGCCACAGAAATACAGAGGAATGGGCCAGAGCTGCTTCACTTTGCTGTGATTCAGACAATGACAAGCTTTGACCTTTCTCATTAAAACGGAAGAAAGAATGATTACCTGCATCTGGATATAAATAGTTACAAAATAATTACATATCTTCCACAAAGGCTGGAAACAAACAGCAGGCAACATAAGGACACTTTGTTGTTTTACTCTTCTATTTTTTTTTTCAAAAAGCCACCCTGAGCCTTTCCACCTTCTGACCTGACAAGAGAAACTTCTCTGTGCGCTGCCTGCAGTTCTGCTAGTGGAGGCATACCTGGGGAAGGTAATCTGTCACTCTCCACTAGAAAGAGTATTGTTTGCTGAGACTCTGGGAAGAAAGAAAAACAAAGTATGCTTTAATGTAAATGCCATATTATTGCTTCCGGTCACAAATTCTGACATCAAGTCAACTCTTATTGAATCAAGTCTACTCTATCAGAGCAGAGTAGGATTTCTAAAAGATTCCATGACGTCATGTGCCCTGAAAACCATGTTTGTTTCAGTATACAAGTCAGTTCTAGGAAACATTGCAATGTGTTGCAGCTGTGACAGTTTCCTCTGGACCTCCTCACTGGGGCCATTCATGTCTGTCAAATTCATGGCTAGAAGGGAGTGTACTAGTTTCTGGTTTTAAGTGTCTTACTATTGTTTTTGAGAGTATCCTATTCTGCTATAGTCAAATTTCTTTTTTTCTTTTTCTTTCTTTTTTTTGCAGTGCATCAAAATAGAAGAGGTTTATTTATTAACTAATGTTGTGACAAGAAAATCGTTTTTGAACATGCAGCTTTCTCTAACTGCCTTTAGAAAATATCCTGAGGATTGCAATAGGTATACATAATTAATCACCGTTCTATTCACTAAACTAAATGACTTTTTAAAAATTATTATCATTTTTTAATTTATTTATTGAGTTACTATGAGAACAGTTACAAAACTTCCATGTTTGAGTCTCATTCATACAATAATCAAACACCCATCCCTTCACCAGTGCACTTTTTCCACCACCAAAAACTCCAGTATATCCTCCATCCCACCTATACCCACACCTGTGTGGCAGATAATTTCCACATTACTCTCTCTCTACTTTGATTACATTCAATATTTCAACACCAGTTCCACCATTATTATTTGGAATTTCCCCCCAACACTCAGACCTGCCAAAAAGGCAACATTAGACAATTTGCTTTCTATTGCTGGTCATGAATAGCATGTGATGTCTGGAATTCTAAAATTTTAATGATTAGGTCTGGAGAGATTTCTGCCAAGAGCCGCTTGGTTCTGAAACTTGTTTGTGTGTCTCTGGGACCATGACCATTGTTGAGCTTAATAAGTAGCTGAGGTGAGGGGGGCGGGAATTCGTGGGCAGCATTTCAGGGTCCTGTCAGGGCGGAGGAGGAGAAGGACTGGTTCCTCCCCTATCCCATAAGACCCAGCTTCTATAGTCACTGCTGACCTGTACCTGGATTTTCCAATGAGCTCTGGAAGATGGCGGCTACTGGGCTTCCTTGGGAACAGGGGAGGGATGACAGCTTTTCCCATCTGGGGCGGCCTGGCGAAGGTGGCCTAATGCAAAGTCAGGAGGCATTTCTGCCAAGAGCTGCTCAGTTCTGAGATTCGTTTGTGTGTCTCTGGCTCCTTTGTTTTTATATCCTAGTCTGTGTAGATCTGAAAATGACTTCTATGTCAGTGACAGAGCTATCCACAGCTACCTGGCAGAGAAAGCCTACTGGATGCCCAAGAAGACCTTGTTTCCTGCACCTCCCACCCCCCTCATGTGGTCCCCTGCTCCTCTCTGCTTCTAGAACAGACATCTGCTTATTGTTGGTGTCCTAAGGTGGAGGCATCCCAGGAGGGTTGAAGAGAAGTGGAAAAAGTTGTGTGCTACATGAGGGTCCCTGACACATAAAACCCTTCCACCTTCCCCATAAGAACAAGGGTTATGGAGGAAGTCTGAGGTGGTGAAAAGATAAACTTTGCACCTCAGTCATCAGTCTAGCTACACAATGATTCACAAAAGAAAGGCAGTGGCTAGATTTATTCTGATTGACATTCACAAAAATACCTCGAAGTGCATCTCATAACACTTCCCTTTATTTCAAGTCAAGATGACATGGAATAATAAAAATAGCTCAAACTGTAAGAAATGTGGTTATTGGGTACTAGATGAGGAGGGCAAGGAAGGTGGGAGGAAAGGGTGCAGAGAGCCAGTCAGATAACAAACTAGAACTTTTGTGGTAAATGGGGTAATACTAGTACATATGTAAAGGTGTTAGAATTTGTATACCATAGAGGTGTGAAGTTTGTGTAATTCTGTAGATCAATAGCAAATAAAGTTTAATTCAAAAATAAGGTATGGGAAATTCACAGAGAATATATCTTGTTCTCATTAAGGGTCTCTACTAGAAACACCAAACTATCTGTGGGTCTGGAAAAGTTGGGAAGGGTGAGGATGAGAGGATGTTCAAGGAGAGAAGAACCCAAGTAAATGAAAGACTACAGAACTTCCCTATGAAGGGTCCTCAACTAGGACCATGTCCTCAACCCTGTGCTAACCTATTCTCAATTTTCTTGTCTCTTATGCACTTTATTCCTTAAGCTTTGGCAGAATATCCAAGGAGTTTTGCACTAGTTAAAGATAAAGGGGAACTCTGAACCCATGGATAAGGATCCACATATAAACTAATAAGTAATAATACATTTAGGGGGCTTGGAAGGGTAAGAGGGCATACCCAGCAGTGCTCAAAGGTCATTGTTGAACGCTGATCTTCAGGACTCCCAGGTAACAAACCCAGGCCTCCTCATATGCACCATTCTTCAATCTATCTCCTTGGCCCTAATAACAATAATACCTTTTTGTATGAAAACTAGTCAGTTATCTCTAATCTTCCAGTTTTTTTCCAATGAGTTGGCAAGAGGTTGGAGTCCAAAGCCATTCATATTTCATATAATAATATGAGTCTCTCTGTCCCTTAGACACAGGTAAATGTGACTCCAAGTCCAAATATCAGATTTTCTAACTTCTGTGACTTTCACTATAACTTCCCCAAATACCTGCCATTCTCTTTCCTATATTCTCCACCTCGCACTTTTCTTCCATAACTTTCAAAATGAAACTGACTGGCCTCTTGTTGATCGCATCCCACCCATACTTTAATAGGGTTAGTTTATGTGCCCAATAGCAGAGAGGAGAATTATGTTACTTATGACCGAGACTCGGTCCTAAAACACTTAGGTTTCTATCTAGAGTACACACTATCTCTCAGACCCTTTAGTATGTAGATAGGGCATTGGTGAGGAGATAAAGCCTCCTGCTGGTAGCCATTTGAATGAACTTGGGAACAGATCCTCCAGCCTCAGTCAAGTCTCTGAACTAGCCCCAACCAACCAACCAACTATGGTATTCCCAAATTCCTCACCAGAGACTGAATTCTCATTCATAGGGTTTGGAGTACAGCAGGTAGGGAGCATGCATTGTATAGTGCCAACCCAGAGTTGATCCCTTACACCACATATGGTCCTTTGAGCCCTCCCAGAGTGATCTCTGAGTACAGAGCCAGGAGTAAGTCCTGTGCATCGCCAGATGTGGACCCAAAACAAGAAATTGCACAAACTAATAACTGCTGTGCAAGAGAAAAACTGCTAAGTTTGTGTACAAAACTACTAAGTAGGTAGCAATAGATAGCAACACATCCTTCTGTAGTTACATAGTTCCAGTCTCACGTACCTTCCAAAAGAAACCCGTTCAACACCAACCTATTCTACTTAACATGCTTGGAGCCACAGGAGGGGGAGACTCCATACAGAAGTAAGAGTGCTTTTCTTTTCTTTCTTTCTCTCTCTCTCTAATTTTTTTCAGCATTGCTACCTTCTAGACAGCACATGTTGCCTTTGTGCTGTGACATTCTTGAGGACATTCAGTCCAGTCTTTCTTCTACATCCACACACTGGCATATTGTGTCTGCTTTAAAATGACGCCAATCCACATACTGCTAAGTAAACTGCTTCTTCATTGACTATATCACGTATATTTTTACAAAACAATAGGCTTTTAAACATCTTTCCAATAAACAGAAATGATTTTATTGCATATGAAGATAACAGAGTTTACCTGATGCATTTTAAGCAACAGTTAACAATTTCCTGTACTTATAAAAGATATTTCCATGAACATTCTTAGAACTAAATCTTTGAACTGGCCTTTCACAATTTCCTTAGGACAAATTTCTGGAAAAATAAGAGCTAAAAAAATTAACTTTTGAAGCCTTAGGTATTCCTTGCCTTATGAAGCTTCTAAAATGAACATAACATTTTCCCCATTACTAATAACATTGTCTGAATGGGACCACATTCCCACTAACACCATGAACTATTCAGATACATGCCTGAAATGTCTATTCTCTAATAAGTGTGGCTATTTTTCTGTTCTTAATAGTTAATCTTACATTATTTGTTGCAATTGTTAATAATGGATTAAGATTTACATTTTATAAATAAATGTTACTGGTATAAAGGAGAATTAAATTTTTCTTACATTTTATTTCTATCTATATTTTAGAACTCTCATATTAGTCTTTAGTTGATTATTTTTAAGTGTTTAAACTAGAAAATCCTGTTTTTTTAAATAACAACATCTATATGTATTGCTTTCCAAAATTCATGTCATTATCAATTTAACTAATGTAGTGTAAGATCATATTTAATTATAGAAGGGACCATGAGAATATTTTCTTCTTAACTTCAATGAGACTGTCTCGAATGTTTCTCCACTAAATGTGATGCTTCTTCTGCATTTAAAATGGATATTTCAAACAGATACAATCTTTCAGCTATTTTCAGTCATTGTAAGCTTAACATAAACTAGCTTAGTAGATTATTTAGAAGTCCCATAGGAAATTCAAACAGTCAAGATTTGATCCACCCAATCATCTCTCTGCAGTCTTAGGTCTAAGACCTAAGTTCTGGTCCCAAAATGTCTGCCCCAGTCTTCTCAGGATACAAGCTTTCTATTTCAGATAGTGACAAACAAGAACAAATCTAAAGAGTTACTTCCCCTGGAGATATTGTTATGCCATATTAGACCAGTGGAGAGTTACTCATTCCTACACAAATCACTTTGACCAGCTTGAATGATACTAATAAGATTAATCCAATTTTTTAAATAAGACATGGAGTGATGCTAAAACAGTGAGTGTTCCCTTTAGTCAACTCTGTCAAATTAAAATCTAACATTCTGTTTTCAGTAGCAGCTATATGGCCCCTTGTAGTCACCCCAGCTGGAGTTAAAGCTGGAGCTGATCATTGCAGCTAAAAGACTGATGTTGATATCATCAAAAAAATTGAGTACAACATTCTCTTCCTCTTTCAAGGAGTTTTGTCATAAATACCTTTTCAACATTTGTTTTCTCTTTCCTTACACTTCTCTTAAAATACCGTTTATCTTAAAAAACCAATTCTAGACTTCTTGGAATGTAGCATTTTTATATATAGGCTATGTTCTTAAAATATGTCAAAAGTTTCAAAAAAACCAATCTACATGGAATGTGGCCACCTGGGGGCATCCTGACCACTTGGGGTTTCCAGTAGTACAAAAGCTCTTCAAACATCAAGAGACCAATTTGATAACATTAAGAAAATTAATGTTGTCCTAGCCTGCAACAAGGAAGTGTCATAAGAGGTGTGACTCCAATTCATCTTTTCAACCAACTTAACAATGAAGAAGTGTTTAGAACTTCATGTAAAATTTCCTATGTAATCATAGTCACAATGATGGATGCCATGGATAGAGACACAATACTGCAAACAGCAAGGTCAAAGAAGGAAATCACATACAAAGGAGCACCCCTTAGATTTACAGCAGACCTATAAGAAGAAACCCTCCAAGCCTGAAGAATATGGTGGGATATAGTGAAAAAACTCAATGAAATAAATGCCTCACCAAAAATACTTTACCCAGCTCAGCTCTCACTAAAAATTGAAGGAACCATACATTACTTCACGGATAGACAACAGCTCAGGAACTTCATAGACTCAAAACCAAACTTAAAAGAAGGACTAAAAGGGCTACTGTAAGACAAGGAAAAACCCTACGAGAACAACAAACCCTACAGAAAATGACACAAAATCCCATGACAATAATCTCTCTCAATGTCAATGGCCTAAATGCACCAATTAAAAGACAAAGAGTGGCAAAATGGATTTGAAAACAGAACCCAACATTCTGCTGCCGAAAGGAAACACACCTGAATAGTCAGAGCAAATACAGATTCAAAGTCAAAGGATGGAAAACAATCCTTCAAACAAACAACTCCCTCAAAAAAAGCTGGGGTGGCCATACTAGTATCTGACAACATAGATTTCAGGCTGAAAAGGTTAGAAGGGACAGCGAAGATCATTTTCTACTTATCAAAGGATATGTACAACAGGAAGAAATCACACTCCTAAAACAACTCCTAGAGGAATTTAATGGGAACATCACTAGCACCATGATAGTAGTTGGAGACTTCAACACTACCTTATCACCTCTGGATAGATCGACAAGAACGACACTCAGCAAGGAAACAAAGGCTCTGAAGGAAGAAATGGAGGAGAGAGGACTAATAGACCTATAAAGGTATTTACACCCCGAAAAGAATACACTTTTTTTCCAGTGCATAAGGAACATTCTCCAAAATAGACCACTCTCTGGGTCACAAATCATACCTCAATAGAATCAGGAAGATAGAAATTGTATCAACTGTCTTTTCAGACCAAGATGTGCTGAAGATAGAAGTTAATCACACACAGACAAACCTGGAAGTTAAAAAACTCATTGTTGAACAATGAATGAGTCACGAAAGAAATCAAGGAAGAAATCAAACAATACCTCAAAACAAATGAGAATGAAGACACAAGCTACCAGAATCTATGGGACTCAGCTAAAGCTGTGTTAAGGGGAAAATTTATAGCCCTACAAGCATTTCTCAAGAGGCCTACATAGAGGCTTGACTTCGAAGCTCAAGATCTTAGAAAAGGACCAACAGAAGGAACCCAAACTGGAGCGAAGGAAAGAAATAATAAAACTTAGAGCAGAAATTAACAACATGGAAACCCAAAAAACAATCCGAAAGATCAATGAAACAAAGAGCTGGTTCTTTGAGAAAATAAATAAGATTGATAAACCACTAGCAAGAATCACAAAGAAAGAGAGAGAGAGAACTCTAGTAAACTGAATCAGAAATGAAAAGGGGAACATCACAACAGAAACTAATGAAATTCAAAAGATCATCAGAGACTGGGGCTGGAGTGATAGCACAGCGGGTAGGTCCTTTGCCTTGCACGCGGCCAACTCAGGTTCAAATCCCAGCATCCCATATGGTCCCCTGAGCACCGCCAGGGGTGATTCCTGAGTGCATGAGCCAGGAGTGACCCCTGTTCATTGCTGAGTGTGACCAAAAAAAGCAAAAAAAAAAAAAAAAAGATCATCAGAGACTACTTTGAAAGTCTGTACGCCAAAAAACAAGAGAACCTGGAGAAATGGATAAATTCCTGGATTCTTACAATCTCCCAAGACTGAACCAAGAAGACTTGGAATACCTGAACAGACCCATTAATATCAAGGAAATTGAAACTGAAATCAAAATTCTCCCAAAAAACAAAAGCCCAGGCCCAGATGGCTTCACCAGCGATTTCTTCCAAACATTTAAAGAAGACCTGTTGCCGACCAATGGAACAGGGTGGAATATCCCCACACACAACCTCAAATGTATGAACATCTAATCTTTGATAAGGGAGCAAGAAATGTGAAGTGGAGCAAGGAAAGCCTCTTTAACAAATGGTGCTGGCACAACTGGTCAACCACATGCAAAAAAATGGGCTTAGACCTTGACCTGACACCATGCACAAAAGTCAGATCAAAATGGATTAAAGATCTCAAAATCAGGCCACAAACCATAAGGTTCATTGAAGACAAGGTTGGCAAAACCCTCCAAGATATTGAAGATAAAGGTATCTTCAAAGATGACACGGAACTAAGCAATCTAGTAAAAACAGAGATCAACAAATGGGACTACATCATACTAAAAAGCTTCTGCACCGCAAAAGATACAGTGACCAGAATACAAAGACTATCCACAGAATGGGAAAGGATATTTACACAATACCCATCAAATAAGGGGTTGATATCAATGGTATATAAAGCACTGGTTGAACTCTACAAGAAGAAAACATCCAACCCCATAAAAAAATGGGGTGAAGAATTGAACAGAAACTTTACCAAGGAAGAGATACGAATGGCCAAAAGGCACATGAAAAAGTGCTCTACATCACTAATCATCAGAGAGATGCAGATCAAAACAACCATGAGATACCACCTCACACCACAGAGACTAGCACACATCCAAAAGAACAAAAGCAACCGCTGTTGGAGAGGATGTGGGGAGAAAGGGACACTTCTACACTGCTGGTGGGAATGCTGACTAGTTCAGCCCTTTTGGAAAACAATATGGACGATTCTCAAAAAACTAGAGGTTGAGCTCCCATTTGACCCAGCAATACCACTCCTGGGAATATACCCCAGAGAGGCAAAAAATATAGTTGAAATGACATCTGTACCTATATGTTCATCGCAGCACTGTTTACAATAGCCAGAATCTGGAAAAAACCCGAGTGCCCTAGAACAGATGACTGGTTGAAGAAACTCTGGTACATCTATACAATGGAATACTATGCAGCTGTTAGAAAAAAAGAGGTCATGAAGTTTGCATATAAGTGGATCCGCATGGAAAGTATCATGCTAAGTCAGAAAGAGAGAGATAGACATAGAAAGATTGCACTCATCTGTGGAGCATAGAATAATAGACTATAAGACTAACACCTAAGAATAGTAGAAATAAGTACCAGGAGGTTGACTCCATGGCTTGGAGGCTGGTCTCTCATTCTGGGCAACTCAGAGAAGGGAACACCAAGTAAAATGTGGTCGGAGGTCATGCGGGGGAGGGGTGACGCGTGCCGAATGTAGAGTAGAGACTAAACACAATGGCCGCTCAACACCTTTATTGCAAACCACAACACCTAATCAGAGAGAGATCAAAAGGGAATACCCTGCCAGAGTGGCAGTGTGGGGTGGGGGGAGAGATGGGACTGCGGAGGGCAAGAGAGATGCTGGGTTTACTGGTGGTAGGGAATGGGCACTGGTGAAGGGATGGTTCTTGAAATTTGTATGGGGAAAACACGAGCACAAAAATGTATAAAACTGTAACTGTACCCTCACGTTGATTCACTAATTAAAAATAAATAATTTAAAAAAAAAAAGAAGACCTGTTGCCAGTTCTCCTCAAGCTTTTCCAGGAAATTAAAAAAACAGGAACTCTCCCAGTTTCTATGAAGCACATATCTCCCTAATACCAAAAGCAAATAAAGATACTGCTAACAAGGAAAACTTCAGGCCAATATTCCTGATGAACACTGATGCTAAGATCCTCAACAACATACGAGCAAGTAGAATCCAACAACTCATCAAAAAGATTATACATCATGACCAAGTGTGATTCATCCCTGGGATGCAAGGATGGTTTAACATACGCAAATCAATCAACATAATACATCACATCAACAAAAGTAAAAAATAAAAACCATATGATCATTTCAATAGACGCAGAGAAAGCATTTGACAAGATCCAACATCCTTTCATGATGAAAACTCTCACCAAAATGGGTTTTGGAGGAACTTTCCTCAAGATAGTAAAAGCCATCTATCACAAACCTGTGGCAAGCATTATCCTCAATGGAGAAAAACTAAGGGCCTTTCCTCTAAGATCAGGGACAAGACAAAAATGCCCACTGTCACCACTTCTGTTCAACATAGTACTAGAAGTACTTGCAATAGCAATTAGGCAGGAAAAAGACATTAAGGGCATCCAGATAGGAAAAGGAAGAAATCAAGCTCTCACTATTCGCAGATGACATGATTCTATACCTAGAGAATCCTAAAACCTCCATTAAGAAACTCCTAGAAACAATAGACTTATACAGTAAAGTTGCAGGCTATAAAATCAATACCCAAAAATCCATGGCCTTCCTCTACGCAAACAGTGAGATAGAGGAAAATGACATAAAAACAAACAGTGCCATTCACAATTGTGCCCCAGAAAATCAAGTACCTCGGAATCAGCCTAACTAAAGAGGTAAAGAATTTCTACAAAGAAAACTACAAAACCCTACTCCATGAAGTAAAAGAAAACACGAGGAAATGGAAAAATATTCCCTGCTCATGGATAGAAATACTTAACATTGTCAAAATGGCAATACTCCCTAAAGCATTATACAGATTCAATGTGATCCCCATAAGGATACCCATGAAATTCTTCAAATAAATAGACCAAACTATCCCGAAATTCATATGGAACAACAAACACCCACAAATAGCTAAAGCAATTCTTGGGAAAAAGACAATAGGAGGCACCACCCTCCCCAACCTTAAACTCTACTACAAAGCGGTAAGAATTAAAACAGCATGGTACTGGAACAAAAGCCAAAAAAGCAAAAAAAAAAAAAAAAAAAAAAAGAGCCACAGACTAATGGAACAGGGTGGAATATCCCTACACACCACTGCAATTGTTTGAACATCTAATCTTTGATAAGGGAGCAAGAAATGTGAAGTGGAGCAAGGAATGCCTCTTTAACAAATGGTGCTGGCATAACTGGTCAACCACATGCAAACGAATGGGCTTAGACCTCAACCTGACACCATGCACTAAAGTCAGATCAAAATGGATTAAAGACTGCAACATCAGACCACAATTCGTAAGGTACACTGAAGACAAGGTCAGAAAAAACCCTACACAATATTGAAGCCAAAGGTATCTTCAAAGATGACACAGAAGTAAGCAATCGAGTAGAAACAGATATAAGCAAATGGGACTATGTTAAACTGAGAAGTTTCTGCACCACAAAAGACACAGTGACCCGAATACAAAGGCAATCTACAGAATGGGAAAGGATATTCACCCAATATCCATATGATAAGGGGTTGATATCAAGGATATATAAAGCACTGGTTGAACTCTACAAGAAGAAAACATCCAGCCCCATCAGAAAATGGGCCGAAGAAATGAACAGAAACTTTCTCAAGGAAGAAATACAAATGGCCAAAAGGCACATGAAAAAACGTTCTTCATCACTAATCATCAGGGAGATGAAGATCAGAACAACTATGAGATACCACCTAACACCACAGAGACTGGCACACATCCAAAAGAACAGAAGCAACCGCTGTTGGCGTGGATGTGGGGAGAAAGGGACCCTCCTACACTGCTGGTGTGAATACCGACTAGTTCAACCCTTCTGGAAAACAATATGGTCACTCCTCAAAAAATTAGAAATCGAGCTCCCATTTGACCCAGCAATACCACTTCTGGGAATATATCCCAGAGGAGCAAAAAAGTATAGTCGAAATGACATCTGCACATGTATCTTCATCGCAGCACTGTTTACGATAGCCAAAATCTGGAAAAAAACAGAATGCCCAAGAACAGATGACTGACTAAAAGAAACTTTGGTACATCTATACAATGGAATAGTATGCAGCTGTCAGAAAAGACGATGTAATGAACTTTGCATACAAGTGGATCAATATGGAAAGTATCATGCTAAGTGAAATGAGTCAGAAAGAGAGAGAGAGACAGACAGAAGAACTGCACTCATCTGCTGAATATAAAACAACAGAATGGAGAACTAACACCCAAGAATAACAGAAATAAGTACCAGATTTGCTCCATGGCTAGAAGACCAGCCTCACATGCTGGGTAAAAAGGCAGCTCAGATAGAGAAGGGAATACCAATCAAAAATGTGGTGGGAGGACCCATGTGGGATGGGAGAGGCGTGCTCAGAGCAGACTATAGGCTGAACACATTGGCCACCCAAGACCTCCATTACTAACCACAACGCCCAAAGGGAGAGAGGGAACAGAGGGAAATGCCCCGCCAAAGAGGCGGGGTGGGGATGGAGATGGGGTGGGAGTGGGTGGGCAGGATGATGGGGTCATCAGCGGAGGACAGGCACTGGTGGAGGGATAGATACTCAAGCTGTATATGACTGAAACACAAGCACAAGAATATGTAAACCTGTATCTGTACCCCCATGGTGATTCATTAATAAAAAAATACAGAAAAAATAAATAAATAAATAAATAAATAAATAAATAAAATTTCCTATGTAAATTCTGGCATTTTCTACCACTATAGCATGGTTTATTTTCTTCCCACCTCTTTAATTACCCCACATATACCACAATTTTGTAATTTGGTCAATCATAAATGGTTAGTTAGGAACTCTCCTTCCCTGTTAATTCATTTATAATTGGCTATATATCTTTATATGCATTCTGTCAAATTTAGCATAACATTATGTTTAACAACAATATTTACTAGAAAATTATTCACTCAGAAATGCTGTGAAATAATATATTTCAAATAATATCTTTGAATTTCTAGGTAACTACGTGGGCCTATGGAAAACATTTGATATGTCAAGGATGAGTGATTAGGTTTCATTTCCATCTGTATATCTCCTGATTATTCTTTTCCTGTCTTTCTAACCTTCACTGAGAAATATTCATACATAGTTCCTTACGGTGGATCTCACTTTTAATGAGGTCACTACAAGTTTCAGCTATCAAAAACATTTCTAAAACTCAAAATTAAGTTTTCTAGTAGATGGTAAAGATGGAGACACTCGACATGCCAAATTACTACTGGGTCAGGATTGTTTCAACAAACAAATTGTACGTGAAAACAGAAGAATTTTGACTATAGTTGAAAATACTGCGTGGAGGTTCCTTTATTCCTACAGAATAGTCTTTTGAAGAATAAAGTGCAAAAGACTATTACTTAGCATTCCCCTTACATAGGCCCTTTTATAGAGTCAGATTAAAAATAAGTTTCCCTATCTTTTGGACCATGTATCTTATCCCTTAGGATATTAAATAAATCTGAATCTTCCTGGGAAATATAAACCTAAATTTGTTACATAGTTGTCCTATATATAATAAATATTTCAGAGAACTATTGTAATAAAGGATAAAATGTACTGAAGCAAGTAGAAGGTGGTAGAAGGGAAAATGAGACTCTGATTAATAAAAATATTATGGACTAAGATAGAGGTTGGTGGTTGGTGTGGTATAGTAGCATTGGGCTCTAAAGCATATGTACACATTTACTCTTGTATATCAATAAAGGTTTTTTTTTGACTTTTCTATTTCTGGAAACCAGAACAAGTTTTCTTTACTTGTTAGAGCCAGAGATAGAGAAAAATAAACCTATATAATCATTTAAATTTTAAACTGTTCACTTGAATATCACAGTAGCAAATTAAAAGAATCATTGTCTAACCAGTAAGTATCTTATTGCAAACCATAATGCCCAAAAGGAAAGAAAGAGAGAAGAAAAGTGCCTGTAAGAGAGGCAGACTGTGGGGGGGGGGTTGAAGGAAGGGTTTGTAGGGAGGGAAGGAAACTAGGGGCATTGGTATAGAAATGTACACTGGTGAAGGCACAGGTGTTAGAATATTATATCACTGAAAATCATGAACAACTTTGTAACTGCATATGTAATGGTGACTGAAAATATTTTTAAATAAAAAATAAATAGAGGTATCATTGTCCTGGAGAGATGTACAGCAGTTACAACTGTATAGCAGGTAAAGCAATTTGCTTTTCAGCAAATTGCCTGAGAAGGGTTCTGTCCCTGCAATCCCACATGGTCCCTTGAGCACCACCAGGATTAATTCCTGAGTGTATAGCCAGGAGTAACCCCTGAGCATCCCTGAAAGTGGCCAAAAAAAAGTATCATTGTAAAGGATATATAAAGCACTGGTTGAACTCTACAAGAAGAAAACATCCAACCCTGTCAGAAAATGGGCCGAAGAAATGAACAGAAACTTTTCTAAGGAAGAGATACAAATGGCCAAAAGGCACATGAAAAAATGCTCTGCATCACTAATTATCAGGGAGATGCAAATCAAAACAACCATGAGATATAACCTCACACCACAGAGAATGGCACACATCCAAAAGAACAAAAGCAACCGCTGTTGGAGAGGATATGGGGAGAAAGGGACCCTTCTACACTGCTGGTGGGAATGCCGACTGGTCCAGCCCCTTTGGAAAACAATATGGACGCTTCTCAAAAAATTAGAAATTGAGCTTCCATTTGATCCAGCAGTACCACTTCTGGGAATATATCATAGAGAAACAAAAAAGTATAGTCAAAATGACATCTGCACTTATATGTCCATCGCGGCACTGTTTACAATAGCCAGAATATGGAAAAAACCAGAGTGCCCAAGAACAGATGACTGGTTAAAGAAACTTTGGTACATCTACACAATGGAATACTATGCAGTTGTTAGAAAACATGAAGTCATGAACTTTGCATATAAGTGGATCAACATGGAAAGTATCATGCTAAGTGAAATGAGCCAGAAAGAGAGGGACAGACATAGAAATATTGCACTCATCTGCGGAATATAAAACAACAGAGTAGGAGACTAATACCCAAGATTAGTAGTATATAATACCAGGAGGTTGGCTCCATAGCTTGAAAGCTGGCCTCACACATTGGGGGAAAGTTATCCCAGATAAAGAAGGGAAGACCAAGTAATATGTGATTGAAGATCCTGCGCGGAAAGGGAGATGCATGCTGAAAGTAGACTAGAGACTGAACAGGATGACCACTCAATATCCCTACTGCAAACCACAATACCCAAAATGAAAGAGAGATATCAAATTGGAATGCCCCGCCACAGAGGCGGGGTGGGGTGGGGGGATGGAATTGGGGGGTGGGAGGGATACTGGGTTCATTGGTGGTGGAGAACGAACACTGGTGGAGGGATGGGCTCTTAAACATTGCATGAGGGAAAAACAAGCACGAAAATGTGTGAATCTGTAACTGTACCCTCAATGTGACTCACTAATTAAAATATAAATAAATTTAAATAATAAAAAAGTATCACTGTCCCATAATTTTTCAGTCACTGTCAGAAATATTTATTAATACAGCCACGTACCTATTGGTCTATCAAATGCACCATTTGCCCACAGTCTTTTTTTTAAACTTTCCTCCCCTTAAATTTAACATTCTGTTTCTATTGAGTTACCATTAGATGCATGGTTACAAAGCTATTCATTACTGATATTCATTCACACAATGTTCCAACATCCATCCTTTCATAGTACATTTCCCACCATCAATGTCATGAATTTCCTTCCCTCCCACCATCCAGCACTAGCTTGCCTCTATGGTAGACACTTTTCTTCTCTCTCTCTCTCTCTCTCTCTCTCTCTCTGACTCTCTCCCTCTCTCTCTCTGTCTCTCTGTGTCTGTCTCTCTCTGTTTCTGTCTCTCTGTCTCTGTCTCTATTTGTCTCTCTTTCTCTTTCTCCCCCCTCACCCTTTTAGTAATTATGGTTTGCAATGTAGGTACTGAAAGGTCATCATATCTGATAAGGGGTTAATATCAAAGAAATATAAGGTACTGTAGAACTTCATAAGAAAAAAAAATCCAACCCCATCAAAAAATTGGGGAGAAGAAATGAGCAGAAACTTCCTCAATGAAGAAATATAAATGGTCAAAAGGTACTTGAAAAAATTATTCTATACCACCATTTTCCCATTTTGAATATCATATGCTCCCTCTAAGAATTTGCAAAATTCACTCAAACATGTGAGATCAATAGAGTTATAGAAATCAAAGCTGCTCTGGGCCTGACAGGTAGATCCTCATTCTATAGATAAGGGAGCCAAAGAGATAGTCCAGTAAGAAGAGTGCTTGCCGTGCACGTAGTCAGACCTGGGTTGGATTCCTGACACCTTATATTGTCGCTCAGGAGTGATTCCTGAGCTCAGAACAAGGATTGCACGCTGAGAACTTCTGTTTGTGCCCCCCCCCAAAAAAAAACTATTCAAACACACCTAAAAGGAAACCAAACAAAATAACCACACTAGCATCCAAACAGACCAGTTAATTTACCTCCATAGCTGGTGGTTCCTCAACAGTCATAACTTTGGCCTAATATAACCCAGGTGACTTTCTTTCATTAGAATTTCAAATTTTATTCTGCTTGCAAAAACCCCATCAGCCACTATTAACTTTTGGTTAATTAAACCAGGATCAGTGTTATGTTTTGTTTTATTTTGTTTTCACTGGTTTTCTACCAGTCCGATATGAATTCTTTTGGAAAGCATCCAAGTTATTTTTAAAATTTTTATTTTTCCAAGTATACATGAGCCACATTTGCTGATAGGGATAATAAGAAGTAATTACATTCATCGAAGTAATTAAACTAATATATTATTTTATATTCACAGTCATCCCTAGGATGGTATGAGGTACTGTTTCCACAAAATTAATTGTTCTAAGCCTTATAGGAACATAAAATAGATTAAAGTTGAAGAATCACTGGGTGTCTATAAAAAAAAGCTAGGTAAAATATTCTAAAATTCCAATTCAACTGAAGTTCGTAAAAAATATTTTTTCCCTTTTTAGCATAAAATGGAGTACTATTATTTGCTTGAAACCTAGGCTCTGGATAAACTATCATCCCAAATATCTGGGTGCTATTTTTATTGAAGATGTGTTTTGGGTTTGTCCTCCTTAGAAAGGATACTTATTTTCAATGTCAGCGTATGAAGGGCCAGAAAGACTGGTCCACTGATGGAAGCTTGCTGCAGGTGGGAGGAAAGAGCAGTTAGGATATAGAAGGGACCGCTAATGATCACTCTGGTAAAGCACTGAATTCTGAATTGAGTTAAAGGAATATGCATGATATTCTTTGGGTATCTGTGTTGCAAACTATAATGAAGTGAGAGAGATAGAAAGCTAGAGAAAGAGAGAGAAAGAGAGACAGAAAGAGAAATAGAGAGACTGTCAGTGAGGCAGGCTGAGGGGAGGGGGGAATTGGAGACCTGGTAGTTGGAAATGTACACTGGTGAAGGGGATAAGGGGGCTGTTGGAACATTGTATGATTGAAACCCAGTCATGAGCACTTTGTAACTGAATATCTTATGGTGATTTATTTTTTAAGTTGATTATTTTTGGATCAGTCACTCAAGTGAAAAAGGATGCTCCATTGTAACTCATATTTAGTCTCTTGGTTTCGAGAATGTGAATAGCCCCTATCTGGGTAGGATTCTGATACTAGAGCTAAGATAATGCTAACAGATGTTATTTGGGGATTGAGAGACATTCTTGAGAACCTTATGAAAGTAATGGACCTACTATCTAGGAAAATGTAGAGCACACTATCACTTGTCACTTGTCACTTGTTATCCCGTTGCTCATCCATTTGCTCAAGCAGGCACTAGTAATGTCTCCATTCATCCCTGTCACGTCCTAGTGTAGCCCAATGGCATCTGCTTGCTTGAGGAATACGAAGAGCATTAAACCGTTCGTTCAGGGTCTTGACGAAGAAGTCTGACCATCTCATAGGTGGGCAGCCAGGAGTTGTTTGATGTCTCATGGAATCCAGTAGGTAACGGCTCTAGTCAAGTGGTCATCTCCAAATCGCATTATGTGTCCAGCCCATCTGATTTTCGACACCTTGGCAAATGAGACAGCGTCCCTGATTCTCAATCGTTGATGGAGGTCAGGACTCCAGATTCCTTCTCTCACTTGAGTGAAATGTGTTATTCCAAACATAGCTCTTTTGATTTCTCTTTGGAAGACCCGCATAGCGTTCTTATCCTGTTTTTGTAGGGCCCAGGTCTCTGAGGCATATGTATGTATGTATGTATGTATGTATGTATGTATGAATTATATTCAATCAACTTGTCTGGCCCATCTGATTTTTGACGCCTTGGAGGTCGGAACTCCAGATTCCTTCTCTCACTTAAGTGAAACATGATAATCCAAGCATAGCTCTTTCAATTCCTCTTTGGGAGATCCGAATAGTATTCTCATTCTGTTTTTGTAAGTCCCAGGTCTTTGAGGCATAAGTTAATGCAGGAAGAATGGTGGAGTTGAAAAGATGTGCCCGGAGCCAGAGGTTCTTTGTCCTCTTACCAACTTCATCGACATTCTTGAAGGCATTCCATGGCGCTATCTTCTTCCTGCGCAGTTCTGGCGCTAAGTCATTTGTATGTTGAGTTCTCGACCCAGGTACACATAACTGCTGCATTCAGAGATGTTCTTTCCATTGAAAGCAAATGGAATGTCAGAAACTAGTTCATTTCTCATGAGCATTGTCTCATGAACAATATAGCACACTATATTGGGGCAAAATATCAGTTTCCTAGTTCCTATATGGGGAAAACCCCAGTTATCCCCAACTAAATTTTTTTTCTTACACATCTTCTTTACTTTTACCCTTCTCCCACACTCCCACAGGCCACTCAGGTTACCAAACATATGGTAATTTTTCTCCACATCAAAAAAATCCTCTACAAGACCATCTATTTGTCCTACAGACTTAAATGCTATAGACTAAAGGTTTAATCCTGCAAAAATGAACCCCCAGATCATATACACAATTTCTTCAGTTGCCAGTCACAAGCATATGTTATACCCCATGCTTATGACCAACAATTTATATATCAGAGTCAAAAAAACCTTCCTAAGGATTCAATAAATTTTCTAGAGAAACTTACAGAACTCAGGAAATACTAAGACCTGTTTACTAAGGCATGTGATATTTCCAAATAGAAAGATACGGAGGGAAAGAATAGCTGCTTCTCAAGCACAGCTGCCTTTGTCCCCATGGGAATAGGAGAATGAGACCCCTCCACAAAAATATATTCCTACCTAGAAGTCTTCCAAAATCCATTCGACTAGAATTTTGATAGTGGCTTCCTCACATAGATATGATCAACTATTAATTCCAGTTTCACATTTCTCCTCAAGAAAATAGGCTTAAAAATTCCACAATTCAGGGCTGGAGCAATAGCACAGCGGGTAGGGCGTTTGCCTTGCACGCGGCCGACCCGGGTTCGATTCCTAGCATCCCATATGGTCCCCCGAGCCCCGCCAGGAGTAATTCCTGAGTGCATGAGCCAGGAGTAACCCCTGTGCATCGCCGGGTGTGACCCAAAAACCAAAAAAAAAATCCACACTTCATTTAGCAGCCATTCTGATGATCAGCCTCCATCCAGGAGTCCACACAGAGTCACCTCATTAAGACAAAAGACTCATATTACCCAGAAAATTATATAGGTTTCAGTAGGACTATGGCAGGAACCATAGATTCAGACTGAATATTTGAACAATATAGATGATCTTAGTGTTTATCTCACTTAGGAAATTACAAGTGACTGTAATTTAGAAATTCTTTGTCAGTAACTAGACGTGAGGCTCAATATGTATTTTCTATAAGCTCACACATACAAAACACTTGAGTTACAACTTCAGAGGATCAATAACACTTACTAATTTTACACATGGGCTCTCTAACCTCAGCAAAGTCAGGATATAATGCTGAAATAACTTATAGTTACTAAGAGTACATCCTCTGCCAAGCATCCCAACAGAAAAACTAAACAAAACCCTTTACCTTACAGCCAGATTATCTAAGTGTATGCTTCCTTTTATTACATATTTTCAGTTTGAAATCCAAAACTTTACTTAATTTTTGTTAAGTGTTAGACCTTTTTAATTATGATATTAAGAGGAAAAGTTTTGTCACTGCTCAAGTCAGAACATGTGTGAGAACTTTCCAAGATTTGGGGAGGACAGTATTTTCGTTGTGTGCTGCAGGTACCCAACACATGAAAGACAGTCTCCTTAGATAACCAGTTTTCTGTTTCCTATATAGGATGATGCCCATGTTATTAGTTGACTTGAAAACCTCAAGGTACTGGTGAGAATATTTAAACAGTAACCTCCTCTGACCAAAGATTGTAGAGACAATGTTGTAATTTTTTCCTGATTTTATGAACACTCTGCCCTTCATGAAGGGAGTTCTATCCTTTTTTCCATATACTTTCCCATTTTTGTTCTAAAAGTTGTTGTTACACCAACAGAGAAAGACAACAGAAAAAGACAAATACTGGATGTAGACTCACTTATATGTGTAATCCTAAAAGAGAAAAAAAGTTATATGCAGATTTGAGAAAAGTTAAGTTGAATTTCAAGAAACATTATTGCTCTAGTCTGGACTTTCTCCCTTAAAAAAGAAAAAAAAATTCTGCATTGGCTACTATGTAGCAGCAAAGTGAGTAAGTTATATTCATCTCTTAAATTTGAAAGGCAGAACTGAATCACCTAGAACACTTCTCTGGAAGGAGGAAGATATCACTGAAGTTGTCCTCAGAGTAGAATAACTGCATGCCAACTTCAGAAAAGCAAGTAAAACTGAGGGTTCAAGGCAAACTAGCGGCTGTGACAAACCCTTCTGGCAGATGTGACAACCTTCTCCCACAGAGCCACAATGGGAAGTTGTGAGACATAGGAGAAATACTCTAAAAAGGAGGAGTCAAATAAAAGTATAAGGTTCTTCAGTACAGGTTCTTCTATCTAGCAAGAATCCTGAAAGGGCATAGCTGGTTTCCAGATTGGGAAGGTGCAAGGGTAAAAATCAGGCGATCAAAGCAGAAATTTCATGACAGGAGACATATCTGAATCTGCACAAGCATTTACGTGAACAAATGCCCTGAACTCCAAACAACAGAAGCAACTCCTTCACAGCAATTGTCAGATGAGCAGTAAAGGAAATTTGAGAATGAGCCCAGGAAGGAAGAGGTAGGTAGATAGTGAACCTCTTCTGGTGAAGATAGAAAGCTGGCAACTAGAAACCACACCATATACGATGCAAAGTAGTCAAAGCCTGATTGATGCTAATTAAATGTGGCTGTCTCAAAATCAGACAATTCCATGCAGAATGTCCTCCTTGATAAGTGATTTAGGTTCCATGACAGTTCAAGGCCACATGATAGATTGCTACTTAACTTTTGGATTAAAGTATTACATTAAGTTAGATATACCTTTTAAGTATGTATGTCTTAGAGATCCCTAAAGTAGCAAACACCATTACATTTATTGACTTTGCCCTCCAAGCAAAATAAAGATTTGTGTTCTGCTCTTCGCTGCCGCACGACCCTGGCCCCGGAAGGCCAGCTAAACTACTTTGGGCACCAGCAGCTTCTTGCAAAAATGTCTCTAGGCTGTGAACTAAGCCCCAGCCGCCATTTTATGGCAACCACAAAAGGGAGGTATGAGCTTGCAGTGATGCAATTTCTGACAGAAATTTCCCTGGACTTAGTTACTAAAGTATAGAAATCCAAAACCATATGGCTGCAATAGCAGCTGCGCGACCTCATATCTCTTCATTGTCAGCAATGTAAAACAAATTATAACATATTCCTGGTGGTGGAATATGTGCACTGGTGAAGGGATGGGTGTCCGAGCATTGTATAACTGAGACTTAAGCCTGAAAGCTTTGTAACTTTCCACATGGTGATTCAAAAAAAAAAAAAAAAAAAAAAAGAACAAAAGCAAAAATAAAAAAAAAGATTTGTGTTCTAGGGTAATTTTTAGTAAAATGTATTTCTGCTTAACTCCTCTGCTTGACCATGAAAGAAATGGGATGAATCTCTGCTACTAAAGGCTCTGCAAGTTCTTCTAAATATTGACACTTATAATAAATAATATCCTTACTTACCTCCACACCAGTGGCACCCCACAGGGGGGCAGGTGAGAACCCTCCCTGCCCCAAGGGACCTGGCAACCGACCTCCATGCTCCGGGCCACATTCCACACACTCGGGCAGAGCCTCACACATAAGTGAACATAATCCTGGAGCTTCATCATAATAAAGAGAAATATGTATATATATAAATGTTATATATATATATCTTGGAGAGCACAGCAAGCTACCGAGAGTATCCCGCCCACACAGAAGAGCCTGGCAAGCTCCCCATGGCATATTCAATATGCCAAATACAGTAACAGTAACAGGTCTCTTTCCCCTGATCCTGAAAGAGCCTCCAATCATTGGGGAAAATGAGTAAGGAGAGGCTGCTAAAATCTCAGGGCTGGGACGAATGGAGACATTACTGTCACCCACTCGAGTAAATTGATGAATAACGGGATGACAGTGATACAGTGATAGTTACCTTTATTTCTGATACAAATGGTTAGTCCCATAGTATTATTATACATCAGACTTTATTGGCTTCTGCACAAAAGTCATTCTACTTGTGACTTAATCTTCTAAGAGGGCTTTGTAGGTGGTTGGCAATAACAGGGGAGATGAGCAAAGCAATCCTGGGAAAGCTTCGTCTACATGTCCCTTTATAACCAGGGGATTTGGAAATCCTCTGTAGGTTATCATTGACTGTCCTCTATGAAACCTCCTCAAAGGACATTTGGGTACCATTCAGAACCCTCAGATTGTCCAGTTCTAAGGGAAACTCACCCTCAGCAAACTTTTCCTGTTTGAATTAACCTAATTTTCCTCAGAGCTTCATATCCAAGTGTTCCAGATATAATTAGATACATAGTGATTGTTTCTTTTCCCTAGGATCTTGTTTGTGAAAGATATGCTTGAAAAAGACTGTTCTTTCTGACCCAAGCCTGAAAGTGGAAATTTTGTATGAGAACCATCTAGTTCTTGGTTCCTTTGAAGATTTGTTTGTCAGAGGAAGGCTTGGTAAAGTGGGTGACTCCAATTTTCACACATTTTGCATTGAACTTCATCTACTGCTGTGGAACCAGCAGTATTATAAGAATAAGGAAAAAACTAGTGAAAGTGTAAACAATTGAGACAAGCAGAATTGAGATGGAGAACAATGAAATTGAGTTTGAGAGGGATTTGGAAGGTTTTGAACTTTTATAGTCATTATTTTACCTCATTATTTTCCAATATTTGTCCATAAAGAAACTTTTAAAACTGCAAAAAGTTGGGGAATGGGGGAAGTAAATGCCTCAGAAAAGAAGTCCACCATCCAAAATCTTAACAGTTTCAGGCATCTTTCTTCCAGATTACTTATTCTGTGCATTTTGAACACAGTTGCAATAAAATTTAGAAGTATTTACCATCCTGTGAATATTTATGTAGAAAACAATTTCCTGCATCATTTAAAGTATAGCATAAACATTATTCTTAGGGAATCACACAATATTCTGCTGCATGAATGCTCAGTGATTTACTTACCTGTTAACTTAATGACAGCTATTTACATTTTCAACCTCTCCATTTTATAAATATCACTGCCATGGTCATCTTTGAATCCTTGGTCACAAATCTCAGTTGTGTTCAAATCTCAGATTTTGTATTCATGAAAGATTCTTAGGAATAAATTTGTAGGTTAAAATAAATGGACATTTTAAAAGTTTCTGACACGTCATGAAATTGCTTATTTACTTTGGAAATAAAAAGGTAAGGCACAAGCATAACTATCTCAAGCCTAATAGGCTTGCTCCGCTGTCTGTTATCCAAGCCAGAGGAGAGCATCCCAGTGCCCACCCCATGTGTGTGAGTTAGTTTGGCATAGAAATTATTCAATAAACAGAAGCTACAATTACATTTATGTTATATGCACTATATTTTCCAAGTTTTATCTAGAAAATTTGTAATCTGATATAAGGTGAATTTTTAGAATTGTACAATAATGTTGAAGACCTCCGAAACCTAGCCACAGCCATGCTCAAGGCCACTCTCCACATGTTCAGATGAGTCTCACCCATAAAGGGACCGGCAGAGGAACCCAGGTGCGTGGAATTCGGGGCTGAGATCTCCAAACCTGCTCAGATTGGGACTGGGCCTTCTCCACCCAGACCCTTCATTTTCCAGTAGCTTGGTAGCGATACCCACAAACTGCCCCCGGCACCGTGTAATCCCACCAACGGCCAACGGCCAGAGACTATATGAAGATGCATGCCGAAAGTAGATAATGGACCAAACATGATGACCTCTCAGTGTCTGTGTTGCAATCCATAATGCCCAAAAGTAGAGAGAGAGTATGGGGAATATTGTCTGCCATAGAGGCAGGGGGAGGGTGGGAAAGGGGGGTTATGCTCAGGATATTGGTGGTGGGGAATGTGCACTGGTGGAGAGATGGGTGTTTGATCATTGTGAGATTGCAACTCAAACATGAAAACTTGCAACTATCTCATGGCAATTCAATAAAATTTAAAAAAATTTTTTAAAAAAACCAAGCTCCTGGAAGCGTGCAGCTGAGACATTTGATAGCCTTGTTTTCCCTCTTGGAGAACCTGACAAGCTACCAAGAGTCTATTGCCCTCACAGGAGAACCTTGCAAGCTCCCATTGTGTATTCATATCCCCAATACAGTAAAAGATATATGCATACCTCTAAGAGAGCCTGGCAAGCTACCAAGAGGATCCCACCTCCAATTGTTGGGAAAGACGAGTAAGGACAGGCTGCTAAAATCTCAGGGCTGGCCTTCTGGAAAACAATATGAACGCTTCTCAAAAAATTAGAAATTGAGCTCCCATTTGACCCAGCAATACCACTACTGGGAATATACCCCAGAGAAGCAAAAAAATATAGTCGAAATGACATCTGCACTTATATGTTCATCGCAGCACTGTTTACAATAGCCAGAATCTGGAAAAAAACAAGTGCCCGAGAACAGATGACTAGTTAAAGAAACTCTGGTACATGTATACAATGGAATACTATGCAGCTGTTAGAAAAAAATGAAGTCATGAACTTTGCATATAAGTGGATCAACATGGAAAGTATCATGCTAAGTGAAATGAGTCAGAAAGAGAGAAACAGACATAGAAAGATTGCACTCATCTGTGGAATATAAAATAACAGAGTAGGAGACTAATATCCAAGAATAGTAGAAATAAATACCAATAGGTTGGCTCCATGGCTTGGAAGTTGGTCTCACATGCTGGGGAAAAAAGCAGCTCAAATAGAGAGGGGAAGATCAAGTGAAATGTGGTTGGAGGTCCCACGTGGAAAGGGAGATGCGTGCTGAAAGTAGACTAGAGACTGAGCACAATGGCCACTCAATACCCCTATTGCAAGCCACAACACCCAATTGGAGATAGAGAGATCAAAAGGGAATACCATGCAACAGAGTCAGGGTGGGGTGGGAGGGGAGATGGAATTGGCGGGTGGGAGGGGTACTGGGTTTATTGGTGGTGGAGAATGGGCACTGGTGGAGGGATATGTTTGCAAACATTGTATGAGGGAAAAACAAGCTCGAAAATGTGTGAATCTGTATCTGTACCCTCATGGTGATTCACTAATTAAGAATAAAATAAATTAAAAAAAAAAAAATAAAATCTCAGGGCTGAATATAATAGAGATGTTACTGGTGCCCACTCGAGTAAATCGACAAACAACAGGATGACAGTGATATAGTGATACAATAATGCTATTACCTGTACCTTCTCAAGCTTCTCCTACTAAGAGAAATACGGCTTGACACTCTCGCGAGACAGAGTATTTCTTACCTCATTTTTCCACCATACTTAAGATAGCTCAGTTATTATTTCAAATATACAATTAAAAATCCCCTTGGAGGGGATGGGCTCCAGCTTCCATCCCCGCCCTGAGCAGAGCTCCCGGCGGCCAAAAACCACCAGAGCCTAGCTACAGCCATGCTGAGGCCCCTCTCCACACGTTCAGACAGGCCTCACGCATGAAGGTACCGGCAGAGGAACCCAGGTGTGTGTAATCCCATCAACGGCCAACATCCAGACACTTAAAAGTAAGCTCCCAGAAGTGCATGGCTGCTTTGCAGCCATAGAATATTTTGTAGCCTACTTCTCCCTCTGGGAGAAACTGGCAAGCTTCTGAGAGTTTCCTGCCCACATGGGACAGCCTTGCAAGCTTCCCATGGTGTATTCATATGCTAAATCCAGTAACAAGCTGGATCTCATTCTCCTGACCCTGAAAGAGCCTCCAGTGCAACATCTTGGGAGGGCCCAGTCGAGAGAGACTTCTAAGATCCCAGGGAAAGAACGAATGGAGAGGTTACTGAGCCCGCTCGAGTAATCAACAATTAATGGGATTTCATGATTCGTGATTTGTGTGACAATTAAAAAGAATGTCTCCAAATTTAAGTACACCACTTAGGAAACTGACTTCTTGTAAGTTTCTTTGCTGTATGTACTGCCAGCTCAAAAGCTAGCTCTAGAGGTGGTCCCTCCATCTTCTTTAACTTAATCTGTTTCCCCCTCCCCTTTGTATGAAGTTTACATGCTGCTATGGCTGTATTGCTTGAGTAACTGTCAGTAAGGCATAAAGCAGGAAAAACAAACAACAGATGCATCTTTGTTTAATGTCCACTTGAACATTGTTTAGTGAGGGACCAAAGATGTTCCTGAGATTCCTTTGAGTTTGAATAAATACAGGTGAACTGCTTTTTTGTAGCATGTTGTTCTCTCCACTGGGAGAAAGGCATTTCAGAGGTCTTTAGGGCAATGATTTTCAATGGTTTGACTTAGTGCATCGTAGGTAAAGGAGAATGATTTATTATTGTCCATCAACCACAGAAACTGCAGAATGTGCATGAAAACTATTCATCTTTCGAGGTATCTTTCTCTGATGAGAAACTCTGTAATACATAAAATGTATAGTAGATTCAAGTTCTTTAGAGATAGAGCATTCTCTTATACATTGGTCCTCAAAACTTCCCATTAAGATTCATTGTTATTATATATATTTGCAGAAAATAAACAGGTATCTTATGACACAAACTGTCCCAGGATCTCCTAAGGCAGTCAAGAATACCTTTCCTAGACTTCTTTGCAGTTGGAATGAAGCTGTATGTTTTGGTCTTAGACAACGAATGTGGGCAAAAAGGATAAAGTTCATTTAAAACAGTTTTGCACAATTTCCTCTGTGATGCCCTGTGCTCTCTTTATTTACTCATGGTTCAGACGAATGAAAGGAATGCACTAAAGAATCCCAGAGCTCAGCATAGAAAATTGGATCCCTTAAGAGATCCAATACAGAAGACAGCCACCTAACTCCTATTGGACTGTAGTGTGAGTGATAAGTAAACACTGATGATGTGAGGTGGGAAAATGTGAGTATTTGCTTCCCACCACAGTAATGCCTACCCTAGCATAACTCATATTAATGAATGTTGTCCATTAATGGCACTTGGGTAATACCTTTCTACTCTAACTTCCGCTGTGTAGTTCTAAAAGTAGATTGGAAAAATCTGTCTTCAATTTATTGCTGCTCACCTCTGTTCCATGCTGTAGTGTCCTGGAAGCTAAGAGCTAGAATCAGTTAGCACTCATTCCTGCACATTTCTGGAAGCTTGTACTAATCTGTGTCTAGGGTTGTTATTTAGAAAACCAAAATGTGGCTTTTCTCTTATCTTTATTTCGTCGTAGAATGGTCCTGGGTTCTATGCGTGAGCATTATAAGAAGATGAGGTGGAATCTGTATCATTTTTTTATGATCTCGTCTCAAAATTTGCATAGTGTCACTTCCAACATAGTTGCAAGCCTACACAAACTCAAGGGAAAGGATCATAATTCTATCTTCCAATGGGAGAGATAACAGGGACATCTTGAAGTTTTGATCATCTTAGAAAATACAATTTGCCTTCTGTAATTAACAAAAAAAACTGTAACCAGAAAAAAACTAATAAAGTTATCTTGATAAACAAGAGAAATTCTGTTTGTAAAAATCTTCTATAAATATTCACAAGAAACAATTGATGAAACACCTTCTAAACAATGAGACTGAATAGAAAAACTAGGTTTTCATTGCATACCTTTATTTTGTTTGAGCTATATACAAGAGCTTGTTTTATTCTCATAATACTAAGTAGAATTTTAAAGTGATGAACTTAAGTATTCTGAGTTGAATTATACACATTTTCTTTTTTCTCTGTTGAAGTCATTAGATTTTTTTTTGAGAAAGCCATCCAAAAGATAAAAATGAGGGAAAAGAGAATTTTTGATTTTCAATCAAGACATCAATTTTCATTTTGTACTCACTAGATAATAATTTGGTAAAATTAGAATCACATTTGCACGTGCAGGAAATTCTGAATTTCTATACAGTGGTTATCTAATCTGGTTGCACATTTCAATCACCTTGTCTTTATAAAAATTAGATTTCTAGAACTAAAAAGTTAGTACAAGGATTAGGAACTGAAATTCTGTTCAGTTCTTGGCTGCATATGGCCCCTTGAGTATCACAGACAGTGTCTGGGCCTGAGCATTGTTCTGTGGCTTCCTGGTCCCCAGTATCATATGGCTCAAGCAGAACTGTATCCTCAGCCCCGACACTGAACTACCAGCAAAGTTGACTAAATATTTTCAGGTGTGGCCTCTGGGCTCTCTGAGCATGGCTTGGGAGTACACTCCCCACAAACCCCCCCAAAAAAGGATTTCTAGGTTCTAAATGTGACCCACTAATTCTAACCTCTGAGGCCAGTGCCCTGGTAATTTTATCAGAAAACTTTCCCATTGTTTCTGATAGATCCTCATGGTCTCCCGCTTTGTTGTTCCAGTTGTGAGTCACCTGAGTTTTTAAAAGTGCATATTTTTCAGGTTCCATCCCAAAGCTGTCATTATAATTCACATTTTGGAAAGATCCCTAAGTGAGGTTGAACATGTTAGCTTTTATTTTTTTTTTTGACATGGGGAGGGGGGGAAAGTGGGGCATACCTGGTGATGTTCAGGGTTAATTATGACTCTGCACTCAGGAGTTACTCCAAGAGGTGGTTTGGGGACAACGTGGGATGCTAGGGATCAAACCTGTACTGGACATGTGTAAGGAAAATGTCCTATTCGCTGTATATATCCCCAGTGCCAGAGTACGTTAAATTTTCAGATGTGCTGATTGAAGAGGTGTGATCCCAAGAGCAAGAGATAAAGTGGGAAAAAGGCCCATCTTTAAATATCTTATGGTCCTTGGGTTCATACACGGTCTTATATATTTTAAATTTCAATTTACTTAAATGTAAATGTAAAACTCTTGATTTTTAAAATCAATAATCAATAAAACAGTAATCATGTTTACTTAAGATGTTTTTGGGTTTGCTTTGCAGTGGCAGGGATTGAACCTAGGGAATCATATATGTAAAACATATGCTTTGTGGCTGAACCACATTCCCAGACTTCTTGAGATTCTTAAAATAGCATATGCTGAAAAATACTAGAGATAAAAAATAGATAGAAGGGGTAAATTTGCATCTTTAGAGCAGGAAAAACCTTAGTGAACAGAGACAAATAAAGGTCTGAAGAGGGTAAGGGAATAAGTCTGTGGAAATATGTTCAAATGTGTTCTTGGAAGAGGGTCAGAGGGAATAACCAGTACAAACAGTACGTCTGGTCCATGGTTGGAAGTCTGCCTCCGGTGCTGTGGGAGAATGCAGCTAGGATTTAGAAGAAACCACTATGGCAATGATAGTTGTAAATGATCTGAATAACAACTGCATGATGAAATAGGTAAAGGAACAAACATTATAACCTCTCAGTATCTTTATGGCAAACAATGCCCAAAGGAAGAGAGGTGAGAGAGAGAGAGAGAGCGAGAGAGAGAGAGATGAGGAGTGGTGTCTGCCATAGATTCAGGTGGGGGGTGAGGGGTAAGTGAAACTGGCGTCATTGGTGGTAGGAAATGTACAATTGTGGAGGGATGGGTGTTAGAACATTGTGTGACTGAAACTTAGCACGAACAGCTTTATAACTATGTATTTCATAGTGACTCGATAAAAAATAAAGTTTAAAATAATAAATAAATACATTACTGAGCTGAAAAATTAAAAATAAGATAAAACAAAGATCCTTCTGGGAAGAGTAAGCTAGTAGAAGGAAAAGAGAAGGAACTAGAATATGTTAAAGACTTTACCTTCTATTCTGGGTAAGACGGGTGTATTTTGAGGAACAGTGATATGGTCTAACTTATATTGGCTAAGGATCTCTCTGGGTACAGATGACGATGCTCCAGAGCCAGAAGTTGGAAAACTGGCCACAGGTCCACATCCTCCTCCACCTGGCACATTTGTAACAGTCTTTTTTTCCCTACCTCTAAGAGATGAGGACAAAGTTAAAATTATCAGTGACTCTTCAGAAGTTATCTTGTGGGCCACAGGGAGAAAGCTATGGAAAGCAATCTGTGCTAAACCGTGTTTCATTTCCCTGTGTTTGCATCAGAGCTGCTGCTTAGGAAGGCATTGTCTGTCACTCGCAAAGGTTAATGTGCCATGTTGTTCTACTCTTCAATATAAAGCTCTGTAATGGCTGCCAAGGGGGAAAATTAGAGTTTCAGCAAAACACAAAAGTCATAAAAATCACAGCTTAGTTTCCAGCAAGGTTTGGAAGAAGACCCTGAGTGACTAACAGCAATTTCTTTTTTCACTCATTCATGATCTGAATGATTGCCATTAATCTTTATTAAAAAAACAATTAAGTTGCAAAATTCAACTCTGGAGGAGAAGGCAAAAATATTCCATTTGGAAGGGATGGGAGGAGAAAGAAACCTCACTAATTTTTACCTATTATCACATGGAACGTTTTGCTACCCACACAAACTCATTAAAATGTTCTTTCTCTCAGGTACATCCTAGTTCAGACTCAAAATCTTCTGACCACCAGGGCACTTTCTGGTAATTACTTAGAACATTGAAACTGGTGCAATGAGTCAACAGGAAGAACTCTTCTAGCAAGACCACAACAGACAAATGCCAAAGAACCAGCCACCATTTGTGTACCACCATGGGAAGGTACACAAATTTGTCAAAGCAAAAGGGCCTGAGGCTGTCCAAAACAAGGAAAAGCACAGCTCTCATTTTGTAAAAACTTTAATTTTACACACTCATAGATGTGTCCCAAGAGCCTGATAATTTACTGACTCATTAATTTACCCACTAGTAAGGGAGGTAAAGCCTGGAAAGCCAAGGCTTTACACAAGGTTACACAACTAACCTTTAGGCAATTGATTGGTTCCAGAACAAAGAATTAAATACTGAACCTCTCGCCTCACCACACTGAGTTGAAGTTGTCTGTCTTAAATTCTTCAGATATCTATTTGAATGTTCCCTACCCTGTTGTCTAACAAAATTAGGGCTTTCCTGGAGAACCCAAGATATAATCCTAATATCTGGTGTGTTTTTACTTTTTACCCAAAAGTATTATGAGAAAATTATATGTAATATCCAGCTTCTCCCTCCTTCTTCCCCTAGTCCTTGAGGACAAGTGGGGTTTGTTTTCTGATCAGTTTATTTTGCCTCCCTCCAGACCACTAGCTTCTCAGATTCTTTATCCCTCCATCACTCTGCTGTGCACAGTTATGAGAAGAGATGGTGTTAACAAAAAATTAGCAGCTCTAGTACAGGTCCTTGAGTTATAGCATGTGAAACTAATATCAAAACACTCCTAGTGCTTACATTACATTTTTTTTTGCAATTTTAAGCCATACCCAGCTGTTCTCAAAGCTTATTCCTGGGTACAGAGGGTAGAGAATTTGCCTTATACACAGCCAACTCGGGTTCAGCATACCATATGGTTCCCCAAGCTTTCCAGGCATGATTCCTGAGCACAGATCCAGGAGTAACCCCTTAATATCACCAACGGGCATGACCCAAAAACCTGAAAAAAACTTAGTTCTGGCTCTATGCTCAGGAGTCATTCCTCATGGTGCTCAGGGTACCTAGCACATATGCAGTGCTAGGTATGGACCAAGGGTTGCATCCATACAGGGTAAGCACCTTATTTCCTGTAATATCTCTCCAGCCTTATACAATCTAAGTAGGTAGCTCCAGGTCCCTACCTAATATCCAGCCCTCTCTCTTTGTTTCTCATGGTGTGTGTTCACTTGATGACCTTTCCTTGTATGGCATCATAAATCCTGTCCTTCACTCACCGCTCTCCCTTTTCTAATGGATGACACCATTTGTTCTTTCCACAAGTTGACCTTTCCAGTGGACAACATCATTTGTTCTCTCACACTTCTCAGAGATATTTCTTCACCGTCCTCCTGGTCTTAAGTCTGTTGTTTGAACCTTAACGTTTTATTTTTGAACTTTATAGAACTTCTCCAGCCCTATGTAGAACTCCTTAATTTCTATAAAGAAGATCACTCATTCTACAAGGTCATTGTCAGTGATTTTAATGCCAAGATAGGACCGAGAAGATTGCCTGAAGAACTCCACATCGGGACCCACAGCCTAGACTGGAATGAACAGGGTGAGAGACTGTCTGAGTTCATCATGTAGACCAAGACCATCCATGGTTACTCGAAGTTCCAGAAGGCCGAATCTAAATGTTGGACATGGGAGTCTCCCAGTGGACAATTTCACAATGAAATTGACCACATCATATTCAATCGACAGTTTTGCTTGACCTATGTCCTGCTGTCCCAAAATTCCAACCAAGATCAGACCATTGTCTCCTTCAAGTGAAATTCTACTTCACAGAGCCGGGAGAAAGGGCTGCAAAGTTTAAGAAGAGAACTCCCAGAATTACCACCAACTGGGAGCTCTTTGGCACTATTGCCGCAATATGGAAATATGCCGTCATTGACAACATCAACGAGGAATGAGACCGACTGGTTCAGCACCTCCATGATTGTGCGAGGAACACCGAGAGAGAGAGAAAACCACAAAGAGACACCTGTCTTCAGAAACTCTCAAGCTCATTCACCAATGTGGTTTGACACGAACCTCCGGCAATCACAAGCTAACATCTAAGCTCAAAAAGCTGTGCAGAGAAGCAATAAAGACCTCAAAGAGAGAAGAATAGCAGTGTTGGCTGATGCAGCAGGAGCTGGGAAAACTATCTGCAACACTCACCTGTCCTTCGCCAACTACAAGACCAAGATGACTGCCCCCAATTTCCTGATGTATCTATCACATCTTCTAGAAGGGCAATAGAAAAGGTTATCCATGACTTCTACTCAGTTGTCTTTGATAGCCACATCCACCTGGCAACATGCCAAATTCCACAGGATGGATATGTCGGTCCCAGTATTCTCCCTTCTGAAGTCTGACATGCCATTTCGTAGGTAAAGAAGTGTACATCACCTGGTCCAGACAAGGTCAGACCCAAACACCTGAAGAACCTGTTGCCAGTACTCGTCAATACACTGGCTCTGCTCTTCACATGCTACCTGTCTGAATGCAAGGTTTTGTCCCAATGGAAAACCAGCAGGACTATCCTATTGTACAAGAAGGGAGACATCCATGACATTGGCAACTATCGCCTGATCTGCGTGTTGTTTGTGGTCTACAAGTTATTCACTCGAGTCATCCTGAATAGGATTGGCAGAACACTTGAGAAAGGACAATCACGCAAGCAAGCCGGGTTCTGAAAAGGATTCAGCACAATCCATCATATCCACACTGCGACCAAGCTCATTGAGGTTTCGTGAGAGTTCAAGATACCACTCTGTCTAACATTCATTGATTTAAAGAAGGCCTTTGATTCTGTTGTGACTGAAGCAGTCATTGAAGCCCTAGCCAAACAGGGCATTCAAACTCAGTACATCAGGATCTTCCATGAGCTGTATTACGGATTCACCACCGGGATCTAACCATTCTACAAAAAAGTGATCATCAACATCAAGAGAGGAATTTGGCAGAGTTTCATTTCATCAAAACTCTTCAATGTCACCCTTGATAACGTCATGCGACAACTGGAATGGGAAGGAATGGAAGTGAAGATTGACGGTCAGCAACTACACCACCTCTGCTTCACTGATGATGTTCTAATAACACCAAACATTAGCCAAGTGGCATGAATGCTGGCCAACTTTGACCATGAGTGTGGAAAGGTTGGACTGCATCTGAATCCCACCAAGACAATGTTCATGAGAAACAGAGTAGTTCCTGACTTTCCATTTGCTCTCAATGGAACGAACATCTCCGAATGCAGCAGTTATGTGTACAACATGAGTTCAATGACCTGGCACCTGAGCTGCGCAGGAGGAAGAGAGCAGCCTGAAGCACCTTCAAGAGCATCAAAGTTGTTAAGAGAATGAAAAACCTCCATCTCAAGGCACATCTTTTCGACTCCACCATTCTTCCTGCACTAACATATGCCTCAGAGACCCGGGCCCTACGAAAACAGGATAAAACTCTATTCAGTTTTCCCAAAGAGGAATTGAAAGAGCTATGCTTGGAGTATCACATTTCACTCAAGTGAGAGAAGGAATCTGGAGTTCCAACCTCTGTCAACAATCGAGAATCAGGGACACTGTCTCATTTGCCAAGGCATCAAAAGTCAGATGGGCCAGACACATAATGCAATTTGGAGAAGACAGCTGGACTAGAGCCGTTACTGACTGGATTCCACAGGGTGTCAAAAGAACGCATGGCCACCCACCTACTGGATGGTCAGGGTCTTCGTCAAGACCCTGAACAAATGGTTTGATGCTCTTCATGTTTCTGGAGCGAGCAGATGCCTTTGGACTACACTAGTACGCGACAGGGACAAATGAAGTGCCCGCTTGAGCAAATCGATGGACAATGGGATGACAAGTGATACAAGTGAAAGTTTTATAGTACTTTGTTACAACAAATGTTTATTATTATAATAAAATAATGCAATAAAACTATTTTGTGAGATATTAAGAAATGCAGTATGGGAATAACAAATGATCAAAGACCTGAGAGATCAGAACCTGAGAACTTGTCTACAGAACCTAACTTACCAAAGTTGAATGCACTGAGGGTGAATGGGAGGGGATTCTGAAACAATGAGGTAGACATTCTGATAAAGGATGTAGAGTTTGGGACATTGTATGCATAAAACCCTATCGCTAATAGTGTCGTAAATCATAGTGCTTCCATTAAAAAAATAAAATTAACCTGATGTGTTAGCAGCCTCCACATCCAACTTCTGCTATATAAAGGGGCACAGTGCCACATATTCTGAAGTGCATAGCTGCATATGCAGCACATGACAACTCTATTCATCAAATTTCACACTGCTCAAGGTTGTTCTTCCTCTCACTGGAAGAAGACAGGCAGGAACAGAAAACAGCAACTCCCAACTTAATCCCTCAGAGACTTCCAGAGAGGCAAACTACAAAAATTCACCCTTAGCACAGCAGAAACACTGTAAACACAATGGGCAAGACTCTTAGAAGCCTGCCAAATTCAAGGAGGAAAAACAGTAACATAAGGGCTCAACTAACACCAACCAGCTCCGCTATTCCTCAGTAAATCACATTAGTGATATTTGGTGATATTAGTGATATTAGTGATTAATGAGGTCAAAAAAACAATGGCACAGGTAGTCAGCAAAACATAAATCAGTATGAAACAAATTGAGAAAACCATGATGAAAGTAATAAGAATCAAGAATATGGTAGATGATATACAAACTCAGTAAGAAGTCTGAGAAACAAATAACAGCAACTGAGTAAAGATTGAGGAGAGAGCTCCAAGATGAGATGGAGGAAATAACTAGAAAATAGCAGAATTTTGTTGTTGTTGTTGTTGTATGAATAAAAATTTTATCTTATTATTATTTTTTCTTTTTTTTTCTTTCATCTGGACTTTATTGATCTAATAAAATTACATTAAAAATTGAAATGAATTATACATTATTGTGCTCATGTTTCCCCCATACAAAGTTCGAGAACCCATCCCTTCACCAGTGCCCATTCTCTACCACCAGTAAACCCAGAATCTCTCCCACCCTCCCCAGTCCCATCTCTCCCCCCACCCCACACTGCCACTATGGCAGGGTATTCCCTTTTGTTCTCTCTCTCTGATTAGGTGTTGTGGTTTGCAATAAAGGTGTTGAGTGGCCATTGTGTTCAGTCTCTAGTCTACATTCGGCACGTATCACCCTTCCCCCGCATGACCTCCAACCACATTTTACTTGGTGTTCCCTTCTCTGAGTTGCCCAGAATGAGAGACCAGCCTCCAAGCCATGGAGTCAACCTCCTGGTACTTATTTCTACTATTCTTGGGTGTTAGTCTCCTAGTCTAATATTCTATATTCCACAGATGGGTGCAATATTTCTATTTCTGTCTCTCTCTTTCTAGCAGAATTTTTTTTAAGACTGGAGTGATAGCACAGCATGTAGGGCCTTCCACATGGCTGACCTGGGTTTGAGTCCTCCGTCCCTCTCAGAGAGCCTGGCAAGCTACCCATGGCGTATTCAGTATGCCAAAAACAGTAACAACAAGTCTCACAATGGAGACGTTACTGGTGCCCACTGGAGCAAATCGATGAACAACAGGAAGACAGTGCTACAATGCTGAAAATAAGTAAAAAGCACACCACATGTGTGCTTTGAGAACTATGAGGAATAGTTCCTCATTCCAAAAGGAATGATGTAAGAATCACAGGAGTCTTTGAGAAACAAGAAGATGAATTCAATAAAAAAACTATAATAAAAATCCATAGTAAAAAAAAATCATAGATAAGAATTTCCCTGAGTCCCCCATCTCCCTGTGCTTCCAGGAGCCTGACAGTCACGCCTACAAATTGCCTCTGGAGCCACATAAGCTCATTAATGACCATGATCCAGAGGCACACAAATAAATCTCTCAAAGAGAGCAACACAGAGCAACATGCTGAAGAGATGCCTCCAAACCCCAAAGTCACCATCCAGTTAAAAAAAATTTCCTCAGCTGTATAATCATATTTAAAATTTTAGAGTTACTAGAGCATGCAACTTCTCATACTCTACACCACTTATGTACCAAGAGTAGCACACCACATTTGATGGGATGTAAAGTAGAAGGGGAGAAATGTCGGGGAGAAAAAAAAAATATATATATATATTTATTTATTTATAAGCATATAAGTCTCAACCTTGAACAGCATTTTAGCTATCTCTTATACAAGGGCTTAATGGCTTCAGAGTGAAACACATCAATCTTCACACACTTTCCTCTAAGGAAACTTTTTTTTGGATCATTTTAGGGATTATTCATAACTAACAATACAAAAGAAATTATTTAGGCCCTGCTTGGGGACAGGGTTTGAGGGTTGGGGTGGAAACATTTGAAATATGGTGGTGGGAAGGTGTAAAGTTGGAGGGATTGGAGTTGGAATATTAAATGTAATAGACTATTGTGAACTTCATAAAGTAAAATTTTAAAATACTAAAAAATTGAAAAAATGAAGAATTTCCCTGAGTTGAGCAATACATGGAATAAAATACAAGAGAGATAAAGGGTTCCAGCAAAAATAGATGCAACTAGGAAAACTTCAAGACATATTGTGCTTAGAATGAGGAAAATAAAAAACAGAGACAGCAAGATAAACTTGAAAGCAGCAAGATCAAAAAAGGAACTTACAAAGAAAAGCCCGTAAGATTCATATCAGATCTATTAGATGAGACTCTATGAGCCAGAGGAGAATGAAACAATATAGTACAAAAACTCAATGAAATGAACACCTCATCAAAGTATTCGTCTAAATTATCACACAGATTTGAAGAACAATACAGTCTTCACAGACAAGCAACAGTTTAGAGAATTCATAGCTCTGAAGCCAGTTTTTAAAGAAGTACTTACAGAGCATCTTTAAAAGATGGTACAAACTTCTCAGCACTTGCATTGAGTGTGATAGTCATGCTGCTTACAGTTGCTCACTACTAGATTAAGAAATGTTGGGTTCATAGCTATATAGTACAGAGATTAGAGTGCTTGCCTTGGGCGACTGCGGGTTTCGATTCCCTGCATCCTATATGGTCCCCTGAGCACTGCCAGGAATAATTCCTGAGTGCAGAGTCAGGAGTAATCCCTGAGCACAGCCAGCTGTGGCCCCCAAAACAAACAAACAAACAAACAAATGGTTTGTTTAGTCCTAGCTTGCTAAGGGCTTTTTATACATTTTCAATAGTGAATTAATTTTCCATTTGTATTAAATGTTCTGCCTTATCAGTGTATTTTTACATCTATAGATATTTTTATTATAATCTTTTATTTGTTAATGCAGATATTTAAGCATTAATATATTTGTAACAAAGCAAATTTTCCCTTTCTTAGGATAAAACACATTTTAAGCATTTATAACTCTATTCATATTTTCCTCTTAAAATTTTATTTATTTTCTTTATTCTTGCTAAATTTTACATTATAGGATTTATCTATAGGATTTATGTATTTATCTAGATGAACATTATAACCCCGTTTTGTGACAAAGGGTCTTGGCATGGATTTCTCCATTTGGAGTCTGTCACCTCTCTTTGTGTGCGTGTGAAGGAAGAAAGTATTGGGCCACACTCAGCAGTGGCCAGGGCTTACTTCTGACTGTTCAGAGGTCACTCCTGGTGGTGCTCAGTAGATCAGAATATGTTCTAGGGATCAAACCAAGATTAACTGCATACAAGGAAAGTGCCTTTCCTCTGGGCCTGTTGCCTTTTTAGTAAACAATACTTGAGTTTCAAATTAAGAAGGACTCAGGCTTACGTGACATTGCAAAATAAGGATATTAAAGGCAGAAGGACATCACAGGTCAATTTTACAGGTTAGAAAACTAGGGACAAGACAAGATTTATTATAATTTCCTTTTATTTTGTTTACATTGTTCTTAAATTATAGAAGTAATACATAAAAGTCCAGTTTCTTCTTTTCTTTTCATCCTTTTTGTTTTTCTTTTGAGGAGGAGCAGTACAGAGGATTAAAGCCATGATCCATACATGTAAGGCATGCACTCTAACACTGAGTCACATCCCTGGCCCCCAAAGAAAATGTTCTATATATACATATATATGATGCTTGGATTATATTTGTCTATGTCTTATATGAATCTGACTGAAAAATCTATAATTCTGTCATTGTTCTCTTTAGGGCATGCAAGTAAATGGGATTGTATTATGCAATGTTTTTTCTTTAATGATTTGCCTTGTGTACCTGGCTAAGCAAAGACATGGATCTACTTTGTTATCTCTAAGAAGCAATCTAAGAAAGAACAAAACCACGCAACTTGTAGCAACACACATCGAACTAGAGGATATCATGCTGAGTGAAGTCAGTCAGAATGAAAGGGACAGAGAGAGAAGGATCCTTCTCACGTGCTGGAATCAATGAGAAGTGAGGCAGCAACAAAGACCCAAAGGCAGCATCATGGGGAACTGACACATACAACTGAGTTGCGGGGTGAGAGAGAGGGCTGGTAAGAGGTAAGGAGGGCTACGGGTGATGAGTAAGGGTTACATCTGTGAGATGCCATTATTAATAGTGCTGTAAACCTAAATAAATAAATAAACAAAAAAAGCCCATCTTTGATCCTTATATTCAGTGTTGGGAAACCCCATGGGCTTTATGTCCAGCCTACACTTTAAACTCCTCTAGTCCCAGACCAGAAGCAGCAGCCTCCTGAATTTACAACAACCACATATCCTATACTCAACATATTCTATGTCCTATATCAACCACATATTCTATACCCAACAGTCAGGGAGATTCAGAAAACATTTTAATCATATGGTTTACCTCTTCTTGCTTAAACCCATACTAACCTCTCTCATTTTACCCATAGATAAAACAAAGTCTTTACATAGCCAAATAAAGTCCTTTACATTGGGTGACCCATTATCCACTTCAATTTTGTTTCCTACTTTTTAGCCTTAATCTAAATATGTAGTTATCCCTCAAGAGAGAACTCAGGAAAAAACAAATGTCTGACAAACTAAAACCACCGGTCCTCCCTTGGCAACACTCCAGCAACAGCCTTTTCTCTGCACAGAAACCCCCAAATTAAGCAGCTTTGGAGTCATGCTGAGTGAAGTCAGACAGAAGGAGAAGGACACACAGAATGATCTCTCTCATATGTGAGATACAAAAAAGCATAGCCAGGGAATGACAAAATGCCAAAGACAACAAAATCTAAAATCTGGTCTACATCGTGAAATACCTCAATAGGCCCATAAATATCAAGGAAATCGAAACTGTAATCAAAAGTCTCCCCAAAAACAAAAGCCCAGGTCCAGACGGATTCACTGGTGAATTCTTCCAAACATTTAAAGAAGACTTGTTGCCAGTTCTCCACAAGCTTTTTCAGGAAATTGAAAAGACAGGAACCCTTCCGAACAGTTTCTACGAGGCACAAATCTCCCTAATACCAAAAGCAAACAAAGACACCACTAACAAAGAAAACTATAGACCAATATCCTTGATGAACACCGATGCGAAGATCCTCAACAAAATACTAGCAAATAGAATCCAACAACTCATCAAAAAGATCATACACCATGACCAAGTGGGATTCATCCCGGGGATGCAAGGATGGTTTAACATTCGGAAATCAATCAACATAATCCATCACATCAACAAAAGTAAAGATAAAAACCATATGATCATATCAATAGATGCAGAGAAAGCATTTGACAAGATCCAGCACCCATTCATGATAAAAACTCTCACCAAAATGGGTTTTGGAGGAACTTTTCTCAAGATAGTCAAAGCCATCTACCACGAACCTAGGGCAAGCATTATCATCAATGGAGAAAAACTAAGGGCTTTTCCTCTAAGATCGGGGACAAGACAAGGATGCCCACTCTCACCACTTCTCTTTAATATAGTATTGGAAGTATTAGCAATAGCCATCAGGCAAGAAAAAGATATTAAGGGGATTCAGATCGGAAAGGAAGAAATCAAGCTCTCACTATTCGCAGACGATATGATGCTATACCTAGAGAAACCTAAAAGCTCTAGTAAGAAACTCTTAGAAACAATTGACCTATACAGTAAAGTCGCAGGCTATAAAATCAATACCCAAAAGTCCATGGCCTTCCTATATGCAAACAATGAGACAGAGGAAAGGGACATGAAAAAAGCAATCCCATTCAAAATTGTGCCCCAGAAAATCAAATATCTTGGAATCAGCTTAACTAAAGAAGTAAAGGACCTCTACAAAGAAAACTATATAACTCTACTCCATGAAATAAAAGAGGACATGAGGAAATGGAAACATATCCCCTGCTCATGGATAGGGAGAATAAACATTGTCAAAATGGCAATACTCCCAAAAGCATTATACAGATTTAACGCGATCCCTATAGGGATACCCATGGCATTCTTCAAAGAAGCGGAGCAAGCAATCCTGAAATTTATATGGAACAATAAACGCCCACGGATAGCTAAAACAATTCTTGGGAAAAAGATGATGGGAGGCATCACCCTCCCCAACCTTAAACTCTACTACAAAGCGGTAACAATTAAAACAGCATGGTACTGGAACAAAGGCAGAGCTGCAGACCAATGGAACAGGGTGGAATATCCCCACACACAACCTCAAATGTATGATCATCTAATCTTTGATAAAGGAGCAAGAGATGTGAAGTGGAGCAAGGAAAGTCTCTTTAACAAATGGTGCTGGCACAACTGGACAATCACATGCAAAAAAATGGGCTTAGAACTCGACCTGACACCATGCACAAAAGTCAGATCAAAATGGATTAAAGACCTCAACATCAGACCACAAACCATAAGGTACATTGAAGACAAGGTCGGCAAAACCCTACAGGATATTGAAGATAAAGGTATCTTCAAAGATGACACGGAACTAAGCAATCTAGTAAAAACAGAGATCAACAAATGGGACTACATTAAACTAAAAAGCTTCTGCACCGCAAAAGATACAGTGACCAGAATACAAAGACTATCTACAGAATGGGAAAGGATATTTACACAATACCCATCAGATAAGGGGTTAATATCAAGGGTATATAAAGCACTGGTTGAACTCTACAAGATGAAAACATCCAACCCCATCAAAAAATGGGGCGAAGAAATGAACAGAAACTTTACCAAGGAAGAGATACTAATGGCCAAAAAGCACATGAAAAAGTGCTCTACATCACTAGTCGTCAGAGAGATGCAGATCAAAACAACCATGAGATACCACCTCACACCACAGAGACTAGCACACATCCAAAAAAACAAAAGCAACCGCTGTTGGAGAGGATGTGGGGAGAAAGGGACCCTTCTTCACTGCTGGTGGGAATGCCGGCTAGTTCAGCCCTTTTGGAAAACAGTATGGACGATTCTCAAAAAACTAGAGGTTGAGCTCCCATTTGACCCAGCAATACCACTGCTGGGAATATATCCCAGAAAAGCCAAAAAGTATAGTCGAAGTGACATATGCACTTATATGTTCACCGCAGCATTGTTTACAATAGCCAGAATCTGGAAAAAACCCGAGTGCCCTAGAACAGATGACTGGTTGAAGAAACTCTGGTACATCTATACAATGGAATACTATGCAGCTGTTAGAAAAAATGAGGTCATGACGTTTGCATATAAGTGGATCAACATGGAAAGTATCATGCTAAGTGAAATGAGTCAGAAAGAGAGAGACAGACATAGAAAGATTGCACTCATCTGTGGAATATAGAATAATAGACTATAAGACTAACACCCAAGAATAGTAGAAATAAGTACCAGGAGATTGTTTCCATGGCTTGGAGGCTGGTCTTTCATTCTGGGTAACTCAGGGAAGGGACCACCAAGCAAAATGTGGTTGGAGGTCATGTGGGGGAAGGGTGAGGCGGGCGGAATACAGACTAGAGACTGAACACAATGGCCACTCAACACCTCTTTTGCAAATCACAACACCTAATCAGAGAGAGAGAACAAAAGGGAATTCCCTGCCATAGTGGCAGGGTGGGGTGGGGGGAGACGGGTCTGGGGAGGGGAGGAGGGATGTTGGGTTTACGGGTGGTGGAGAATGGGCACTGGTGAAGGGATGGGTTATTGAACTTTGTATGGGGGAAGCATGAGCATAAAGATGTATGGATCTGTAACTGTACCCTCACGATGACTCTCTAATTAAAAATAAACTAATAAAATTTTTAAAAAAATAAAATAAAATAAAATCTGGTCTACAGAATTGAGCTAACCATGGTGGCAGGATGAGCAGGGAAAAGGTTTGGGAGAAGCCCCTGAGACAATGGTGGAGGGAAGCAGACATTATTTTAGGGGGCGAAATGCTATAAAGCTGTGTGTATTAAATTCTATTATTATTGGTATCATAAATCATGGTGCCTAAAATTATTTTTAATCTTTTTTAAAAGCAACCCCTGGGACTGGAGCGATAGTACAGTGGGTAGGGGGTTTGCTTTGCATGCGGCTGACCCAGGTTCGATCCCCAGCATCCCATATGGTCCCCTGAGTACAGCCAGAGATGATTCCTGAGTGCAGAGCCAGGAGGAACCCCTGAGCATCACCAGGAGGACCCAAAAAAGCAAAAAAAGAAACCCCTGCACACTTCATTCTGGAGACACCAATATCCCAACTTGGGTATACAATTCTTTTACCTTACACAGTTCTCCTTTTTTCTGGAAAATCTGTGTTCTCTCATGGATGCAATAGTTTCCCATTTATTCTTTTAAATAAATTTTTTGGGGGCTGAAGCAATAGTGCATAGGGTAAGGCATTTGCCTTGCATGTGACTGATCTGGATTTAATCCTATCATCCCGTATGGTCCCACATCCCTGTCAGTAGTGATTCCAGAGCCCAGAGCCAGGAATAAGACCTGAGCACTGCTGGTAGGAATGCCGACTGGTTCAGCCCTTTTGGAAAACAATATGGACGATTCTCAAAAAGTTAGAAATTGAGCTCCCATTTGACCCAGCAATACCACTCCTGGGAATATATCCCGGAGAGGCAAAAAGGTATAGTAGAGATGACATCTGCATTTCTATGTTCATTGCCACACTGTTTACAATAGCCACAATCTGGAAAACAGAGTGCCCAAAAACAGATGACTGGTTAAAGAAACTCTGGTATATCTACACAATGAAATACTATGTAGCTGTCAGAAAACATGAAGTCATGAAATTTGCATATAAGTGGATCAGCATGGAAAGTATCATGCTGAGTGAAATGAGTTAGAAAGAAAGAGACAGACATAGAAAGATTGCACTCATATGTGGAATATAAAGTAGCTGAGAGGTACAAGCTTACAATGATGCAATTTCTGGCAGATATTTCTCTGGACTTAGTTACTAAAATACTAAAATACAGAAATCCAAAACCGTGTGGCCGCTAGTGTGGCCACTCTACCTCATATCTCTTCATTCTCAGCAATGGAAAACAAATTATCAAATGCTTCTTTTCAGCAGGTCGACTTTAGTGGGGAGAAACTCCAAACAATAATAGTGAGATTTTTGTTGATGTATTGAATGTAATCAAAGTAAAGTGAAAGTAAAGTGAAATTTACCAGTTATACAAGCAGGGTGGGGGGCTGGGGTGGTGGGGGGGAGGGGGGAGGTATACTGTGATTCTTGGTGGTGGAATATGTGCACTGGTGAAGGGATGGGTGTTCGAGCATTGTATAACTGAAACTTAAACCTGAAAGCTTTGTAACTTTCCACATGGTGATTCAATAAAAGAATAAATTTTTTTAAAAAGACCTGAGCACTGCCAGGTAAGGCCCCAAAACAAAACCCAAAATAAATAAATCATTTTTCTTCACTATTTATCTTCTTTAAAAATTTCTTTAGACAATCTAGGGACCTGGCTGGAAGTCCAAACTGATTTTTTCCTTCTCTGCAGAGAATATGCCCTCTTCTCAGCCTGAGAACCACTCTTGAAAAATTGGGTAAGAAGAACCAGTTCCCACTGAGGCACAAACCAAGTGGGCTCTGGTGCAACTTGACAGTTACTTCTGAGGAGCTGACAGAGCTTTAATGTGCACCTATGCAGAGTTTTTGAGTTCTTTTCTCCCCATGCATTCTGCCAACTCACGGTGAATCAAGCAGGAGGGTAGTAAAACTCTCTCTGTGGTGGTTTTGTCTTCTCTTTCCCTTGCTACTCACCTTCCCACCAGCAACAGCTCTTTTCCTGTATAGTAGGTGTTTTACCAATACTTAGAACATGAATTAGTGGTGTCTTCATGATTCTTCTTTTTTAATTTTTATTAGAGAATCACCATGATGTACAGTTACAAACTTATGAACTTTTGTGTTTGCATTTTACTCATACAGTGATCGTTTACCCATCCCTCCACCAGTGCCCCTTCACCTCCACCAATGACCCCAGTATCCCTCTCACCACCCCCACCCCATCCCCCACCACCCCAGCCTGCCTCTGTGGCAGGGCATTCCCCTTTGTTCTCTCTCCTCTTGGGTGTTGTAGCTGATTTGTCTTGAAATGTATTTCCCTGGCAATGTCAATTATTTTAACAAAGATGTACTACTTAGGATTTCAGCAGTAACTATCAAATTATGATCCCAAAAATTAAATCAATTTCCATCCCCAATATCAGTACTTGGAAGCCCTTGCTTCCCCATTCTACTATTAAATGACAAAAATCCTTATGTTGTTTGATTTTTCCTACTTATATGTTAGTGAAATTGAGCATTTTATTAATTTTATTAATATCTACAGTTCCCCTTCTTTGTAAAGAACTGTAGTTATTAATTCCACCGTTTAATTCTTTTTATTAAACTGTAGACTCCGATCTTTGTAATAGGTTAAAAAAATTTTAGATTACACTTTTTCAGGAAAATGTTTCCAAGACTTGGGAATATACAAAAAAAATTTTTCAGAGGAAATTTGGGTGTTATATAGGAAGTAATTGGGGATCCTCTAATTCTATAGTGGTGTGCACTCTTTAAAATTTTTCATTAATTAGCCTACTTTACCATGCCTAGAGGAAGAGACACTAGTTAAACTGTGGACAACCAGTAGCAAAGTAGATGGTTGCACACACCATCCAAAAGGAAAGAGAGATATCAAATTGGAATGCCCTGCCACAGAGGCGGGGTGGGGTGGGGGGTATGGAATTGGGGGGGTGGGAGGGATACTGGGTTCATTGGTGGTGGAGAATGGACACTAGTGGAAGAATGGGCTCTCAAACATTGCATGAGGGAAAAACAAGCATGAAAATGTGTGAATCTGTAATTGTACCCTCACTGTGACTCACTAATTAAAAAATAAATAAATTTAAATAATTAAAAAAAAGAAATTCCACAAAAAAAAGTAGATGGTTGCAACCTATGGCAATGCAAATATATTTTGTCCCAGAGATAATATAACTCTCTATAACTCAAATTCTGCTTTAATCTATTTTAGTACCTGACTGACTCTTTCAACAATTAATGAGCTTAATAAAATTTTTGACACGTTCATTTTAGTTTTTAGAAGAGTCATACTTGTAACTTCTTGAAAATTTTATTTTAACAGACTTTCCCCAATCAGCCCGGGGAATTCAATTGCTCTTGGAGTGAAACTAGTAGGGATTTTCAGAACTGTATATAACAATGATACCATGAATTCATATTCATAGACATTCAAAATATAGTTTGGTTCACAGAAAGATAATGGACTCTACATCCAGGCTTTGTGCAGAGAGAAAGAGATTTTCTAAATTCTTTTTATCTCTCACTTTTAACATATCAGCACCTTGGAGGACTTTGGAAAGATCCATGAGGACTAGGAAAAGTATAAAGGAGAGTCCCAGTAGACAGAAGAGGAGGATATCTTGGTTTAATTATGTTGGGCTGAAGGAATGGAGACATGCACAGAAACTGGAGGGAAACTGAAAGACAGAAATTTAAGGTCACTTTTCTTTCAGGCTGGCCTCACAGTCAGCACTCAATCCAAGATAGATGAACAAAATAAAATTTGCTCCGTATACAAGGGAAAGACATTTTTCAGGGGCCTGGTCATGATCTTTTTGTGTAAACTTATCACTTCCTGTAAAATGCTCACCTTTCACATATATAAACCCTGAAATCCTTTCATAGTATTAGCCTCCACTCCCTTTGTGAAGAAAACTGTTTCACCCACAGTCTTCATGCTGTTTTATTTTTTATCCACCCAATCTAGCATTTGACCTAACATTGACCTAGTTGGAAAATAAAACAGAAAGTAAGTCAATTCAGACTTAAGCCACACATATCAAAATTTCCATGCATGGGACCAGAGAGATTACCTGTACAGTCATTGATTCATGGACTAAAGCAACACAAGAAAGGATCCTAAGGACAACAGTTAAACTCTCCTTGAACTTATCATAGAAACACATGTCGTGGGCAGGAGGGGGTGGGGGGGGAGGCGCGCATGCTGGAGAGATGCTAAAACAATGGTAGAGAGAAGCAGACAGAGGGGAAGTGGTATTAGAACATCATGTGCATGAAACCCTGCAATTAATAGTATTGCAAATCATAGTTCTTAAAATAAAATAAAATGTAAAATTAAAAACCCAGCCTAGCATTGGGCAGCAGACTCTGTTGCATTTCACGGAGAGAAACTAATGGATCTCCAGCCATTCTATCCAAATGAGACTGTCTACCTAAGAGACCACCTAATGTGTAAGTTTATACTAAATTTTCTGGGGTAGAAAAATTATGGTGTTCATAGAGGAGATAAGTGTGATTATATAGAAATAAAGTAGATAAATAAAATATATTTTGTCCTGCATGTATGGTAAGTTTTGATTCATTCTATATAGCCTTTTTACCTTTATTCTAATTGCCTTTTCAGTGATTGTTTTGTTTTGTTTTGTTTCGGGGCCACACCTAGCAATACTCAGGAGTTACTCCTGGTGATGTTCAAGAACTGTATAAGATGACTGAAATCAAACCCGGGTTAGCTGGCCACGTGCAAAGTAGCACCTTACCCACTATACCGTCTCTCAAGCACCTTCAGTGTTTTTAACGTCTAGATATTTATTATTAATCTGTCAAGTACAACGAATATTTTATGACTATTTATATTATTGTAACTTAATTATTTTATGCTACCATTTATTATATTTTAATTAGATTCAGTCTGTCAAAGTTTACCAAGAATGTCTTTTTCATTTTGTATCTAACTTAAGAAAATATTTCTGTCATAAAATTATAAAATTATAACAGGAATAACAAATATATTTTCTAATACTGTTTAAATTTTTTTCTTGTATTTTTGAGTCATACCCAGTGATGCTCAGGATTTATTCCTGACTCTCTGACAGGCTTTACTCCTGGCTGGAATTAGGGGATCATATGAGAAGTTGGGAGTTGAAACTAGGTTGTTTGCGTCAAAGCAAGCTCACCATCTATTGTACTATCACTCAGGTCCCTCTTCTCACACTTTTAAGGTAAAAACTTATATATTTGGATTTATTGTGCAGTAAATATAAAAATATATCAACATATCACAATTTAATATCTAAAACAAGAACACTATAACAGTTTATTATATATATTTCTATATCCTATTGTTATTTTGGGCTGGAGTGATAGCGCAATGGTTAGGCGTTCACCTTTCATGAGGCCGACCAGAGTTCAATTCCTCTGCCCCTCTCAGAGAGCCCGGCAAGCTACCCAGAGTATCGAGCCACATGGCAGAGACTGGCAAGCCACCCGTGCGTATTGGATATGCCAAAAACAGTAGCAATAAGTCTCTCAATGAGACATGTTACTGGTGCCCGCTCGAACAAATTGATGAGCAATGGGATGACAGTGATGTGACAGTGATTGTTATTTTATGGTTTAATTTAGAGGGAATTGACAATGAATATGGAAACACGAGTATAGAAACAATGTCGGTCTTTTCACTTAACTAATTTTGGTGTCTTTAAATATAAATTTGTAGTTTTAATTTTTTTGAAATAAGAATTATTTTGGCGCATATGCTGCCTGAGCCCATGTGCTGCTTGTGCCATGTGGCCGAGCACATGTGTCGCCCGCATCTCCCCCCTTGAGATGTGTACTTTCATGCTTTCGTGTCCAGTGCTAGGGTGTGTGTAGAGCTCTCTCCATCTTTGGAGGAGCCCGCGTTCTTTCTTGAGCGTGTTACTCCTACTGGTTTTCCTTTTCCACTTATCCCTTCCTCCTTCCCTAGGACCTTCTAAATAAAGTCTGTTACTTCACTGCTTGTCTACTCCTGAAATTCTTTTCCGCGAGCGAGACAAGAACCCAGTAACCCTGGGTCCCGGGTGTTTGAGGCGGTTGGAGAGAAAGTGACCGTCTTTCTCCTCCCCGCTTCACGAAAGTCACCCGTGGGGCCCACCGACATCACCCCTCTCTCTCCCTCCCCCTTTCCCTCCCTCTCCTCTCTCTCCCTCTCCCTCTCTCTCTCTCCCTCTCTCTCCCTCTCCCCCTCTCTCTCCCTCTCTCTCTCCCCCCTCCCTCCCTCTCCCTCCCTCTCCCTCTCCCTCTCTCTCTCCCCCTCTCTCTCCCCCCCCTTTCCCTCCCTCCCCTCTCTCTCCCTCTCCCTCCCTCTCTCTCCCTCTCTCTCTCTCTCCCCCTCTCTCTCCCTCCCCTTCTCCCTCCCTCCCCTTCTCCCTCCCTCCCCCTCTCCCTCCCTCTCTCTCCCCCTCTCTCTCCCTCCCCCTCTCCCTCCCTCTCTCTCCCTCTCTCTCTCTCCCCCCCTCTCTCTCCCTAAAAGAAATTTTAAAAAAAGAAAAAAAAAAGAAATAAGAATTATTTTAATGATCAGGCAACTATTCTTATATCACACATGATTCTTCCTTTGAACCCTTTAAAACATTTCATCTATGCTCACAAACAAATTTCGGAAGAAAGCTACAAGCTGCAGAGATGCCTCCAGATGCCATGCCAGGCTGAAATCCATTTCTGGAGCAACTCAAGAGGGGCCATTGACCCCAGCACCAACCTCAATAGAGCCCCAGTATCCAAAATCCTCCAGAACCCAATCACCACCATGCACACGGCCAATCTCCACAGTCTCAGGACGAGCCTCAACCATGAGAATGAATCTGCTGGAAAACTCAGGAATGAGGCTTTTGTGAGTGAAATCTCCAGACTCTCATGAAGTTGAAAATGGGCAATTTAATTGTTAAGTTTTTGTCTAAGAATGTATTCAACTGATTGTTGCTAGTTATGTCTTCTGTGCCATTGTTTTGGCTTGTTAATTTTATTTGGCTTCTATGTTACTTTCCCATTTATTTTGGTAGGAGCCTACTGAAATTTCAGTTATTAAAAACTTAGGAGGTATCACATGACCACGTCTGTGACTGTGCAGTCTGGAGACTTCAGAGGCTTTGATCTAGGCTTATGAGCTGACGTGGCAGTAGATATGAGAGGGGCATGGCTGCCAGAGCTTAAGTATGACAGAATGGGGAGGTTGCCTACCCTGACTCCAGGAAGACCCCAAAGTCATCAGTCTTGCACCAGGATCCCTGAAGTTACTCATAGTTTGGCATCATTGCAGAGAATATTCATGAAACAGTGGAGTTGAGCCGTTGGTGTGGCTTCTGCGCTGGGGTGTGATATGAGTGCTGAGGCTTCAGCAAGGCAGGTACCCAGCCCGCCTGCCTCCCAGTGCACCCCAGAGTTTACACCCACAGGATGGGTGTTTTCATGAGTTTTAGCTGCTTGGCATGCATCTCCTTGGAGATTTAGTCAGACTCGTTACAGCAGGACTGGTGGGTCAGCAAACATGGCGGTAGCTGTTCTCAAGTTTGCAAGATTTAAAGTAGTTATTGTGGACTGGGGATATAGCTCAAAGGTCTGGAGTTACTACCTGACATACATGTGGCCCTGAGTTTAATCCTGGGCATGGCATTCAACCCACCTCAAGCACCACAAGATGCTATCATGGTGGCCCCAAACATTGTTAGAACTGAACACTAAAACCTGTGCCATCAGAAAATGGACTCTAGAAAGACCCCTGAGCACCTTTGGAGAACTTCCCTTCAAAAATAAAATCTATCTTGCATTTTTGTTATATTTATTAAAGGCATTTAATGGTTTTGTGGCAATGGAATCTTATTTCTTATTTAATTTTCTAACTTATTGTTGCTATTTGTTTAAAGGTTGTCTTTTTATGTCATCTTAGATAAATTACTAGAAATGTAAGTAGGTCTAATAATTTGCAATTTGACGACCTTTGACTTTCTGTATATATCAAAGTCCTCAGATAACATCAATCCATTCAATGTTGCTGAGTAAAGACATAGTTTCCTACCAAAGACCACTATAAATATGGAGTATGCATGTTCTCCCCATGTCTTCCTGGGTTTTCTCTGGGTACTCTGGGTTCTTCCCATCTCCCAAAGACATTTTAACTTAAAATGTGAGCTTCCAAGAACCTACTCATGATTCAAATGAGAACTTATTGTAATGATATCTCAAAGTTTAAAATTTAAATTTTTATTATAGTTATGCTGAGGCATACGCATGAAGGGACCGGCAGAGGAACCTAGGTGTGTGGGACATGGGACTGAGATCTCCAGGCCTGCTCGGATTGGGACTGGGCCTTCTCCACCCAGACTCCCCATTTTCCAGTAGCTTGGCACCTACAAACTGTTCTAGACACCGTGTAATCCCACCAACGGGCAACATCCAGAGACTATAAGACCAAGCTCCCAGAAGAGAGCAACGCAGAGTCTCTTGTGCCCCGTACTGGCTGTCTTTAACAGGGCCCCTCGGAGGAGACGGGTTGCCTTTTCCTCCCCACTTCAAGCAGATCCTTCACAGTTGAAGACCTCTAGAACCCAGCCACAGCCATGCTCAAGGCCACTCTCCACACGTTCAGATGAGTCACACGTTCAGTTCCACGCATGAAGGAACCAGCAGATGAACCCAAGTGTGCAGAACCCAGGGCTGAGATCTCCAAGCCTGCTCAGATTTGGACTGGGCCTTCTCCACCCAGATCCCCCATTTTCTAGTAGCTTGGCACCCACAAACTGTTCCCAGCACCTTGTAGTCCCACCAACAGCCAACATCCAGAGACTATAAGACCAAGATCCCGGAAGCCATAGCTAATAACCTTGTTCTCCCTCTTGGAGAACCTGACAGGCTACCAAAAGTCTGATGCCTGCATGGGAGAGCCTTGCAAGCTCCCCATGGCATATTCATGTCCCAAATACAGTGGAAGATATATACATACCTCTCAGAGAGACCCGCAAGTGACCAAGAGTGTCCTGCCTGCACGGCAGAACCTGGCAAGCTACCCGTGGCGTATTTGATATGCCAAAATCAGTAATAATAGGTCTCATTCCCCTGACCCTGAAAGAGACTCCAATCATTGGAAAAGACGAGTAAGGAGAGGCTGCTAAAGTCTCAGGGCTGGGATGAATGGAGATGTTACTGGTGCCCGCTCAAGTAAATCAACGAACAAGATGACAGTGATACAGTGATTATAGTTATGGTAATGTATTTACAGTTATACCAATATCCAAATTCTTACTTTTTTTTGCTTTTTGGGTCACACCCAGCGATGCATAGGGGTTACTCCTGGCTCATGCACTCAGGAATAACTCCTGGCAGTGCTTGGAGGACCATATGGGATGCTGGGAATTGAACCCGGATCAACCACGTGCAAGGCAAATGCCCTACCAGCTGTAATATCGCTATAGCCCCAGAAATTCTTATTTTTAAGTTTCCTTACTATACTAACTTTTAGCACAACGTTCAGGAAAGTTATAATTATGCCAGTCTTGTCATGTTTCCAAATTTAATGGCAATGCTACAATGTATTCAGGAGGTATATTATTATCTGTTGTTTATTTGTCAGTAGCTTGTCAACCCCAAATATCTGCAAGCTACCTGGTGCACTGCCTCTTAAGGAAATACCTATATTTTCTATTCCACTGGGGACAAATGTCCTTACCTGGTGTTGCTTTGCAAAGTTAGGTGATAATCCACCTGCTTCTTCTAACAATAGTCCATCAGTCACCTGGAAACTTTGCCTGAAGGCTCCTTCTCTGTCTCTCTCTGTGTGTCTCTCTCCCTGTCTCTCTCCCTGTCTCTCTCCTTCTCTCTCTCCCTCTCTCTCCCTGCCTATCTATCTATCTATCTATCTATCTATCTATCTATCTATCTATCTATCTATCTCTATCTCCCTCTTTCTGTCTGTGTCCGTCTCTGTCTTTTCTCTGTCTCTATATGTCTGTCTGTCTCTCTGTTTCTATTTCTCTCTGTCTCTGTCTCTTTCTCTGTCTCCATTTACAGCCACAAACTTAGTTCTAATACAGCATCTCTTGCCTTCTCTCAACTTTGAAAAAATTCTCATTTGCATGTGTTTTGATAGGTGAATTCCACTATCAGTCTGATTTAATCTCCCTTCTTGTTTTCATGCATTCCTCACAATTTCAGATCCATAAAAGGCAAAACATGCGATTTTACAGAGATGGAATGGGTTTGTTTTATGGCTTTTGCATACTTCTACAGACTCAGTGCAGAAAGAACATAAATTGTAAGTGTTCTCATATTGGTACCTTTGAATGAATTGTACTCCTCTCTCAGATAAGTCTATTTCACCCTCCATTAGACTCCCACCTCCAACTTTATCTACTTAGCATATTTTAAAGAATTTCTGGTGAATGAGGAGGCATTCTCAGAGTCTACTGGGGTCTTTAGGGAGGAAAAGAATGGAATATGGTAGCCTCTTTGATCTATCATTAAATCTAATCACAGTATACAAATTATTTATATTGTTCTTTGTCCTCTAAGTCACTCTCTCGATAAACTGAGGTCCAAAGAGAGCATAAAACATAGATATTTCATGCTGATGGTGAGGTCAAAGAGGTCCATATTAGGCATTTGCACAAAAATTGAGCTCAATAACCATTTTACAGAAATAGTATCAAGACATTATTGGGACTACAACTGCCCCCCAAAAAATCTCACAGGTCTTTTGGCAACAGATTGTGCTACTAAAATAACAGTAATAATACTACTTCTGATTTCTTATGATCACTTATTGATCTTAAAAATTCATAATTACTAGTCTATAGTCCAGAGGTGACCTGGGTTAGATCTCTGACATCTCATATGGTCCCTTGAGCCTCACCAGGATTGAAAACTGAGTGCAGAGCCAGGAGTAAGTCCTGAGTACCACTGGGTGTGATCCAAAAACAAAAATAAAATTCATATTTATTTCTTACCATACTTATTTGATGCCCATTTGGTGTTTTACATGTCCTTTGGCTTGAGATAATTTGCCTACTTAAAGATCAATTACAAGAAACCATTTCAGTGCCCTTGATTTCCCTCTGAGGAGTCATAGTAGTCAGGCTCAGGAAAATAAACTAATGGGGATCAGCAAATTACTTTTATTCAGAGCACTAAAATTTATAGCCTCAGATGTGCAGGCAAGTGGATTTCTAAGACTTAAGAGTCCTCTTTAATTTGCTTTTACTGGAATAATCCCTTTGCTGGCCTTTAATTTTCAAAATTAACTGTGAACAATTTCAGTAACATTACGGTTATGAAGATGCTGAGTTGAAAGGTAAGGATGACAGTTTGTTGGAAAACCAACCCATGATAAGAAAACACTTTCAAGTTTATGCAACAATGAGTCTAAAAATAATTTCCAAAACAGAAAAGTAAAAAGGACATTAGGCCTTTTAATTAGGCCTTTTAACAACAGATATGGCCAAGACTTGGCTGCCACCTACCCTCTTTCGCTTTATCTGGCCTTGCCTCCAAGTACCACACAGCAACCATGCACTCAGAGTGACCACAAAGTTCAAAACAGTTTCAGACTGTGCCAAAAGGTCCTTCTAAGAGAGAAAATTCTTAAAACACTGCAACATTCAAAGGGAAGCTGATGTCTTAGAACAGGAATAGAACTTTGGAAACTTCCCAAAGCAGGTCAACAATAATATCTACTTTGTGGAAAAGATCCTCCCCCACAGGGCAACAGAGTGAAGCTCATGGTTCAAAAAGCAAAGACTCTAACTTACCTAGAGCTAAAGGAGAATTTCCAGATGACAAACACCAAAGTACCTTGTTTTAATTTTTTCTTAATTTGGGATTCCACCAGCAGATCCTGAAAGGAGAATGAATGTAAGTGGAGATCGTTTATTTAGAAAGTGGCCCCAGGAAGCAGCTGTAAGGAAGTAAGAGAAGGAAGTCAGTCAATAATGTGAGGGACATCAAGTCATCTCTGTAGACAACTAAAAATCAACTATAGTGAGCACTCTGGGAGCACTCTCGGGGCATTCTTTATGGGGCACGGCACAAAGCTGCCCCTGCCATCAAATCAGGATGACAAAGTGGAGGAAAGCTTTGGAATACTGTCATTGTTGGCATAGGGATATTCATGGGGAAGGGAGTATTAACTTATATCCTGCTCAGCCCTTATCAAGCACTCAGAGAATGCCTTCAGGTGGAAAGCTAGAGGTATCTGTAGCAGGAAGCTCTAAAGCATGCCCTAAACAGTGCATGAAGGACAGGTACTAACTAGATTGGCAACACTGTGGGATTTTTAAGTCTTGACAGTTGAGTTTTCTGAGCACTTCAAGTGATAGATCAATCCTTGTCTTCTCTCATGTGAATATTGCTCAACACCATTTCTTGAACAATGATATGTTCTTTTCAGAGTTTAATTTGGAGCAACAGACCAGCAACACTAATACACATCCTCCGAATCATGTCTTCTGTATTGTAAATCTTTATAAATACTAGGGGTACCTGTAGGGATGGGAAAAGTTTTGGTTAATACTCTTAGGCTACCAGGGTGAGTCCAAAACTTAAAGATATAAACAGACTAACAGGAGGTTGGAGAGATATTATAATTGGTAAGGTAGTTTCCTTATATACAGCCAACCTGGGTTCAATTCCTGGTACTACAGATGGTCCCCCAAGCCCTACCAGGTATGATCCCTGAACACAGAGCCAGGAGTAATCCCTGAGCACAGCCCAGTGTGGCCCCAAAACCAAAGGAGAAAACAGATTAACGAGAAAAAATACACATTTTATTATTATTTTTATGTGTGCCTAGGAATCTTCACTAGACAATGAAGCCCTGTAGAAGTGGCCAGAGAATAAATATGTTGTATCTGTGTAGACAAAGAAACAATATACTTGTGAATAACTGATCAGACAAGAGATTTGGAGATGGAGGAATAAGTGATTAAGTGCCTATGAAAGTGAGTTCAAAGTTTATTCATTCAGATTTTCAGGTCTAAATTACCTATCTCTATTGGGTTTCTTCCTTATGTATACTGTATATTCAGGCAAGATGGTTTTCCCATACGGATTTTATGGCTAGTTTCAAAGAAGAGTTCTGGAAAAATCCAAGTGATCTTCCTACTTTTGCTGTTTATTTCAGCTCCTTCAGTTTGAGATATTTAATTTGCAATGTACCCTATCTCATCAGTATGTACTAAACACCATCACAGCAAACAGTGAAATCAATTCTCCAAAAGAAAACCCTGCCCTGAAGACTTAGGAGACAAAGCAACTTTAGACTTTCAACAACATTTTTGGGTTATTTGATCATTTAAAAGCAATTCTCACATCATAAAGTACCTACTACTGCTCAACTAGTTATGGCTACCACCTTCAAGCGGGGCTCCATTCTGCAATGCTACAACCTAGAAGAATAAGCTGTACAGCAAAGTACCACTCTTCATACCAACATTTTCATGGTTTCTCACTGGCTACAGTCACTTTAATCTTTCAAGTCTTTACTATCTACACATGCAAAACTTGCCAATCCAAGATTCAACCAGCTAGGTTAGGGATGGATTGAATTGCATTCGTTCCCTTTCCCTTGAAAACCCTCTCAGCTCTCTTCATGCCTTCTCCATGAAGTCTCTCATAGGGCCTTCTCTCTTGAAGTCCAGAGATTAATCTAATCTACAATAGTCACATGATTCTGAATGCTGCATTTTGAGCTGAAGCTTACTGTTTTAGTTATGCTTTCTTCGGGTATTGGAATGAAGCTCTGTAGGAAACCCTTCTATTTCCCCAGATCCCAACAAAGTGGGGGTGGGGGATATACAATACAGCTTTGTTGACCCTGCTAATTCAAAATAAGATTCTGCACAGATGGACATAGCAGACATATGTGACTCCCTTTGTTTGGTTAATGCCAACATATCATGGGCACACTAGATAACCACTTGCTTAATTTACATGACAACACTCACCTTTGAAATTAAAGGCATCTTAAATAAAAGCATCATTTGGTTCTCATCACAGAGTTTTATTCATATTTATGTGAGTGTCTTAGACCTGTCCACCTACTTAAAAGGTCACCTTATATCTATCTCACAAAAAGGAATGCTGTGACTTGTTATTTTCCCCCAATACAAAATAACCTTTAACGGTAGAAAACAAATGTAGGTGGCTTTTATTTTCTTCTTTGGAACTGAAAGCATCAAAATTTGGTATACTTAGAACCTAGCATTCACAGCTGCCATGATATCTAATCCTGTAAAGGACAGGGATCTTCCTACAAGGAAGTTCTCTACGGATTCTAAATGACTGGGGAAATGGGCCATGTAGAAAAACCCTATCGCTGCTTATATTCATCTCCCTGAACCTAGCCAAGTACTCAGCAAAAATACAAGCAAGTAGGGTTCCAGATTACATGGGCCATTTTAAATCAGAAAGTGACCTCAGGAAAGCAGCTCTGAAAAAACAGTGCAGCAAAAATAATAAGGAATCTAAACTGGCACAATGACAGTCATTATAGCAGTTCCTCCCCAGTGCCCCCAACTTCCAAATGTAGAGAGATGAGTTGTTTTACTACACTATATCCTAATTAGCAAATTTGTGGGAAAAAAAACTATGGATTGTGGTTATTTGGTTCACTAGGGTATGGAGTGTTTTTTTTTTCCCATTACATCACCTCCCAGAAATCAATAACTGGGAGATTTTCACTGAAAAAAAAACACTTCTTAACTACCCTACTAGTGCTAGAATGTGTTTTGATTCAAGAAACATAGGGAAATGTCAGACAGAAAAATACAGTTTTTTTCTGAAACAAATGGATGAGGAGAAATTACTTAGAAATCATCTAACCATGCCTTGTAACTCTCTGCCTCCATCTGGCTGCCTTACTCCACTGGTAGACACATGGAAGATATATTTCCTCTGCTAGTGGTGTGTTATAGGTGCATTTTAGGAGGTGTGTTTGCAACTCACAAAGAACTCTGTGCACTAACTGCCTTGGGGGATGAGCTGCAATACACATTATTTGCCCCAAAGATTTCAGGGTATGGATGAATTCAGGTTTTGATTGGGGGGATGGGAATTGTCCCAAACTGTGATTATCACTGTTTTTGACAGAGGTGGGGAAGCAGAAGAGTCTAACAGTTTAGAGAAAAGGATGCAGTGTGTAGAGAGAAGTAGACACTGGGACCAGGATGATAAGAGCATGCTGCCAAAGCCTCGAGGGCCTGTTTGAACCTCTCCCAATCCGACTATAATTCTCATTCAGAATTGCTTGAATCTTTCTCATTTTTTTATGAATCACTGAGAGATACAGTTACAGACTTACAAACTTTTGTGTTTACGTTTCAGTCATACAATGATCAAGTACCCATCCCTCCACCAGTGCAAATTTCTCACCACCAGTGCTCCCAGTATCCCTCCCACCACCCCCACCCCACCACCCCCACTGCCTCTGTGGCAGGCACATTCCCTTTTACTCTCTCTTTCCTTTCAGGTATTATGGTTTGCAATACAGGTACTAAGTGATCATCATGTTTGGTCCATAGTCTACTTTCAGCACACCCCTCCTATCCCAAATGTTCCCTTTAAGCATCATTTACTTAGTGGTCCCTTCTCTATCCCAGCTGCCTTTTCCCCCAGCATGGCAGGCCGGCTGCAAACTGTGGAGTGATCCTCCATGTTCTTATCTCTACTATCCATAGGTGTTAGTCTCCCATTATGTTATTTTATATTCCACAAATGAGTGCAGTCATTCTATGCCTACCCCTCTCTTTCTGACTCATTTCACTTAGTGTGATACTTTCCAGGTCCATCTACTTATATGCAAATTTCCTGATTTCATCTCTTCTAACAACTACATAGTATTCCATTGTGTAGATGTACCAGAATTTCTTCTTCTTTTTTTTTTTCGTCTCCCCCCCCCGCTTTTTATTGGTTCACCATGAGATACAACTACAAAGCTTTCATGTTTTAGCTTTGATCATATAATCATCAAACACCCATCCCATCACCAATGCACATTTTCCACCACCAAAATCCCCAGTACCTCTCCACAATTCCACACCTCCCCCTGCCTGTGTGACAGACAATTTGCACAATATTCTCTCTCTATTTTGGTTGCATTTCAACATTTGGTTATATTTAGACACCAGTCCCACCACCACTCAAACCTACTGAAAAGGCAAAGTTAGACAATTTTTTTGTATTGCTTGTTATAGATAAAATAAAATGTGTGACCACTCTTGCGGCCACATGCTCTAAGAATTCTGAAATTTTAATAATTAGGGTCTGGAGAGATCTCTGCAGGCAGCTGCTTGCCTCTGAGATTCATGTGTGTGTCTCCGGATCACGTCCCTGTGGGAGATTCAGTAGCCAGTGGCTGTTTGTGGGCATCATCTCAGAGTTCCATTGGGGTGGGGGAAGGAGAAGGGCCAGCTCCTCCCCTGTCCCATGAGGTCTGGCATTTCCCACCACTGCCACCTCATACCTAGAGCTTTTGTTGAGTTCTAGAGTAGGCATCCGCTGGGATTCCTAGGGGCAGGCAGATGGACAGCACCTGCTCCCATCTGGCGTGGCCTGGCAAAAGTGGCCTATTGCAAAGTCCAGAGGTATCTCTGCAGCAAGTTGCTCGGTTCTGAGATTCATGTGTGTGTCCGTACCAAAGTTTTTTTTATCAGTCATCTGTTTCTGGAAACTCGGGTTTTTTTCTAGATTCTGGTGATGGTAAATAGTGCTACAATAAACATCCAAAGATAGATGTCATTTCTACTGTATTTTTTTTCTTTTTTGCATTTCTGGGATGTATTTCCAGAAGTTGTATTGCTGGGTCAATTGGGAACTTAATTTCTAGTTTTTTGAGAAGCACCCACATTGTTTTCCAAAAAGGTTGAACCAGTCGGCATTCCCACCAGCAGTGAAGGAAAGTCCCTTTCTCCCCACATCCATGCTAACACCAGATTCTTTTGTTCTTTTGGATGTGTGCTAGTCTCTGTGGTGTGAGATGATATCTCATTGTTGTTTGATCTGCATCTCCCTGACTAGTGATGAAGAGCATTTTTTCATGTGCCTTTTGGACATTCAAATTTCTTCTTCGTGAAAATTTCTATTCATTTCATCACCCCACTTCCTGATGGGATTGGATGTTTTCTTCTTGTAGAGGTCAACCTGTGCCTTGTATATCCTTGATATTAACCCCTTATCAGAAGGGTATTGAGTGAATATCCTTTCCCATTCTGTAGACTGTCTTTGTATTCTTGTCACTGTTTCTTTTGAGGTGCAGAATCTTCTTGGTTTAAGATAGTCCCATCTGTTTATATCTGTTTCCACTTGCCTGGTGAGTGGTGTTTTGTCTTTAAAGTACCTTTAGCTTCAATGTAGTGGAGCATTTTGCTGACCTTTTCTTCAATGGACCAAGAATTCCTTGAATCTTTCTACTAGTTTCTCATGTTATTGTACTAACTTGGATCCCTTTTTTTTTTCACCATGTTCTTATTTGCAGAACTCCATTCCTAGGTCATTTCTCTTGATTTATAGATAGAAAATGGGTCATGAAATATAACCTGGAACCACCCTTGCTTATATTTGCCTCTTACCACTTAAGAGGCATCCAAAACTAAAATATTTTTTTAAATCCTGCATCTTTGGCACTTGAACCTGAACTTGCTTGCTAACAGAAAAGAAAAGGCGCTGAGTCATTCCTATTAGAAGCAGGAAAAGACCTGCAGCTCCTTGAGCTCTTGGGGACCTCACCTGGGAGCCCTGTGGGAAAAGAAAGCGGAAGCTAATGAGGCCACCATAAGCACCTGCAGGGCAGACAGCCTGCTTGGCCTTCAGCTAGAGGTTCTCAGGCACCAGGGAAATCCACCCAAATCTCTGCAGCCTCAGCCAACATCCGGGGGGTGAAAGGAAGTGTCAACACAAGGAGAGTGTCCTTTGTGCCAAAAGGAGGTTCAGAAGAAAATGAATGAGGACAGCTAGAGGTTGGCATACTTGGAAAGCCTGACTTCTAGCTTTGTTAGGTGAAGGCTCTAATCCAGTATAACAAGACAATATACTACGCGCAAAGAAGAAAGGAAAGATGGACATCTTCAAATCAAGGAGAAGTCACACCAGAAACCACCCCTACTGGTATTTTGATCTTGGACTTCCAGCTTCAAGAACTGTGAGAAGATAGATTCCTGTTGTGTAATCCTCACCCCAGGCTGTTGTGGCAGCCCTCATAAACATTACTTTTCACTTCTGAGCATTTTCTGACGTTGCTCATACCTGCATTGTACCTTGGTGCCCTGGAACTCTTAGAATTACCACCCAGCACACAAAAAGCAAGAGGAGCTTCAGAGTTCACACATGCCAGAGTGCAGCTCCTCTCCATTGCTCTGAACTAGAACAAGCTCTTCATGCAGCTTACTCTCCATGACTCCCCCAGGATCAGACAGCAGGGACTTTTTCTTATTTTTCCTACTTGTCTCTCTCTCCTGCTTGTCTTTCTCTATGTAGTCCTGCTTAGACATAAAAATTTGCACAGGTGCCAGAGAGGTAGTACAGGATCAAGACATACTGCCAAACCCAGTTGGATCCCTGGCACCACAAGGTCCCCTGAGCATCAACAACACTGGCACCCTGGAAGCCTCTCCCAACCCCAGTGTGGCCCAGGTGACTCAGCACGATTGGCACAAGCTGCAGCACGTCGCCAGGCCCTCACATTGAGCTGCTCAGCCCAGTCGCTGAGCAATAACTTGGGAGTCGCCGTCCCTCAAAATATATTTTTCATTAATTTAATTTTAAAAGTTACAGGTTAGGGAATAAGACGTCAAAAGATAGCCCTAAAAATTGTTCTAAATTTTAATATAGCCATGCCAAGGGGCCAACGATGAAGCTTAGTGACAGAGACATGCTTCACAGATATGAGATCCTGGGTTTGGCTTCCAGCAAATCTCAATCTTTCCCCTTCCAATAACCTTCTCGAGGAGGAATAATAAATATTTTCCTAGTCTCAATGGCTATCTCCAAAAGATACTTTTGAATTCTAAAGGGGGAAAGAATCACTTTATAGTGCGGAAACCCTGGCAGACATCACCTTAACCAAGTGATACGAGGCATTACTCTCTCCTAGTGGAACAGGTCAGTGTTCTGTGTTTCCTGAGAAGATTCAGAGAGGACACACAGCACTGCTCAGAAACTCCTGCCAAAATCACATAACTCAAGTCTAATCAAACAGAGACATCAGACATACTCAAAAGAAGGGACAGTCTGCAACATAATTAAACTATGCACTTCCCAAATTTCAAGGTGACAAAATACAGAAAGTCTGAGGAACTATGCTGATTGTGGTGAATCAGAGACACACAGATCAAGGCAATGCTTGAGCCAAGATTTTTTTTTTTTTGGCTATAAATGAAAAATCCAAATGATGCCTATAAATTATGCAATTGCATTTTATAATTGTTTTATTTCCTGATTTTGAAAACTGTCTGGTCCTTCCATAAGAAGATATTAGGGGAAATAGACTATAAAGAATAGAGAGGAAAATCATCAAGGAGTGAAGGAAAAGCAAAGTTGTAATTTAGTTTCCAACAGGAAAACTAATTCTTACACCTTTTCTGTAATTGTGAAATTGCTTCAAAATGTAAATATCAGAGAAAAGCAAAAACTGCCTACTGCATTGCCAGTCTTTTTTTTTTTTTTTTTAGAAATGAAGCTATCAAAAATCCTCCTCCTCCAGAACCCCTATCACCTAAAGAGTCCTGCATCCCTCTCTCTGTTACTTTCCTCCCCTCTGGCTTTCCAGAGCCTTCCACTACAGTCTCCTGCTAATCTGTGCTTCTGTATTCCTGCTACACTCCACTTGCACCACCATTCACCAGGGCCCCTCCCAGCCACCTCCACACTGATAAAAATGATTTTTTTCTTAAAAATAAACATTACCTGGATCCTTGGATCCTTCAAGACCCCAACCCTAACAGAGGCACCCACTAAGAGCTGCCAAAAGGTGCCCCCTGGAAACCTCAGGATCGAGGCAGAGGGAATTAGATGGCAGCAGGGACATAAGCGGACCCTTCTACCAACAGGTACAGCAGCATGCTGGGCGTGGCCCATGAGTAGCAGTTATTTTCCCCTTTCCCAGCACATTGGACTCAGAGCTCAACCTCCATTACCTAATTCTAAAACAGACATCCTGACTATCCCAAACACATTAGGCCGTAGACCACTAGCCTAGTCCAATCAAAGTATACCGAAAAAGTGACCACCATCAACCAAGCTCCTCCAGAATCCTTTCTCAAAGCAAGAGGGGAATATTGTTAATGAACTGGAAGGTCCCACCTCTAGACCACCACCACAACATGAAGAAACAGTGCAAATCCCCACCACGAGGAGAGGATGAAGAAAAGGTCCAGAAGCCTCAACAGAGCTTACCCACAAATATGATCTTTCTGAAAAAGAATTCAGAGATGAAATGTTGAGATGTTCAATGAACTCAAAGAAATGCTGGAACACACATCCAGCAAATTAAAGGAGGACATGAAAGAAACAACAGAACGAACAGTCAAGTAAATACAGGAAGAAATGAGAGCAGAAATATAAAAGCTACAAGCGGAAATGTCACAAATAAAGCAGTTGGTAGATGAAATTTTAAAAAGTCAGTGGGTGTCCTCAACAGTAGAATGACTATAGCCGAAGACAGAATCAGTGAGCTTGAAGATGAGCTGCAGAAAGCTTACAGGCAACAACAAACAATGGGAAAAGACCTCAAAAAAGCTTTAGAGCGAATCAGAATCCTAGGGGATGAACTCAAGAGGAACAACATAAGAATCATTGGAGTACCAGAAGGATAGGGAGGCAACCCCAATGAAAAATACACAGTTAAAGATATCATATCATCGCTGAGAAGTTCCCAGAGCTGGAGAATGCAGGCATCCAAATCCAAGGTGCCCAAAGGGTGCCAGCTAAAAGTAACCCTAATAAAAAGACTCTAAGACATACCATAGTCTGAATGATGGATGTCACGGATAGAGACCAATACTGCAAGCAGCAAGGTCAAAGAAAGAAATCACATACAAAGGAGCACCCCTTAGATTTATAGCAGATCTATCAGAGGAAACCCGGCAAGCCCAAAGACAATGGTGGAACATAGTAAAAAAAAACTCAACGAACTGAATGTCTCACCAAGAATACTTTATCTGGCTAAACTTTCACTCAAACTCAAAGGGCGATACATGATTTCAAGGATAAACAACAGTTTAGGAACTTCATAGACTCAAAACCAAACTTAAAAGAAGGACTAAAGGGGATACTGTAAGACAAGAAAAACCCCTACAAGTGCAACAAGCCCTTACAGAAAGATGGCACAAAACCCCATGACAATAATCTCTTTCAATGTCAATGGTCTAAATGCACCAGACACAGAGTGTCAAAATGGATTCAGTAACTGAACCCAACATTTTTCTGCCTACAAGAAACACATCTGAACAGTCAGAGCAAACACAGACTCTAAATCAAACGATGGAAAACAATCTTGCAAGCAAACAACTCCCTTTAAAAAGCTAGGGTGGCCATATTAGTACCTGAAAACACAGATTTCACATTGAAAAAGATTATAAGGGACAGTGAAGGCCATTTTTTTATTAATCAAGGGATATGTACAGCAGAAGAAATCACACTCCTAAATATATATGCACCTAATGAGGGACCAGCTGAATATTTAAAACAACTAACAGACTTTAAGGAGGACATCGCTAGCAACACAATAGTAGTTAGAGACTTCAACACTGCCTTATTGCCTCTAGATAGATACACAAGATTAAAACTCAGCAAGGAAACACTGGCTTTGAAGAAATAAATAGAAGAGAGAGGGCTAATAGATCTATATAGGGCTTTACATCCCAAAAAGAAAGAATACATATTTTTTCCAGTGCACATGGAACATTCTCCAAAATAGGCTGGGTCATAAAACATACTTCAATAGAATATGGAAGATATAAATTGTACCAACTATCTTTTCAGACCTCGATGCACTGAAGATAGAATTTAATCACAAACAGATGCGAACAACCAAATCAAACATCTGGAGATTAAATAATTCAATGTTGAACAATGAGTGGTTCAGGAAGGAAATCAAGGAACAAATCAAAAGATACCTGGAAACAAATGAGAATGAAGACACAAGTTACCAGAACTTATGGGATGCAGCTAAAGCCATATTAAGAGGAAAATTTATAGCACTGTTTCCTTGCTGAGTTTTAATATTGTTGCTCTATCTAGAGGCGATAAGGTGGTGCTGAAGTCTCCAACTTATCACCAAGTAGTACTCCATTGTGTATATGTACCATAGTTTCTGTATCTAGTCATCTGTTCTTGGAAAAGTGTTGTTTCCACAACTTAGCTACTGTGAATAATGTTGCAATGAATATAGGATTTCAAATATCTTTTCTGAATAGAGTTTTTGGTCTTGCATTAGATGCCAAGAAGTGGAATTTCTAGATCTTATGGGAGTTTTTCTTAATGTTTCGATGTGTCCATATTGTTTCCAAAATGGTAGTCAGACAGCATTCCCACCAGCAGTGAATGATGATTCCTTTATCTCCACATTCACTCCAGTGTTAATTGTTTTTATGATATGTGCTAATTTCACTGATTTGAGATGATATCTCATTATTTTGGTTTGCATTTCACTAATATGTGGTGCAGAGCACTTTTATATATATATACTTGACCACATGTATGCCTTGAGGAAGTTTCTGTTCATCTCATCTGCCCATTTTTTAAGAGATTTTTTGGGGTTTTTTTGTAAATTTTTATCGTGCTTTATATATCTTGGATACTAACTCTTTGTCAGATGAATGGTAGGGCAATATTTTCTCCCAATCTGTGGATGTCTTTTTATTCTAGTCCTCATTTCTTTTGTGTTGCAAAAGATTCTTAGTTTTGTGTGGTGAATTGGGCTTTTTCAAGCAGTTCTCAGAAAGCATAGGGTCCCTCCAGCAATTGTCCCAATTGGGTAGGTGACTCAATGGAAAAGCCTGAGGACTCAGTGCTTTTTGGGCCCTGTGGAATGAAATTATAAGCCACCCTAACAGTGCTGGGGAGCTCCAAGGACACATCTGGAGATGAAGGGGATCCGCAGGACTGCATCTAGTGATATTCAAGGGACCATATGCTGTCAAGAGTCAAACCTGGGTCAGGTGTTTGCTGAACATGGGCCCTAAACACTGTACTATCTCCTGGAACCATTTCTAGTCTTCTTGATGTGTGCCAGTCTCACTGATGTAAGGTGATGCCTCATTGTTTTATTTGCAAATGATGAAATGATAAAATAACACTTTTTGTGTATATATTAAGGATCTCGTTTTCTTTTTTTTTAATTTTATTCTTTTATACAATCACCATGTGGAAAGTTACAAAGCTTTCAGGTTTAAGTCTCAGTTATACAATGCTCGAACACCCATCCCTTCACCAGTGCACATATTCCACCACCAAGAATCACAGTATACCTCCCCCCCCCACCTCCCCAACCCCACACCCCGCATGTGTAACTGGTAAATTTCACTTTACTTTCACTTTACTTTGATTACATTCAATATTTCAACAAAAAAATCACTATTATTGATTTAGAGTTTCTCCCCCCTAAAGTCGACCTGCTGAAAAGGAAGCATTTGATAATTTGTTTTCCATTGCTGAGAATGAAGAGATATGAGGTCGAGAGGCCACACTAGCAGCTGCACGGGTTTGGATTTCTGTATTTTAGTAACTAAGTCCAGAGAAATATCTGCCAGAAATCACAACATTGTAAGCTTGTACCTCTCAGCTACTTTATATTCCACATATGAGTGCAATCTTTCTATGTCTGTCTCTTTCTTTCTAACTCATTTCACTCAGCATGATACTTTCCATAAGGATCTCATTTTCTTGAGGAAATATCTCTTTAGATCTCTCTCTTTTACGATGGGGGTATTTGTTTTTTTATTGTTAAGTTTTGCAGGTTCTTTACATATTTTGGATACTAGCCCTCAACTAGATTTGTTGTGAGTGAATTTTTTCACCCAGTCCCTATGATTTCTTTTTATTTTAGTTTTTGTCTCTTTCACAGTACAGAAGCTTCTTAACTTTATGTAATACCATTTGATTGATTTTTGCTTGGCCAAAGGCATTTAGTCATTGAAAAAGCCTTTATAGTCAGTGTCATGTAGAGTTATGCCTATGATGCAGTTTATGGATATGGGTCTAATAATAAGGTTGAATTAACTTTGTGAATATTGTGATACAGGAACCCAGCTTCTCTACTTTGCATGTGGCTAACCAGTTTTCCTAACACCACTGTTGAAGAGTCTTTTCTTGTTCCACTTCAAATTATCTGCTCCTTTGCCAAAGATTAACTGCTCATGTATCTGAGGTCCTGTGTATGGGTTTTCAATTCTATTCCATTTGTCGAAGAGTCTGTTTCTATTTCAATACCACAGTCTTGATTACTATAGCTTTATACTACTATTTAATATGGGGAAATAAAAAGGTTTTCCATCTTCTTTTTCCCCAGCATTGCTTTGGTTCTTTGGAAAGTTTTATTACTCCATATAAATTTTAATAGCTTTTGGTATATGTCCTTAAAATTATTGTGGGGATCTTTATGTGGACTTCATTTACCTGTTATAGTGTTTTAACTGGGATGGTCATTTCAACAATGTTAATTCTTCCAATCCATTTACAGAGAATGTGTTTCCATTTCCTGTGTCTTCTATTTAGGTTAGTAGTAACTTATAGTTTTATTTACACAAAAAAAATTATTGCTTTTGTTAAGTTAATTCTCAAATACTTTATTTTGGAGGAGTCCGTTGTCAATAATTTTTTTTCTACTCTCTCTTCTAGTTTGTCCACAGAAATGAAACAGACTCTTGAAAATTGATTTTGTAGCCTGCAACTTTACTGTATCTGTTTCTAGGAATTTTAGTAGTCTTTAGTGTTTTCTAGGTGTAAAATGTCATCTGCTAATAGTTGTAGTTTGACTTCTTTTCCAATGTGAATACCCCTGAGTTCTTTCTTCTCTAATTGCTATGGTAAGGACTCCAATCCTATACTGAATAGTAGTGGTGAGAATGGATAGCCATTTATTGTGCTGAATCTTCAAGGAACAGCTTTTAGTTTTTCACCAATAAGTATGCTTTAGCTATTGGATTAGTGTGGTAAATGGCATTAACTATATTGAGAAAGGTTCCATTTATCCCCATTTTGCTAAGGCCTTTTATAATGAAAAAGGTTTTCAATATTTTGTTGATTTTTTGTTGCAACATGCTCAGTGCTCAGACTTACTTCTGGCTCTGCATTCAGGGGTCATTTCAACTGGCTCAAGAAACCACATTTGGTGCCAGGATTGGACTTGGATCAGTCACATAAAAGGCAAGCACACAATGTAATATGGTGTTTTAATAAATGAAAGTCAACCAATGCAATACACAGATATCAAAATTATCGTGTTGGTTCCTTTACATACTTTCATATGCTGAATCCTTTTACATAAAGACCCCAGTGACTCAGCCTTATCCCTTTGATTTAGTGGGGTTGGGCCACCAGAACTCCTGTACTCACAGTTCTTCCCTCTCCTCCAATTCATCTCCTTCTATTGCCAGGTAAATGCCTGCCCTTATATGGGATTGTGTGAGGGTAATACTGTTTTTGTATTTGGTGCCACCTAGGGCCATATTTCTCTACCTTAGGTGCTAGCGGGAATAGGATTCCTTGACTGTGCACAAAGACTCACCCCACTATTATGGCCTGGAGTCAGCTGGGCCCTGGACCAGCTCCTTGCTAAGACTTCGTACAAGTGGAAATCTGAGAGAATGTGGGTGTATTTTCAACCCAGCAATTTCCCAGGACCTCATGCATGCAAAGTATTGGCCTACCACTGAACTACTTTCCCAGTCCATCCTTCCACCCTCCCTGCCAACACTTTATCTTTTACTATTTTAGTGAATGTGCTATAGTTTGCAATAAGCATTTACAACTAATCCAAGTCTATTTTCTAATGATACTATAAGCTTCACAAATGGTACAGTACCTTGTAAAACAAAACACTCTTAATTCTTCCTTTTCCTTCCATGTATCATCACTACCATTTATTTCAGTTATATAAACTATAATCATTGACTATGAACTTTATAAGTGACACTTTATGTTTTTTCCATCCTTTAAGTGGAACAAGATGACTAGAGAGAATGAGAATTGGGTATTTTCATTCCCTAGAGTTGATTAGGCTCTGATAAAGCTCCAGAAGTTTGGGCTCTAATAAAACCCCAATAGATTAGGCTCTGGTAAAATAGTTTCTATTGAATGCTGGCATTTCTGTGAAGAATATAATATTCTGTATTATTTCAAAATGGCTCCTCCTGGTAGGATTTTTTTCCAATCTTCATTATAAAAACCATGTAGATCTCCTGGAGGTAAAAGTTACAAAAGTTTAAGGTTGGGCGCTGATGAATTGGTTCCCTAGAGATTTTATGTCTCAGGTGTGTTCATACTGAATTTCTAGCAATTTACCAATTGCAATTTGCATTTTCTTAACCTGTAGTTGGTCCCCATGGAGTATTTTGATCGGGGATTTTGCTCCAGTAAGTTCTGATTCTCTATATTCATGTATCAGGCTCTCCAATTTGACAGTTCACATTTGTAACACATATAGGAGTTATTGATATATTTAATTTGTTTAGTTTTTTAATGGTCATTAAGATGTGTTATAAGTTATGTTATTAAGTTATAAGCTTCTCACAAGTGATAGTGGAAACAAAAAGTTAGTAATAATTTATCAGTATTATTTGCATATAGTTATAAAGTGAAAAATTTATTTAATTCACTAGTGAGAGAATAATGAAGTTATAATCAGCTCAAAAGAGAACTTTAAATAAAAATATATATATAAAATATTCCACACAGAAGAGTGTGGCAAGCTACCTGTGGTGTATTCGATATACCAAAAACATTAACAAGTTTCACAATGGAGACATTACTGGTGCCTGCTCGAGAAAATCGATGAACAACGGGACGATGGTGCTACAGTGCTACAGTGATACATATATAAGATAAATGCTGAAATGAATTTGCAAACAAATGAAAATTTGTCCAATAACCAGTGGACAAAATTGTGTCTCTATAGCACATAATTCATTCTTATTTTTTGAACAAGAATCATTTAAATTATTTTAGATATGCTATGACATTATCTATAACTCAAAAAAATTTCTTTGAATAGAAATCCATTTTAGTTTTCATATGACTTATAAAACTGTAAGATAACTCAAAAAACAATAGTATTCTGGAAGATCCCTGAACCCAGAGGTATTATTCAGTGTTTCATCATTTTTCCTGGCATAAGTGAGCCAGATAACTCTCTGTTTTTCTATTTCTATGTTAAGTCTCCATTCAACCAACTGGAATTATTTTCTCTTCTTAAGAATCACATCTAATTGTAGGGAGGTCCGTAGCTAAGATTCGTGCTAATGAAGCAGGTGTCATAAGGATTTTATTATCATCTTTCACTGTGAAGAGCATAAAGCGACATCAGTCCTTGTGTGTTACCACAAATCCTTGTTTCCAGCGGTGACTTCTTCAGTTCTTGAAGTTCTTGATGCTATTTTATTGCCCATTCTGGCAACATAAAAATTCATCCTTTGAGACTATGCCATGCTAAGTGCATGGAACTCCATAAGGTCACCAAAAGCCTTCTCTACCAAGAAACTGGAATAGCCATCTCTATCCAGAGACTTGCCATCTTTCTGAGCCCCATCCTATAACTGGAGTCCAATATCACACTGTTCTTCTAATGCAAAAAAACACATGGAAACTAGAACTCTCAAGGACATGTACCAGGAGGCAGGACAAAGATCCTTCATGTCCTGCAGTCCATCATTCTGTATCTCTCTTATTCTAGAAATGTTTTCCAATCTAAGAGACAATGTGAAAGACTGGTTTCCCTGATCACTTCCCTAAATGTCATCCATGTTTGAAGTCTTTTATAGTCCCCAAAATATCTAACCCTCCAAATGCCAAGAGCCAATAAGAGATATCCCTTTCTTTTGCAATATATTTTCTGATATTTCAGTTCTTTCCTGACTATAGTGATTCAGAAAATGAGGATAAATACACTGATAAATATCTATTATTTGAAATATATCATTTTACCATGCTCAAGGCCACTCTCCACATGTTCAGACAAGCTTCACATATGAAGGGACTGGAAGAGGAACCCAGGTGTGCAGGACCCTGGGCTGAGATCACCAAGCCTTCTTGGATTGGGACTGGGTCTCTTCCACCCAGACCCCCCCATTTTCCAGTAGCTTGGCAGTCACACCCACAAACTGCCCCCGGCACCGTGTAATCCCACCAATGGCCAACATCCAAAGACTATAAGGCCAAGCTCCCAGAAGCATCTAATAGCCTTATTCTCCCTCTTGGAGAAGCTGACAAGCTACTGAGAGTCTATTGCCCGCACGGGAGAGCCTTGCAAGCTCCCCATGGCGTATTTATATCCCAAATACAGTAAAAGATATATACATATCTTTCGGGGAACCCAGCAAGCTACTGAGAATATCCCGCCCTCAAGGCAAAGCCTGGCAAGCTACCCGTGGCGTATTCAATATGCCAAAAACAGTAATGATAGGTCTCATTCCCCTGGCCCTGAAAGAGCCTCCAATCATTGGGAAAGATGAGTAGGGAGAGGCTGCTAAAATCTCAGGACTGAGTGTAATAGAGATGTAATAGAGATTTACTTGAGTAAATCGACAAACAACGGGATGACAGTGACAGTGATAGAGTGATATCATTTTACCACCATAAGTAACTCTAAGTATATGACTGTAACTAAGTCATCTCTTATTATAATAGCACACAACATAGCACAGTAACACTGTCTTCCCATTGTTCATCGATTTTCTCGAGTGGGCACCAGTAATGTCTCCTTTGTGAGACTTGTTGTTACTGTTTTTGACATATAGAATATGCCACAAGTAGCTTGCCAGACTCTGCTTTGAGGGCAGAATATGCTCAGTAGCTTGCCAGGCTCTCCAAGAGGGACGGAGGAATCAAACCCAGGTCAGCCGCATCCAAGGCAAATGTCCTACCCGCTGCACTATTGCTCCAGTCCATAGCTCATAACATAGTATCTACAAGAATTTAATCTGGATCACTGAATGTAGTATTTAGCATGGCATCATAATTCGCTATCAGTTTCACATAATTAACAATATGATTTAGAATACCAGCTGTGGACTTGGACAAATGAAGGTTCTAATTTTCCATTTCCCACTTGCAAAATAATGGGAAAACTGCATGCTTCATAAATCCCAGTTTTCTTACCTTATTATGAGGAAAATAATCCTGAAGTCTTAAAATAAGTATGGAAACTTGACAAGATATAATATTATGCATGTAGCACAGTACCTGACACATAAGAGGTTCTCAATGAAGACTGGGTAATGTTATCAGCATTGCCATTACTCAGACCCTAATTATTTTTCCCAGTATCTACTTTAGTCAGATAATCTGTGAGAATAATTTCCTATAGTAAAATGGTATCTAATACTGTGTAAATAGTACTAGGGTGGCAATTATATCACTTGATCCAAGTGAAAAGATTTTGGTGAACTCCTGGCTATGAGAAAGCCCAGAGTTATTGTGAGGTGGGAACATGTGAGACATATTCTACCCTTCAGTCCTAATTTGGGTCATGCATACAAGCATACTTGAAACCTGTTGGATCAGTACCATAAGAAACAAACTGAAAAGGGAGCAGTCACGAAAATCCAAGAAGTGTGCATTTTGAAGCATTTACCTGAATCTGGAGAGGCCAATTCTCAAGCCTGTGAACTTAGGTGCCTTCCCAGCATTACACATAAACTAGATAGGGAATCGCCCTTGCCAGTGACCCATCCCCTGTGCCCACACCCCAGCTCTGTACCCAAAGCGACCTAACTTCCTGCATCAGGTGTGTGGACCCCTAGCATCGCCCCTACATGTATCATTCTGGCAGACCCTTTAAACTTCTAACCACAGAACTGCAGGACACTAATGCATCTGCACAAAGAAGTTATTCTGTCTGTACCCCACATTTGAGGTAATACTTAACTCAGGCCTCACACATACCTATCAATAAGCCACATCAACACACAAAGATAGTCCAATTTCAGGGGCCAAAACATACAACATAAGAAAAATATTCCAAAACGCAAAGGTCAATATGGTAAAATAATGCAGAAACTCACCAAGCCTAATGATCGTAGTTGCTACCCCAGATTAATCAGACAATAATAATGAACTCTATAACCTCTCAGATAAGTAATTTTATTTTATTTTATTTTATTTTTACTTTTTTATTAATGAATCACCGTGAGGGTACAGATACAGATTTACATATTTTTGTGCTTGTGTTTCAGTCATGCACTGCTTGAGTACCCATCCCTCCACCAGTGCCTGTTCTCCACTGGTGATTCCAGCATCCCTCCCTCCCCAGCCCATTCTCCCCACCCCACCCCGCCTCTGTGGCAGGGCATTCCCTTTTGTTCTCTCTCTCTCCTTTTGGGTATGTTGTGGTTTGCAATGGAGGTATTGGGTGGCCATCGTGTTCAATCTATAGTCTGCTTTCAGCACACCTCTTCCATCCCGAGCGAATCCTCCCACCACACTTTACTTGGTGTTCTCTTCTCTATCTGAGCTGCCCTTCCCCCCAGCATTTTAAATGGAGCTTTTAAGGATGTATAAGAAGCTCAAAGAAGCAATGGAATACACTGCTGATAAAAAGCAAGAGGATATGAATGTGGAGGTAAAGAAAATGCAAACAAAAATACAAGCAGAAATGACAGAACCTAGAAAAGGTGGTAGGTGAAATGAAAAACTCAGTGGAAGGCTTCAGCAACAGTTGCTGAGGACAGAATCAGTGAGCTCCAAAATGAGGTGCAGAGAACCTTTAGACAACAGCAGAAAATGGAAAGAGCCTCAAAATTAACCAACAGATGTCAAGAGAAAATAGGGATAAAGCCAAGAGGAATAATATAAGAACCATTGGAGTCTCAGAAGGACAGAAAGAAAACCCTGACAAATAAGAAGCTGTCAAAAACATCATTGCTAAGATGTTCCAAGAGCTGAAAAGCACATTCGACCAGATTCAGAAGGCCCCAAGAGTACCAGCTAAAAGACCCAATACTCCAGGAAGGCTGGAGTAATAACACAGCAGGTTGAGCATTTGCCTTGCATGTGGTCGATCCGGGTTCAATTCCCAGCATCCCATATGGTCCCCTGAGCACTGCCAGGAGTAATTCCTGAATGCAGACCAAGAGTAACCCCTGTGCATTGCCAGGTGTGACCCCCCAAAAAATAAATTAAAGATTCAATACTCAAAAAACATCCCGATAAGAATGGCAAAAACCATAGACAGAGATAAAATTCTGAAAACAGCAAGATCAAAGAAAGAAAATGCTTATAAATGAGCATCCTTAATATTCACAGCAGACCTATCCAATGAAACCCTAAGGGCCCAAAGACAGTAGTGGGATGTAGTGAAAAAACTCAATGAAATAAATGCCTCACCTAGTATACTTCATTCAGCTAGACTCTCATTCATTACAGAAGGAAAAACACACAGCTTCACAGACAAACAACTCAGGAACTCCATAGCTCAAAACCATGACAACAAGAGCAACTAAATGGGCTACTTTAGAGGACAAGCCCCTCAAATACGCAAAACTTTGGCAGAAAAATGGGGAAAGTAACCCATAACAATAATCTCTCTCAATGTCAATGGGCTAAATACACAAATTAAAAGACACAGACTGACAGGATAGATCTGAAAATTCACTCCAACATTCAGCTGCCTACAAGAAACACATCTGAATAGGCAGAGCAAACACAGACTCCAAGTGAAACGATGGAAAATAATCCTAAAAGCAAACAATTTCTTCAAAAAAGCGGGAAAGGCCATACTAATATCAAGCCATATAGACTTCAGACTGAAGTAGATTACAAGAGAGAGTGAAGGTTATTTCTTAATGATCAATGGGTCTGTACACAAGGAAGAACTCACACTCCTAAATGCAGATGCACTGAATGAGGAACCAGCAAAATACTAAAAACAACTACTCAGACTTTAAGAAAGACATTGATAGCAACACAATAATAGTTGGAGATTTCAACACTGCCTGATCACCTCCTGATAAAATCAACAAGACTCAAGCTCAGCAAGGATATACTTTATCTGAGGGAAGAAATGGAAGACAGGAGTCTAGTAGAGATGCATAGGATATTTCATCCCAAAAAACTAAATACACATTTTTCTCAAGTGTACATGGAACATTCTCCAAGATAGCCCATAAACTGGGGCACAAAACATACCTCCATAAAATTAAGGGGATAGAATTGGTATCAACGATCTTTTCACACCATGATGTAATGAAAATCTAAGAGAATCACACCCAGAAATAGAAATTCAAACAAAACACCTGGAAACTAAACAGCTCGCTACAGAGTAACAAGTGGCTTAGAAAGAAAATTAGAGAGGAAATCAAAAGATTCCTGGAAACAAATGAGAATGAGAACACGAATTACCAGAACTTATGGAACACAGCAAAAGCAGTGTTAAGAGGAACGTTTATAGCTCTACAAGCATTCATCAGGAAGAAAGAGTGAGCCAACATGAGTAACTTCACAGCTTAAAATCTTAGAGAATGAATAACAAAAGGAGCCCAAACCAGATAGGAGGAAAGAAATAATAAAACTTAGAGCAGAAATTAATGACATGGGAACCCAAAAATAACACAAAAGATCAGTGAAAGCAAGAGCTGTTTCTTTGAGAAAATAAACAAGATCGATAAAACACTGGCAGTACTCACTAGGAATGAAAAATAGAGACCCCCTAATAAACAGAATCAGAAATGAAACGGAGACATCACAACAGAACCCACAGAAATTCAAAGGATATTCAGAGATTAGTTTGAAGAGCTTTATGCTATGAAACTAAACAACCGCAAAGACATGGATAAATTCCTGGACTCCTATAATATCCCAAGGCTTACCCAAGAAACTTGGAATACCTGAACACACCTATCACTATCAAGGAAATTGAAATAGTAATCAAAAGTCTCCCAAAAACAAAAGCCCTGGCCCAGATGAATTCACTGTGAATTCTTTCAAATCTTCCAAGAGAACCTGTTCAAGCTTTTCCAAGAAGTTGACCTATACAGTAAAGTCGCAGGCTATAAAATCAATACCCAAAAATCCATGGCCTTCCTATATGCAAACAATGAGACAGAGGAAAGGGACATGAAAAAAGCAATCCCATTCAAAATTGTGCCCCAGAAAATCAAATATCTTGGAATCAGCTTAACTAAAGAAGTAAAGGACCTCTACAAAGAAAACTATAAAACTCTACTCCATGAAATAAAAGAGGACATGAGGAAATGGAAACATATCCCCTGCTCATGGATAGGGAGAATAAACATTGTCAAAATGGCAATACTCCCAAAAGCATTATACAGATTTAAAGCGATCCCTATAGGGATACCCATGGCATTCTTCAAAGAAGCGGAGCAAGCAATCCTGAAATTTATATGGAACAATAAACGCCCACGGATAGCTAAAACAATTCTTGAGAAAAAGATGATGGGAGGCATCACCCTCCCCAACCTTAAACTCTACTACAAAGCGGTAACAATTAAAACAGCATGGTACTGGAACAAAGGCAGAGCTGCAGACCAATGGAACAGGGTGGAATATCCCCACACACAACCTCAAATGTATGATCATCAAATCTTTGATAAAGGAACAAGAGATGTGAAGTGGAGCAAGGAAAGCCTCTTTAACAAATGGTGCTGGCACAACTGGACAACCACATGCAAAAAAATGGGCTTAGAACTCGACCTGACACCATGCACAAAAGTCAGATCAAAGTGTATTAAGGACCTCAACATCAGACCACAAACCATAAGGTACATTGAAGACAAGGTCGGCAAAACCCTCTACGATATTGAAGATAAAGGTATCTTCAAAGATGACATGCAACTGGCCAACCAAGTGGAAACTGAGATCAACAAATGGGACTACATTAAACAAAAAAGCTTCTGCACCGCAAAAGATACAGTGACCAGAATACAAAGACTATCTACAGAATGGGAAAGGATATTTACACAATACCCATCAGATAAGGGGTTAATATCAATGGTATATAAAGCACTGGTTGAACTCTACAAGAAGAAAACATCCAACCCCATCAAAAAATGGGGCGAAGAAATGAACAGAAACTTTACCAAGGAAGAGATACGAATGGCCAAAAGGCACATGAAAAAAATGCTCTACATCACTAATCGTCAGAGAGATGCAGATCAAAACAACCATGAGATACCACCTCACACCACAGAGACTAGCACACATCCAAAAGAACAATAGCAACCGCTGTTGGAGAGGATGTGGGGAGAAAGGGACCCTTCTACACTGCTGGTGGGAATGCTGGCTAGTTCAGCCCTTTTGGAAAACAGTATGGACAATTCTCAAAAAACTAGAGGTTGAGCTCCCATTTGACCCAGCAATACCACTGCTGGGAATATATCCCAGAAAAGCCAAAAAGTATAGTCGAAGTGACATATGCACTTATATGTTCACCGCAGCACTGTTTACAATAGCCAGAATCTGGAAAAAACCCGAGTGCCCTAGAACAGATGACTGGTTGAAGAAACTCTGGTACATCTATACAATGGAATACTATGCAGCTGTTAGAAAAAATGAGGTCATGACATTTGCATATAAGTGGATCAACATGGAAAGTATCATGCTAAGTGAAATGAGTCAGAAAGAGAGAGACAGACATAGAAAGATTGCACTCGTCTGTGGAATATAGAATAATAGACTATAAGACTAACACCCAAGAATAGTAGAAATAAGTACCAGGAGGTTGTCTCCATGGCTTGGAGGCTGGTCTCTCATTCTGGGTAACTCAGGGAAGGGACCACCAAGTAAAATGTGGTTGGAGGTCATGTGGGGGAAGGGTGATGTGGGCCGAATACAGACTAGAGACTGAACACAATGGCCACTCAACACCTTTATTGCAAACCACAACACCTAATCAGAGAGAACAAAAGGGAATACCCTGCCATAGTGGCAGGGTGGGGTGGGGGGAGACGGGACTGGGGAGGGGGGGAGGGATGTTGGGTTTACTGGTGGTGGAGAATGGGCACTGGTGAAGGGATGGGTTATCGAACTTTGTATGGGGGAAACATGAGCACAAAATGTATGGATCTGTAACTGTACCCTCACGATGACTCTCTAATTAAAAATAAACTAATAAAAAAAAAGAAAAAAAACAATTCAGTTCACAATAGTGCCTCAGAAAATCAAATACCTCAGAATCAGCTAAACTAAAGAGGTGAAGGACCTTTACAAAGAAAACTACAAAATACTTCTTCAATAAATAAAAGAGGACAGGAACTTGCAGTTACGGGATGCGCAGGAGATCTTGAGATGGGGCCGTTACCAGTGTCGCCCTTCGCTGAGATGTGACCCCAGAAGCCACACATATGCAGTCCCTCCGTTGCTGAACGCCTATGATCCCGGAGGCCACTAAAGAGCGTTACGAGCTTGCATTGATGCAATTTCCAGCAGAAATTTCTCTGGACTTAGTTACTAAATTACTAAAATACAGAAATCCAAAACCACGTGGCCGCCATAGGTCATTTGCTCTGCATTCTCGGCAATGGAAAACAAATTATCAAATGCTGCCTTTTTATCAGGTCTGATTTGGGGGGGGGGGGGAAATTCCAAATAATAATAGTGAGTTTTCTGTTGAAATATTTAATGTAATCAAAGTAAATAGAAAGTAAAGTGAAAATCATCAGCCACACAGGCGGGGAAGTGGGGGTGGGATGGGAGGTATACTGGGGTTCTTGGTGGTGGAACATGTGCACTGGTGAAGGGATGGGTATTTGATTAATGTATGACTGAGACTTAAGCCTGAAAACGTTGTGACTTTTCACATGGTGATTCAGCAAAAAAAAATTTTTTAAAAAGAAATAAAAAAGGACACTAGGAAATGGAGACACATCCCCTGCTCATGAATCAGGAAGATTAACATCATCAAAATGGCAATAATCACCAAAGCATTATACAGATTCAATGCAGTCCCTATCAGGATACCCATGACATTTTTCAAAGAAATAGACAAAGCACTCCTGAAACTCATATGGAGTAAAAAATCTCCATGAATAGCCAAAGCAATCCTTGGGAAAAAGAAGATGGGTGGTATACCTCCCTCAGCTTCAAATTGTACTACAAAGTGGTAATAAATAAAACAGCATGGTATTGGAATAGAAACAGACCTGGAGACCAATGGAACACAGTTGAGTATTCTGACACAGACTCTCAAGTATACGATTATTTAGTCTTTGATAAAGGAGCAAGAAATGTGAAGTGGAGCAAGGAAAGCCTCTTCAACAAGTAGTGCTGTGAAAATTGGACAGCTACATGCAAAAGAATGAATTCAGACCTCTAATGTCAAACACAAAAGCGGATGAAAATGGGTTAAAGACCTCAATATCAGACCTGAATCTGCGAGGTACATGGAGGAAAATTAGGCAGAACCCTCCATAATATTGAAGCTAAAGGCATCTTTAAGGATGAAACACCAGTTCCCAAGCCAGTGGAAATAAACATAAACAAATGGGACTACATTAAACTAAGAAGCTTTTGCACATCAAAAGAAAAAGTGACTAAAATACTGAAAGAGCCCACAAATGGAAAGAAATATTTACCCAATACCCATAGAGCTTAATATCCAGGATATACAGGTGGAATTTTATAAGAAAAATCCCTCTAACTCCATCAAAAAATGGGGAGAATAAATGAACAGAAATTTTCTCAAAAGAGAAATTCAAATGACGAAAGGGCACATTAAAATTTGCTCTACATCGTTTATAATCAGGGAGATGCAAATCAAAACAACAATGAGGTATCATCTTACACCACAGGAACTGGCACACAACAATAAGGACAAGAACAACCACTGCTGGTGCAGATGCAGGGAGAAAGGTACTCTAATTCATTGTTGGTGGGAATGTCGACTGGTCCAGCCTTTTTAGAAAACAATATGGACATTCCCCAAAAAACTAGAAATTGAGCTTCCATATGACTCATATTCTTGGATATATTCTTGGAATATATTTCGAGGATGCAAAAATAACAGTAGAAATGACATCTGCACTTGTATATTTATTGCACCACTATTTACAACAGCCAGAATCTGGAAAAAACCTGAGTGCCCAAGAACAGACGACTGGTTAAAGAAACTCTGGTACACCTACACAATAGAATAATATGCAGCTGTTAAAAGAGATGAAATCATGAAATGTGCATATTAGTGGACGGAGATGGAGAGTATTCATGCTAAGTGAAATGCGTCAGAAAGAGAGGGACAGACATAGAATGACTGCACTCATTTGTGGAATATAAAGTAGCATAATATGAGACTAATACCTATGGACAGTAGAGATAAGGGCCAGGAGGATCACCCATGGTTTGGAAGACAGACCCATGTGCTGGGGAAAAAGGCAGTTGGGATGGAGAAGGAACCACTAAATAAATGATGATTGGAGGAATCACCTGGGATGGGAGATACACGTGGAAAGTAGACCAAGGACCAAACATGATGGCCTCTTAGTATCTGTATTGCAAATCATAGTGACCAAAATTAGAGAGAGACTAAGAAGGATCATACCTGCCATAGAGGCAGGGTGTGGGATGGTGTAGGGGTGGGGGGAAGGACACTGGAAACATGGTAGTGGAAAATGTGCACTGGTGGAGGGATGGGTGCTTAAGCATTGTATGACTGAAATGTAATCATGCAAGTCTGTAACTGTACCTCATGGTGATCCAATAAAATTTTTTTAAAATATGTGCTCATTTAATGCAGAATAACTTGTGGCTATATATTGAATAAATGTGATATTTCCTATTAAAAAATAAGCTAGAACTTAAGCTCTGTTCCATATCAAGTGAAACACTGAGTTTATAATTGCATACAATATATTAATATGGTTTGGGTGAATAAATAATGTTACATCAATATAACATGATTTAGATATCTATGAATACAGTTTTAAAGTCTGGGAATATATATGTTAAAAGTGTTCATCCATGGTGGTGAATTTGTAGGTAAATTTTCTATGTAAGTTTTACATAATTTTTATTGTCAAAAACTTGTACACTGAGCATATACTTACCTTTAGCATAAATAAATGCATAAAGATGTGACTGAATTTAAAAAGAAATGTGCTTGTTTAAAAGCATTAAGCTCATATTTTCTACTTCTTAAGATCATAATATAGCACATCTAGTCAGATATTATTTCCTATAACAAGTAAAGTAGGCAGCTGAAATCAGCGAAGTTTTTAAGTTTTTACATGCATCCAAGTAAACTGGAAAGCTCTTTAAAATCCACTTTGCTCAAAGTGGTTACTACCTGGGAACTTCAAAATTTTAAATTTCCTAATCTTAATTATAGTTATCATATTTTCAAATTAAAAAATATATGACTCCCAGTTAGATTTGAATTCAAACTATAAATAACATTTTCAGTAACTAATGCAGAACATTAAAAAAATGTACACTAGAAAAGTTATTTGGTTTATCTCAGAAGTTCTCATTTGGGGCTGGAACGATAACACATAGGGTAGGACGTTTGCCTTGCACGCGGCCGACCGGGTTTGATTTCCATCTTCCCATATGGTCTCCTGAGCATTGCCAAGAGTAATTACTGAGTGCATGAGTCAGTAGTAACCCCTGTGCACCACCGAGTTTGACCCAGAAAGCAAAAAAAAGTTTTCCTTTAACCAAGCGTCCAGCATTTATTTGGCAACCCCTGTAAAACAGATCCTTAACATTTTCCTGTTTAGCAAGTCCCCACAAGATAACTACTGTAAGAAATGCTGAAAAACACTCAGCAGTTTCTGATTTTTTTATTGAATCATTGTGAGATACAATTACAAAGCTTTCACATTTTCATTTCAGTCATACAATGACAAAACACCTATCCCTCCAACAGTGCGCATTCTCCATCACCAATATCCCCAGTGTACCCCCCCCTTTCCAATCCTCCCCGTGCCTTTATGGCAGACAATTTCCCCCATACTTTCTCTCTACTTTTGGGCATTAGGGTTTGCAATACAGATACTGAGAGGTTATCACATTTCGTCCTTTATCTACTTTCAGCACTGTACAGATTCAATGCAGTCTCTATAAGGATACCCATGACATTTTTCAAAGAAATAGACAAAACACTCCTGAAATTCATATGGAACAACAAACCCCCACGAATAGCTAAAGCAATCCTTGGGAAAAAGAAGATGGGTGGCATCACCTTCCCCAACTTCAAACTGTACTACAAAGCAGTAGTAATTAAAACAGCATGGTATTGGGCAGAAATGAATCTCTGTCACAGGCTCTCAAATAAACAATCATGTAATCTTTGACAAAGGAGCAAGAAATGTGAGTAGAACAAGGAAAGCCTCTTCAGCAACAAATTCCCTCTAGTGCTGGGAAAACTGGACAGCTACCTGCAAAAAAATGAACTCTGACCTCTGTCTAATGCCAGATACAGAAGTCAGAACAAAGAGGATTAAAGACCTAAATATCAGACCTGAATCTATAAAGTACATGGAGGAAAATGTAGGCAGAACCCTCCGTGACATTGAAGCAGTTTCTGATTTAACCCTCAGTATTATTAAAGGTAAGGAATTCCCATCCTGGAGTCAAATGTAGGATAACATTGGTTTGTTCTTTCAGCCTTGTCTCAGGGAGTTTAGATGTATTATGTTACTCCCATCACAGTGCTCTCATTCCTCCGTGTTTATTTGTAACCTCTTTCTTTGTGATCTGCTTCCTCAACCAATCAAACACCTGTATGCCCTAGTCAGACTCTGTTAACTTGTAAATATTGCTTTTCTCTTCTCTTTATGTCCTTTGCATAGTTAATTCAGAGCAAAATCCTTTGTATAGACACAGGAAGATAGTAAATGCTGCTTTTGTAATTTAGGAGTTAAATAACCTGAATAATATTCACTCCTGGGCATTTATTCTCTTGACTGAAGTCTCAGTTGCCCTTACTTCCTAGCATTCCAAAAGCAGGATCCCGACGAGGGACTGGATGGACTGAGGGCAAGCTGTGAGCTACCCTGGCATTGAAATGGGCCAGGCTAAAGTGTCATAATACTTAACTATAAGTTAAGAGCTTGGTCATGGACAAATTCTGTCATGAACCAAAAAGTAAGAACTAGATTAGGACCCTGCTAGGGCTAGGAAAGATTAATCTGGCCTGAGCACTACAGTCTGAGACCTATAGCAAGATGTCCCTAAGAGAGCCACCCTACATGTACCATGATTGAGTCCTAAGTGACTTAATGAATAAGAAGAGAAAAAGTCACCATTTAACCCAATGATTATAATATATTGTAGCACTGTCATCCCATTGTTCATCAATTTGCTCGAGCGGGCACCAGTAACGTCTCCCTTGTGAGACTTGTTGTTACTGTTTTTGTCATATCAAATATGCCACAGGTAGCTTGCCAGACTCTGATGTGCAGGCAGGATACTCTTGGTAGCTTGCTGAGCTCTCCAAGAGGGATGGAGGAATCGAACCCGAGTTGTTCACGTGCAAAGCAAACACCCTACCTGCTGTGCTATCGCTCCAGTCCAGTGATTATAATATCTTTTAAAATTGATTTAATCCTCTTGGAACAATGGAAAATTAAATTTTCTTGGATAAATTTGTGCAAACTGTCATAAAAATTCACATTACTAGATTTTAGAGAAGAAAATACTGATTTTCTTCTAAGGAGCTATTCTTTAGTTTTGGGAAATCTGTCCTCACCTTCCTTCTGTTTTAGAGTAGAGACACTCACCTGATCCTGGTAGATGGTTCCTCATTTCTGTTGGCCACATGATTGTTTGCTCTTTATAACCGAGTTCATGTCTGTGAGAAAGAGTTGCAGCTTGTGAAGGGGATAAGTGACAGCTTTTTTTCTCCCATTGATTTTACTATTTTATGTTTAAAAACCATTCACAAAAAATAATGAGTATGATAACATATTTCAGCAACAATCATGTACTATATAACAATTCTACATACAGCTGTGTTCTGTTTGAGCTTCCTATATTCCCTGTTTTTATTTTACCTTTCTATTTTCCCTGGCTTTATCAGTAACTGTCCACACTGACCTTAAGATCTCTGCTTCTGAGATGGTCTTGAAATGCCAAATTAACTTGTCTGAGAGTGGCCTGATTAAGGGAAGTTTTCAAAGTTCCATAGGTTGGACAATCACTTTATCAAATTCTTAGACGATATACATTAAAGTTGAATATATAGTCAATTCTAACTATTCACAGTAGTTACATTTTACAAAGTCACCATAAACACTGAGTTAGTGGAATATTAAACATTTTCTTTCTCTTCGTAAGCAGAGGGTTATTTTCCATGAGCCTCTGATCCATTTTTCATCAGTCAAACAATAAACAATCTTGCCTAATGTGAGTTCTATTTATATGCACCTTCTTATATATGTTTTTGATTAAAGAGCATGAACTCATAGTCAATAGCACTAAAGCTCAGGTCAGAACAAAGCCGATCTAAGACCACTGTTCTCTCCCATAAGGCATATCACAGAGTTTAAGAACATAGCACTTCAGTGCTAAGTTCCGTTGTAGTTCTGTTGTTTTTTTTTACAGAAATTACTGATTAAATGCACCAGAATTTACAAAAGCTTTAAATAAATAGTAGGGAAGACAGATGTTTACATCAAAGAGCTGAAACAAGAAGGCAGAGTGTTTCCTTTTTGAACTCAGCTGGGAAGGATGACTCAAGTTTTCCACCCCTCTGTACTCGTGGGCGACTGACTGCAAAAGTGCATGAGTATCAGTTTGAGGGGGCTATAATGAATTTAGAAAATAATAGGCAACTTTACAATACAGAATATGTGAATAACAAGGTTCAAGTGCACATCCACCCTCAGATCCAGCAATCCAACCTGCTTGTAAAGAAATGAGTGCTTCTGCCCACTGAAAGTTAAGTACAGGATGCTCCAAGTAGCTTTCCTCAAAGTAGTTCAAACCTGAAAATAACTCAAACATTTTTCTATAGGGAAATGTTAAAACAGGATATAGTTGAAGTTGAAGTATGATTCAAATCACAAATCATATGCTTTTCCTGTTCGAGGCCTAGGGCTCAAACCCAGCACTGCATGGCTCTCCAAACTTCACCAGGTGTGGCCTTGAAATCAAATACTGTCAACAGTGACTCCTATGGTTAACAAAAATATGTGATATATTCATATGATAAAACACTAATTGTCAATATAAAAAACTAGCTTGAAAGGTATTCAACAACACTGATGAGTCTCCAAAGTATTGGGCTGAGCAGAAGAATGCAGACACAAAAGACCAACAGAGCTTTAAAGATCAGGTGAAATTAATCTGCATTGAAAGAAAACAGAGTAGTGGTTGTCCAGGGCGGGGGCCAGTACTGAAGGAAATGGACATAAAATCCCAATGTGAAGTGATGGAATTGTTCTGAATCCCATTTAGGGTAGCTATTACACAGACATAGAAATAAAAACCTACCAAGCTTCACATCTAAGATATATGCACTATGTTGTACATAGAATGTAATTCCACCTCATTTTTTAAAAATATGCCAAGGTGATTCTGGCTTGCAGCCAAAACTGAGAAGTGCATGGTTGGAGAGGTGGTTAATCAGGTGAGATGGCTGACCATGGTTTTGTCCCCAGCACCCTGAGTTTACCAGGAGTGATCCCTGGTCTCAGAGCCAGGAGAAAACCCTGAGCATAGCCAGTTGTGCCCCCACACCAATCCCCAAAAAACACAAAACAAAAAACCTGAGAATTACTACTTTTTAAAACATTTTTTATTGAATCATTGTGAATGATTCAGTCATACAATATTCCAACACCCATGCCTCCACCAATGTACATTTCCCAGTAGCAGTGTTCCCTCCCATCACCCCCACCCCCTATCCCCAGCCTGTCTCTATGGCAGCCACTTTTTTTTTCTTCTGTGTCTCTCTGTCTATCTCTGTCTCTCTGTCTCTGTCTCTGTCTCTGCTTCTGTCTGTCTGTCTGTCTCTCTCTCTCTCCCCCCCCTCCCTCTCTATCTCTCTATCCTTTAGGGCATCGTGGTTTGCAATATTGATACTGGAAAGGTTATCAAAAATATCCCTTTTAAACCTCAGATCTTGTCCAGTATGATCCTTCCCAGCTATTATTTTCATACTGATCTCTTCTCTATCTTACCTACCCTCAGTCCCCAACACAATTGTGGTTAGTTCCAACCATTGACCAGTCCTCCAAACCCCTGTTATTTTTGGCCATGGATGTTAGTCTTCTACTACATATTTTTATATACCACAAATGAGTGCAGTCATTCTATATCTTCCCCTCTCCTTCTGACTTATTTCACTTAGTATGATATCTTCATATCTATCCACTTATAGGCAAATTTCTTGACTTCATTTTTCCTGACAGCTGCATAGTATTCCACTGTGTAGATGTGCCATAGTTTTGTTATATATTCGCCTGTTCTTGGGCACTCAGGGTGTTTCCAGATTCTGGCTATGGTGAATAGTGTTGCAATGAACATAGGAGTGCAGATGGTGGGTATAGTCCCAGAAGTGGTATTGCTGGGTCAATTGGGAACTTAATTTCTAGTTTTTTGAGAAGCGTCCATATTGTTTTCCAAAAAGGCTAGACCAATCAACATCCTCACCAACAGTGATAGAGAGTCTCTTTCTCCCCACATCCACGCTAAACACCGGTTGGTTTTGTTTTTTTGGATGTGTGCCAGTCTCAGGGGTGTGAGATGATATCTCATTGTTGTTTTGATCTGCACTTCCCTGATGATTAGTGATGAAGAGTATTTTTTCATGTGCCTTTGGCCATTCAAATTTCTTCTTTATGAAAGTTTCTATTCATTTCACTGCCCCATTTTCTTATGGGATTGGATGTTTTTTCTTGTAAAATTCAACTAGTGCTTTGTATATCTTTGACATTAATCCCTTATGAGAAAGTATTGGGTGAATATCCTTTCCCATTCTGTGGGCTGTCTTTGTATCCTGGTCACTGTTTCTTTTGAGGTGCAGAAGCTTCTTAATTTAAGATAGTCCCAGTTGTTTATATTTGATTCCACTTGCTTGGTCAGTGGTGTTTTATCTTTGGAGATACCTTTAGCTCCAATATCTTGGAGGTCGGCAAAACTTTTCTTCAGTTTACTTTATGGATTCTGGTCTAATGTTAAGATCATTAATTCATTTTAATCTGACTTTTGTGCATGGTGTTAGAGATCTGAGCCCATTTTTGTTGTTGTTGTTGTTGTTTTTGTCACACATTTTTGTTGTCCAGTTTTGCCAGTACCATTTGTTAAAGAGGCTTTTCTTGCTACACTTCATATATTGCTTATATGAAGTGTAGCAAGAAGTAGCAGTGTTCCCTCCCATCACCCCCACCAACACTGCTACTGGTTATTTCATATATCTTGCTCCCTTACAAAGATTAGATGCTCATATATTTGAGGGTGTGTGTAAGGATATTCAACCCTATTGCACCGGTCTGCAGATCTGTCTTTATTCCCAAATCATGATGTTTTAACTATTACTGCTTTGTAGTACAATTTGAAATTGGGGAAGATGATGCCTCCCATCTTTTTTCCCTAAGAATTGCTTTAGCTACTTGTGAGGACCCATTGTTCCAGATGAATTTCAGGAGTGTTTGATCAATTTCTTTGAAAAAATGTCATAGGTATCCTTACATGGATTGCATAATGCTTTGTAGAGTATTGCCATTTTGACAATGTTAATTCTCCCAATCCATGAGCAGGGGATGTGTTTCCATTTCCTCTTGTCCTCTTTTATTTCCTGAAGTAGACTGCCAAAAAAATAACAATAAGTCTCACAATGGAGACATTACTGGTGCCTGCTCGAGCAAAATTGATGAACAAAAGGATGACAGTGCTACGGTGCAGTGCTACAGACTTTTCTAGTTTTCTTTGTACAGGTCCTTTACCTCCTTAGTTAGGCTGATTTCAAGATACTTGATTTTTCTGAGGCATGATTGTGAACAGGATTTTTCTTGTCATATCACTTTCTTCTCTCTCATAAACCATTGCATACAGGAAAGCCATGGACTTTTGGGTGTTGATTTTTCAGCCTGTGACTTTACTATACAAGTCTATTGTTTCTAGGAGCTTCTTAGTAGAGGCTTTAGGGGTCTAAGTATAGTATCATGTCATCTGTAAACAGTGAGCTTTATTTCTTCTTTCCTATCTGGATGCCCTTGATATCGTCTTCTTGCCTAACTGCTATGGCAAGTGCTTCCAGTACTATATTGAATAGAAGTGTTAGGACTGGGCATCCTTGTCTTAGAACTACTACTTTAAAGAACTTTTTAAGCCCTGTTGGTGCCATGAATATCACAAACTATGTTGCCAGTGTCAGCAATAGTCATAATATTTTACAGTATGATCTCCATGCTTTCTTATGGAATGCTCTCCATGTTATTTTGGCTTTTCAAAACCAGAGATCACAGGGCCAGAGTAATAGTATAGCGGGTAGGACACTTGCCATTTACAAGGCTTGGTTCCCTGAGCCCCACCAGGAGTGATCCCTGAATTCAGAGCCAAGAGTAAATTTGCAGCACCTCTGAGTGTGGCCCAAAAACAAAATAAATTTTAAAAATATATAACCAGTGTTCAAAAAACAGTAAAACTTAAAAAAAAAAACTTAGAAACCATAAAGTGCCATTTGCTAATTCTAGCAAATCTGTAATGTCTGTTGGGCACTCTGGATTAAGAATCCTGAGAGTGCAACAAAACCCATTGGGGAAATTGCAGGGATCAACTCATAGGGTCTTAATTGTACACATGAGTGTGGAAAGATTCATATACTGCCATATATTTGTCACCTTTCTTTGTATTTCTTTTCTACAGAAAGATATTAAATCTAGAGAAATTACTTACTCATTTTATATTGATCAATGGCAGAGGCATGATTAAACTCAATTAGGAAGAGCCAGTTTGGATGAAATTGGAGCACCAGCTTGAATGTACTTTACAATTTCATGCAATGCTATGGGGTGTCAGAAAGGTTGCATGTTAAGGATGGGAAGACAAAATATGATTTTTATTGGTCTAAAACTGCAACCACTCTGTATCCAAAAATCTGGAAGTTGTCCTTCATGTTCTTTAGTGTGTTTGGAAAAATTTCAATACAAATAAACAACTTCTCTTCCAAAACTGTGTCCACTCTTTTTTCAGCAACAGGAACATAATAAATTATTAATAGGAGCATAATAAATTTGAGTTTTCTTTGCAAATCATAAAATGTTTCACAAATTTTGACATGCTTTTTGACAAACAAAATTAACATCTACAATTTTCATAGTCATAGACTAGAATTTCTAAAAAATATCACAGAAGTGGAGACATAAGCAGTTTAGTAAAGACTATAATAACAAGACCTAGATTTAGGTATGATGCCACTAAGCAATTAATGAAGTAGAACTACTCACCTTCACTTAGTCACAAAGTGAGTTCTAAATGAATTCCCACCTGATAGAATCCTGCTAAGAATTTAATGAAATGTGAAATTATTTTTTGTGCAATAAAGCAATGCTTTTATAGACAGATACTTCCAATGTCAAGCAATAAGGTCAAAATCACATGGAGTCAAAATTGAATAAAAACTGATAAATATTAGTTTTGAGATGCCTTCAAAGGGATTGTCTTAATGCTCCACCATGATGACCTCCTGGATAATTAGATAATAGCATGAGTGGAGGGAAATCCAAGTCCATGTGGATTTTCCAATTGCTGCTAAGTCCCTATTGCCTTGAAATTTGGCTTGAAGAAAAAGTGTGAGCAATAATTCTCCATCATTAATCACTGGTACAACCTTAAAATAACCCACATCTGAGTTACACCTATTCTTTTTAAAATTACCCAGGTTATATCCTGCATACTGCCACAATTGAGGACAATTGACAAAATAAGTCTTATGAAATTGTGAAGAACCCTAACAATATTAGACACACTGATAACAAAGATTCTTTTCTGGACCCCGGTTAACTATATGACCATAACAATATGAAAGTTAAAGAGCCAAAGTTTTCAAAACCACTACTCCCACGGAAAATAAGACTGCAGAGCAATGACCACAGGAGGAAGACAGCTGACCTACATAGGTAGGAATGACCAAAGATCATTCGAGGCCAAACTGAGGGATAGAGATCAGGGAAGCAACAAGGCAGGATTTTAATAGCCAATAGTCAAAGAGATCATACATTTATCCCATCATATTTGTGAACCTCTCATGTCGAGACTGGAGTAAGGTGAAATAGTTTCTGGAACTCAGCATCCTTTCCCTTATAGAATCTCCTCTTCCCCTGAACTTCCACTGAATTCCAGATGGTTGAGAAAGAATAAAATTATAATGCCGCACTACTCCAATGGCCAGAACTCAGACTTTACTTGGGGGCATACTCAGCACCTTCCATATGTGTAGTCTTACCCATAAAACATAAATACTCTACATGGATTCTAAGAAAGAGAAAGTCTAAAGGGAAATTTGATTCTATCAGGCTGTTATGGTATGATTTTTTGTTTGCTTGTTCTGTTTTGGGGCCACAAGCGACTATACTCAAAGCTTACTCCTGGCTCTGTGCTCAAAGGTCACTCTTGGCAGGGCTGGATGAACCATATGGGATGCTGAGGATCAAAACTGGGTTGGCTGTGAGCAAGACAAGCACCTATCTGCTGTACTATGGTTCTGGCCCTGGCACACATTTTAAGCGAATCCTCACATGGAAGAACATAGAATACAAAACTCATACTAGCTGAATTTTGTAAAAAAGTTCTTATCTCAAAAAATAATCAGTCTTAACAACAACAATTATGGAACAAGTGAGCATGATCTCTCTCCTAATAACATTCACTAGAAAGAACATATATTACTTATGGGATACTTCTGCCCAAAACCCATTAACTGGATTGAATCGTAAGGAACATCAAGCAATCTTAAATTGAGGGACATTTTACAAAATAACAAGACTATATACTCTTCTTAAATTTTTATCACATCACTATCACCATCATCTCGTTGATCCTCGATTTGCTCGAGCAGGCCCAGTAAGGTCTCCATTCATCCCAGCCCTGAGATTTTAGCAGCCTCTCCTTACTCGTTTTTCCCAACAATTGGAGGCTGTTTCAGGGTCAAGGAAATGAAACTTGTTATTGTTACTGTATTTGGCATATATACGCCACAGGGAGCCTGCCAGGCTCTCCCGTGCAGGCAGGAAGGCTCTAGGTAGCTTGCCAGGTTCTCCAAGAGGGGGAACTAGGTTATAAGATGTCACGCTTCTGGGAGCTTAGTTTTATAGTCTCTGGATGTTGGCCGTTGATGGGATTACATGGCGCCGGGGCAGTTTCTGGATGTGACCGCCTAGCTACTGGAAAATGGAGAATCTGGGCAGAAGAGGCCCAGTCCCTATCCGAGCAGTCTTGGAGGTCTCAGCCCCAGGTCCCACACACCTGGGTTCCTCTGCCGGTTCCTTCATGTGTGAGGCTTATCTGAAGGTGTGAAGAAGGGCATTGAGCATGGCTGTGGGTGGGTTATAGAGGTCTCGGCTGCCGGGGCTCTGCTTGGGGTGGGGAAGGAAACTCAACCCACCCCCTCCGAGGGGCCCCAGTGAAGACAGCCAGGCACAGGGGCAAGAGACTCTGCCTTAAAATTTTTTAAGTTAATGAAATTTTTTTAAAGTTATATTGAAAAATTAAAAAACTGTTTTAATTTTTTAAATCTAAGAAGAAATGGCAGCCTAGATGAAATCCTGAAATTGTTGATAATGACAAAATTCTAGTAAGATTTGTAACCTAGCAATTAATATTGCTTCCATGTAAAGTTTCTGGTTTTGAAAATCATATTTGACTATATAAAAGATCAGCAGTTATAGAAGAGAATTTTGTGTTATTTAAGCATGGTGTCAGAGAAAAAAAAAGAATGACAAAGGAAAAAAAAAGAAACATGGTAAACGTTAACATTTGTGATAAGAGATTTCTTCTGTACTATTCTCGAAGTAGTAGGCCTATATAAGTAAACGTGGCAAACTCCTCAGGCCTTTCCAGGGAATCCCTGAAAGTCTGCAAAAACAGTCCTCTGAATTACACCTCCAGGTAGGGGGAAGCAGGGGCCACTAATCCACTCCCCTCCCACACACACCCTGCAATTGAAAGTCATTTGAGGGAATTAACTACCCAAAACTACATGCTGTCCCGTTCTTGTACAGAGCACGTGCCTGCAGCCAAAAAGTAGAAAGAAAAGAGCCCCCACACCCAAACCCATGGTTAGCACCAAAATATGCCTGCAGGTGACCCTTGGGGTAGGCTGAGCAGACATTCACTAAAATAACCCCATTCCTCTATGCTAAATCTCCTCCAGGCCATCCATCACCAAAGGGTTGTCAGTCACAGAACCTACAAAAAATATTTAAACCCAACATTAAGTAAATATCAGTTTCCTGCTAAAAAACAAAGAAGCATATATTACAAAATAAAAAATCATAAAGCCTCAAATAAATACACACACTCATATTTCCAACAAGAATATTCCCATAGTTCAGTACTTTCTAGCTACATGAATTAAAATAAAGGTGTTCCAATTTGAATAAAGGTATTTTAAAAACAATGTGGCAAGCCATGTTCATTACTTGAAGCATAAGAACTAGAATGGACATTACATGCAAGTTGTCCAAAAACAAAAACAAAAAAATCATCTCCTCTTGCTGCCTGGATTTTGGTTTTCTACATATGAAAAATGTAGTAAGACTTGAATGCAGACTTCATTCCAGATGAATCAAGTCACCTCCTCTCTAACCATTCATCAAAGAGTATGCACAGATGGCAAACTAGCACATAGGAAGATGTTCAATATAATTTGCCATCAATAAAATATAAATTGAAACCACAATGAAATACCTCTGTAAACCTATCAGAATAGCTTTAAAACAATTTTAAAAATGAAAACACCAAATGTTGGCAATGATGCAGAGAAAATGGATCTCTCATACATTGCTGTAAGGAATGTAAAATTATACATCCATTCTAAAAAACAGCTTTAAAGTTTCTAACAAAACTAAATATATAATTAACATATGACCTGGAAAATGTATTTTTGGCATTTATCCTAGAAAAATGAAAATTTGTGTTCATACAAAATCTATATATAAATGTTCTTCATTGTTTTTGTTCGTAATAGTCCCAAAATGGAAATAGACCAGCAACCAACCTGTGGTGGATCATGCCATGGAATCGAGTTAGTAGTAATGAACTCACCTTCTCCCTGCATCCATACCAGCATTGGTTGGTGGGAATGACGACTGGTTCAACCTTTTTGGCAAACAATATGGACATTCCTCAGAAAGCTAGAAATTGAGCTTTCATATGACCCAGCAGTATCACTTCTGGGAATATATCCCAGGGACCAAAAAACACACATCAGAAATGCTATCTGAACTTCTGTGTTCATTGCAGCACTATTTACAATAGCCAGAATCTAGAAACGACCATAGTGTCTGAGAACAGATTACTGGTTAAAGAAACTTTGGTACATCCACACAATAGAATACTATGCAGCTGTTAGGAAAAATGGAGTTTTGAAATTCGCTTATAAATGAATGGACATGGAGAGTATCAGGCTGCGTGAAATGAGTCAGACAGAGAATTATTGGGCTAATTTGTGGGATATAAACAAACATAATCTGATATTAATACTCAAAGGCAGTAGAAACAAGGGCCAGGAGGAATGGTCCATTGTTGGAAGCCTACCTCAGGTGCTGGGGGAAAAAGCAATGGGAATAGAGAAGGGACCAGTCTTCCAGTCTGACAAAGATGGGAATGATTGCTCTGGATAAGAACTATGTGCTGAAAGTGAGGGAGGGAGCATGATAGCCTCTAAGTATCTGTATCCCAAACCATAATGCCCAAAAGGAGAGAGAGAGAGAGAGAGAGAGAGAGAGAGAGAGAGAGAGAGAGAGAAGTACCTGCCATAGAGACTGGCTGTGGGGGGAGGGTTGTGGGAGGGAAACTGGGGACATTGGTGGTACTGAATGCACGCTGGTGGAGGGATGGGTGTTGAAACACTGTATAACTGAAACCAGACGATGAACAGGTTTGTAACTCTGTATGTTCGAGTTATTCAATTAAAAAGAGGAAGAGGAGGAGGAAAAGGAGGAGGAACAAGCAGCAGCTCAGGGTGAAATATCCCTACACACAACCCGAAATGTATGATCATCTAATCTTTGATAAGGGAGCAAGAAATGTGAAGTGGAGCAAGGAAAGCCTCTTTAACAAATGGTGCTGGCATAACTGGACAACCACATGCAAAAGAATATGCTTAGACCTCGACCTAACACTGTGCACAAAAGTCAGATCAAAATGGATTAAATACTTCAACATCAGACCATAATCCATAGGTACATTGAAGACAAGGTCGGCAAAACCTTCCACAATATTGGAGTTAAAGGTATCTTCAAAGATGATATGCAACTGATCAATCAAGTGAAACAGAGTAAACAAATGGTACTATATTAAACTAAGAAGCTTCAGCACCGCAAAAGGTACAGTGACCAGAATACAAAGACAGTCTATAGAATGGGAAAGGGTATTCATCCAATACCCATCCGATAAGGGGTTGCTATCAAAACTATATAAGGCACTGGTTGAACTCTACAAGAAGAAAACATCCAACCCCATCAGAAAATGGGCCGAAGAAATGAAGAGAAACTTTCTCAAGGAAGAAATATGAATGGCCAAAAGGCACATGAAAAAATGCTCTTCATGGGATCCTCTGCGCCTAAAGACTTTGATTCCAAAGGACTAGCCCATTTTGGCATCCAGAGCAGCTTTTTACAGCAATGCACTGGGACTGCGAGCTGGGCTACAACTCCGCGCTTCCCGGGGATGGATCTTTCCTCTCCACCCTGTTTTTCTGCACAGAAAATGGCGGTGGCAGCAATAGCCATGTGGCAGGAGCCACCTTCTAAGACTCCTAACCCAGAGGTATACGGTGTTTACACTTTTGGGGCTCCTAGGCAATCATGGGAAGTGGGTATTACTGGCACACCCTCGGCCCAGATAAATCCGGACCCTCTGTGCCTAAAGACTTTGATTCCAGAGGACTAACCAATTTTGACATCCAGAGCAGCTTCTTACAGCAATGCACTGGGACTGTGAGCTGGGATATTTAATTTCTGGCAGAATTTTCCCTGGACTTTATACAGAAATCCAAAACCGACTTAACATCTTTTAATTGTCAGCAATGTGAAATGGTTCCTTTTTAGCAGGTCTGACTTTGGGGGGGGAAACACCAAACAATAAGTGAGTTTTTTGTTGAAATATTAAAGGTAATCAAAGTAGCAGCCATTTCTCTAGACTGTGAACTAAGCAATAGCCCCACGCCGGCTGAGAAAGAGGAAATATCCCTCTTTCCTGGTTGTTTCTCATTTTAGGGGAGAAACGTGGCATGGCGTCCACCATACTATGAGGCGCGGGAAGGGGAAGGAGGAAAAAAAAAGAAAAAGGGAAAAAAAGAAGAGTTATGTACTTGGAGCAGTGGGGCTACATATCTCTTCATTCTAAGCAATGGAAAATTAACTATCAAATGCTTCCTTGGTAGTAGGGCTCTTTCTTGGGGGGAAACTCCAACAACAAGAGTGAGTTTTATGTTGAAATATGGAATCAAGGTAAAGAGAAAATGAAGTGAAATTCATCAGTTATGCAGTTGGGGGTGGGGGGCGGGGGCGGGAGGTATACTGGGGTTTTTGGTGGTGGAATATGGGCACTGGTGAAGGGATGGGTGTTTGAATATTGTATAACTGAGACATAAGCCTGAGAACTTTGTAACTTTCCACATGGTGATTCAATAAAAATAATAATAATAATAAAATAAAAATAAATGTTCTTCATCACTAATCATCAGGGAGATGCAGATCAAAACAACTATGAGATACCACCTCACACCACAGAGACTGGTACACATCCAAAAGAACAAAAGCAACAGATGTTGGCATGGATGTGGGGAGAAAGGGACTCTCCTACACTGCTGGTGAGAATGCCGACTGGTTCAGCCCTTTTGGAAAACAATATGGTCACTTCTCAAACAATTAGAACTTGAGCTCCCATTTGACCCAGCAATACCACTTCTGGGAATATGTTCTGGAGAGGCAAAAAAGTATACTCGAAATGACATCTGCACTTGTATGTTCATCGCAGCACTGTTTACAATAGCCAGAATCTGGGAAAAACCAGTGACTCAAAACAGATGACGGGTTAAAGAAACTTTGGTAGACCTACACGATGGAATACTATGCAGCTCTCATAAAAGATGAGGTCATGAACTTTGCATATAAGTGGATCAACATGGAAAATATGCTAAGTGAAATGAGTCAGAAAGAGAGAGATAGACAAAAGAATTGCACTCATCTGTGGAATATAAAACAACAGAATGGGAGACTAACACCCAAGAATGGTAGAAATAAGTACCAGGAGGTTTGCTCCATGGCTTGGAAGCCAGACTCACATGCTGGGGTAAAAGGCAGCTCAGATAGAGAAGGGAACACCAACTAAAGTGTGGTTGGAGGACCCGCTCAGGACGGGAGAGGTGTGCAGACTATAGATTGAACAAGATGGCCGCCCAATACCTCAATTGCAAACCATAACACCCAAAATGAGCCCTGGAGCACTGTACCAGGAGTCGCCCTAGAGCACTGTGTAGGGAGTGGTCGGAAGAGGCCCAGTCCAGATCGAGCAGCCCTGGAGGTCTCAGCCCTGGCTCCCACACACCTGGGTTCCTCTGCCGGTTCCTTCATGCATGAGACTCGTCCAAACGTGTGGAGAGGGGCCTTGAGCATGGCTGTGGCTAGGTTCCGGAGGTCTTCGGCCGCATCAAACAAAATTAAAATTGTACATCATATTCAAACTACAAGTAACTGGCTTTGTGATTTCTCTTTCCCTTTTGTTGTTAATGCAATAACTGAGGGGGATACACACTTAATTGCAACACACATATATCACTTTAGTTGTAGTATTTTCACACACATGGTTGCAATGTTCCTGAGACTGCACACTTTGTTGTGGTAGCAAGAATCAGCATCATGATGTCACCAGGATTGCATTTGATGCAGCATTTGCACCACAGTTAGGAGCCTGAAGGCCAATTTAGAGCCTGTACTTAGCAAGGTCCAGTGGGTCCAACTGCTATGGTGTCAATCAATCCAAGGTGTGGAACTGGCTAACGCCCTGAGCATCACTTGCATAAAATGGGACAAAGACACACTTGCTCTCTAGCAAAGGATAGGGAGCACAGAGCCAGGTGTCTCCCTGAATCTTTGTCATCTTTCCTCCTCACACACTAATCTCCCCATCAGGGGGCTGGGGGAGGCTACTATTTCTGGGTAGTTTCCTGCAGTCTGATGTTTGAGTTTGTAATAGCTATTGCCACTTGCTGGCTTCCTATTTGGCATATTAACAGTTTAAACCATGTAAATTTTGTGTACACTTGCCTTCTGGGCTACTTTAAAAAAGGTGTTAATATATTTGCTAGAAAAACTAAAGTTCATTTCTCCCTTCAGAGGGACTTGTTTCAGTTGCTGTATCAGTGGGGGCAGTTGATAAAATCCTAAACTCTTCTTGGCAAAGGAGAGATTCAGTAGACTCTCTCACTGCCCCTCCCAGAAGACCACAAAGAAGTGACCAGTGGCCCCGGTTCTGTATAATTTCATTTTTTTTCAGCTGCTGATTTAAAAAAATCAAGTTCCAGTGACTAAAATTATTTTAGTTGTTTTTTCCTTTTTGGTATTTGTTTTCGGTTTGGGTTTATTTTCCTTTTTTTGAATAGCTGTGTGGCCTTAGAAAGCTCCCTGATTTTTGTACAACTTAATTTCAATCTGAAAAATAAAAGATAACTAGGGGTGCCTGCCTTGCACAAGGTTCAATCCCTGGCACTCCATAAGGTCCCAGAGCCCACCAAGAGTGATCTCTAAGCACAGAAACAAGAGTAATCACTGAGCATCGCTAGGTATGACCCCCCAAGTTTTTTAGGTGGGTGGCAAGGGGCGAAAAGGAAGAGTGGGGAGAATGGGGGGAGGAAATCAACTCGATTTTTGTTTCTGGGAAAGAGGCTAATAAACTCTATAGGTACACCTCAGACTCAGAGCATCTGAACAGAGAGGTTAAGAGTACACAGAAACTCAAGTCAAATGGTAAAGTTACAGAATCTTCAAGGAACTTCCGTAAAATAAAATACAACTTTTTATGATCTTTAAAATAACCCCACAAGAGTCTCGGGCCAGGGCCAGTGCCGGCTCGAGCTCCACCAAGATTCGACCTGGGTGGCCATGCCTTTGCACAGCCGCTTTGCTGTTGAACGAGCAGGATCCAGAGCCAGCTATACGACTTGGGGTTCCAGCCATGCAGTGCTTGCAGCCATGTTTCCAGACTGTGAACTAAGATCTTGCCCCATGCTGGCTAACGGAGGAAATATCCTTCTTCCTTGGTTTTTCTTCCCTCCGGGAGGAAGAGGTGTGGTGTCCACCATTTTATGGGACTTTTAAGCAGGTATGAACTTGGTGGCTCGGGAAAAAAAAATGTGCTTTGAACTTGAAACAGCAGGATGCCTGGGCAGTCTTGGGCCAGGGCCGGTGTCGGCTCGAGCTCCGCCGAGATTCGACCCGGGTGGCCATGCCTTTGCACAGCCGCTTTGCTGCTGAATGAACAGGATCCAGAGCCAGCTATATGACTTGGAGTTCCAGCGAGTGCTTGCAGCCATGTCTCCAGACTGTGAACTAAGCTTTGGCTCCATGCTGCCCCAGGAAGGGAAATGATTCAATTTCCAACTTAAATCTCCCTGGACTTAATTACTAAAATACAGAAATTGGCCGCACGACTTTATATGTCTTCATTCTCATCAGTGGAAAACTAATTATCAAATATTTCCCTGTCAATAAGGCCGTATTCTTGGGAGATAAATTCCAACAAGAATAGTGAGTTCTGTGTTGAAACTCCAACAACAATAGTGAGTATTGTGTTGAAATATGGAATGTGATCAAGGTAAAGAGAAAAGGAAGTGAAATTTTTCAGTTATGCAGGGGGGGGTGGTTGGGGGTGGGGCGTGGGATGTATACTGGGGTTTTTTCTTTTTTTTTTCTTTTTGGTGGTGGAATATGGGCACTGGTGAAAGGACGGGTGTTTGAGCATTGTATAACTGAGACATAGGCCTGAGAACTTTGTAACTTTCCACATGGTTATTCAATAAAATAAATTTTAAAAAAATAATAAAAAAATAAAATAACCCCACAAGACTGGCTGCTACATCCACACTCTACACCCAAAATATGATTTTTCTCTTCTAACATTAGAGATCCTTGGTATAAAATTGTGAGTAACTCTGAGGTCACCACCTGTTCTAGCATTGACTGAATCTGCAAATCTAGAGGCAATCAAATATCTAAATTTTATCCTGAAAAGGAAAAATAAATAAAACCAATTTGAGAAATGTATTATCCAGTTTCTATATAAAGCTAAACATATGTTTGTCTATGACCTATCAATTCTATGCATCGTTGCTCAAAAATGTGAGAACACATGTCCACAAACACTTATACATTAGTGTTTATAATAGACAAACATGTAAAACAACCCAAATGTCCAACAACAGAAAAATAGATACACGGTGGTCCATCCCAAGAAAGGAATACTTCTCTGCAACTGAAAACAAACAAGCAGTGCAATTATTTGGATGTCATAGACTAAATGGAGCCCCAGAAAACTCATGTTGAATTCTAACCCTTATTGTGATGATGTTTGAAGATGCAACATTTGGGAGAGAATTAAACATAAGGACACTTTAATGGTCAAATAAGCACCTTTATTAAGGAAACATATGAAACTTTCTCCTGTCCTCTCTTCCCTTAAAGCTCTTTCCTGTTTCTCCCCTCCAGCCCCGGCTCTAACATGTGAGGGCATAGCAAGAGGAGAAACACAGAGGCCAGCAGGAGGACTCATCAAAACCAACTTTGCTGGCACTCTGACCACAGACTTCCTAGCTCCATATCTACAAGAAATAGATTTTTGATGTTAAATGAATGAGTATCACTCGGGGTGTTCAGGGGCGGGGGTGAGAGACCACTCCCCCGCCCTAAGGGACTCAGCCCCAGCAGACAGAAAAACCTCCACAACCCAACCACCGCCATGCTCAAGGCTGCTCCCCACATGCTCCAGCCAACCCTCACTCACGAGTGAACGTATTCCTGGATCATGCTGCTGCATTCACGACCACGCCACACATCATAAGACACTCTCTACCCATTCTCCAAGAGTACCACACGATGTCTAATGGGGTTCAAATAGTAGACAACCAATCATAGAGGGAAATATATATGCATATATACATATCTTCACATATACATATGAAAGCTCACATCACTCAACTTTTAACAACAGGTAAGTGATATCCTAGAGTGTCTTATTCGCTCCTGTCAAAATAGAACAATATTCACACTGTTTTCCCTATGGATAGTTTTTCGTAGCATTTTCAGGAGCTCTCCATAGCAGACAATACAAAATGCATCATTTCAGTTATGCTATGGTACAGGGATTGGGGCATGGGATGAAAACATCCCAAACATGGTGGTGGGAAGGTGTAATGGTGGTGGGATGGGTGTTCAAATATTAAATGTAATCAAATATTGTAAACTATCTTATAAAATAAAAAAATAAAAATAAACAAATGAGTACTTTTAATGGAAACCCAAACTCACTGAATAAATAAATAAAATTTTAATAGAAGCCCAATTTTGGATACATCTCAAAGTCATTATATTAAGCGAAAGAAGGTCAAGAGTGTGTATACCATATCATTTGATTGATGTAAAATTCTAGAAGAATTCATGTGAAATTCATGTGTAATAGAAACAAAAACAGGAACTGTTTGGGTTGAAGGTTAAGGGGCACAGGACAAAGGGTACAAGAAAATGTAGGAGGGCAAGAGGGATATTTTCTATCATGGGATAGCATTGATTACACCAACATAAACATTTGTTAGTGTTCAAACAGCACAGAATCTGTTCACTTTGCAATATGTCAATTATACCTCAATTTAAAATTAAACAAGCCTCTCATTCCACCAGCAGAAAGAGATGCCACAGAGAAGCACACGCTGCACTCTCTCCCAAAGCCTCAGAGTCACAACAGTGCTGTGAGTCTAAGAGGCTCCTTGGATCTGATGCAAAGAAGAGCTGTGAACAGAAAGATGAACATAGAACAAGTCCGATCTCTCCAGACACAACCAGGAGTTTGTCCAGCTGAGGATTGTTATTAGCAACTACTGTCATAAGTAATGTCTCAGGCACAGTTTGGGTTTCCTTAAAGACAAAGTCTGGAATGAAGATTAGTTTGAAGATTTTTTTGAGAGAACTCTTTCAAAAGGGTCTGGGACAAAGATCAGCTTATAGGAGGTTTTTGAGAGGGATCAAAGTTAGTAGAAGGGAAAAGCTAGAATGAGCACAGCTTAACTAAGACTCCATATTCTTCAGAGTTGAATCTTGAGAGGAGAGGATCCAGGTCTTCACTCACTGGATGGAGGCTTCCCTGGAAGAAGGTCTGACCCTAGCTTGCCTATGTTTACGTGGTTTCAATTTAGCAGCATCTGTTAACTAAACTTCTAAAAGCCAGGAGAATTCATAAGGTACATCTGTGCAGCTCTTCAGAGAATCAACCACGGTCTCCAAAATTTAATGTGTATATAACAGGGTATTGTTATATAAAAAACTTCTTATTTTATTTGATATATGTGTAAATAATCTCATCATTCCAAGATTATTCATTTAATTGTGTGTGTGCGTGTATTACCCACTCAACTGTCATAGGGTACTTGGGCTGTTTTCATATCTTTGCTATTGTACACAGTACTATAGTGAACATAGGTGTGCTTATATGTTTTACAGTAAGTATTCTGGTGTTCTTTGGATAAATATCTACAAGGAGAATGAATTAATATTGATATGAGTTCTATTTTTAAGTTTTTAGAAAATATCCATATCATTCCCATAGACACCAAATCAATTTACGTTTCCACCAGCAGTGAATGAGGTTCATTTGTCTCCATACCTCAGTCAGCACTTGTTTCCAACCTTTTTATATTGGACATTCTAATTGGTGTGAGGTGATATCTCATTGTCATGTTTATTTGCATTCCCTTTGTAACCAGTGTTAAGGAGTTATCATGTGGCTGTTGGCAACCTAAATGTCTTTTTTGAAGAATGTCTGTTCAGCTCTTGTCCCCATATTTTGATGGGGTTGTTATTAATGTATCTCATATCTTTTTTTCTTTTCATCCTTTATTTTATTATTTTAGTTTTTATTTTATGCTTTTTAATTGAGACACCATGAGAACAGTTACAGGGCTTTCAGGATCAAGTCTCAGTCATACAATGATCAAACACCCATCCCTTCACCAGTGCACATGATCCACCACCAAGAACCCCAGAGACCTTCCCTCCCTCTCCCCCTCTGCCTGTGTGGCAGATGATTTCCAATTAACTCTCTCATTGCTATGATAACATTCAATTTTTGACCGAAAACTCACTATCATTATTTGGAGTTTTCCCCCCAACAGTCAGACCTGTCAGAATGGCATCATTAGATCATATGTTTTCTATTGTTGATAATAATGAGCATATGATGTTGCACGGTCGTGAAATTGGCCGCCTAGTTTTGGGATTCTGGTATTAAGACCAGAGGCATTTCTGCCAGCAGCCACTGCATTCTGAGATTGGTTTGTGTGCCTCTGGGATTATGGCTGTTCAGGAGCAGGAGAGCTGTTCGTGGGAGGTCGCTGGGGTCTCATTAGGGCAGGAAGCAGGGCCGGTTCTGCCCCCACACACACACACCATAGCGAGATCCCCCATGCATCCCATCATTGCAAGCTCCTACCTCTCTGTCCAATTGGCACTAAACGGTGGTGGTCGCCATGCTGCCGAGAGGGGAAAAGGATGAGGACAAAAACCCTTTCCCTCCCAGGGCTGCACAGGACCATAGTTTAGTTCAAAGTCCACGAGTGGAGCTGCCAGCAGCCTCTGGGTTTCTGTGCCTCTGGTATAATGGCTGCTTAGGGGTGGCAGAGCCATTCCTGAGTGTTTTCTTTGGATATGAGGAAAGGTCATATCCATATCCAGAGTCCCCGGTTTGGAGAGATATCCCAGTCCCAAAACCGGAGCCGTGTTAGTAGAAGCTCAGTGTCACTGGGACTCCATCTGGAGAAGGCAGGGACTCTGCACCTTCTCCGTCTGGCACCCCGCTGTTGTTGGCCCATTCTGGGGTCTGGAGCATTCTCCAGCTTGCGGTGCCGCCGACCTGGGTTCTTGCTGCTGACTGTTGTGGCAAAATGGCGCCGACGGCGGGTTGAGGGCGTGACTTCTGGCAGCAGGAGCGAGCTGGAGACGGCTGGAGCCCACCCTGTTCCAGTGCCCCCACACATTTTGGAGAGATATCCCAGTCCCACAAACCGGAGTTGTGTTAGTATGTATCTCAGATCTTAACCCTTTGTCAGAAGTATGGTGCTCAAATGTTTTCTCACTTTCAATAGGAAGTTTTTTGTTTTAATGATAGTCTTTTCACAATGCAGAAACTTATTAGTTTGATGCAATTCCATTTATTTATTATTGTTTTATTTGCCAGTGGAGTCAAATCACTGAATACCTTTGAGGCCAATAGCATAGAGTGTTTTGCTTGAGTTTTCTTTCTTGATTGAAAGATTCAAGTCTAACATCTTAGTCTTTAATTCATCTAGGGTTAACTTTTGTTCAAGTGGAGCTACCTCCTGTGACTTTGTGTAAATTCTTGATGTTGGGCAAATTGAGGTACCTCCTGTGACAATGTTAAGTCCTGATGCATTATAGAAATGTGACATGGTGTGAAGATTTGACCAGTTTTGTTGGTTATAAGAGCCCAAGCAGTAATTCCTGGTTTTATAAGTTAGAACCCATCCAGTTCAATATTATACTGCCACCATTTTGACGTTCTTAGTAATTTTTTAGCAAAGGAATTCCGTTTTTATTTTGTACTAGGCCCTAAAATTATGTTACTGGTCCTTCTGACAGCCTCTAACTTTTAATCCACCTTGAGTATAAAGTTACTTATTTTCATTTTGAGACAATTCTGAGTCAATGACTGAGCAAGGCAATGATGTTAGATATGGGAGGAACAGTCCAACACATAATCATGCAACATTGGACTCTGATAATGAAAGTTTTAATACAGACTCTTCTAGAACTGCATCAAGGTCTAATGACTTCCTCTACCCACAACTGCTCCTTCTTTTTCCGAGCTCTTACTAGCCAGGAAACCTAAAGACTTTCTGTAAACCCTGAAGGCATCCCACCTGAATTAACTGTACTTTTCCATTCCTAATCTGAGAGCTTTCTTCAGAACCAGGATCCTTTGCTCAGACCATACTCAGAGCAACCCAGAGTTCTAAAATATCCAGATCTCCAAACATCAACCAATAAGAAAAGTGAGTTGATAAATTATCATTCCCATCCTTCTACCTGTCAATTTGATGTGGATTGTCTGTATTAGTGGTTCTTAAACTTCAGTGTGCTTCAGAATTACCTGAAAGACTTGAATAATATAGATTACTGAGACCCAAACTATAGCATCCAATTACTGGATACATAAGAGGTGAGTACAGAAGAATCTGGGTTTATAAGGAGCTCTGAGGTGATGTCCATGGTATTGATTCAGGGACCAACTACAATTCAAGGAGTAGTTCTTCAGGAGATGTCACAGGTGAAGTAGATGCAGCACACAGTTTATTGACTTCTTTTGTTTTACCCAGTACCTCATTTGGGTTTTCTTGGGATTACTGCATAAGTAAGGTCATGGCACTAAGTCCCTGTCTCAAACTGTTGTTGGTGGTAGACAAGTAGACACCATGGACTTATTAGTCCTCAACTTTACGGTAAAGTTAAAGTTTACCTTAAACTATACTAGTTTATAACTAAACTAAATACTAGTGTAATATTCCTGACATACCAAAATATTGAAACTCACTGACCTAAATAACGTTTTAATTATAAAAGATTCCATAAAGTTTTAAGGTATTCATAATGAAGACTCAGATCAGAATTCAGATCCAGATTCTACTCTTGTACTTTTTCTGCCCACTTAAGAAAATCTATCTCATTCCACTGCTGAGTTCATCTGAATAATCAAAAGGAGTACTAAACGAGTTAGCTAATGAGCGGGGCATTCTGAGGAGCATGAAGATTTCTCCTATTATGTTCCAAATGACCTTGATTTTCAAGGTCTTGGAACTGTTCTTCGCACCCACGCCACATTTAGTTTTTTCAAAAAATTAAATATTCACAATATATCATTTTGTTTTAATTGAAAGTATGTAACATAGTTATTTGGTATTTGTACATATTGCTAAACCATTCTAGTAGTTAACATCCATCATCTCACATAGCTGGAAAAAAGTATTAGAATGAAGAAATTTAGGTCTGTTCTCTTAACTTCCAAATAAAAAATACAGTATTATTAACTATTATTATGTTAGTGGGGGCGGGGGGGCAGAAACTGCCCCCTGCGCTGTGTAATCCCATCAATGGCCAACATCCAGAGACTATAAAACCAAGCTCGGACAGAGTGACGCAGAGCCTCTTGACCCTGAACCTGGCTGTCTTCATGGGGCCCCTTGGAGGGGGTGGGTTGAGTTTCCCTCCCTGCCCCGAGCAGAGCCCCGGCAGCCGAAGACCTCCAAAACCCAGCCACAGCCATGCTCAAGGCCCCACTCTACATGTTCGGATGAGCCTCACACATGAAGAAACTGGCAGAGGAACCCAGGTGTGCAGGACCCAGGACTGAGATCTCCAAGTCTCCTTGGATCAGGACTGGGCCTCTTCCTCCCAGATTCCCCATTTTCCAGTAGCTAGGTGGGCACACCCAGAAACTGCCCTGGCGCCATGTAATCCTATCAACGGCCAACATCCAGAGACTATAAAACCAAGCTTCTGGAAGCAAGACATCTTATAGCCTAGTTCTCCCTCTCAGAGAACCGGGCAAGCTACCGAGAGTTTCCTGACCACATGGGAGAGCCTGCCAAACTTCTTGTGGCGTATTCATATGCCAAAACCAGTAACAATGATGGGTCTCATTCCCCTGATCCTGAAAGAGCCTCCAATGCAGTGCTATTGGGAAGGACAACTAAAGAGAGGCTTCTAAAATCTCAGGGCTAGAACGAGTGGAGACGTTACTGAGACAGCTCGAGAAAATCAACGATCAACAGGATGATGATGTTGATGATGATGATGATGATGATGATTATATTAGTGAAAATAGTATTATATTAGTGAGAATACAGTACATTATAACCCCAGAATTTTTATGGCTGGAAACTTGCACTTTTTAACCTACTCCACCCATTCCACCTATCCCCACATTTTCATTCGGGTAATCACAAATCTGATAACTTACTCTTTTTCTACCTTCTCATTTTTTGCTTTTGGCTCATACGTGGCTCTGCTCAGGGATTACTCCTGTCTCTGTGATCATTTATCACTCCTGGTGGGCTTGGGGAACCATATGAGGTGACAGGAATTGAACCCAATTGGCTGCATGCAAGGCAAATGCCCTACCCACTGTACTATCTTTCGCCTCCCAGTACCTTTTTATTAGTATAATTTTTTTAGATTCTAAACAGTAGTAATATTATATGAGATTTTTTAAATGTATGTCCCTTATAATATCCTCTAAGAAAAAATTTTCTTTTTAAGGCTAAATGACAATTCTGTGTGTATGCACGCATCACATTTGCTTTATCTAGTCACGTGTTTTTAGTAAAAACAACAATAGGTTGTTTTTATGTCTTGGAAATTATAAATACATCTGCAATGAATGTGGGTATATCTATATCTTCTAAATTAGTTTTGTTTATTTCACTTATGTATTCCAAGAAGTGGAATTACTAGATCATATGGTAGGTCTATTTTTAATTCTTTGTGGAACCTCCAGTCTGATTTCCATAGTGACAGCACGTTTTGTATTTTTATTCATCTGGGCAGGACCTGGAAATTTTCTATTCTACCCTAAGTGAGCAGAACTTCCCCATCAGAGAAGCACATCCTGGGTCATTCCTCCTTGGCCCTCCTCTAAACCTGTTTTCTCACTTTTGTGGTAGAAGGACCCAATTTTTCTATTTTCCTGAAGTCTTCTGACTATAGACTAAGCAAAGACATTGGTGAAAATCCCTGACAAGGCTTGCACAAGAACTCCTACTTATTTGCAGACAGTGAATATATGGCAGAACACAAGAAACCCTGGTCTAAAAAGCAAGGGGAACAAACAAGCAGTCCAGAATTCTGAAAACACCACCAGATGTGTTAGCTGAAGCCAAAGTATCCCCTGGGTAGCTTCAAGGGTTTCCATCTGGTTGCTTCCCTTGGGCTACTGTCTGTGACATTATGCCCTGTTTTCCTCTATTCTCTTCAGGATCTGTAACTCATCTGACATTTGAAATTTTGTTTTCTGTAAACATTCTGAACATGTTACCCTGTGATGCCATCTGCTTGTCTACATGGCCTCCACCTCAATCAATATGTCCTTAGCTTTTACAGTGTGTGGCTTTTAGGAGCTGCCAAAGAGCAATTGTTTGGGGGAGTCACAGCCTGAATTTTTCTCTTGTAAATTAAAGGAAAATTTTAAGTTTGTCAAGTTCAAAGAAATCAACATTGCCTGAGGATAAATAGTCTATTTGGTGTCACTGGCCTTGAATAAACATGACATTCATTTTCCAAAAGGTTGATCCTATGCAATTCTGAGGCAAACTGAATAATTAATTATCTCCCCATATGCCCATATTGTAAACCCCTGAACCTGTGAATGTTACCTTACATGGCAAAAGGGTCATTGCAGATATGACATTAAGGACCCTGACATGGGAGATTCTCCTGGACTCTCTGGGACAACTCATAATGGTACATAATGGTACTTATAAGGAAGAGCAAGAGGGTTAAAGTGAGAAAATATGATGAAAAGATGATGAAAAAGGAGATTTCAGTTATAAGCTTTGAAAAGGGATGGGTGATAAACCATAGAAAGTGAGTGGCTACTTGAAACTGAAAATTAAAGAAAATTATTTTTTTAAAGTATTCATAAGGAACCAACACCACTGAGACCTTGGCTTTTGATTACATAATGAGATTACCAAGCAGTATGGGGGAGTAATGAGAAGAATGGGTTGGATCAAGAATGACACAAGGACAGTGGTAGAAGGTCTCAGGCACTTCGATGGTGGTGAAGGTGAAATAATTTTGTTCATCAAAACCATGAAAGTTAACACCACTGTAACAGTAGTAATCTAAACTACAATAAAAATTAAATTTATTACTGTGGTTCTTGGTGGTGGAACATGTGCACTGATGAAGGGATGGGGATCTGATCATTGAGTGACTGAGACTTGAACCTTTGTAACTTTTTTCATGGTGATTCAATAAAAAAATTAAAAATAAAAAAATAAATAGAAGAGCCATGCTAAATAATAGTTTAAAATATAAAAAAATAAATTTAAAAAATTGCAAGAGCTGTAAAATAAAAACCTGCAATAGAATTAGTCGCATGATCTTGTGTAGAAAGTTTTAGCTCTATACAAGAACTATAAAAAATCAATTATTTGAGATAATCTCATCATAGCCACCACCAAATCACATGTCCTTCTCTCCCAGAAGGGAGCAATATGATGCTCGCCATAACCGTGCTGGTGGACCCCACGCCAGGCTGTTTCACTCGGGGCGCCCTAGAGGGAAGTGGGTGAGAACCTTCCCCACCCCAAGGGACCCAACCCTGGCAGCAGAAAACCTCCAGTACTCAACCACCGCCCTGCTCATGGCCAGTCTCCACATACTCGGGTGAGCCTCACCCATGAGTGAACCTTTTCCTGGACCATGCAGCCACATTTGTGGCCGCATGACACTTCACAGGACACACCCTATGCATGGTCCAAGAGTACTGTGTCACATTTGATGGGATTCAAAATATGAGGCAACCAATCTTAGAGGGAAATATTATGTTATTTCAGCTCTGCTCTGGGGCAGGGATTGGGGGTTGGGATGAAACATCCAAAATATGGTGATGGGAAGGTGTAATGGTGGTAGGATTGTTGTTTGAATATTAAATGTAATCAAATATTGTGAACTACTTTATAAAATAAAAAGAAAATTTTTAATATTTCAGGGGCTGGAGCAATAGCACAGCAAGTAGGGCATTTGCCTTGCATGTGGCCGACCAAGGCTCAATTCCCAGCATCTCATATGATCCCCCAAGCACCACCAGGAGTAATTCCTGAGTGCAGAGCCAGGAATAACCCCTGAGTATCACCGAGTGTGACCCAAAAAGCCAAAACAATTCCATCAATTTTAAGTTTTTCTGAATTGTGAAATCATATCCATAAACACAAAGCTAAAAATAAAATTCAATCTGGGGATGGGGATAGATTAATAACATATAAGCCACATTACCAATTGGCTGGGAATTTAATTATTTTAAAATAATTCAAGAGGAACTGAGGGAAATAGCTCAAGTTTTAGAGTAGATGTTTAGGATACACAAAGTCATGAATCTAATCCCTAACACAAATAGTTGGGGCTCGCCTGGCCTCTGAGCTGCTGCCACTACTCCTCCTCAGGCTGGGTACCAAAATGCCAGGTCCACACTGCTAAACTAAGCACTGCTAGTGTGGCCTACAAAAAAATAAATAAATCTAATAATTCACTGAACAAACATTCCCTGTATATTGATTCTTCCAATTATGTATAATCTACAGTATAAAAACCAAAGTTAACATATATTGAGCCTCTAGAAATCAATTGTTTTGCATAGAAAATATTGAATAAGGTCTGAATTTTGAAGAACAAAATGGAGAATTAAGACTTTATCATTTGAATTTTGTAGAGTTTTGAAATAAAAATTGATCAAGTATTTACAAGAAATTAATTTTTAAAGCCCTCAAGGAGATAGAAGTTCACTTAAGTGAACAATTTATAAATGAATAATATCAAATTAAGTATCTTCTCTCTCTATTGATCAAAGATTACAAGCCAATAAGACAAACCATTTCCTACTCATTGTTTTTATGACTCCCAGTGCCAATATAAAGCTGAGCAAATGACTCAGGCACCCTAGACAAACCAGAGATGAGGTCCTGAGTAAAACTGAAGTGGGTTAGGAGCCTGCTGCTGACAAGCATTCAATGCCCTGCATTGCACATGGTTCCTGAGCACAAATAGGTGTGATCCCTGAGCACAAAGATGGGAGCACATAACTGCGTGTGGACCCTTCCCACCCACAAAAGATAAAATCTACTTTTCAAGAAAGCACTTTGGATACTCTCAAGATCAAAGCCTTGTATCTGGTGCTCATCAGTTAGCTCCTCTGAATATAAATTCTTCGCCACCACCTGCATGTCAGCTCTCCAAGGAGGCAGGCCTGACCTCAAAGCTAGTTAACACATGAAAAACAGCCTCTGGAGTGGTGATTATTTCCAACTTTGAAAAGTTATTTAGCTCACAGCTCCTACAACATAGAAACTTCCCCAAAAGGTAAGTCTCTGATGCCTACCTCCAGTCACACTTCTTTCTATGGCAACTATGGTTGCTGACAGGCTCTCTAATTCTCCTTCCTCTCCCTCTTAAATTTTATGCTAAAAACAAGTTTGTGAGAACACAAGTGACTTTACTCATCTGTGGTATATAGAACAACTGGATAAAGAAGTATAATGTAGTAGAGAGGATGCCCTGATCACCCTTGACCCCAGAGCTTAGGGAGGAAAAAGAAAGAAATTAAGGCCAGGGTGGGGGGCAAGAAGGGGGCATGGGGAAGAATATGAGAAAGAAAAGTAATTGAAGAAAGAGGTCAGGGCTCGGTTATACTGATGATGTGGGAAGTGTGGTATAGTTGTCTATCTAAAGTACAGATTCAATAGCACTGAAAACATGAAATCTAAGCTGCAACCACAAACTGACAGCAGAGGCCTGGGGGCTGAGATGGGAACACTTGCTGAGGGAAGTTGGCACTGGTAGTAGGCTTGGTGTTGAAATGTTATATGCCTAAAATTCAACTATCAATAATTTTGTAAATCACAGACCTTTAATTAAAATTTTAAAATAAAAATAAATAAACAAGTTTGTGGAGCGATAGTGCGGGTAGGGTGTTCACCTTGCATGCGGCCAACCCAGGTTAGATTTCTCCACCCATCTCAGAGAGCCCAGAAAGCTACCTGGAGTATCTCGCCCGCACAGCAGAGCCTGGCAAGTTACCTTTAGCATATCCAATATGCCAAAAACAGTAACAAGTCTCACAATGGAGAGCAAATTGATGAGCAATGGGATGACAGTGACAGTGACAGTGGGGCCAAAGAGAAAATTCAAAGCAGAGGAACGCATGCCTTTCATGTGCAAAGCCCTGACCTCAATACCTATTTTCTAAACTATACCCAGCAATGTAAAGGAATCACTCCTGGAAATTCTGGGGAACTATATGTGGTACCATGGGTTAAGCCCAGGTCAAGACAAGTGCCTTAACCACTGTTTTATCTCTTCAGCCCTTAGTTGAGTGCCTCATACCATATACATCCACATCCACACCCCAGCTCTGCGTGGTGTAGCCCTGATGGCCTTCAAGAACCTCAACAGGCTCAAACACCAAACCATTAGGCAAAAATGCCACCAGGCTGAATATCACTTGGTGTGATTCCTGGTTGCCCAGTAACCCTGAAGATCCCTTCCTAAAACTACTAATTTAACTTAACTTAGTTCAGGCACACCCACCTGTGTCATCACCTTGCCCTTGAGTTCACACTAAGGATATCCTATAGACACAGGATGTGAATTTCAAGAGCGGTGAAGAAGTGTGAGACATTCCTACCTGGACAGCCAGAGCTTAGGATCTTTGACATCCCTAGTTCACCCAGCTATATAGCTGGAAACGTGGTACCAGGAAGCTAGCACCATGTGTTTGATAAACAAAATCAGCTTGTAAGCCTGCAGGAAAGAACTAGGCGGGGTGCGGGAGGAGAAACAGTCAAACTGGGCTCTGTTGCTGCCCAGGGAGTTCTCATTTCCCTCCATTCATTGCCTGCTATTGTTCCTGATTACGGATTTTTGCTCCAGTCCATCTCATATCCTTATGTTAATCCTTCCAATTTTGAACAATTTTATTACATTGTGTTTGCTAATTTCATATTTAGAGTGACATGGAGGCAGGTTCTCCTGCTTCCTGGATGTCTGAGAAGCCAGCTGAACAGTCAAGACGTGGAAATTCTTTGCTTCTGCAGTTTTTGTGAAAGACTATTAGCTTTGAATGGCAGGCATTCCAGAAGTAGGAAGCAGCTGTGTCCAGGGGGAAAGCAAGGAAAGGAGAGAGAGGACACAAGACAGAAGCAGCAGTGGTGAAAGAGGAGGGGACCAACAACTTTTCATTCTTAGCTGGAATAGACAGAGGATAGAAGTAACTGATTTGCTACTTGCTCTTTCCCTTACTAAGCTTAGTGACAAAGGAGCTTTTCTTCATCTCTTACTGATGAACAAAAGGTTAGAAATATAACCTTATGATGTAACTAAAATGGCCACCCACCATACCCTTAAATATTCCTGGGCCATTCAAAGCTCAGATATTAACTTGCTATAGCTTTAAAACACATTTTTTCTAAAATGTCAATAGTTTATAGAGATAACAATTCTGTGTGTCAGAAATTTAGGCTCAGCTGGATGGTTCTTCTGGTCTCAATTGAAGCACTTATGTGTCTGCAACCACCTGTAAAATGGTTCTACTAACTTATCTCGCTCTCTCACATGCAGGTTTCAAGTGGTTCAATTTTGTTTCAGTGCACTCTCTCATTCTACAGCAGATTCTCTGTGGTTTGTTTATACATGGAGGTAGGGGTTTACAAAAAGTTAGTATGCAAGACCTCTTGGGGCATGCCAAGATTTTACCCACAGGCCAAGACTACTCCATTCTATCAATTAAAAAACAACTTAAACCAGTGGGTAGATGAATAGATTATCCTGTCAACACAAACTCACATTGAAACACCTGATGGAGACAGCAAGGAATGAACAAGTGTGGCACTTCTCCAATTTTGAAAACCTTCCACACTTTTCCAGAGATCGTGCCTGTTTATCACAGGCTCTAATTGCTAGGAAAACATACTCAGGAGTGTCAGGTTTGGTCATGAAATGATTTGGGTCAAAGAATACCCCAGATCAGTCCCCTCCACATAGTCTTAAATCAAGATATGCCTTGATTATGATACCTACGGTACAGTTTTTTAACCTCAATATAATCCACCCTACTTGAGCAGCAATTTTGCAAAACCCAAGTCTTGGCAGAGAAGTCTCCCAAGAGTATAACAAAAATAGGGAACAGAAAACAACTTTTAAGCTTAATAAGGAAATTTATTAAAATAGAAAGATAAAAGGAATTAAAACACAAGGTATGTTGAAGTGTTCAGAGATTAGCACTGGTGTGAATTTATTGCTATCATCGTATGTCCAGTGTGTGCTGGAGTCTGCAAGAAGTGATCTCCTGACATGAGCTGCATCCATGGAAAAACATAGCCACCTCCAGAAACTTGACTCAAGGCAGAGGCAGGATGGAAGGGAGACACTTTAACCTCTGCCTTCTCCTTCCCTTTTGGTGCCACCCAGTGGCCAAACACAACTGGAATCCTGGAGGCAAATGTGTCCAGTAAAGTCCTTCATGACACCCATCTGGACATAAGAGTGAAAAATTAATTGGAAAGTGACAGGAATTAAAATGCATAATGCCAACCCAGCACACTCCCACTCTATCATGACTTTTGTACACTGACATTAGCCGCAGTGAACAGTGCTACAGGAACCCTCACCACTGTATCCTCAGGGAATGGGGCAGTTCCTATCACTCTTTTGACCACCCTTTCAAATGGACTTTAGCCAGCTTCTACTTCTTTCCAATGCGAATACTACAGACAGTGACTTTGACAGGGTCTAAGCTACACATCTGAACCCTGGATGTAAAGAAGAGTAAGGATAATAGAATCCAGCAATTTAAGACACTATTTATTTGAGGATACGTCTTATATTTCATCAAGATAATTAAGGTGGAAATGGTGCTAATGCTGGGACAGTCAAGGAGAAGGAATGACACCCATGCAAGTTGCTTGGGCAATTGTGTGCCTATTGCATGCAGTAGACCAGTCCCCCCATTTCCTTCCACCTCAACCCTAAAAGAGTTCAGGCTGTAACAGTGGTTCCTGAAAACACTTATGTCCTTCCATTGCAGAAGGAGTCTCTGTACCAGAACCTGGAGGAGTATCAGGGGCACTGGTAAAAATGGCACTGAAACACCAAGAAGGGATAGTTGCCCTTCAAAGTAAACATAAATAGTCTTTGGTAGGATAATTAAGAATATCTAAATGGTTCCTTATTAAAAGAGAAACAAGATTGCAACTATCCTTTACCCAATGTTTCTTCCAGAAGCTATTAAATTCCATTAAACAAATGCTTGTGTAAAGACTCGAATCCTGCCATCTGCATTTAGTGTTCATTACAACTTCACTAAGTTGAGCCACATGTTCCATCTTGTCCTGACATATGGTACTAGCAATGAAGATGGCATTGTTGGAAGGAAGGATCTGCAATTTATCATATTGTAAATTAATCCTTGGACTAATTTAAATTTATTATTTATCTGACCTGGGATGGTTTTCATCATTAACCTAGTCCAGATTTCCTATAAATTTGAATCTTACCTAGCCCTCCAGTACAAATACAGTAGCTGATGTACTGTGTACTCATTATGCATCTACATAAATATTTATCTACATAACTCCACTTAGCTCTTTTGGCATCATGGTCACCATCACTATTTTGCTTTTATTGTTGATCAACTTTAAAAGTTTCAGTAATTCACCCAGGTCATACAGCTGATGAATACAAAGCCAGAATTTGAACCAAGACAGAATGTATGTTTCTGATCAATAAACTACGGTAGCAAATGGTTGTTCCAACAATGTCCTTTGGTTCTTTAAGATTTAATACTGTTTTTGATATCATTGTATTTGTTACAGTTACATTAGCCTTATGATAGCCTATTTTAAAAAATCACTTTTATGTGGTAGCATTAAAAAAATAGCCAGAATGTTTTCCAGTAGTGTAACTTATCTGGCAGAGAAAGATTTGTTTTTTATTTTCTCATCTGTATCACTATCACTGTCATCCCATTGCTCATCGATTTGCTCAAGCGGGTACCAGTAACATCTCCATTGTGAGACTTGTTGTTACTGTTTTTGGCATATCGGATACACCACAAGTAGCTTGCCAGGCTCTGCCATGTGGGCGGGATACTCTTGGTAGCTTGTTGGGCTCTCCGAGAGCAACTTTCTTTCCCATCCGTGTAGTATTATTTTTTCGTTGTTCTTTTTCTTTAATTTTAAATTTTTATTTTCATAAAATTGTTCACAATGATTGATTACATTCAATATTTCAACACCAATCCCACCACCATTACACCTTTCCACCACCATTCGAAGTTTCCCACAAGCAGATTACCCACAGGCAGATGCTAGATAATTTATTTTGTATTGCTTGTTTTAAATAGTACAAGATGTCTGTAAAGGTCTATCTCAGAGTGATTCAACAAAAAATCCAAAAACAAAAATTAGTATAAGATATCACACAGCCACAAAAGTGACTGTGCACTCCTGGGATTCTAAGAATTTAAATAATTGGGGTACAGAGCCATCTCTGCAATGAAATAGCTACTCAGTTCTGAGATTCATTTGTGAGTCTCTGGATCACGGCTATTAATGCACTTAAATGGCACTCAGAAGCAGTTTGTGGGGCTGACAGCCAGAACTCAGGAAGGGTGGGGAGATGGGAAGGGATGCCCCAGTCCTGACCACTTAAAGGCCTGGTGTTTTCAGTCACTGGTCCTCCATACCTGGGTTTTTCAGCAGATTTATTCTCTTCCATGTGGGGCCCAGGACAAGCCTGTAAAGAGCAGCCATGAGGGCCCAGCCTGCTCCTCAGACCCCGAGCACTCCAGCCATCCCCCCCACTCTGGACTGCCGTCCTAGTGGCTGGCACGCTGCCCCCAAGCACCGCAGCCATTCTCTCTTCCAGCACAGGTGTGTGATGTCCATCGCCACACCCTTCCTGCATCCCAGCCTGCTCCTCGGACCCTGAGCACCCCAGCAATCTCCACACCTGGACTGCCGCTCTAGTGGCCAGCACGCCGCCCCCAAGCACTGCAGCCATTCTCTCTTCTGGCACAGGTGTGTGCTATTGCGGGGAAAGGGGCGTGGCCTAATCATCAGGGGGCATGGCCTAGGCAAAAAGTGGGCATGGCCTCTTTCGGGTCAGCAACTGCAGTTATTTTCCAGCATCAAGCAATCTGTTATTACATCTCAGCCTTTATTACCTATGTGCATGAGTAACATCCTAACTATTCAAAGAACAGTAAGATAATAAGCCAGTAGTCTATCCTAATTTCACGCAAATACCAATAAATACAAGTACCCGTCAAAGCCCAATGTAGAAGAGAACATTCTCTGAAAGCATCATCTTAGTCCTCACCAAAGGATTAGAGGAACATCTGAGAGGAAGGACATGTTCTAGAAAGGGATAATAAAAAGGTTACTACCATTGACCGATACCATCAAGATTCCCATTTCACAACAAGAGGGAACAGTAATAGTGAACTTGAAGGTCCCTCTTCCATACTACCACAACAACATGAAGAAACAGCGCAAATACCCACCACAAGGAGAGGACAGTGAAAAGAGTCCAGAAGCCTCAATATGCATTTCCTACAAACTTGAGCTCTCCGATAAAAAATTCAGACTTGAAGTGCTGAAGATATTCAATGAACTCAATGTAAAGATTGAAAAGGTATCCATTAAATTAAAGGAGAACCTGACAGAAACAATACAACAGAAAGCTGAGAAAATACGGGAAGAAATGAGAGCGGAAATTAAAAAGCTACAAAAAGAAACGTCACCAATGAAAGATTCGGAAGATGAAATAAAAAACTCAGTGGGTGCCCTCAACAATAGAATGACTGCAGCAGAAGACAGAATCAGTGAGCTTGAAGATGAGCTGCAGGCAGCCTACAGGCAACAACAAACAATGGGAAGAGACCTTAAAATACCTCTAGGGTTCTCCCTAGAAATTCTTCAGATTCTCTGATTCTTCAGAGTCCTAGGGGGATGATCTCAAGAGAAACAACATTAGAATCATTGTAGTACCAGAAGGACAGGGAACCAACCCCAATGAAAAAGCCACAGTCAAAGAAATTATTGCTGAAAAGTTCCCAGAACTGGAGAATGCAGGCATCCAGATTCAAGGAGCCCAAAAGGTGCCAGCTAAAAGAGACCCTAGCAGAAAAACCCCAAGACATATCATAGTTAGAATGATGGACGTCATGGATAAAGACACAATACTGCAAGCAGCAAGGTCAAAGAAGGAAATCACATACAAAGGAATACCCCTTAGATTCACAGCTGAACTATCAGAGGAAATCCTCCAAGCCTGAAGGCAGTGGTGGGATATACTGAAAAAACTTAATAAAATGAACGCTTCACCAAGAATACTTTATCCAGCTAAACTCTCATTCAAACTCAAAGGAACGATACACTATTTTTGGATAAACAATAGCTCAAGAACTTCATTGACTCAAAACCAAGCCTAAAAGAAGGACTAAAAGGACTATTGTAAGACAAGAAAAACCCCTATAAGCACAAAAAAACCCTTACAGAAAGATGGCACAAAACCCCATGACAATAATCTGTCAATGTCAATGGTCTTAATTCACCAATTAAGAGACACAGACTGGGAAAATGGATTCAGAGACAGAACTCAACATTCTGCTGCCTGCAAGAAACACATCTGAATAGCCAGAACAAACACGGACTCAAAGTCAAAGGATGGAAAACAGTTCTGCAAGCAAACAATTCCCTCAAAAAAGCTGGGGTGGCATTACTAGTATCAGATAACATAGATTTCTGGTTGGAAACGGTTAGAAGGGATAGTGAAGGCCATTTTTTATTAATCAAGGGATATGTACAGCAGGAGGAAATCACAATCCTAAACGGTTATGCACCCAATGAGGAACTAGCTAAATACCTACAACAACTGCTAACAGACTTTAAGAAGGAAATTGTGAACAAAACAATAGTAGTTGGAGATTTCAACACCTCTATCACCTCTGGATAGATCAAGAAGATTAAAACTCACCAAGGAAATACTGGCTTTGAAGGAAGAAATAGAAGATTGGGATAATAGATTTATACAGGGCGTTACATCCCTCCCCAAAAAAAAGAGTACACATTCTTTTCCAGTGCACATGGAACATTTTCCAGAATAGACCATATGCTGGGCCACACAACATACCTCGACAGAATCAGGAAGATAGAGATTGTATCAGCTAACTTTTCAGACCATGATGCACTGAAGATAGAAGTGAATCATGTACAGACGCAGAAAACCAAATCAAACAACTGGAAATTAAAGAACTCGATAATAAGTGGGTCAGGAAGAAAATCAAGGAAAAAATCAAAAGATACTTGGAAACAAATAATAATGAAGACACGAGCTACCAGAACCTGTGGGACACAGCTAAAGCCATGTTAAGGGGAAATTTATAGCTCTGGAAGCATTTCTCAGAAGGAAGAAAGGGCCCACATAAGTAACCTGACTTCACAGCTTAAGATTTTAGTAAAGGACCAAAAAAAAGGAGCCCCAGCCAGGCAGAAGGAAAGAGATAATAAAACTTAGAGCAGAAATCAACAACATGGAAACCCAGAAAACAATCTGAAAGATCAATGAAACCAAGAGCTGGTTCTTTGAGAAAATAAACAAAATTGATAAACCACTAGAAAAACTCACAAAGAAAGAGAGAGAGAGAGAGAGAGAGAGAGAGAGAGAGAGAGAGAGAACCCTTATAAACCGAATCGGAAATGAAAAGGGGGACATCACAACAGAAACCAAAGAAATTCAAAAGATCATCAGAGACTACTTTGAAAATCTGTATGCCACAAAACAAGAGAACCTAGAAGAAATGGATAAATTCCTGGATTCCCATAATCTCCCAAGGCTGAATCAAGAAGACCTGGAATACCTGAACAGTCCTATTAATATCAAGAAAATTGAAATGGTAATCAAAAGTCTTCCCAAAAACAAAAGCCCAGGTCCAGATGGATTCACTAGCGAATTCTTCCAAACATTTCAAGAGGACCTATTGCCAGTTCTCCTCAACCTTTTCCAGGAAATTGAAGAAACAGAAACCCTCCCAAACAGTTTCTATGAGGCTCATATCTCCCTAATACCAAAAGCAAACAAAGACAACACACAAAAAAAGAAAACTGCAAGTCAATATCCCTGATGAACACAGATGTGAAGATTCTCAACAAAATATTAGCAAACAGAATTCAACAACTAATCAAAAAGATCATACACCAAAAAACTCGATACAATAGACTCATATAGTAAAGTTGCAGGCTATAAAATCAGTACACAAAATTCCTTGGCTTTCCTATATGCAAATAATGAAAAGAAAGCAACATGATAAAAGCAATCCCATCCACAATTGTGCCTCAAAAGATCAAGTTTCTCAGAAAGAATCAGTTTAACTAAGGAGGCAAAGGACTTGTATAATGAAAACTACAAAACGCTACTTCAGGAAATAAAAAGGACATGAGGAAATGGAAAGATATCCCCTGCTCATGAATTGGGAGAATTAACATTGTCAAAATAGCAATACTCCCCAAAGCATTGTACACATTCAATGCGATCCCTATAAGGATACCCCATGACATTCTTCAAAGAAATGGAGCGAACAACCCTGAAATTCATATGGAACAATAACCCCCCACGAATAGCTAAATCAATTCTTGGGAAAAAGAAAATGGAAGGAATCAACCTCCCCAACTTCAAACTCTACCACAAAGTGGTAGTAATTAAAACAACATGGTACTGGAACAAAGGCAGAGCGGCAGACCAATGAATGGAACAGGGTTGAATACTCTGACACACACCCCCAAATATATGGTCATCTAATCTTTGATAAGGGAGCAAGAAATGTGAAGTGGAGCAAGAAAAGCATGTTTAACAAATTGTACTGGCAAAACTAAACAGCTACATGCAAAAAAATGGGCTTAGATCTCCACCTATCACCATGTACAAAAGTCAGATCAGAATGGATTAAAGACCTCAACATCAGACCAGAATCCCTATGATACATTGAAGACAAGGTCGGCAAAACCTTCCATGACATTGAAGTCAACGATATCTTCAACGCCACTGGCCAAGCAACTGAAAACAGAGATAAATGAATGGGACTATCTTAAACTAAGAAGCTTCTACACCTCAAAAGAAACAGTGACCAAAATACAAAGACAGTCTACAAAATGAGAAAGGATATTTACCCAGTATCCATTTTATAAAGGGTTGACATCAAGGATATACAAAGCACTGGTTGAAATCCACAAGAAGAAAACTGCCGACCCAATCAAAAAAAGGGGTGATGTAATGAACAGAAACTTTCCCAAAGAAGAAATCCAAATGGCTAAGAGGCACATGAGAAAATGCTCGACATCACTAATCATCAGGGAGATGCAGATCAAAACAACAATGAGATATCATCTCACACCACAGAGACTGGCCCATATCCCAAAAACCCAAAGCAACCAGTGTTGGCGTGGATGTGGGGAGAAAGGGACTCTCCTTCACTGCTGGTGGGAATGCCGACTTGTTCAGCCCTTTCAGAAAACAATATGGACGATTCTCAAAAAATTAGAAATTGAGCTTCCATCTGACCCAGCAATACCACTCCTAGGAATATATACCAGAGAAGCAAAAAGGTATAGTAGAAATGACATCTGCATTTCTATGTTCATTGCAGCACTGTTTACAATAGCCACAATCTGGAAAAAAACTGGAGTGCCCAATAAACAGATGACTGGTTAAAGAAACTTTGGTACATCTACACAATGGAATACTATGCAGTTGTTAAAAAACATGAAGTCATGAAAAATGCATATAAGTGGATCAACATGGAAAGTATCATGTTGAGTGAAATGAGTTAGAAAGAGAGAGACAGACATAGAAAGATTGCACTCATATGTGGAATAGGAAGTAGCAGAGAGGTACGAGCTAGCAATGATGCAACTTCTGGCAGAAATTTCTCTGGACTTAATTACTAAAATTCTAAAATACAATAATCCAAAACCGCGTGGCCGCAATTGTGGCTGCATGACCTCATATCTCTTCATTCTCAGCAATGAAAAACAAATTATCAAATGCTTCCTTTTCAGCAGGTCCGACTTTGGGGGGTTGGGACTCCAAACAATAATAGTGAGTTTTTTGTTGAGATATTGAATGCAATTAAAGAGAAAGTAAAGTGAAATTATCAACTACACAGATGGGGTGGGGGCTGGATAGGTGGGGGGTTGGTGGGGGTGTACTGTGATTCTTGGTGGTGAAATATGTGGATTCGTGAAGAGATGGGTGTTCGAGCATTGTATAACTGAAACTTAAATCTGAAAGCTTTGTAACTTTCCAAATGGTGATTCAATTAAAAAAAAATTATTCTCTGGGCCTGTAGTAATAGCACAGTGGGTAGGGCATTTGCCTTGCACGTTGGTTACCGGGTTCGATTCTCAGCATCCCATATGGTCCCCTGAGCACTGCCAGGAGTAATTTCTGAGTGCACGAGCCAGGAGTAACCCCTGTGCATTGCCGGGTGTGACCCAAAAAGCAAAAAAAAAAAAAAAGAAGAAGAAGAAGAATTTATTCCCTTATGTATCTGTGATTTAACTGATACAGTATAAGTGTGGGTGGGCTGGAAATAGCTATGGGATGAAATCAAGTCTATCTTATAGGATTTTCACTCCCCTGGATCCCACGAATCCCCAATCCATATTTTCTTCATAGTGAAAGTCTAGAGTACCTCAGAGCAAAAGTCCTGCCTGGGGGGAATTTCAAGATCTCCTCTTGTCTTGTCTCCTAATAGACCACTATCCAAATTTAGTTTAATGGGAAAATATAAATCAAGGATCCAAGGAAGCATTAGCCCTCATCTCATCACTGAGACCACAACAAGGTTTAGTGCAGAACAACAGATGGGAGGGGAGAATCGAGATCAATCATTCATACTCCCAAGTGGTGTCTTCTGCTGTCCCCCAGTATCATTCCAACTCCTTTCCTCCACATCATCTCTCTGCAGAATAGATTCTCTCCTACTTTGAATTGATAAATCATTTTCTTCCACACAGCTCAAAATTTCTTCTAAATGAAATTGAGATGTCTACTTACCCATTCCCTGGAAGTTTGATAAGCAACTAAGTTTGTCCAAAACATATCTGTAAAGTAGTCAGGGCTCCTCAGTCTGTGACCATGATGCTGCTGAACCATCCACTACGGTGGATGGTTTAAAAAGCAAAACAGTCCTTTCTCAGACAAGTCCCAGAGATGATATAGAATCTCCAGGCTCCCAAGCTATCAAAAATAAAGTCAAGTTCCCCTGAAAATTGCCTGTCTTTTTGCTAAGTGAATCTCTATTCAAAAACAAATAAACTTTTATAAGAGTCTTGGGAGCAGCGTTTTAATGGAGTAACAATAAAGAACAAGGCATCCATTTACCATACTCAAACTTTCCTGGGTTAGCTGGGAAAAATCAAGGAGAAATTTAAGGCTTTTTGCTATCTTTTCTCCCAGACTTGATTCTCCTCTTTCAGACCTTCCGCTCTCCCCAAAAATGTAAGTGTGTGGAAGGCTGGGAGTGGAGGAAGAAGACAGCACTGCTCTCAACCCTGCCCAAGGCCATTTTGATATCAAACAATTTCACAGCTGATTAATGAATATATCCATAGCTTTCCTGGACCAAAAATCTTATCATTCTTTTACATTTTGCTCCAGAAAAATCTCTGAGTTGTTTTTCCTGGGCTTACTTTTAAGGGTTATATGGAGTAGAGGAATGTTTATGCCAGGTAAAGGAAAAAAATAAGTATTTAGGCAGAGGTTCCATCCATGCAAGGAAGTAAGTTGCTTTCTGGAAGGTCATAGTTGGAAGGGATATGGCTTGCTGTGGAGTTATGGTGTTTGCTTTGTTTTTTTTCTTAATAAAAATCTTATTTATTTTTAAATGTAGACAGGAGGCACAACTGTTGATACAATTCTAGAGTTGAAATTGATTAGACAATAAAACTCCACTATTAAAACTGATAGGTTTAAAACTATTTTTATGTGAAAAATTGTTATATCATATCACAGTTTGTTCAGTTCTTGTCTAAGGATTCACTAAGCTAGTTCATTGCTAGATGAGCCTTCTGGGTTTTTGTATTATTTTTGTTGAATTTAATTGGTTTCCATGCTACTTTCCATCTAATTTGATTGTTCCTGGTATTTTCTTAACTGTGAGATGCACTGTCCTCAGCAGAGATATTTTACAGGGGCCAAGGAGAAATGTTTCACAATGTGGCCAATCTTGGTTTTAACCCCTATACCATATGGTCTCCTAAGCATCACTTAGTGCTGTTCTGGAAGCCCTGAAGAACCACCAGAGTGGCTTGGGGCACCACATGTTTGGGCCACCACAGGCCCAAAGCAGCACTGCATTGCCTCCTAGTGCCCTCACATAAAACCATCAACCCAGTTGGTCAAGAATCTCAGGGAGGGGCCCCTGCCCACAGCAGCACAGCTTGATACACACACACACACACACACACACACATCACTATTTTCTTATCAATTAAGAAAATAACTCTGAAGTTGGGTTGCATTTTGTCAACAAAAAACCTTATAATCACTTTTTCTAGAAAACAGAAATACTGAAAGAAAGATCATACTCAGATATCTAAGACCCTTTTCAACACTTGCTGTGGTTGTCAGGGATGTGTGAGGGATCTTTATCACACTTGCTGTGGCCAGCAGTGGAGCACCTGGTTCTGGAGGGCTAAGGGGTAAGAAAGTGGGTATTCAGAAGCTAGTCCTTAACAGGAACCAAAATCAGTCTAGTTTTCCATTTGCTACAAAACCAGTTTAAGAATACAAATCTAAGGTCTGCATAGATTATAGGAAGAACTAATACATCATCAAGACTCTTGATGGTACTAGAATGGGGAGAGGGGAGAACACAGAAATCAACAATTTGCACTCAAAAGTGAATCAGAAAAATTGTTCTCTGAATGTTAACAAATTTAGACATCAACCAATTTCTTTTGCTTGCTTTTTCTTTATATCCACCTGAGAGAAATCTATGATAAAATCTTCATGTAACTGAGTCTGAAAGAGCTCTTTCTGTGAGTTAAAGATAAATTCTGGAAAAAAAGATAATTTCTGAGTGTTAATAAAGCAGGGTGCCATAGTTTTAATTGCAATGTATTTTATTTCTTAGTAAACCAACACATAAAGGTGTGGTGTGCTGGCAGATTAGGTTGAGTTAAAGACAGTGTTCTGTCCCCAGTCATAACAAATTTCAAATCAAATCTTAGTCTTTAGTCACAGTGCCAAAAATGGATCAGACAGGCTGAACCAAGAGCCAGAGTTTGCCTTCATCCTGCTTCTCTCTCTTTCTCTCCTCTCTCTCTCTCTTTCCCCCTGAATGTCCCCTGCCCCCCCCTTAAATGAAAAACCTCTTTCCCAGATGTCAAAAACCACTGGAAATTGATCAGAAATCCCTGATCCTCATCAATTCTCAAGACATGTATTTTATGTCTTTTTACCCCCTGGAGCATAAATGACAGGAGGCTCAAGAGAATATGCCTTTGTGTGTGGCGGGGGGGAGGTTCTTGTATTTTAACAGTGAAAAGTATTAATCATATCTAAAGGTGAGTTTCGGGCATTAGAATTCAGAGGGGAAGGTTGGCCGCAGGTGACGGTATTAATTCTTACCCACCATCCCTTGACATCTGACCTGGTGAGTGAGAGGTTAGAAGAGCCACTAACAAAACAAGGGCCAATTGACAACCAAAGGGGAGAGGATTTAAATTTATGAAAGAAACTTCCTTTGGAGGAGCGCATGAGCACTGAGGAAGAGGGAATCACAGCAGTGGGAATCCAGGGCAGGCACACGAGGGACATTGGAGGGCATTCTATGTTTGGGTTTCCCAGATAGATTATCCCCTAAGCCAATCCGCCATGAAGAGCGCAGCCGCTCTACTTCACTCTGTGGCCGTGTATTTCTTCATCACTCTGTCCCTCATCCTACACATAAAAATGCATCCTAAATTAGGCTCCTAACCACACAAAAACACACAGTTAACAACCCCACCTAAATGGCAAAGGTTATGATGCTAAAGCAACACAGAAACCCATCAAGCTGAGTAAGTGAGAAACCTAGCCCAGATGACCCAATAAGTAATGATGAGCTATATAACCTCTCTGATAAGGAATTTAGAGTGGAACTCTGAAGGATGCATAAAAAGCTCAAAGAAACCCTGGAATGTACTGCCAATAAAATACAGGAGAATATGATATGGGAGCAGGATTGAGGAAACACAATCAAAAAATACAAGCAGAAATGACAGATCTGAAAAACATAATAGGTGAAATGAAAAACTCAGTGGAAGGCCTCACCAGCAGAATAACAGCTTCTCAGGACAGAACCCTTGAGTTCCAAGAAGTACAGAGAATCTTTATACTACAGCAGAAGTTGGAAAATACACTCAAAATTAACCAACAGCTGACAAGAGAAAATCAGGAAGATGCCAAGAGGAACAACAAAAGTATCACTGGAGTACCAGAGGAGCAGGAAGAAAACCCTGATGAAGAAGCAACCACCAAAGCTATCATTAATGGAAAGTTCCCAGAGCTGAAGAATGCACCCAAATCCAAGAGGCTTGAAGGGTACCACCTAAAAGAAATTCAAGTAAGACCCCAAGACACATCCAAATTAAAATGCTGAAACCCATACATAGAGATAGAATACTGAAAGCAGCAAGATCAAAGAAGGAAATATATTACAATGGAGCATTAAAATTCACTGCAGACTTATCAGATAAAACCCTCTAGACCAAAGGCAGTGGTGGAATATAGCAAACAAATTCAATGAAATGAATGTCTCACCAAGAATACATTACCATTCAGATTTTGAAGGAACAATACACAACTTTACAGATAAAGAGCAACCCAGGCACTTCATAGAAACAAAACCAGTGTTACAAGAACAAAATGAACTACTTTAAGACAAGTCCCACAAGTACACCACAATCCTAAATAAAGATGTCATAAATCCCCATCACAATAATCTCTTTCAATGTCAATGGAATAAATGCACCAATCAAGAGGCATAAGGTGGCAGGATGGATAGAAAATCAAACCCAATATTCTTCTGCCTAAAAGTAACACATCTTGGGACCAGAATGATAGCACAGCGGGTAGGGCGTTTGCCTTGCAGGCAGCCAACCTAAGTTTGATTCCCAGCATCCCATATGGTCCTCTGAGCATCGCCAGGGGTAATTCCTGAGTGCAGAGCCGGGAGTGACCCCTGTGTATCGACGGGTCTGACCCAAAAAGCAAAAAAAAAAAAAAAAAGAAAAGAAAAGAAACACATCTGAACAATCAAAGCAAACACGGGCTCAGTCAAGCATTGGAAAACCATTCTCCAAGCAAACAGCCCCCTTTAAAAAGCCAGGATGGCCATACTAGTATCAGATCAAGCTGAAGACCACATAGACTTCAGCCTGAAAAAGGTAATAAGAGACAGTGAAGGTCATTTCTTAATGTTCAAGGGATAGTTACATCAGAAAGAACTCACACTCCTAAATGTATATGCACCTAACGAGGGACTAGAAAAATAGGTGAAAGAACTGCTAATAGACTTGAAGAAAGACATTTATAGCAACACAGTAGTTATCGGACAATTTAACACCCTTCTGTCACCTATCAATAGATCAACCAGACTAAAGCTCAGCAAGGAGATACTTTATTTTAGGGAAGAAATGAAAGAAAGGTGGTTAGTAGTTATATACAGGACTTTTCATACCCCAAAAGCCTAATGCACATTCTTCTCCAGTGCACTTGGTACAATCTCCAAGATATAAGACATGCTGGAGTATAAAATATAAATCCATAAAATTAAGAGGACAGAAATTATATCAACTATCTTTTCAGACCATGATGCACTGGAAATAGGAATCACACAAGGAAATGAAGAATCAAATCACACACCTGAAAATTAAATCACAGCTCACTACTGAACAACCAGTGGGTTAGAGAGGAAATCAAAGAGGAAATTGTAAGATTCCTGGAAAGAAATGAGAATGAGGACATGAGCTACCAGAACTTGTATGGTACAGCAGAAGCAGTGTTAAAAGGAAATTTTGTAGCTCTGCAAACATTCATCAGGAAAGAAGAAAGGACCTACATCAACAACTTAGCCTCACAGCTAAAGTCTTGGAAAATTACCAACAAACGGAGCCCAAACAAGGTAGGAGAGAGTAAATAATAAAACTTAGAGCAGAGATGAATGAGCTGGAATTCCAGAAGACAATCCAATAGATCAACAAAACAAAGAGCTGATTCTTTGATAAAATAAATAAGATCTATAAAGCACGAGTGAGACTCACAAAGAAACAGAAAGAGAGAAGAACCCAATAAACGATATCAGAAATGCAAAGGGGAACATAACAGAAACTGCAGAAATCCATAGAATCATTAAAGATTACTTTGAAAATTGTTATGCATGAACAATTTTATCAAGAGAACCTTGATAAAATGGACAAATTCCTGGATTCTTTTAACCTCCCAAGGCTGAACCAAGATGATTTGGAATACCTGAAAAGACCTATCACCATCAAGGAAATTTAAATGGTAATCAAAAGTCTTCCAAAAAACAAAAACCCAGACCCAGATGGATTCATTAGTGAATTCTTTCAAACCTTTAAAGAGAACGTATTTACAATCCTTTTCAAGCTTCTCCAGGAAACTGAAGAAACAGAAATACTCTCAAACAGTTTTTTATGAGGCAAATATCCCCATGACACCCAAAACAGATAGAGAACCCACAAAAAAGAGAAAATTTCAGACCCATATCCCTGATGAACACAGATGCAAAGATCCTCAACAAAATACTAACAAATAGAATCCAACGACTCATCAAAGATCATACACCATGAACAAGTAGAATTCATCCCAGGGGTGCAAGGATTGGTTTAACATTTTCAATTCAATCAACATAATACACCACATCAACAAAAAAAAAGATAAAAACCATATAATATCAATAGATGAAGAAAAAGCTTTTGACAAGATCCAGCACCTGGGACAGAGTGATAGTACAGCAGTATATTTGCCTTGCACACGGCCGACCTGGGTTCAATTCCCATCATCCCAAATGGCCCCCCAGCCCTACCAGGAGTAATTCCTGAGTGCAGAGCCAGGAGTAAATCCTGAGCATTGCTGGGCGTGACCCAAACAAACAAACAAACAAACAAAAGATCCAACACCCGTTCATGTTAAAAACTCTCAACAAAATGGGATTCGAAGGAACTTTATTAAATACAGTCAAAGCCATTTAGCACAAGCTCACAGCAAGCCCTATTCTCAATGGGGAGAAACTAAAAGCCTTCCCTCTAAGATCAGTGACAAGACAAGGTTGCCCACTCTTGCCACTTCTATTCAATATAATACTGGAAGTACTCTCCATAGCAGTTAGGGAAGAAAAAGATATTGAGGGCATCCTTATAGTAAAGGAATGGTCGAGCTCTCATTGTTTGCAGAGCTCTACCAAAATGCTCCTAAAAACAATAGAATTGTAAAGTCACAGGCTACAAAATAACTACCCAAAATTCTATGGCTTTCTTATAAGCAAATAATGAGGGAGAAGAAAGTGTATGAAAAAAAACAATCCCGTTCACAATCATACCTCAGGAAATCAAGTACCTCGGAATCAGTTTAACGAAGGAGGCATAGGACATGCAGAAAGAAAACTACAAAATGCTACTTCAAGAAATAAAAGAGGACACAAGGAAATGGAAACACATCCTCTACTCAAGGATAACATTATCAAAATGGCAATTCTCCCCAAAACACTATACAGGTTCAATGCGGTCCCTATAAGGATATCCATGATATTTTTTAAAGAAATTGATCAAACACTCCTGAAATTCATATGTAATAATAACCCCCCACAAGAAGCTAAAGAAATCCCTGGGAAAAATAAGATGGCTGGCATAACCTTCCTCAACTTCAAACTGTGCTACAAAGCAGTAGTAATTAAAACAGCATGGTATTAGAAAAAGACAGACCTTCAGACCAAAGGAATAGAGTTGAATATCCTGGCACTGACCCTAAAATATAAAATCACCTAATCTTTGATAAGGGAGCAAACAATATGAAGTGGAGCAAGGAAAGTCTCTTTAACAAGTTATGCTAGAAAAACTGGACAAGCTACATGTAAAACATAAATAAATAAAAGAACTCTGATCTCTACCTAACACCATGCACAAAAGTCAGATCAAAATGAATTAAATACCTAAATGTCAGACCTGAATCCATAATATACATGGAAGAAAACATATGAAAAATCCTCCATGACTTTGAAACTCAAGGCATCTTCAAAGATTTAACACCACTGATCAAGTAAGTAGAAGCAAAGATTGACAACTGTGACTAAATTAAACTAAGAAACTTCTGCACCACAAAAGGAACAGTGACCCTGTTTACGATAGCCAAAATCTGGAAAAAAACCGGTGTGTCCAAAAACAGATGACTGGTTAAAGAGACCTTGGTACATCTACACAATGGAATACTATGCAGCTGTTAGAAAAGATGAAGTCATGAAATTTGCGTATAAGTGGATCAACATGGAAAGTATCATGTTAAGTGAAATGAGTCAGAAAGACAGAGACAGACATAGAAAGATCGCACTCATCTGTAGAATATAAAGTAACAGAATGGGAGACTAACACCCAAGAGTAGTAGAGATAAGGACCAGAAGGTTTGCTCCACGTCTTGGAAGCAGGCCTCACATGCTGGGGGAAAAGGAAGCTCAGATAGAGAAGGATGAGCATGTTGGGAGGACCCATTCAGGTTGAAAGATGCGTGCCAAAAGTAGGTTATAGACTGAACATGGTGGTCACTCAATATCTCTATTGCAAACTACAACACCCAAAAGGAAAGAGAACAAAAGGGAATGCCATGCTGCAAAAGTGGGGTGGGTTGGTGAGGGGTAGGGTGGCGTAGTTGGAGGTATATTGAAGACATTGATGGAGGAGAATGGACACTGGTGGAGGGATAGGTAAACGATCATTGTGTGACTGAAATGCAAACATGAAAGTTTGTAGTTTGCAACTGTACCTCAAGGTGATTCACTAATAAAAAATTTTTTTTAAGAAAAAGAGGATCATAGTAGTATTTACTGATCCTACAATGATTTGTAAAGATTTGTTGAGTGAAACTCTGGAAAGTAAACCTAGTTAAGGCATAATAAATGCTCACTCTTATTAGCAAAAAAAGAAAAAAGAAAAGAAAAGAAACAGTGGCCAGGATACAATAACAGCCCAGGAAATTGGAAAAACTACTTACCAAATACCCATCTGATAAGGGATTAATATCAAAGATATACAAGACTCTGGTAGAACCTTATAAGAAAAAACACCCAACCCCATCAAAAAGTGGGGAGAATAAATAAACAGAAACTTCCTAAAATAATTCATTTGAATGACCAAAAGGCACATGAAAAAATGCTCTACATCGCTAATCATCAGGGAGATGCAAATCAAAACAACAATGAGATATCATCTCACTTCACAGAGACTGGCATACATATGAACAAGAACAACCAGTGCTGGAGCTGATTCGGGGAGAACTTAAGTGCTGGTGGGAATTACCACTGGTCCAAGTTTTTGGAAAACAATGTGGACATTCCTCAGAAAGCTATAAATTAAGCTCCCATTTGACCCAGCAATACCACTTCTGGGACTAAACCATAGCTCTGCTATTATTCCTTTGCCCATATTTTGTCCCGCAATCTCTCCCCTAATCAGTTTTTACCCCCTTCTTCTTACACTATCTGAGCCAAATGTTTTCTGAAAGGAGGCCTTCCAAACAGTGCTCAGGGTTCTTGCGAGCAGTCTCAATGACACTTAACCAGACTGGTGAGTAGTAGTAGGGCTCAGGAGTGCAGCAGAGACCCAGAGACAATGGGGTGAGACCTCCTGGGCTACACCCAACATTGCTCTGGGGACTATGTGGTGAAAAGGATTAAACTTGGATCCTTGTACAAGCAAGACATGCACCCCCGAACTATCTCCCCAGTCACTAAGCAGTGTTTAACAGTAAGATTATTTGTTCTATCAAATAACTCATTTGACTGAATACCTGCTATGACCCACAGCTATGGTAGACATTTGACATAATTGTAGTAGAAACTGGAACCTCAGTAAACTATCAAACTGTTCCAACTCCTGAACCTCAACAACGCACCAAACAGTTCCAGGAAGGTCACTCCTTCTGGACTGAAAACTCTAAGCCTTTTTGAAATGGGGCAGACAGATTTGCCTCCCTTCCAGCTATACCGAGCAGCCTCCACACCCAACCTTCTCCACACACAAACAGGCCCAGCTCCACAGCTCCTGAAGTCACACCTCCTCCAAATTTCACAGTACTAACAGCACACCAGGTACACAACAAATTTGATGGGGAAATGCACAGAAGCCCACTAAACTCAAAGATTGAAAAACAATAATACAGAACAATAAACTAGCACCAACCAGCTCAGTAAATCCTCAATGAAGTTAGTAATATCGTGAGAAATAATAATCACAAATTGACTTACTAATTTGTTTTATGACAATTCCATTTGCCATTTTGTTGGAGTAAGCAATATCAAGTAAATTTTTATGTGCCTGCTAGGAGGCAAGTGTGGACTGGAAGTGAAAGTGGGGGACACTGGCAGAGGGAAGGCCAAACCAGTGTGGGATTGGTGTTGGAACACTGTATGCCTGAAACAAGTGCATTGTCACAACATTATTTTTTTTTCTTTTTGGGGTCACACCAGCAATGCTCAGGGGTTACTCCTGGCTCTGCACTCAGGAATTTCTCCTGGCGGTGCTCAGGGGACCATAGGGGATGCTGGGAATGGAACCCGGGTCAGCTCCATGCAAGGCAAACGCCCTACCCGCTGTGCTATCGCTCCAGCCCCACAACATTATATTTTAAGAGGAAAAGGTTTTAGATAGAAATTAGTCATCTAAAAGTATAAAAATTACTACTGTATAAATTTAGGAGTTTCCAAAGACAGGTGTCTTTTTGTGGCTTTCTCTCTCTCTCAGTGTTCCTTGCACAATCATAAAGGTGCTGAACCAGTCAATCGTATTCCTCGTCGATGTTGTCAATGGCGGCATCTTCCCATATTGCCACAATAGTGCCAAAGAGCTCCCAGTTGGTGGTTGTTCTAGGAGTTCGCTTCTTAAACTTTTCAGCCCTTTCTCCCCACTCTGTGAAGTAGAATTTCACACAAAGGAGACAGTGGTCTGATCCCGTTTGGAATTTTGGGACAACAGCGACATTGGTCAGGAAAAACTGTCGATTGAATATGATAATTCATACATACATACATACATACATATGCCTCAGAGACCTGGGCCCTAAAAACAGGATAAGAACGCTATTCGGGTCTCCCAAAGATGACTCAAAAGAGCTATGCTTAGAATATCACGTTTCACTCACGTGAGAGAAGGAATCCGGAGTTCTGACCTCCATTGACAATTGAGAATCAAGGACACTGTCTCATTTGCCAAGGCATTGAAAATCAGATGGGCAGTACATGTAATGCGATTTGGAGACAATTGTTGGACTAGAGCTGTTACCAACTGGATTCCACGGAACGACAAAAGAACACCTGGCCACCCACCTACAAGATGTTCAGACTTCTTCATCAAGACCTTAACTGAACAAACCCACCCCCAGCACCATCTTGCTGCACTCAGCAGTGAAGAATCCAGGCCGATGGGCACCACACACTTCACCAGAGAATGCTCCGGACCCCAGAACAGGCCGATAACACCAGGGTGCCCCAGATGAAGAAGGTGCAGAGTCCCTGCTTTCTCCAGATGAAATCCCAGCGACACTGAGCTCCTACTAACATGGCTCCAGTATGTGGGGACAGGGACTATTTCTCCAAACCACGAGGCCACTTACACGGCCATGTGACCTTTCCTTATATACAAAAAAAATGTTCAGGAGCCACTGCTTTGCCCCTGAAAGGCTATGATCCCAGAGGCACACAAACCAATCTCAGAACACAGCGGCTGCTAGCAGAAATGTTCCTGGACTGTGAACTGCGCTACAGCCCTTGCAGCCCCAGGAGGGGAAGGGTTTTTGTCCCTCAGCCTTTTCCCTTTTGCGGCAGCATGGCGACTGCCACTTTTCAGAGCCAATTGGACAGAGAGGTAGGAGCTTGCAGTGATGGGGCACGCAGGAAATCTTGCCATGGTGGAGGCAGAACTGGCCCTGCCCCCCACCCAAATGGGACCCCAACCAGTCGCCCACAAACAGCTTCTCCACTCCTGAACAGCCATGATCCCAGAGGCATACAAACCAATCTCGGAATGAAGTGGCTGCTGACAGAAATACCTCTGGACTTAATTACTAAAATACCAGAATTCTAAATCCACGCGACCGCTGTTGCAGCCGTGCGACATTATCAGCAATATCTGCACAAACAGAATATGCTCTTCATTATCAGCAATAGAAAACAAATGATTTAGTGATGCCTTTTCAGCAGGTCTGATTGTTGCGGAAATAATCCAAATAATAATAGTGGATTTTTCGGCAGAAATTGAATGTAAACAAAGTAAAGAGAGAGTAAAGTGAAAATCATCTGCCACACAGGCAGCATGGGGAGTTGGGGGGTATACTGGGGTTCTTGGTGGTGGAACATATGCACTGGCGAAAGGATGGGTGTTTGATTACTGTATGACTGAGTCTTAAACCTGAAAACTTTGTAACTGTTCCACAGTGATTCAATTTAAAAAAAATCAAAGTTAAACAAACAAAGTAACAAACAAAACATATGTCAGTTATTGTTGTAAGATAAAAAATAGCAACAGAAATTTGCAGACGTACTTTAAATTGAATGTTCTAGTTTTTAGATATGTATTTCTAGATATGAAAATGGTTAAGTAAATAAAAATAATAACTATGTTGAAAAAGAACTCTGATAATACTATTATCCCATTTTGTTCCTTAGTTTGGATTAAAAATATTTAAAAACCAGGAAAAAAAAAGACCCTAACTGAACGGTTTGAGGCTCCTCGTGTTCCTGGAGTGAGCAGATGCCATTGGGCTACACTAACACGAGACAGGGACTAACGGAGACGTTACTGGAGCCCACTGGAGCAAATCGATGAGCAACAGGATGACAAGCGATACAAGTGATGAATTTAGGAACAAAGACATTCAGAAGAGTCACTGATTCAAGGTCACAGATTAGGCAATGGGTATCACTCACCCAAGTTCCTTTTCCTGATAGACACTGTCACTTTAATGTTCTTACTCTCGAATACTGAAGAATAAACCACACAAAAGGTGGCTTAGTATGGGAATAATCATTTTTCTGGGAGCTAACTAGGCTCAGCTGAACGGTCTTGCTCAGAGAAACATAGTGTCTGTATTTAACAACAAGAACTCCTCTGAGACTCCCCAAACTCTCTCATCTGCCCTCATAGAAAACCACTCAGTGACCTCTCACCTGGAGCTGAGTGTGTGTCTGTGAGAAACTGGCAGAGGTGAGATCAGGTGCAATACCTCTACTGCCACATTCTATCTATGAAGGTGATCACTCAGCCCTCTCCATTCAAGAAAATGGTTCTGGATTCCACTTCCTGATAGTTCTATCAGTGTCAAATAATCTAATGGCTTGCTTTAAAATGGTCACTATCTATTATCATAGTACTAAGAGACAGTAATTATTGTCCTAAATTCTCACTCTTTTCCTCGACTTCTCACTGTGGAAAATGCTTCCCTTTAGACACTGGATTTAACCAAGATTCTCGCCCTTGCCAGTGGGTGCACCGGGTTGAAATATTCTTTGCAATCAGGCCAACTCTCCTTGCCATAGCTGTGGAGAAAACACTATAAGACAGTCTACTTGTTCAAGGAGAAAGTAATGGAGGTGTAACACCAAGAAGAAGAGCCAAGTGTCCCAGTCACATTCAGTCTGTATTGCAGACCTATGTCAACCTAGAAATCCACAAAGCATTGTTATGTGAAGTCACAGAGCTAAGGCAGCTTGTGATGCAATGTTTCTGTGGGTCTAAGTAAAGGGTACTCCACCACTTCAAAAAGACATGGGATCCAACCAAAGAGATGAAGAACCTATATAAATAAAATTACAAAACACTGCTTCAAGAAATAAAAGAGGAGTAAACTTAGATACATCCCCTCCTCAGGGATTGGGAGGATTATCATTGTCGAAATGGCAATAGTCCCCAAAGCATTATACAATTCAATGCAGTCCTCTTGATAGATCAACCAGACTCAAGCTTAGCAAGGACATACTTTATCTGAGAGAAGAAATGGAAGAGAGGGCCTAATAGATATATACAGGACACTTCATCCTCAAAAAGCTGAATACACATTCTTGTCAAGTGCACAGGGGACATTCTCCAAGAGAGACCACATGTTGGGCCAAAAACATACCTCCCTAAAATTAAGAAGATAGCGATTGTATCAACGATCTTCTCTGAATATAATGCACTGAAAATAGAAGTGAATGATGCGCACAAACAGAAAATCAAATCAAATACCTGGTAATTAAACAGCTCAGTACTGAACAATGAATGGCTTAGAAAGAAAATCAAAGAGAAAATCAAAATTTCTTGAAAACAAATGAGAATGAAGCAACAACTTACCAGAACTTATGGGACACAGCAAAATTTGTATTAGGAGGAAAGTTTATAACTCTACAAGCATTCCTCATAAAGGAAAAGCAAACCCACATAAGTAACCTAACCTCACAGCTTAAGATCAAGGATGAAGTCCAACAAAAGAAGCCCAAACCAGGAGGAGGAAGGAAATAACAAAACTTAGAGCAGATATTAACAAGGTGGAGGCCCAAAAATAATCCAAAAGATGAATGAAACCAAGAGCTGGTTCTTTGAAAAAATAAATAAGATCGATAAACCTCTAGCAAAACTCACAAAGAAAGGTAGAGAGAAAACCATAATAAACAGAATCGGAAACTAGAAGGGGGACATCACAAGAGAAACTACAGAAATTCAAAGGTCCTCAGAGATTACTTTGAGAATCCTTATGCCATGAAACAAAGAAACCTTGAGAAAGTGGATAAATTCCTGGACTCCTGTAGCCTCCCGAGGCTGAACCAGGACCTGCAGTACCTGAACAGACGTATCACCATGAGAAAATTGAAACAGTAATAAAAAGTATCCCCCAAAACAAAAGTCCAGGCCAGATGGATTCACTGTGAGTTCTTCATTGCCATTGTGTTCAGTCTCTAGTCTACTTTCAGCACGCATCTCCCTTCCTGCGCAAGATCTCCAACCACATTTTACTTGGTCTTCCCTTCTCTATCTGAGCTGCCTTTTACCCCATCATGTGAGACCAGCTTCCAAGCCATGGAGCCAACCTATTGGTACTTATTTCTACTATTCTTGGATATTAGTCTCCTACTCTGTTATTTTAAATTCCACAGATGAGTGCGATTTTTCTATGTCTGTCTCTCTCTTTCTGACTCATTTCACTTAGCATGATACTTTCCATGTTGATCCACTTATATGCACAGTTCATGACTTCATTTTTTCTAACAGCTGCATAGTATTTCATTGTATAGATGTACCAAAGTTTCTTCAACCAGTCATCTATTCTCGGGCACTCTATTTTTTTTCCAGATTCTGGCTATTGTAAACAGTGCTGCGATGAACATATAAGTGCAGATGTCATTTCGACTAAACTTTTTTGTTTCTTCGGGGTATATTCCCAGTAGTGGTATTGCTGGGTCAAATGGGAGCTCAATTTCTAATTTTTTGAGAAGCGTCCATATTGTTTTCCAGAAGGGCTGAACCAGTCGGCATTCCCACCAGCAGTGTAGAAGGGTCCCTTTCTCCCCACATCCTCTCCAACAGCGGTTGCTTTTGTTCTTTTGGATGTGTTCCATTCTCTGTGGTGTGAGGTGGTATCTCATGGTTGTTTTGATCTGCATCTCCCTGATGATTAGTGATGTAGAGCACTTTTCCATGTGCCTTTTGGCCATTCGTATCTCTTCCTTGGGAAAGTTTCTGTTCATTCCTTTGCCCCATTTTCTGATGGGGTTGGATGTTTTCTTCTTGTAGAGTTCAATCAGTGGCGATAGATAGATTCTTAAGAGTCATGTAACCTCCCGAGGAGGAATCAGAACGCCTTAACAGACCAATTGCAAGTAAAGAAATTAAAACAGTAATTCAGATGTAAATTACTCCCCAAGAACAAAAGTTTCAGTCCAGATGGGTTCACTGGTGAGTTCATCAAAACTTCAAAGAAGATTTACTGCCTGTACTCCTTAAAGTCTTCCAAAATATCAAAGAGACAGAAATCTTTCCTAACAACCTCTATGAAACTAACATTACATTAATACCCAAAATAGAGACACTTACAGAAAAGAAATTTTCAATCTCCTTAATGATCATAGATGCAAAATCATTAAAATCTTAGCTAACTGAATCCAAAAATATATTTTAAAAAATCAGACACTCTGATTTGAATGGAATTCATCCCCAAGATGCAAAGACAGTTTAACAAAATCTTAGCTAACTGAATCTAACAATATATTTTTAAAAAATCAGACACTCTGACTAAAATGGAATTCATCCCCAAGATGCAGACAGTTTAACATATACAAATTAACATAATATACCACATTATTAAAAGAAAAGATAAAAATAGTATGATGGTACCAGTTGATACAGAAAAAGGCTTTGACAAGATCCAACATCCATTCATGATAAAAATCCTCAACAAAATAGAGATGAATGAAACTTTTCTCAAGTTATTAATAACTATCGATAACAAGCCCCCAGACAATATCATTCTTAATGGTGAAAAAAATGAAGGAATTCCCTCTGAGACCAGATACAAGACAAGAATGTTTTTCCACTTCTATTCAACGGTTTTAGAAGTACTGGCCACAGCAATCAAGCAAGAAAAACAAATCAAAGGGATCCAAATAGGAAAAGAAGAAGTCAAATTATCACTATTTTTTAAAGAAGTTTTATTGGATCACTGTGAGATACAGTTACAAACTTGTATGATTACGTTTCAGTCACAAAATGCTCAAGCACAAGTCCCTCCACCAGTGCACACTTTCCACCACCTTTGTTCCCAGTGTTCTACCCTCCACCCCCACCCCACCCCATTCCCTGTCTCTCTGGCAGGTACAATTCTTTTTACTCTCTCTCCAATTTGGGGCATTATGATTTGCAATACAGATATTAAGAGGTCATCATATTTGATCCTTGGTCTACTTTCAGCACATATCTCCCATCCCGGGTGATCCTTTCAATCGTCATCTACTTAGTGGTTCCTTCTCCATCCAATTGCCTTTTCCCCCAACATGTGGGGCTGGCTTCCAAACTATGGCATGATCCTGCTGGCTTTTATCTCTACTGTCATTCTCCGGGATATATTCCCAGAAGTGCTATTGCTGGGTCAAATGAGAGCTCAATTTCTACTTTTTTGCAGATCGTCAATACTAGTTTTCGTAAAGGGTTGGACTAGTCAGCATTCCCACCAGCAGTGAAGGAAGTCCCTTTCTCCCCACATCCACACCAACACCAGTTTGCTTTTGTTCTTTTGAATATGGGCCAGTCTCTGAGGTGTGAGATAATAACTCATTGTTGTTTTGATCTGCATCTCCCTGATGATGAATGATGAAGAGCATGTTTTCATGTGCCTTTTGGCCATTCGGATTTCTTCTTTGAGAAATTTTCTGTTCATTTCATCACCCCATTTTCTTATGGGGTTGAGTGTTTCTTCTTGTATAGTTCAACCAGTACCTTGTATATCCTTGATATCAATCCTTTATCAGATGGTTATTGGGTGAATATCCCTTTCCACTCTACAAGTTGTCTTTGTATTCTAGTCACTTTATCTTTTGAGGTGCAGAAGCTTCTTAGTTTAAGATAGTCCCATTTGCTTATCTCTATTTCCACTTGCTTGGTCAGTGGGGTGTTATCTTTGAAGATACCTTTAGCTTCATGTCATGAAGGGTTTTGCTGACCTTGTCTTCAAAGTACCTAATGGATTCTGGTCTGATGTTGAGGTCTTTAATCCATTTTGATCTGACTTTTGTGCATGGCGTTTGGTATTAGGGAGATACAGGCTGGAGCAATACTGTAGCGGGTAGGGTGTTTGCCTTGCACCCGGGTTCGATTCCTCTGCCCCTCTCGAAGAGCCCAGCAAGCTACCAGAGTATCCAGCCCACACAGCAGAGCTGGCAAGCTATCCATGGTGTACTCGATATGCCAAAAACAGTAACAAGTCTCAATTACTTAATGGTGCCTACTTGAGAAAATCAATGAGCAACGGGATGACAGTGATACAGTGATACTGTGATTAGGGAGATATGTGCCTCAGAGAATCTGTTTACGAGGGTTTCTGTTTCTCCAACTTCCTGGAAAAGCTTGAGAAGAACTGGCAGTAGGTCCTCTTGAAATGTTTGGAAGAATTCGCTAGTGAATCCATCTGGACCTGGACTTTGGTTTTTGGGAAGACGTTTGATTACAGTTTCAATTTCCTTGATAGTCATAGGTCTATTCAAGTATTCAATATCTTTTTGGTTCAGTCTTGGGATATTATAGGAATCTAGAAATTTATCCATTTCTTCTAATCTCATGTTTCGTGGCATTTAGCCTTTTGAAGTAGTCTCTGATAATCTTTTGAAATTTTTTGGTTTCTGTTGTGATGTCCCCCTTTCTATTTCTGATTCGGTTTATTAGGGTTCTCTCTCTCACTTTCTTAGTCTTGCCAGTAGTTTGTCAATCTTCTTTATTTTCTCAAAGAACCAGCTCTTGGTTTCATTGATCTTTCAGATTGTTTTTTGGGTTTCCATGTCATTAATTTCTGCTCTAAGTTTTGTTATTTTGTTCCTACTGCCTGGTTTGGGCTCTTTTTGTTGGTCCTTTTCTAAGAATTTGAACTGTGAAGTCAAGCTATTTATGTAGGCCCTTTCTTCCTTCCTGAGAAACGTTTGCAGTGCTATAAATTTTCCCCTTCATACAGCTTTAGCTATGTCCCATAGGTTCTGGTAACTAGTGTCTTCATTATCATGTTTCCAGGTATCTTTTGATTTCTTCCTTGATTTCCTTCATTACCCACTTGTTGTTCAACATTAAATTGTTTAATTTCCAGGTGTTTGATTTGGTTCTCTGCATCTGTGTGATTGACTTCTATCTTCAGTGCATTATGGTCTGAAAAGATAGCTGATACAATTTCTATCTTCCTGATTCTATTGAGGTATGTTTTGTGGCCCAGCATGTGGTCTATTTTGGAGAATGTTTTGTGTGCACTGGAAAAGAATGTGTATTCTTTCTTTTGGGGATGTAAGGCCCTGCATAGACCTATTAGCCCTCTCTCTTCTATTTCTTCCATCAAAGCCAGTGTTTCCTTATTGAGTTTTATTCTTGTTGATCTATCTAGGAGCAATAAGGCAGTGTTGAAATCTCCAACTACTATTGCATTGCTCGCAATGTCCTCTTTAACATCTGTTAGTTGTTTTAAGTATTTAGCTGGTCCCTCATTAGGTGCGTATACATTTAGAAGTGTGATTTCTTCCTGCTGTACATATCCCTTGATTAATAAAAAATGGCCTTCGCTGCCCCTCCTCATGTTTTCCAACTTGAAATCTATGTTGTCAGGCACTAGTATGGCCACCCCGGCTTTTTTGAGTGTTGTTTGCTTGCAAGATTATTTTCCATCCTTTGACTTTGAGTCTTGTGTGTGCTCTGACTGTTTAGATGTATTTCTTGTAGGCAGCAGAATGTTGGGTTCAGTTTCTGAATCCATTTTGCCACTCTGCATCTCTTAATTGGTCTATTTAGACCATTAAAATTAAGATAGATTATTTTCATGGGGTTTTGTGCCATCTTTCCATAGGGGTTTGTTGCACTAGTAGGGTTTTTTAATTTTTTTTTTGTCTTACAGCAGCCCCTTTAGTCCTTCTTTTAAGCTTGGCTTTGAGTCTATGATGTTCTTAAGATGTTATTTATCTATGAAATAGTGTATTGTTCCTTCAAATTTGAGTGAAAGTTTAGCTGGATAGAGTATTCTTGGTGAGGCGTTCATTTCATTAAGTTTTTTCACTATATCCCATCACTGTCTTTGGGCTTGGAGGGGTTCTCTGATAGGTCTGCTGTAAATCTAAGGGGTGCTCCTTTGTATGTGATTTCCTTCCTTGACCTTGCTGCTTGCAGAATTGTGTTTCTATCTGTGGCATCCATAATTCTATGATATGTCTTGGGGTATTTTTATTAGGGTCTCTTTTAGATGGCACCCTTCGGTCTCCTTGGATCTGGATGCCCGCATTCTCCAGCTCTGGGAACTTCTCAGCAATGATGTCTTTAGCTGTGGATTTTTCATTTGGGTTACTTCCCTGTCCTTCTGGGACGCTGATGATTCTTATGTTGTTTCTCTTAAGATCATCCCCTATGACTCTGACTCACCCTAGAGCTATTTTGAGATCTTTTGCCATTGTTTGCTGTTGCCTGTAAGCTTTCTGCACCTCATCTTCAAGGTCAGTGACTCTGTTTTCGGCTGTAGCCATTCTACTGTTGAGGGCACCCACTGAGTTTTTTATTCCATCTACCTAATCCTTTACTTCACTTCTGCTTGTAGCTTTGAAATTTTTGCTCTCATTTCTTCCTGTATTTTCTTGGTGTTCCGTTACACTGTTTCTTCCATGTCCTCCATTAATTTGCTGAATCCTTACTTTGATTTCATTGAACATCTTCAACATTTCATCTCTGAATTCTTTATTGGAGAGAACGTATCTCTGGGTAGCCCCTTTTGGGGCTTCTGGAATCTTTTCTTCATTCACTCCTCGTGGTGGAAATTTTCGTTGTTTCTTCATATTGCTGTGGAATTATAGGAGTGGAACCTTCCAGTTCTCTGTTCCTATTCCCTCTTGCTGCAAGAATGAATTCTGGATGAGCTCAGTCTATGGTGGTCGCTTTTTTCCCTTTCTAGGATACTTCCTTACTCCCAGGCACTCCTCCCTGGCTTATGTGAGGCCTCTAGTGAAGCTTTGGAGGATATGCTCTTTTATATTGAGCTTATACAGCTTCTTGGGTTCACTGGTAGTTTTGGTGAAATTGGAATAGGCCAATAGGGCTATTGGCCTAATGTGATTGAGAAGGCCAGGGTGTTCTCCACAAATTAGTTATGGAGATTGTGATGTAAGTCCAAAGGGCAGGGAAGGAGGGAAAATAACCGCAGCTATGTGAGCAGCCGCCAGCCTCACAGGGGGCCACGCCCATTTGCAAAGGCCACGCCCCCTGCTGTAGAGGCCACACCCCCAGTCACCTGGTAATGGAAGTGGTGGAGATAGGGCAGCACACAGGGGGCCAGAACTTAGGGTCCTGAGATGCTGCGGGTGCACTGCTGCGCTGGCCCGAGTGGACCAGCTTTTACAGGTGGAACAAGGCTAGGGGGTCCCATGCACGTGGAAAGGGAAGCGATGAAGCTAGGGTGGCATACAGGGGGCCAGAACCCGGGGTCCTGGGCAATCTCATATTATGTTTCTTTATACTCCACAAATTAGTGCACTCATTCTATGTCTGTCCCTCATTTCTGACTCATTTCACTTAACATGATACTTTCTGTGTCCATCCACTTATATGCAAATTTCATGACCATCTATTCTAACAGCTGCATGGTGTTCCATTGTGTAGATGTACCAGAGATTGTTTAACCAGTCATCTGTTCTCGGGCACTCATGTTTTTTCCAGGTTCTGGCAATTGTAAGTTGTGCTACAATAAACATACAAGTGCAGATGTATTTATCCTGTATTTTTTTGCATCTCTGGGATATATTCCCAAAAGTGGTATTGCTGGGTCATATGGAAGCAATACCATGGAAGAGAGTCTCTTGCCCGCACGCCTGGCTGTCTTCCCCGGGGCCCCTCAGAGGGGATGGGCTCCAGCTTCCCTCCCCACCCCAAGCAGAGCTTCTGGTGGCCGAAGAGCACTGGAACCTGGCCACAGCCATGCTCGAGGCCCCTCTCCACATGTTCTGACAGGCCTCACGCATGAAGGTACCAGCAGACGAACCCAGGTGTGTGAAATCCCATCAACGGCCAACATCCAGAGACTTAAAAGCAAGCTCCCAGAAGTAGGCTATAAGATATCGCTTTGCAGCCACGCGATATCTTATAGCCTACTTCTCTCTCTGGAAGAAACTGGCAAGCTTCTGAGAATTTCCTGCCCACATGGGACATCCTTGCAAGCTTCCCATGGTGTGTTCATATGCTAAAGCCAGTAACAAGCTGGATCTCATTCCTCTGACCCTGAAAGAGCCTCCAGTGTGACATCGTTGGGAGGGCTGAGTCAAGAGAGACTTCTACGATCTCAGGGAGAGGACGAATGGAGAGGTTACTGAGCCTGCTAGAGAAATCAATGATTAACGGGATTTCGTGATTCATGATTCGTTATGGAAGCTCAATTTCTAGTAATTTAATGAATGTCCATATTGTTTTCCAAAACAGGCTGGACCAGTCAGCATTCCCACCAACAGTGAATGAGAGTCCCTTTCTTCCCACATCCATGCCAGCACTGATTGTTCTTGTTCTTAATGATGTGAGCCAGTCTCTGTGGTGTGAGATGATACCTTATTGTTATTTTGATTTGCATCTTCCTGATGATTAGCGATGTAGAGGATTTTTTCATGTGACTTTTGGTCATTTGAATTTCTCTTTTGAGGAAGTTTCTGTTCATTTCTTCTCCCCATTTTTTGATGGGATTAGAGGGCTTTTTATTGTAAAGTTCCACCTATATATCCTGGATATTAAGCCCCTATCTAATGGGTATTGGGTAAATATTTTTCCCATTATGTGGGCTCTTTCTGTATTTTAGTCAGTTTCTTTTAAGGTGCAGAATTTTCTTAGTTTAATGTTGTCCCATCTGTTTATATTTATTTCCACTTGCTTGGTCAGTTGTGTTTCATCCTTAAAGATGCCTTTAGCTTCAATATAATGGAGGGTTCTGCCTACATTTTCCTCCTTGTACCTTATGGATTCATGTCTCATATTGAGGTATTTAACCCATTTTGATCTGACTTTTATGCTTGGCGTTAGACAGAAGTCCATGTTCGTTCTTTTGCAGGTAGCTGTCCAATTTTCCCAAAACCACTTGTTGAAGAGGGTTTCCTTGCTCCACTTCACATTTCCTGCTCCTTTATCAAATATTAAGTGATCATATACTTGAGAAGCTGTATCAGAATATTTATCTCTGTTCCATTGATCTGCAGGTCTGTTTCTATTCCAATACCATGCTGTTTTATTATTGCTTTGTAGTAGTTTGAGATTGGGGAAGGTGATGCCACCCATCTTCTTTTTCCCAAGGATTGCTTTGGCTATTTGTGGGGGTTTGTTACTCCATATGAATTTCGAGAGTATTTTGTCTATTTCTTTGAAAAATATCATGGGTATCCTTATAGGAACTGCTTTGAATCTGTAGAATGCTTTAAGAAGTATTGCCTTTTATGATATTAATCCTCCCAATTCATGAGTAGGGGATGTGTCTCCATTTCTTAGTGTCCTCTTTTATTTCTTGAAGTAGTGTTTTGTAGTTTTCTTTGTATAGGTCCTTCACCTCGTTAGTTAAACTGATTCCGAGGTACTTGATTTTCTTAGGCACTATTGTGAACTGGACTGTTTTTTTAATATCTCTTTCTTCTTTTTTGTTATTTGTATATAGGAAAGGATGGACTTTTGAGTATTGATTTTGTAACCTGCCACTCTGCTATTCAAACTTATTATTTCTAGGAGCTTTTCTCTAGAGCCTTTAGGGTTCTCTAATTATAGTATCATGTCATGTGGAAATAGTGATAGCTTGACTTCTTCCTTTCCTATCTGGATGCCTTTGATATCCTTTTCTTGCCTAACTGCTATGGCAAGTACTTCCAGTAATACACTGAACAGAAGTGGTTAGAGTGCCAACCTTGTCTTGTTCCGATCTTAGAGTAAAGACTCTCAGCTTTTCCCCATTAAGAATAATGCTTGCTATGGGTTTGTGGTAGGTGGCTTTGATGGGAATGAGGAAAGTTCCTTCAACTTCCATTTTGTTGAGAGTTTTTATCATAAATTGGTGCTGGATGTTGTCAAGTGCCCTCTCTGCATCTATTGAAATGATCATATGATTTTTATCTTTTCTTTTATTGGTATGGTGTATTATGTTGTTTGACTTGCGAATGTTAAACCATCCTTGCATCCCCAAGATGAATCCTACTTGGTCATGGTGTATGATCTTTTTGGTGAGTCGTTGGATTCTATTTTCTAGTATTTTATTGAGGATATTTGCATATGTATTCATCAGGGATATTGGTCTGTAATTCTCTTTATTTGTGGTGTCTCTCTCAGCTTTTGGTATGAGGATCATATTTGCCTCATAGAAACTGTTTGGAAATGTTACTGTTTCTTCAATTTCTTGGAAAAGCTTGAACAGGATTGGAAGTAGGTCCTCTTGGAAGGTTTGGAAGAATTCACTAGTGAACACATCTGGGCCAGGGCTTTTGTGTTAAGGAGACTTTTGATTACTGTTGAGATATTCCAAGTCTTTTGGGTCAGTTTTGGGAGATCATAGGAGTCCAGGAATTTACACGGACTTTGAGATTGTCTAGTTCTGTAGCATAAACTTTTCAAAGTAATCTCTGATTATTCTTTGAATTTCTGTGGGTTCAGTTGTGATGTCTCCCTTTTCGTTTCTGATTTTATTAGGGGTCTCTCTTTCTCATTCCTTGTGAGTCTTGCTAGTAGCTTATCAATCTTGTTTATTTTGTCAAAGAACCAACTTTTGGTTTCATTGATTTTTTGGACTGTTTTGGGGTTTCCATGTCATTAATTTCCGCTCTAAGTTTTATTATTTCTTTATTCCTGGCTAGTTTGAGCTCGATTTATTGCTCATTCTCCAAGAATGTGAGGTAAGTTAGTTATGTGGGCTCACTTATGTGGGCTTAGGTGGGCTCACTCTTCCTTCCCAAAGAATGCTTGTAGAGCTATAAACTTTCCTTTTAACACTGCTTTTCCTATGTCCCATAAGTTCTGGTAGCTTGTGTTTTCATTCTCGTTAGTTTCCAGGAAACTTTTGATTTCCTCTTGATGTCCTTTCTAAGTCACTCATTATCCATAGTGAGCTGTTTAATTTCCAGGTGTTTGGTTTGAATTTCTGTTTCTGGGTGGGATTTATTACGATTTTCAGTGCATCATGCTCTGAAAAGATCGTTCATACCATTTTTATCCTCTTAATTATATGGAGGTATACTTTGTGGCCCAGTGTGTGGTCTACCTTCACTGTTTCTTGTAACCTTCTTCAGTCTGAAGTCTATGTGATGTGATATTAATATGGTCACTTATGCCTTTCTGAGGGAGTTGTTTGCTTTCTCAAAGAAGAAATCGAATGGCCAAAAGACACATGAAAAAATGCTCCTCATCACTAATCATCAGGGAGATGCAGATCAAAACAACAATGAGATACCATCTCACACCAGAGACTGGCCCACATCAAAATTAACAAAAGCAACCGGTGTTGGTGAGGATTTGGGGAGAAAGGGATTCTCCTTCACTGCTGGAGGGAATAAGGATTGGTTCAGCACTTTGGTAAAACAGTATGGACGCTTCTCAAAAATTAGAAATTGAGCTCCCGCTTGACCCAGCAATACCACTTCTGGGAATATATCCCGGAGATGCAAAAAAGTATAGTAAAAATGACATCTGCACTTTTATGTTCATCGCGGCACTGTTTACAATAGCCAAATTCTGGAAAAAACCCGAGTGCTCGAGAACAGATGACTGGTTAAAGAAACTTTGGTACATCTACACAATGGAATACTATGCAGCTGTTAGAAAAGATGATTTACTCGAGCGGGCACCAATAATGTCTTTATTCCTCCCTGCCCTGAGATTTTAGCAGCCACTCCTTAGTCGCCTTTCCCAACAATTGGAGGCTCTTTCAGGATCAGGGGGATGAGACTTATCGTTACTGCTTTTGGCATATCGAATACGCCACAGGTAGCTTGCAAGGCTCTACCTGTGCGGGCGGGATACTCTCGATAGCTTGCCAGGCTCTTCGAGAGGTATAGGAAAGATGAAGTCATGAAATTTGCATATAGGTGGATCAGCATGGAAAGTATCATGTTAAGTGAAATGAGTCAGAAAGAGAGGGACAGACATAGAAAGATTGCACTCATTTGTGGAATATAAAGTAACAGAATGGGAGACTAACACCCAAGAATAGTAGAGATAAGTACCAGAAGGATTACTCCAAAGCTTGGAAGCTAGCCTCACATGCTGGGGGAAAAGACAGCTCAGATAGAGAAGGGACCACCAAGCAAACTGTTCTAAGAGGGCCCGTTCGGGATGGGAGATGCGGGCTGAAAATAGACTATAAACTGAACATGATGTCCACTTAGCACATCTGCTGCAAACCACAAGACCCAAAAGGGGAGAGAGAGAGAGAGCAAATGGGAATGCCCTGCCAAAGATGCGGGGTGGTGTGGAGGGAACTGGGTGGAGGTGGTGGGAGGGATGCTGGAACCATTGGTGGTGGAAAATGGGCACTGGTGGAGGGATGGGTACTCAATCATTGTATGACTGAAAGGCAATCATGAAAGTTTGTAAGTCTGTAACTATATCTCACGGTGATTCACTAATAAAAAATTAAAAATAAATAAAAAATAAAACAAAATGTTAAAAAATTGTTTTCCATCCTTTCACTTTGAGTCTGTGTTTGCTGTCTGTGTTTCTTGCAAGCAGCAGAATGTTAGGTTTAATTTTCTGATCCATTCTATCACTCTCTGCCTTTTAATTGGTGCATTTAGCCCATTGACATTGAGAGAGATTATTGTTATGGGGTTTTGTCGATCTTTCTGACAAAGTTAGTGTATTTGTGGGCGGGGGGGGGAGTGTTGTCTTAAAGTAGCCTCTTTAGTTTTTCTTGCAGCCATGGTTTTGAGGCTATGAAGTTCCTGAGTTGTTTGTCTGTGAAGCTGTGTGTTGTTCCTTCTGTTATGAATGAGAGTCTAGCTGGATAAAGTACTCTCTATTTAATTGAGTTTGCTCACTGTATCCCACCCCTGTTTTTGGGTCCTCGGGGTTTCATCAGATAGGTCTGCTATGAATATTAAGAATGCTCCTTTATAAGCAATTTCTTTCTTTGATCTTACTGTTTTCAGAATTCTGTCTCTATCCATAAATTTCATCATTCTGATCAGAATGTGTCTTGGAGTATTTTTATTTGGATTTCTTTTAGCTGGAACCCTTCGGACCTCATGAATCTGATCGCATGTGCTCTTCAGCTCTGGGACTGTCTTAGCAATGATGTCTTTGACAGTTTCTTCTTCATCAGGGTTTTCTTCCATCCCTCTGAGACGCCAATAATTCTTACTTTATTCCTCTTAACTTCATCCTGATTTTCTCTTGACATCTGTTGGTTTATTTTGAGGCTCTTTTTCATTTACCATAACTTTAAAAAACTTAAGAAATTAAAGACCGCCTTAGGAAATCTATATCTCATGTTCATGAATTAAAATAGTCATTATTTTAAGAACTATCGTACATAAGCTATTATATAGGTTCAATTCAAACCCCATCCAAATTGAGACGACATTCTTCCAGGATCTAGAAAAGTCAACAATAAAGCTTGTATAAAATCATAAAAGAGTACAAATAACAAAAGCTATACTGAAAAATAAGAAATTGGAAGGTATTTCTTAACTTAATTTGGAACTGTATTAAAAAGTTATAGTGATCAACTGCATGGTACTTTCCTTTGCCAAAGATAGACTCTGATCAATACCCTATGGCAAAATGCCATATATATGGGATGTCAATTTTTTTCTATTTATTTAAAATATTTTAATGCTTTTATTTTTTTAATTTTTTTATTGAATCACCACGTGGAAAGTACCAAAGCTTTCAGGATTAAGTCTCAGTTACACAATGCTCGAACACCCATCCCTTCACCAGTGCACATATTCCACCACCAAGAACCACAGTAAACCTCCCCCCTAGCCCCCCCTAAACCCCGCCAAAACTCACTATTATTGTTTGGAGTTTCCCACCCCCCCCAGGGAGTCAGACCTGCTGGAAAGGAAGCATTTAATAATTTGTTTTCCATTGCTAAGAATGAAGAGAGATGAGGTCGTGTGGCCACAATAGCGGCCGCAAGGTTCTGGATATCTGTATTTTAGTATTTTATTTATTTTTTTTATTTTTAATTAGTGAATCACCGTGAGGGTACAGTTACAGATTTATACATTTTTGTGCTCATGTTTCCCCCATACAAAGTTCGAGAACCCATCCCTTCACCAGTGCCCATTCTCCACCACCAGAAAACCCAGCATCCCTCCCACCCTCCCCAGTCTCGTCTCCCCCCACCCCACACTGCCACTATGGCAGGGTATTCCCTTTTGTTCTCTCTCTCTGATTAGGTGTTGTTGTTTGCAATAAAGATGTTGTGTGGCCATTGTGTTCAGTCTCTAGTCTACATTCGGCACGCATCACCCTTCCCCTGCATGACCTCCGACCACATTTTACTTGGTGTTCCCTTCTCTGAGTTGCCCAGAATGAGAGACCAGTCAACCTCCTGGTACTTATTTCTACTATTCTTGGGTGTTAGTCTTATAGTCTATTATTCTATATTCCACAGATGAGTGCAATCTTTCTATGTCTGTCTCTGTCTTTCTGACTTAGCATAATACTTTCCATGCTGATCCACTTATATGCAAACTTCATGACCTCTTTTTTTCTAACAGCTGCATAGTATTCCATTGTATAGATGTACCAGAGTTTCTTCAACCAGTCATCTGTTCTAGGGCACTCGGGTTTTTTCCAGATTCTGGCTATTGTAAACAGTGCTGCGATGAACATATAGGTACAGATGTCATTTCAACTATATTTTTTTGCCTCTCTGGGGTATATTCCCAGGAGTGGTATTGCTGGGTCAAATGGGAGCTCAACCTCTAGTTTTTTGAGAATCGTCCATATTGTTTTCCAGAAGGGCTGAACCAGTCAGCATTCCCACCAGCAGTGTAGAAGGGTCCCTTTCTCCCCACATCCTCTCCAACAGTGGTTGCTTTTGTTCTTTTGGATGTGTGCTAGTCTCTGTGGTGTGAGGTGGTATCTTATGTTTGTTTTGATCTGCATCTCTCTGATGATTAGTGATGTAGAGCACTTTTTCATGTGCCTTTTGGCCATTCGTATCTCTTCCTTAGGAAAGTTTCTGTTCATTTCTTCGCCCCATTTTTTGATGGGGTTGGATGCAATCCCGTTCACAATCGTGCCCCAGAAAATCAAATACCTTGGAATCAGCTTAACTAAAGAAGTAAAGGACCTCTACAAAGAAAACTATAAAACGCTACTCCATGAAATAAAAGAGGACATGAGGAAATGGAAACATATCCCCTGCTCATGGATAGGGAGAATAAACATTGTCTAAATGGCAATACTCCCCAAAGCATTATACAGATTTAACGCGATCCCTATAAGGATACCCATGTCATTCTTCAAAGAAACGGATCAAGCAATCCTGAAATTTATATGGAACAATAAACGCCTATGGATAGCTAAAACAATTCTTGGAGAAAAGATGATGGGAGGCATCACCCTCCCCAACCTTAAACTCTACTACAAAGCGGTAACAATTAAAACAGCATGGTACTGGAACAAAGGCAGAGCCGAAGACCAATGGAACAGGATGGAATATCCCTACACACATCCTCAAATGTATGATCATCTAATCTTTGATAAGGGAGCAAGAGATGTGAAGTGGAGCAAGGAAAGCCTCTTTAACAAATGGTGCTAGCACAACTGGACAACCATATGCAAAAGAATGGGCTTAGACCTCGACCTGACACCATGCACAAAAGTCAGATCAAAGTGTATTAAAGACCTCAACATCAGACCACAAACCATAAGGTACATTGAAGACAAGGTCAGCAAAACCCTCCATGATATTGAAGATAAAGGTATCTTCAAAGATGACAGGCAACTGGCCAACCAAGTGGAAACAGAGATCAACAAATGGGACTACATTACACTAAAAAGCTTCTGCACCGCAAAAGATACAGTGACCATAATACAAAGACTATCTACAGAATGGGAAAGGAGATTTACACAATACCCATCAGATAAGGGGTTGATATCAATGGTATATAAAGCACTGGTTGAACTCTACAAGATGTATTTTAGTATTTTAGTAACTAAGTCCAGAGGAATTTCTGCCAGAAGTTGCATCATTGCTATCTCGTACCTCTCTGCTACTTTATATTCCACATATGAGTGCAATCTTTCTATGTCTGTCTCTCTCTTTCTGATTCATTTCAGTGGCGTTGAAGATATCATTGGCTTCAATGTCGTGGAAGGTTTTCCTTCTTTGACCTTGCTGCTTGCAGTATTGTGTCTCCATGACGTCCATCATTGTAACTATGATATGTCTTGGGGTTTTTCTGTTATGGTCTGTTTTACTGGCACCCTTCGGGCTCCTTGAATCTGGATGCCTGCATTCTCCAGCTCTAGGAACTTTTCAGCAATGATTTGTTTGACTGTGGCTTTTTCATTGGGGTTGGTTCCCTGTCCTTCTGGTACTCCAATGATTCTAATGTTGTTCCTCTTGAAACCATCCCCTAGGACTCTGATTCTCCCTATTGCTATTTTGAAGTCTCATCCCATTGTTTGCTGTTGCCTGTATGCTTCTTGCAGCTCATCTTCAAGCATATTGATTCTGTCTTCCACTGCAGTCATTCTATTGTTGAGGGCTGCCGCAGCCTGCTCAGCCAACTTGAACCTCGGCCGGAGAGAGGGAATGAGAGTTGAGTGGGCTAGGGAGGACTGCATGCAATATGCGGCATACAGCAAGCCTATTGAAATCCAAGCAGGTTTATATAGTCTTAGCTTAGCAATGATCAGCAGGTTACATAAGTGGCATAAACATTATTAAGTGGTGAGAGCATCTTTATTTTTGCCAATCTTACTTGTTTTTCGGTTCCTTCTCTCAGCCTTGAGAAACATGGGAAAGCAGATGTGGCCTTGAGCATGGCCATGGCAGACATGAGCCAATCCTCCCTTCAGCCTCCTCTTGAGTCCAGCTGCCAGAGCATGGTGGCCCTTCAACTTTTCTCTCGAGGCAGTTCGCCAGAGCATGGTTGACCGCCTGTCAAGGTTGGCTGTCAGGGGATGACTCGGCCTCATGCCACGTTTCTCCATACTCATTCCTGTTTACAGGAACTAAGGCAGGGGGTGCCTAGGCCCCCTCCTCACCCAGTCCCTGTTTACAGGGACAGAGGCAGAGGGTGCCCAGGCCCGTCCCCAACAGAGGGCAGCCAGAGAGTTTTTGTAGGTTTTTATTTCTGCTCTCATTTCTTCCCACATTTTGTCCATTGTCTGTTTTACTGTTTCTGTCAGGTCCTCTTTTAAGTTGTCAATCTTTCCATTGAGTTCATTGAACATCTTGAGGATTTCAACTCTGAATTCCTTATCAGAGAGCTCAAGTTTGCAGGAAATGCCTATTGAGGTCTGGATTCCTTTCATTATCCTCTGCTTGTGGTGGGGATTTGCGCTGTTTCTTCATGTTGTTGTGGTGATGTGGAAGAGGGACCTTGAAGATCAGTATCCCTGTTCCCTCTTGTTGCGAAAAAGGATTCTGGATGGGCTCGGTCAATGGTGGTTGCCTTTTTATTTTCCACTTCTAGAACATGGCCTACCAATCAGATGTTCCTTTAATCCTTATGTGAAGTCTTCTGTTTTATTGTCCTACTGTTTACGAATAGCTAGGATGTTACTCTTGGACATGATCTTGAGGAGAATATCTGTGGCCGCATAAGGGGCCGCGGCCAGAAATGACGCCACGCCCACTTTTTCCTAGGCCACGCCCCCCGGTGATTAGGCCACGCCCCTTTCCCACAACCTGATGGCGGGTCAAGCGGTTGGGGGTGGTGTCCGGGCCACTCAGCCGACAGTCCGGAGGGGAGGGAAGGCTGGGGTGCTCAGGGCAAGGTGTCAATTTTTAATAAGGGAGTAAGAACATAAAATTTTGTTTGTGATTTTTTTTTCATTTATTTATTCATTTATTTATTTATTTTTAATTTTATTGAATCACCGTGAGATAGTTACAAGCTTTCATGTTTGGGTTACAATCTCACAATGATCAAACACCTATCCCTCCACCAGTGCACATTCCCCACCGCCAATATCCTGGGTATACCCCCCGTTTCCCACCCTCCCCCTAGCTTCTTTGATAAATGGTTCTTGGACAACTAGATAAAATATGTAAAAAATTAAAGATGGATCTGTATCTTACACCTCACGCAAAAGTCAAGTCAAAGTGGATCAAAGATCTTGCAATTCCACCAGAAATTATAATGTGCATTGAGAAAAATATAAGCAGAACACTTCAATATTTGGACCTCAAAGGTGTCTTTAATGATGTGATACCACTGACAATGGCAATAAATTAAAAATATATATAACTACATAGATTTAAAGAGCTTCTGCATGACAAAAGAAACACAGGCTAAAACTAAAAGACAGCTAACTGAACCAAAAAAATATTTGCATTAAAAACATTAGATGAAGGTTTGAAATCCAGGATATATGAAGTACTCGCAAAGATCAACAAAAAGAGGGGCTGGAGCAGTAGCACAGCAGGTAGGGCATTTGCCTTGCATGCAGCCGAGCTGGGTTCGATTCCCATCATCCCACATGGTCCCCTGAGCACTGCCAGGAGTAATTCCTGAGTGCAGAGCCAGGAGTAACCCCTGAGCATTACCAGTGTGACCCAAAAAGCAAAAAAAAAAAAATCAGGGGGGCCGGAGTGATAGCACAGAGGGTAGGGCGTTTGCTTTGCACGCGGCCGACCTGGGTTCGATCCCCGGCATCCCGTATGGTCCCCCAAGCACCGCCAGGAGTAATTCCTGAGTGAAAAGCCAGGAGTAACCCCTGTGCATTGCTGGGTGTGACCCAAAAAGCAAAAAAAAAAAAATCAACAAAACAATAAATCAAAAACCCTATTAAAATATAGAGACAGGAAATGAATAGACATGAATAGACCCTCACCAGAAGAAGACAAGCCATGAAAAAATGTTTACTTGTTATCAGAGGAATCCAAATCAAAATGACAATAAGATACCATCTCACACCAGTGAGAATGACACATACTAAAACTAATAGAAATAATCTGTGTTGGCCGGATGTAGTGAATAAGGAACTCTCATTCACTGCTGGTGAGAACATTGTCTGGTACAACCACTATGTAAAACAGTATGGCAAGTTCTCAGTAAACTTACAATCAAACTGCTGTGTGACACAAAAATCTCACCTTGGAGCATCTCCTTGTAGGACATGAAAATACTCTCTCACAAAAGGACATATGCATACCATTATTCACTGCTACACTCAGTACACTAGCTACAATATGGAGTCAACCTATGTGTCCAACAACAGATAAATGGATTATGAAAATGTGGTATATCAATAATAATATGTGGTATAACAACAACGGAATACTACACAGCTGCAATGAATGATGAAATTATGCAATTTGTTACAATGTAGTTAGCATTGAAAGACACATGGTGACTGAAGTAAACCAGAAGAAGAAAGACAAACACAGGATGATCTCACTTATCTGTGGTATACAGAATACTGAATGAGGAAATGTAGTACAAGGAGTATGCCTAGATCACCCTTGACCCCAGTGTTTAGAGATGGTAAAAATAGAGAATGAAAGAAATCAAGGCAATAAAAAGATAAGGGGAAGCAATAGGTGAGCTGGCATCAGGGCTCCAATTATACTGATGATATGGATGAGTGGTACAGCAATATATCAAAAACACAGACTCAACAACACTGAAAACATGAGATCTAAGCTGCAACCACTGAAACTTTATAATGTGTCTGTTGACAGGTGGAAATGAGTTGGGGTTGAGATAGAGAGGAAATTTGGCTAGAACTGAGGAGTCTGGGAAGCTGTGGGCAAGACATGGGGTAATGGTAGATTTATCTTGACTCTTGACCTTGGTGGTGGGTGTGGTGTAGCAGTACAACAAATATAGAACAATAGTTATTGGCACCTCAATAAAGGCTAATTTGGGAGAAAAAGAACAAAAGAAATTTGTTCTCTTGAAATGCTATGGGAAATATTTGTTTGAAAAGTGTCTTTAACAATGTGCCTTTCATCATCAGTGAGGAAAGGGAGAGAGAGCATTTGGCTCCACCCTTTCCAGACTGCAATCTGAACTTTAATATATGCGGTTTCCTGGATACAAACAGAAACATCTTCAGAAAAAACACTTAACCTACAACAAAAAGATCACTTAGTGCAAATACATTCTCTGATTTGTTGCTTAGGGTAAAACCTTCCCTCAGTTGGACATGTGCTTGAGGCAGCCAACTGAAAATATGAACATAACTCTCATCCAATTACTTGATGTGTTAAGCAGCCCTCCAGCATCAGTTTTGCCTTCATTTTTCATTCATGGGTGGTTCTGTGGTCATTTCTAGTCCCACCTGAAGTCTGAGAACATACTTCAAATCCCCTTTCCAGCCCATTACACCAGCTGCCTACAACTCATCCCAGACTTGGGAGCTTCCAGCTGTTTTGAAGAGTTAACGAAATATCAATTTAATTACACTGCTGGGCTATATAAATATTGTGCTCTACAAAATGGTATAAGGCAGATGTTTTTAGGAGATTACAGATGCTTCTTGTGATTAGCTATGTCACAGATCTGAAGAAGTTTCTCTCCTGAAGAAAATCCCCTCCCATAACGGGACAGGGATATTTGAGTAGCAAAGACACCCAAAGAATTCCTTCTTGTGGTCCAAATATCCCTGTGAAGACCAGCAAAAAATGTCAGTGGTCCATGATTCTTGAGAAGGTGAAATGCCAAGTATATCAGAGACCCAACCCTAACACGGGCAGCTTCTCTGCCTCTGGACTTTCCCTGACTCCTGACTCTCACAACAAACATTCAGAGAGAGCCCACTATGTGCAAGATATGCCATCATGGATACTCCACTTGTTTCAAATATCCAGTGCCCCCGCCCCATGGCCGTGACTGCAAATGTGAATGAGACTCTAACAAATACAAAATTACAGAGAGAGATTCCAGGGTATGCAGCTGACCCAGGTTTGATCTAACATCCCATATGTTCCCCAAAGTTTTATTAGGAGTGATCCCTTAGAGAAGATCCAGGAGTAAGCCCTGAGTGCAGTCTGGTATGGAGTGAGCCCTGAGTTCAGTCTGATAAGGCCCAAGCCCTGCTGACCCCCCAGAAAGGGGAGGACTCCAATCACATTTAAACAAGTCCATCTCTGTGCTGTTTGAAACAGGCTCCAGCTAGAAATAGTCAAAATATAATAAAACACCTTCAGCAGTAAAATGAATGGAGCATAGCTACCACCAGTGTACACAAGTCTCTGAAACACAAGAAATAGAAGAAGCCACTAAATTAAAATGCAAAAACATGTTAGAAGTCAGAATAATGTGTATCTTCCAGCAGGAGGCAACCAAGAAGGGACATGAAACTTTGTTTTTTGAAGGAAAACAGATTTTATTTGGATGTTTTGAAGGGAAGGAGGAAGAGAAAGTGGGAGAGAGTGGAGAGTAACATGCTTAAGAGAGAACCCGGGCTCCTCCAAGGGCAGAGAAAGCCCCTACACACATACCAACATTAGGCATGAAAGCATGAAAGTACACATCTCAAGAGGGGAGATGCGGGTGACACATGTGCTCAGGCACCGCATGTGTTCAGCCACATGGGCTCAAAGCAGCACAAGGGCTCAGGCAGCATATGTGCCAGGATATGAGATTTAATCATAATGAGGTACACCTGAAACATATCAGATTATATGTCAAATATCATTGAACCTCACTTGACAACTAAGCAGTACTGGAGAGATAGTACAGGGGGTTAGGCCTAGCCCTGCTTTCAGTCAAGCCTGGTTTGATCCCCAAAACTGCATATGGTCCCTTGAGCACTGCCAAAGCACTGCCAAAGCACTGCCATGAGCACAGAGCCAGGAAGAGCCTCTGAGCACCAATAGGAATGGCCTGAAATCTGCTTTGGGTGTCCCCAACACCCAAAGAGATCAGTCAGCCCCTTCTCAGAAAGGCTTTCCTAACAATATGGACGATTCTCAAAAAACTAGAGGTTGAGCTCCCATTTGACCCAGCAATACCACTGCTGGGAATATATCCCAGAAAAGCCAAAAAGTATAGTCGAAATGACATCTGCACTTATATGTTCATCGCAGCACTGTCTACAATAGCCAGAATCTGGAAAAAAACCGAGTGCCCTAGAATAGATGACTGGTTGAAGAAACTCTGGTACATCTATACAATGGAATACTATGCAGCTGTTAGAAAGAATGAGGTCATGATGTTTGCATATAAGTGGATCAGCATGGAAAGTATCATGCTAAGTGAAATGAGTCAGAAAGAGAGAGAGAGACAGAAAGATTGCACTCATCTGTGGAATATAGAATAATAGACTACGAGACTAACACCTAAGAATAGTATAAATAAGTACCAGGAGGTTGTCTCCATGGCTTGGAGGCTGGTCTCTCATTCTGGGCAACTCAGAGAAGGGAACACCAAATAAAATGTGGTTGGAGGTCATGTGGGGGAAGGATGATGCGGGCCGAGTATAGACTAGAGACTGAACACAATGGCCACTCAACACCTTTATTGCAAACCACAACACCTAATCAGAGAGAGAGAACAAAAGGGAATACCCTGCCATAGTGGCAGTGTGGGGTGGGGGGAGACGAGACTGGGGAGGGTGGGAGGGATGTTGGGTTTACGGGTGGTGGAGAATGGGCACTGGTGAAGGGATGGGTTATCAAACTTTGTATGGGGGAAACATGAGCACAAAAATGTATAAATCTGTAACTGTACCCTCACGTTGACTCACTAATTAAAAATAAACTACTAATAAAAAAAAAAGAAAGGCTTTCCTAACAACTCAGTTTCCCCTTTGTCACACTTCCATTTTGGTTATAGTCACTTTCTGAAATCATCTTCAGCTAGATTTTTCTGTGTCTGTCTTTCTGTTTGGTTTGGGGGGTCACACATGGCTGTGCTCAAGAATCACTCCTGGTAGAGTTCAGAGTGTCATGTGGAGTGCTGGGGATCAAACCTGTGTAAGGCAAGCCCCCTATCTATACTCTCTCTGGTTTCTCCTTTTGTTCTTTCTTTTGTTTTGTTCATTTCGGGGCCATAACTGGCTAAGTTCAAGAGTTATTCCTGCCTCTACACTCAGGAATCACTCCTGGTGGGGTTTGGGGGACCATATGGAATGCAACGGATTGAACCTGTGCAAGGCAAGTCCCCTAACTGCTGTATTTTTTCTCTGGCCCAGTCCTCCCTTATTGTTTTAAGCAAGTAAGTTGTTTTTCTTTGGCTATGGATAAACTCAAGATTCCTATTTGTGAATAAATCCAACCAAGTGTCTCTCCTGTCACATTTCTAACTGTTTCAGAAATGCCTGATTCTGCAGCTATCTGTCACTTTCTGATTCAGAGCTAAGACTCCTTCTTAAATGTCTAGTGACTTTTAAGGCAGTGTCTGTATTGCATACCATAATGCCCAAAAGGAGAGAGAGAGTAAGAGGGAAACTGTCTACCACAGAGGCAGGGGTTGGGTGGGGTGGGGTAATGGGAGGACATTGGTGGTGGAAAATGTACAGTGGTGAAGGGATGGGTGTTCGATCATTGTGTGACTGAAACTCAATCATGAAAGCTTTGTAACTGTATCTCACTGTAATTCAATAATAAATAAAAATTTTAAAAATAAAAAGGAATTTTTTTTAAAAAGGGGTCCATTTCTAGGCAGAATCTTCCCAGCATCATCCTCTGGAGCCCATCACTCCTGATGCTCTCTTCTGAGCCTTGGCAGGTGGGAGCACAAGAGGACATGAAAGGGTAGAAATCATTGGCACATGCATCCTCTAGCACCCCCCCAGGGTTTCAGAGACATTAAGAACAGCCACACCCATGTTCTAAATTACTGGTGGAGGGATGGGTGATCATTTTATAGCTGAAACTCAATCACGAAATCTTTGTAACTGTATCTCATGGTGATTCAATAAGATAAATAAATAAAAAGCAAAATATAAAAATAAATAAATAATAAATTATTTTGGTCTTGCTATGGGGGCAGACTTGAGGGGTGGTTGGGAAAATGGAGACAATGGTAGAGGGAAGTTGACAGAAAGGAATTTGTGTTGGAATATTGAATGCCTGTAACAAATGCATCATGACCTACTTTGTAAACCATAGTGTTTAAATAAAAAATAAAAAGGAATCGACGGGAATGTTCCTGCAATGAGGGAAGATAAATGCCACCTTTTAGGAAGAAAGGATTCACTGTATCCTTAACTTATAAAATAACCTTTTTAGATTATTTTTACAATACAGGTTAACTGTCAGAAGATAGCTCAGGGATCAGTGGCACATGACTTGGATGCTCAAAGGCCCACGCATGATTCCCCAGCTGGACCCCACACACTGTTTCACGAGGCCCTGACTGGCCCCAAGGTCACTTCAGAGCCATGTTATGGCATTGGCAAAAAGGGAACAGAAGAACCATGGGAAGGAAATGGACAAGTGAATAGGGGATGTTTCATGGAGGAGACCTAAGAAGCTGGTGGGTTTTACATGGTAGATTTAGGGGAAGACAAGAAGACAAAGGTTCCCAAAAGAGGCTTCCTCTACCCTCAACCTTAGGTCTTTGAGCTAGGCTGACACCACACCCCACCCGATGAATATATTACCTATCTGGGTTTGCTCAGGCTGTTGCAAAGAAATTACCATAGACCGTGTATCCTAAAGAGCACACACTTTATTTCTTCAGTTCTGAGGTCTGAGAGTCTGGAATCATGGGCTCAACATAGTCAGGTTCTGGTAAGAGTCCTCTTCCTGGCTTGTGGATGGCATCTTCTTGCTGTTTCCTCCCGGAAAAGAGAGAGTACTCATAGCGTTTTGGGTGGGAAGGTGGCCTGATCATTCCAATCATATCACCCTACAAGGCAAAAGGGACTTTGCAGCTATAATTAAGGTTACTAATCAGTTGTCATTAAGATAGGGAAAATATCACCCAAGATTGTCAATTGGCTGAAGGACTTAGAGAAAATACCTATACTAATTCTATATATGCTTTCTTAGTCTGATATGTGCATACCGCAACATGTAAGAAAAGATGTATAATAGCTAAAAATAGTCTAATTAACCATGGAAAAGAAATTTTTAAGCTATTGGTGACAGTGCAGATCCCCAAAGAAAAAAGTTATGCACTATAGGGGCTATCAAAAAGGAGCTACTGGAATAATTAAATATAGCCAAGTAGATGCCATAGCTAGGAACACCACCTTAGTTCTTAAATTATAAGACTCATAAAGAGAATGTTTCTATTAAGCCAGCATACTCTGAATAAGAGAAACAGTAAGACTTGCAACATGGCTTCTAAAAGGAAACTAATGAAACTAATTTATCAAATAACAAAAACCACTTATCTCTGGTCCAATGCAGTGGAAAATAAAGGACAAGAAAAGCCTTCCCACATAGGAAGAGACATTAAAAAATATTAGTAAAGTTTACCTTCCATGGGAAAGATCTAAAGAGAAGAGTAAGAGGAGTACCTTAAATCTGTGCTTTGAGTGCTACTAATTAACATAGTGAGACTCCCAGACCTCTTCTCCTCATCTTCATCAGAACTGAGAAATTTATCCAAGAAAAACTGTCAATTTGATTTCATACAGATTACTACATTCTCATATTTTTATCACAAATATTTATTGGGTCCTATTAACAGCGTTACTGACAATAAGTGAATAAGAAGGGTTTCCTACACTTACTGAGAAAGCCAGAAAAGTGACAGTGGAAGTCACTTAAATCCTTAGATTTAGCTTAGCCAGGCAACAACAGCGTGATAATGAAATTTCTTTCATGTCTAAAGTCACCAATATTTAGTCTCAAAATTAAATACCCAATATTTAGTGTCATGTTTGGCTCAGATTTTAACAACACTACACATTCTGGTAACCCCACTGTTCCCAAAAGGTGGAGAAATTTAACACAACCTACAAAAGATATTTGGGAAATTATGTCAAGAAACTTCTGAGTCTTGGCTCTCACTCGTACCTATAACCATTCTTAGGTACAGAATAGGTACAGACATAATGCCCAAAAGGGAGGGTGGAGAGAGAGAGAGAGAGAGAGAGAGAGAGAGAGAGAAAGAGAGAGAAAGTGCTTAAGTGCCTGTCATGGAGGCAAACGGCAGGCTGGCGGGGGATTGGGGGGCGCTGGAGGAAAACGGGGAAATTTGTGGTGGGAAATGTACACTGGTGAAGAGATGTGTCGGAATATTGTATAAGTGAAATCCAATTTTGAACAATTTTTCAACTGTATCTCATGGTGATTCAATATGGGGGGGGGGAGAGGGATGGAGGGAGAGAGAGAGGGGGAAGAATAGGCAAAACTGCTTCTTAGTCCCTTTGAGCTACTGTATGGTAAGTCCACCCTCCCCCTGCCTCCATAGCAGACAAAATTCCCCATACTCTTTCTCTACTTTGGGGCATTATGGCTTGCAACAGAGACACTGAGAGGTCATCCTGTTTGGTCCATTATCTACTTTCGGCACACATCTCCCATCCCATTGACTGGAAGGGAATTCGGTTTTCCCTTAAGAAAGGGACCATAATGCCTAAAATATATATAGAGAATATGGGGAATGTGCACTGGTGGGGGGATGGGTGTTTGATCATTGTGTGATTGTTACCCAGACATGGAAGCTTGTTACTGTCTCACAGTGATTCAATAAAATTTTTTAAAAAATAAAATAAAATAAAAAATATTCCCTTCCAATCAACTACTGCCTGAATGGATGGGACCTCACCAAGTTACCTTCAGCAGCCTCACTGCTGTAGAACTTAATGTAATTTCTAGTTGGGTTCATCTCTCCAGAATAAAACCTGAAGCTACATGTACATAATTCATTGACCAAATTCTGAGAGTGAATCAAACTATTGCTGTGGGCTTTTGTGTAAGGTTTGCTGGGGAATGAGAGGCGGGGAGGGGCTAGACATAATGAATCTCTCCCACATGCTCTGGCAATGATTTTGGAGGACCATTAAGGTCCAATATAATCAAAGGTCCCGTTTTCAGGTCACTTAAGACAAGCAACCAGGGAATATTGAGTCCAAACCCCAATACAGAATGTATCAGATGCCTAGGTCAGGTATCAGGCAAATCAATTACCTTCAGGGAACACAATAGGCACCCCAAAGGGGTGTCAGGTTTAGGTTTTTATTTTAAGTTTCCCTTCTAAGCTGTCCACAACCAAATCACAGGAAGGTATAGTAAATAACCAAGTAGTTTTGACAAGTACTATTTGATACTCCCGGAAAACTCAGTGATTGGGAGAGGGAAAGACAGTCTTCTTTTTTTTTCTTTTAATGAATGACCATGAGATACAGGTACAGACTTACAAGTTTTCATAATTACAGGCTGGAGCGATAGCACAGCAGGTAGGGCATTGGCCTTGCATGTGGCCGACCCGGGTTTGATTTCTCTGTCCCTCTCGGAGAGCCCAGCAAGCTACCGCGAATATCCCGTCTGCACGGCAGAGCCTGGCAAGCTCCACGTGGTGTATTTGATATGCCAAAAACAGTAACAATTCTCACAATGAAGACGTTACTGGTGCCCGCTCGAGCAAATCAATGAACAACAGAATGACGGTGACAATGACAGTGACAATGACAATGATGTTTCAATCAAACAATGTTTGAGTATCCAACCTAACTCATCTATTCACCATTCACCAGGAGAAACTTGGTGGGGGGGGGGGGGGGGGCGGAGAGGAGGAGAGAGGGATGAGCAGGATTTCAAATATCTCTTTAAGAAAACCCAGCACTAATAAAGCTAAGTTACAAGTCAGTCAGCTTTGAACAGGCCTTTACAGATGTCCTGTAAAAGCAGAAACTTAAACAGTTTATTTTGCAACAGATTTATACCATTATGCAAAAGGAAGCCAAAGCTCCACTGTAACCACTGTCTTGTTAAAACAGCTCTATTCTCCCCTGAAAAAGCCTTTCACTCCTCAATCACAATCATGTTTTGTCTCTCAGACTTTGATCATATTGGAACCCAAAAAAATTATTGTCTGGGCCCATTTATACTAAATTAGCATGAACTTTTACATCTTTGCATTGGCAGGGTCTGCACCCTTTGTCAGCATGACAAAGTTACAGGAAATGTAAAAGATAAAAAGAAAAAGAAATTACAGAAGATGGACCTTCATACACATACTACTTAAAGATTTAAGAGGATAAATATCTCTAGGAGAAAAATATGAGAGGCCCTTAGAATACAAATTGAGAAAAAGACTGGAATCTAAACCAGCCTAAAAATATTTGAAACACAAGACCCATCTCAAGAACCTGATCTTGCAAAGCCATTGAAATGTAGAACTCCAGGCCTACAGCATGTCTGGATCCCCTGGAGGAACCACATCAGAGCAAAGACCAGGCTAAGAATATCAAAAGGAGATTAGCAACAGCCCCAAACTCAACCCCCTAGGCAACCACCCTAGTTATGGACTTCAGGAAGCTGGCACTTTAGGAAAAAGTGTACAAACTAAGTTAGCAGAGGAAGAGGCTGTCATTTGCTTGCATCTGCCCTGAGATAAGAACTCTCTTTTTTAGGGCGCATTTCCTCATCCTGGAGAAATGGCCCACACCTCCCTGGTCAGGATGTGTACTTTGTTTTCCACTCTGGAGAAGAAAATGGGCATGTATCTCTCTTTAATCCTCTCTTTATTTCCCAAATAAATTCATCTTTAAAAAAAAGTGGAGAACATTATTCTTGATTATGTGGATAAGAACAGTATAATCACTCGGGTCCTTTAAAGTAAGGGAGAAGGGGCCAGAGAGATGGTGCATTAAGTTGAGCACATATTTGGCCTGTGAGTGGCCCCAGTTCAGTCTCTGACACTGCATGGTTTCCTGTACACTCCCAGGAGCTACACAGCACACACTGCTGGGTGTGACCCAAAAGCAAAACAAAAGTAAATAAATAAATATAGAAAAGTTCGAGGGACTTGAGGAAAGGGAGATTGGGGTCACACCTGGCAGTACTCAAAGAAGTGATGCTGTGGACAGGCCTCATCTGATGCAAGTACCTCATCCCTGTATGTACTGATGTAGGCAGCTAGACAGGGAAGGGCTGCCATGGTAATATCCACCTAGGCTGTCATGACCAACCTTGAGCTCAGGAATGAAGACCTGATAAGATCTTTACCTGGAGCTGTTTTCTTCTTTTAGACTTCAACCAGTGCCTTGTACATCCTTGATATCAACCCCTTTTCAGAAGGGTATTAGGTGAATATCCTTTCCCATTCCATAGGCTATCTTGTATTCTGGTCACTGTTTCTTTTGAGTTGCAGAAACTTCTTAGTTTAAGATAGTCCTATTTGTTTATTTCTGCTTCTACTTGCTTGGTCAGTGGCATTTTATTTTTGAAAATACCTTTAGTTTCCATGTTGTGGAGGGTTTTCCCAACCTTTCTTTCAATGTACCTTACAGATTCTGGTCTTATATTGAGGTCTTTAATCCATTTTATCTGACTTTTGTGCATGGTGTTAAGTAGAGGTCTGAGCCCATTTTTTTGCATGTAGCTGTCCAGTTTTGCCAGCACCATTTGTTAAAGAGGCTTTCCTTGCTACACTTCATATTTCTTGCTCCCTTGCCAAAGATTAGATGATCATATATTTGAGGGTGTATATAAGGATATTCAACACTATTCCATCAGTGTGCAGTTCTCTTTTTGTTTCAAAACCATGCTTTTTTAATTACTACCACTTTGTAGTACAGTTTGAAGTTGGGGAAGGTGATGCCTCCTATCTGTTTTCCCCCAAGAATTTCTTTAGCCATTTGTGGGGACTTTTTGTTCCCCTTGAATTTCAGGAATGTTTGATCAATTTCTTTGGAGAATATCATGGGCATCCTTATCAGAAAATAGGGCGATGGAATGAACACAAGCTTTCTCAAAGAAGAAATTTGAGTGGCCAAAAGGTATGAAAAGATGCTCTTTATCACTTACCATCATGGAGATGCAGAGCAAAACAACAATGAGATGAGAACTCACACCACAAGGACTAGCACACATCAAAAAGAACAAAAGTAACCAGTGCTGGTGTGGATGTGGGGAGAAAGGGACTCTCCTTCATTGTTGATGGGAATGCCAACTGGTCCAGTCATTTTGGAAAACAATATGGACGTTTCTCAAAAAACTGGAAATTGAGCTCCCATTTAACCCAGCAATACCACTTCTGGGAATATATCCTAGGGGTGCAAAAAAGCACAGTAGAAATGACATCTCACATGTATGTTCATTGCAGCACTGTTCACAACAACCAGAAACTGGAAACAACCTGAGTGCCTGAGAACAGACAGCTGCTTAAAGAAACTTTGGTACATCTACACAATGGAATACTATGCAGCTTTTAAGAAAGATGAAGTCATGAAATTTGCTTATAAGTGGTCATGGAGAAACTATGTTAAGTGAAATGAATCAGAAAGAGAAGGACAGACATAGAAGGACTGCACTCATTTGTGGAATACAAAATATCATGAGACTGACACCCAAGGACAGTAGAGACAAGAGCCAGGAATATTGCTCCACAGTTGGAAACCTGCCTTATGAGCTGGGGAAGAAGGTAGCTGGGATAAAGACAGTATCATTTAGTCAATGATGGTTGGAGGGATTGCTCGGGATGGGAGATGTGTGCTGAAAGTAGATAAAGGACCAAACATGATGTCCTCTCATAATCTGTATTTCAAACCATAATCCCCAAAAGGAAATTGTCTGCCAAGGAGGCAGGGGGTGGGGGCAGGGGGTAGGGATACTGGGGACATTGGTGATGGAAAGTGTACACTGGTGGAGGGATGGGTGTTCGATCATTGTATGACTGAAACTCAAACATGAAAATATTGTTACTGAAGCTCACTGTGATTCAATTTTTTAAAAAAAGGACTTTACCAGGAGCTAGTCAAGACCAGAAGGTTGGACACACCCTTCAAGAGAAGCTCCAGCAGGAAAAAAAGATCAAGAAAAGGAGTCTCAAAGATCATCCCAACTCTTCCCACATGGCAATCCCCCGGCAACGGATTCTTGTCGGTCTCTTATCTCTGTAGAAAGCCCCTCATGGAGCAGCTGGAAAACCCTATAAAGCCAACTTGAACAAAGGAAGCAAGCATTATGTTGCCTGAGCCCAAGCAGAGCTCTCTGGTCCCAAGTTTGAGAAATCTGATGTCGAAGAGAAACTGACATGTCATTAGTGACTTTGCAGGTGGAGAAACCATCTGACCAGAAATGTGGGCATCCTGTAGGGACTCAGAGAACACACTTGGCCTCGGATACTTAAGACACAGGAACCTCAATCCAACACCAATGTGGAACTGAATTAGGCCACTACCTGAATGAGCCTGAAACAGATTCTCCCCACAATCTCTCAGGGAAGAAACATGGCCTTAGAAGAAATGAGATCTTTTCTTTTTTAATTGAATCACCATGAGATACAGTTACAAAGCTTTCATACTTGAGTTTCAGTCATGCATTGATCAAACACCCAACCCTCCACACTTGCACATCTTCCAATGACCTCAGTATCCCCCCATCCCACCCCTCCCCCAGACAATCTACCCCATACTCTCTTTTGTATTGCTTGCTATAAATAGCATAAGATGTTGGGTGGCCGAAAAAGCAGCACACACTTCTGGATTTCTAAAATTTTAGATAATTAGGTTCTGGAGAAATCTCTACAGTGAGCTGCTCAGTTTGAAGATTCTCTGTATTGTGGCCATTAAGGAGCTTAAATGAGAACTCTCTTGAGGCCCTCTAGACTTCTGACCTGCAGAAACTGTGAGATATTAAGCAGTGTTGTGTGGTAATTTGTTGCATGGCAATAGAAAACAAGTAGTATTTCTTGTTGAGAAATCACAAAACTGCTTATTGTGGGGGTCTACTCTCACAAACTTCATTACCTACAGGAGCCTATCAGGAGAAAATGATGTTATACGTTCCCTGACAGCTGGTCTCCCAAAAGCTGTAGTAAAGGTAGCAGTGAGAAGTGCAAAGTCTGAGCCTGCCTGCAGAACTCACCTAACTCAGCATCCCAGAGCTCTTGTCTGACAGTGGACTGAAGCTGTGTGACAAAGTACTCAAATTTTTCAAAAAGAACCCAGAAATCCAATTTTTTATTAGATATCTTATTCAAGGGAGCCAGAGCAATAGTACAGAGGAAAATGCTTGCCTTGAATGTGGTAGAACTGAGTGGGATCCCCAGCATCTTGTATAGTCCCCCAAGTCAGCAAGGAGTGACCTCTCAGCCAGAAGTAACTTGTGGTTGTGGCAGAAGAAGAACAAGAACAAGATGAAGAAGAATGTGAAGGAGAAGGAGAGAAGGAAAAAAGAGAAGAGAAGAAAAGAAAGAAAAAAGAAGAGCAGAAGAGGGGAAGGATGGGGAGGAAGAGGAGGAGAGGGAGAGGGAGAGAAAGAAAAGAAAGAAGACAAAGAAAGAAAGAAAAGGAAGATGGAGAAGAGAGAAGAGAAAGAAAAGAAGGAGGAAGAAAGGAAGGAAAGAAAGACAGAGAAGAAAGAAAGAAAGAAAGAAAGAAAGAAAGAAAGAAAGAAAGAAAGAAAGAAAGAAAGAAAGAAAGAAAGAAAGAAAGAAGGAAGGAAGGAAGGAAGGAAGGAAGGAAGGAAGGAAGGAAGGAAGGAAGGAAGGAAGGAAGGAAGGAAGGAAGGAAGGAAAGAAGGAAGGAAGGAAGGAAGGAAAGAAGGAAGGAAGGAAAGAAGGAAGGAGAGAAAGAAAGAAAGAAAGAAAGAAAGAAAGAAAGAAAGAAAGAAAGAAAGAAAGAAAGAAAGAAAGAAAGAAAGAAAGAAAGAAAGAAAGAAAGAAAGAAAGAAAGAAAGAAGGGAGGGAGGGAGGGAGGGAGGGAGGGAGGGAGGGAGGGAGGAAGGAAGGAAGGAAGGAAGGAAGGAAGGAAGGAAGGAAGGAAGGAAGGAAGGAAGGAAGGAAGGAAGGAAGGAAGGAAGGAAGGAAGGAAGGAAGGAAGGAAGGAAGGAGAAGAAAAAATAAAGGATCAGAGTGATTGTATAGAGGACAGCGTATTTTGCTTGAGGTTGATTCCCTGCACCCCATATCATTTCCCAAACCTTACTATGATCACTTACTTGGATCACTAGGAATGATCCTTGAATGCAGAGCCAGGAGTAAGCTCTGAGCACCATCAAGTGTGGCTCAAAAACAAACGAAAGAAATGTCCTCATTCAAACAACACACAGGGGTAAGTTCTGAGCAAGATGTGACCTTGGACATAAACAGAGCATAAGAGAAAATGTAGAAAGGTCTTTGGAATAGCTTAAACACTGAGTGTGGACTTTTTCAGGAAAAAAAACAAGCCATTTGTTGAAGTTCCCCCATCCAAGCCAGGGAGATTGCTCAAAGGATGTGTCTTACATGCACAAGATCCCAAATTTGAACCTGTCACTTTATGGTCCCCCAAGCACCAGCAGGGTAAACCCTGATGACTCTCAGCACCACTGGGCTGAGCAGCAGCACCACCTAGCCGGCTGAGCTTACACTGCTGGGCTAAGTTTCACAGGGTGGGCTCCTAATGTCCAGTACCACTGGGAAACCTCCTGCACCCCAACGGAAAATATTCAATCCAGAAGAAAAAAATACTGGCATAGAGCAGTGTCCACCACTAAACAGTGTCCAAACCAAGGGGCCTTCTAGATGCTCCCCATAAACCAATGTCTGAAGACTTCTGGTCCCATTTCCAAATGAGGCACAGTCATTCAGTCATTGGTTGTTGTGTGGTCAAAACTTCACTTCGGATTCAAAACTGAGTCCACCAGGTGTTTAGCTAGCATCCTAAGCTAAGGTTGGGCCACTTTGATCCTTGATAGGGATGTAAAGGGGGTTTCTGCCATATCTCCCTATCCTTCACATTAGACTCTCCTCACTCATTACCCACCTCCCTGTCATTGCTCAAAGTTTCTGCTCTTCCATATTCCCAGCGTCTCACCTGATGACCACTTAGGCCACCAAGCATCTCCCCAACTCATAGAAATCCCAATTTATCAAATCCCATTCTCAGTGCTCCCTTTCGGATCAATCTTCTCTTCATTTTCCACTTATAGTTCCTTAGAATCTAATCTATTTGGTTCTGGGATGCTATGAAAGAAAAGGAAATCCACTCCACAGGTTGGCCTATTCTACTTGGGACAACAGCATGACCAGAATTATGATCACCCTCTGTCATTCATCCAGCCCTTGCATCCATCTCCATCCTCTACCCAGTTGTCTCTAAGCAATCCCATTTCCAGGTCAATCCCAGAGGTCACAAGCCACTCAGGGAATGATCAGGACCCTCAGGGAGAAAATTACTTAGGAGGAAATGACTTGGGAAATGACCAAGTCATTTCCTGAAAATACATCCCAAGTACCTGCCCAGACCAGCCTAACACAAGTTCGACTTGGTCAGAGGCACCTGGGACAGGCATGGTAAACCTTCACAACAGTCAGTGTGCAGCAAAGAATGTCTATCACCACCCTGCAGTTTAACATTGGCAAGAGCACTACCTGTACCACCTACAGAAGGGCCCCTACTACAAACCCTCAGCAATGCCTCACTACAGACATGGGCGTTTTTAGGACAAATGGCTTCTGTTTCTCACTGAGAGGACATGCTGATGTTAACACAGTGCCCTCATGCTGCCCCTTTTCTGACAGGGAACTCAGGGAAACCTCTGCAAAGCCATCAAACTAGGAAGGGGATGAAAAAAATCAACACATATACTGAGAAAAGGGTAAAGTTTCCTACAGCTTTAGAGTAATCCTTGTCCTAAATGGAAGGCAGCGGGTTTCAAAAGTGGCTTCCTAGGGGTTATACTGCAGGTCAATATGAAATGTACAGCTATACACACATATGAAAACCAAGACCACAATCAAGAGAGTCCACTACACCCCAATTTTCCTTGTGACTGTTTGTATTATTCCCTTCCCATCCATCCCTCTCTTGGTAACTACTAATCTATTTTCTCTATCTACAGTTTGCAATTTTGTAGTATGATAGAATAAATAGAATTCTACATAAACAGATTATATGATATGTACATGATTTTCTCTGGTTTCCTACACAAGGAATTAGTCACTCATTTTTATTATAACATGCACTGTAGCACTGTCGTCCCATTGTGCATCAATTTGCTCAAGCGGGCACCAGTAAGGTCTCCATTGTGAGAGTTGTTGTTACTATTTTTGGCATATTGAATATGCGAGGGGGAGCTCGCCAGGCTCTGCTGTGTGGGCGGGATACTCTCGGTAGTTTGTCGGGCTCTCCAAGAGGGACAGAGGAATGGAATCCAGGTCAGCCGCATGCAAGGCAAACGCCCTACCCACTGTGCTATTGCTCTAGTCCATATTATAACATGAACATCAATAATTCATTCCTTTTATTTCTGAGTAGTATCCTAGGGTACAACATAATACAATTTGTCCATTCACCTATTGGTGGGAATTTTGCTTATTTATAATTTGGGACAATCACAAATAGAATTGCCTGAACTTCAATGGGCAAAGTTTTGTGCTTATACATATACTCTCATTCTTCCTGGGAAAATGTCTACAGAATTCAATAGCTGGATAGTTTGTTAGACATATGTTTGAGCAATGCCACATCCATGAAATTTTTCTTAGTTTCAGAGTGTTCACCCAGTGCATATGTAATGACAAAGTAAAGGTATACACTGATCACACAGATACACAGATACTAATGGCGCCCACACTCACCCAAAAGGAGGTCACATCTGGATTTAGTCGACTTCATTTCTCTTCTGCCAGTATGGACGGTTTCCCAGGAAGAAAACTTCCCAGGATGAGCTTTAAATTTTGAAAAGTGTTTACTGAAAAAGCTCCTGGCATTTCAGAAATAGTCCACAATAGGGCTATGTAAACAGTCTCTGAAAGATTGTTTTTAAAGGGTAATTCTGATTGACCTAGAAAAAAAAAGTTCAGATCATTATCAAGAAGTATTACATGAACTAGGGGGCTGGAGCGATAGCACAATGGGTGGGGCATTTGCCTTCGGTGGCCAACCCAGGTTCAATTCCCAGCATCCTATATGGTCCCCTGAGCACTTCCAGGAGTAATTCCTGAGTGCAGAGCCAGGAGTAACGTGCATCGCCAGGTGTGACCCAAAAAGCAAAGAAAAAAAAGAAGTATTACATGAACTAGAACAAGGTTCTCCAAAGGTGGACTCCTCAGAATCCCTAGGAACTTATTAGAAATGCTCATTCCACCAGTTCAGACCTATAGAGTTAAAACCCTGACTGGAGCCCAATAACTTGTGCTTTCACCAAATTGATATCTGTTGCATGCAGTTTAAGAACGAGTAGCCTAGAGGCCAGAGAAATAGTACAACAGGATGGGCACTTGCCTTGAGCACAGATTGACAGGAGTAAAGCCTAAGCACTGCTGGAATGAACAAAAAAAAGGGGGAAAAAAGAGAAAACAAAGGACAAGTAGTGAGAACATCATTAAGGCCTTTCAACATCAAGCAAGCAAATCAGAAATCATGCTAATCAACCAAAGCCCCTGTTCCACCCACACAGCTTTTGAAGGTATTGTTAGAATTCTGCAAGTCATATTAAATTCTTGGTGAATAACCAAAGTATCGGCTAGAGTACAAACTTGTGCAATAATGATTTTTCACTTCTTTTCCCAAAACACCAAATAAAGAGTAATTTTTTCAGGATTCCAATCATTAGAGTATCTAAATTCAGCAGTCAGCATCTTTTCTCTACATGTGGTTTTCATGCTCACATAGTACACAAAACTGAATCTAAGATAAGGGCAAAAAATTGAGGGGATATCTTCCATCATTCTTTACTGCTATAGAACCCTCTATATATCAGCAGAAAAATTAATCAAACTGGAATAGGAAGAATTTGAGTAAAAAATTATTGGATAGTTTTTGCTTTATCTTCAGTTTACACATGGTTCCTACTCAACACTGTAATTGGAGAGAAGTTTTGATTACTTCCTTGGCATCTTTTTATGCTTAAAATTTATCCCAGTCTTTAAAAACCCTTTCCAATTTCTGGCCAAGCAGAACCTTGCCACTCACTTTGAACTTGCAGCAAGTAATGCTTTCTGGGGGGTCCCTTTTTTCAAAATGAACTCCTTTAACACAGACTCTGAAATTATGAAGAGATTATCTGCAGGAAGTCAGGAAGTCTGGCAGATCCTGGATACATGTTCCCAGACCCATTTTTTTCTTTTTTTTTTTTTTTTTCATTGAATCACCGTGAGAACAGTTACAAAGCTATCCGGATTAAGTCTCAGTCATACAATGATCAAACACCTATCCCTTCACCAGTGCACGTTCCACCACCAAGAACCCCAATATACCCCCTCCCACTTCCCACCCTGCCTGTGTGGCAGATGATTTTCACTTTACTCTCTCTTTACTTTGATTACATTCAATTTCTGACAGAAAATCTACTATTATTATTTGAAAATTTCCCCCCAACAATCAGACCTGCCGAAAAGGCATCATTAGATCATTTGTTTTCTATTGCTGATAATGAAGAGCACATGATGTTGCACAGCCTCAAAAGCAGCTGCGCGGTTTTGGAATTCTGGTATTTCAGTAATTAATATTACTAAATATTAATGTATTTCTGACAGCAGCCACTGAGTTCTAAGATTGTTTTGTGTGCCTCTGGGATCATGACTGTTAGGAGCTGAGGAGTTGTTCATGGGCAGTGCTCAGGGTTTCTGGGCGAGGAGCAGGGCCGGTTCTGCCCCCCTCCCATAGCGAGATTTCCCGTGCCCCATCACTGCAAGCTCCTACCTCTCTGTCCAATTGGCTCTGAAAGGTGGCAGTAGCCATGCTGGCACAAAGGGAAAAAGGCCGAGGGACAAAAACCCTTCCCCTTCCGGGGCTATACGGGGCCATAGCTTAGTTCACAGTCCAGGTGTTTATCTGCCAGCAGCCGCTGCGTTCCAAGATTGGTTTGTGTGCCTCTGGGGTCATGGCCGCTCAGGGGTGGAGGAGCCGTTCCTGAGTGGTTTTTTGTATATCAGGAAGGACACGCGGCCACTGGAGAAATAGGTCGATCCCCACATATTGGAGTCGTGTTATAGAAGTTCACTTCTGGAGAAGATGGGGACTCTGCACCTTCTCTGTCTGGGGCACCCCAGTGTTGTCAGCCCAGTCTGGGTTCCAGAACATTTTCTGGTTAGCGGTGCCTGCCAGCCAGGATTCTTCACTGCTGAGTGCGGCAAGATGGCCTCAGACCCATTTTTCAAATCAATGGTCCACTGCAACATAATCTTCCCACCTTTGATGATATCCATTTGAAAAATGACATTTACTTTTTTTGCCAGTTGGGCCCCAACCTCTTTAATGCTAATATTCTCAAAGACCCAGAAACTTCAGAATTCTAACAGCTCTAAGGGATGTGGCATGGTAGATTCATGGGCTCACCCCAACTCCTTGAATTGACCATCTAGAAGTCTGTCCCCTGCTTTGATCTTGAGTTGATGGTCAGTTCTCTTCCTCATCTTACTGTGCTGGTCTGCTTGACCTTTCCATCTGTTTCTGAGAAAGAGTGGTCACAGTGCTATCTGTAAGTCAAATTGTGACATCAAAGCTAAGACCCAAGCAGAAAATGAGGCTGGCATATACCTCTGCTCCAGTCTTATTGGCCAAGCAAATGCTAAAATATGACAGGGGGTGGGGATTTAAAAAAGGAATTATGATGCAGATCTACCCCATCACCATCCCAAACCAATCAGGGCTTTTGGTTTCAAAAGCAAAAAAAAAATTATGTAAGTATTCTCTAGCTGGACCCTATGTTGGGAATAATGGAAATTGGTCCCAGATTGCTCTTTGCTGATACAAGTTTTGTTGCGTTTTGTCTTTCCAGTGCAGGCACCTTCTGGAAGCAACCTTGAGAGAAAAGTTATTTTTATGCCTTCAAAACTGAGTAAATATTAAGGTGTGAGATTTGGCTTATCTGGATGCTGCTAGTAAAAGGAGGGAAACTTTTAGAGTAATACCAGCTGGCTGGAGGAGGAATCAACACCAGGACTTATGTTAGAAAATTTCTGAAAGAGTGATATTTCTAAGATAAACAGAAGATATTATGGTCTCATGATAACTACATATAATTACCTAGTCCTTGCTTTGAACCAAAATATATTCTAGGCACTGTGTATGTAGTAATACTTGTAATCTACATTACACTGTTCTCAAGTAGGTACTTTTATCCTTATTTATCCCTTACAGACAAGAAAAATTAAGTGAGTGGGGAAAGTGAGGAAACTGGCCAAAGTCACACAGCTAGAAAAGAGGGTAGCCAGGTTTGAACAAAAGTAAAATAACTGTAGAATCCACTTTTAGTCTGTATGATGATTTATCATTAGGTTGTGATTCAGGGACAGGAACACCTTAGAAGTGATCTTGGGCCCATTTTAGGACATCTATCAGGGATAAATGGTGTTACTATGGTCCATTACTGGTGATGTTGACCAAGGTCATTTGATTCAGTAGTGCCCACCAGGTTTCTCCACGAAAGTTATTATTTCCCTAAGTAATGAATAAATATCTCACTAAGGGAGATACTCTGAGACTTTGAAAATATCCTGTCTCATATAACACTGCAACTAAATTCTTTTTTGGCATCCATTTTTTGGTCTATCAGTGTTGCATCCTAAATAGTCAAAATCTGATCCCACCCTACCTTTAGATTGAATGATTGAAACTCTGCTAGAATACATGTCCCTTTTTTACCATTTCCTTGCTTGATCAACTATATATTCATCTCAGTGTGGATTTGTGAATACTTATCTTATTCTTGGGTCATATTCCATTATTTTTTTATTTTATTTCCTAAATTTTCCCTGATTTGGCTAGTGGGAACACCATATGAATCCCAGTATTAATGGCCAACACACATGTAGAACAGATCATATTATCTTTAGTCATTAGAAACCTGCATTCCGTATCTATCTAGTTATTAAAAAGCTAAGAGTATTTTGCCCAGTGAAAAGTAATCTCTCAAAATCTAAGGATTTTGTAGTTAGTACACTTCCAATACTAATGATTGACTTTTCAAAATTTGGTGTGCAAGGATTAAAGCCCTAGTATGTTTGTTTTTCTTAAAAAATTAAAATAGTGCCTAACAATGTATTTCAGTGGTAGGGCACTGCCTTGCAAGCATAAAGTCACAAATTTTGTTCATAGTCCCACATATCATTGTGGTTCCAGCAGCACTGCCATTGTGTGAAATCTGCAGAGCACTGTGACCAAGTCTGTGACCTCTGGATATCATAACAATGAAAAGAAAGAAAGTCAAGAAGATCAATTTAAAACATTGTAACTATAAGATAAAATAATGACTTATTACTCATCCCAACTTTAGTTGCCACTAAAGTGGCTAATGTTTGAAAGACAGACAGCATCAACTGTTAACAAAGATACTGAGTGGCTAGAACTCTTGTGTACCACAGGTATGAGGGCAAAATAACGCTGCTACTGTGAGAAAATGCTAGAAAGTGTCATACAAAGCCAAGCATGCTTATCTTACAACCATTCAGTCACACTCCTAAGTATTTATACAAGATAAATGAAGACATATATAGCTACAGAAAAATGTTTAATGAATGCTACTTGCAACAATTGTGCATTAAAGAAAAAACACTAGAGACAATACAAATCCTTTCTTCTGTTCATGAAGAGAAGGCTGGATAAACAAATTGTATGATCATAGATTGAAATACTACTTGGCAACAAAAAAGGAATATGCATGAAACTTGTGCATTTTGCTGAAAGATGCAATATCAAAGACAACATACTATATGCTTTTATATCCTATGCTACTGCTATGTAATACTACGAAATGATTATTCATTCATATACATTCTAAAACATCAAAACTGTGAAACAAAAATGACACTGGTTTGTAGGGGTTAAGGGTAAAAAGTAAGCTAGTTTACAAGGATAAAAGATAAGTTACTTTTTTGGGAGAGGGGTTTTGGGGGTTCAATCACAGATGGCATGTGTGAGGTCAGGAGAGCAAACAAGCAAGGGTAAGCCATGTTTGTGGAATGCCCAGGAGCAAGTCTCCAAACCAGGAACTAATCCTAAATTATGGTAGGAAAGTCCCACAAGGTTTTTATGGCTCTTTGCAAAGATCTCTCCCTTTGTTTCAGTCAGGAATAACAAACAAGGTCAATTTTCAGACCATTTAGCAAACGATAGCTCATTTATGTCCTCCATCATCATGACAGTTTTATAGCTACCATGGAAACCTATGAAAATGGTCAAATATGGTCAGAACCTCAGATCCCAGGTACACACACCCATTTTTGGAGAAGAGTGGGGCAGAATAGGGAAGACAGTCTCAAATTATAAATGAGGAAAAACAAAGACTGGCAGCGTTCCGACTGCAGAGCCCCACTCCCTGAGCTCGAGGGGAATATCTTTTGGCTTTCTCTTTTCTTAAATAAACACTTGATTTATCCCCAGTTGGGTACTTTCTCCTTTGCCTTCTATAATAAATACTTATTTTAAATATTTTTATGCTCACTCCCTAAGATTTCCTTTTAGGGAGACGACAGAATCAGGGACCAGAGGGTTGTGTGCACTGATGCCCTCCCATCCCCGCCTCATGATTTCTCATGCTTTATCAGAGGGATAACAAAATTTCCTTGATTCTACTGGTGTAAATACTCTTGTATATATTTGTTGAAAGTCATGTAATCAAAAAGATAAATTTTTCTAATTTTTATTAAAAAACTGTGATTTATGAAGTTTTTCACAGTTCAGCGGTTCTTATTCTCTTGTTTTTTTCTTGGTGGGGTGACACATTGAGTTACACCCAGCCATTCTCAGGGTTCCTGGCTCTGCACTCAGGGATCACTCCTGGCAGGCTCTAGGGTAGGGTGCCGGGGGATCAAACACTGCCAGCCAAATGCAAGGCAGGTGCCCTACTAAACCTACTATTGCTCTGGCCCAAGAGTTTTAGTCATATATTTCAACAGCAATCCTACCACCAGTATCAGCTTCCCTCCACCTGTGTTCCCATATTCCCTCCCCACCTCAAACCCCCGCCTCATCTCTGCCTATTAGCCTGATAGTTACATTACAAAGTTCCGATGGTTTCAGCTTAGATCTCAGGTTTTCGGGGTTGTTGAGTATGTGTTTTGGATATATGACTCTACCACTTACCCCTATCACCAATGTAAGTGAAGCCCTGATGCCTGTTTACCCATTACTTCCCATTCTCTTCTTCCCTCCTTGACATCTTCTTTTTCTGTCTTCTCCCCTCTACACACTGGGGTCAAGAGTGATCTAGACATCACCTACAATATCCTTTAACTGTATTTCTTATCCAGTATTCCATATACCACAAATAAGTGAGATTATCCTGTGTTTTTCTTCTTCTGGCTTACTTCACTCAACATGATGCCTTCCAGTTCCAACCAGATTACAGAAAATTGCATAATTTCATTGTTCTTTGCAGATGCATAGCATTGCTTTTTGTATATATACTACATCCTCATAGTTGTTGGATACCTAGGTTGATTCCAATATTAGCTGTTGTATTAAGTGAAACAGTGAATTATGGTGTGCATATGTCCTTTAGAGAGAGCATTTTTATGTCCTGGGGGTAGATGCCCAAAATTGGGATTGCTGAGTCATATGGAAAGTTCAATTCTAAGCTTACTGAGAACTCTCCATACTATTTTCCACAGGGGTTGTACCAGACAACATTCCCATAAGCAGTAGATGAGAGTTCTAAATAGATGCATTTATTTATTTATTATTGAATCACCATGAGAAAAGTTACAAATCTTTCAGGTTTAAGTCTCAGTCATACAATGATCAAACACCCATCCCTTCACCAGTGCACATGTTCCACCACCAAGAACCCCAGTGTACCTCCCATCCCACCACCCTTGCCTGTGTGGCTGATGATTTTCACCTTAATCTCTCTTTGCTTTGATTACATTCAATATTTCAACAGAATTTTCCCCAAATCAGACCTGCCAAAAAGGCATAATTTGATAATTTGTTTTCCATTGCTGAGAATGAAGAGCATATGAGGTTTTGGATTTTTGGTATTTTAATAATTAAGTCCAGAGAAATTTCTGCCAGAAGTCGTATCACTGCTATCACTGCAAGCTCATACCTCTGTTTAGTGATCTCTAAAAGATGGCGGTCGGCACGCTGCCACCGCTGAAAGGAAAGGCCAAGAGAGAAAAACCTCCCAGGGCAGCATAAGGGCATAGCTTAGTTCACAGTCTAGAGGCACTTCTGCAAGAAGCTGCTGGGTACTGAAAGTAGTTAGTGGGCTTCTGAGATCATGGTCGCTCAGGAACGGAGGAACTGTTCATGTGTGGCCACTCAGTGTCTCGTCTGGGCAGCTAAAGAGATACATTTAAATAGTAAATTATGCTTCAATAAATGACTTTGAAAAATAAAAACATGTGTGAAAAGATTTACATGGCCACTTCCATGATCTCTTTCTAAAATAGAGGTCACAAGTCAAATCTAGAATGCTGGGTTTTAATTTTTTTAATTAATTACTATGGCGGAGTCTCTTGCCCCCACAACTGGCTGTCTTCAATAGGGGCCCTCAGAGGTGGGTGGGTTGAGTCTCCCTCCCTGCCCCGAGCAGAGTCCCAGCAGCCAAAGACCTCTGGAACCCAGCCACAGCCATGCTCAAGGCCACTCTCCACATGTTCAGACAACCCTCACACATGAAGGAACCAGCAGAGGAACCCAGGTGTGCGGGACCTGGGGCTGAGATCTCCAAGCCTGTTTGGATAGGGACTGGGCCTCCTCAACCCAGATCCCCCATTTCCTAGTAGTTAGCCAGTCACACCCACAAACTGTCCCCTGGCGCCATGTAATCCCATCAATGGCCAAGATACAGAGAGTATAAAACAAAGCTCCCGGAAGAGAGTGATGCAGTCTTTTGCTCCTGCACCTGGCTGTCTTTACGGAGGTCCATCGGAAGGGTGCGGGTTGTGTTTCCCTCCCTGCCCCAAGCAGAGCCCCAGCAGCCAAAGACCTCTGGAACTCAGCAACAGCCATGCTCAAGGCCACTCTCCACACATTCGGAAAAGCCTCATGCATGAAGGAACCGGCAGAGGAACCCAGGTGTGCGGAACCTGGAACTGAGATCCCCAAGCCTGCTCAGATCAGGACTGAGCCTCCTCTACCCAGATTCCCCATTTTCCAGTAGCTTGGCAGTCACATACACAAACTGCCCCCAGCACTGTATAATTCTATCAACACCTAAGATCCAGAGACTATAAAACAAAGCTCCTGGACCTCTTATAGCCTAGTTCTCCCTCTCAGAGAACCTGGCAAGCTACCAAGAGCATCCTGCCCACAAAGCGGAGCCTGGCAAGTTCTCTGTGGCATATTTGATATGCCAAATACAGAAACAATGATGGGTCTCATTCCCCTTACTAAGAAAGAGCCTCCAATGCAGCACCACTGGGAAGAATGAGTAAAGAGAAGCTGCTAAAATCTCAGGGCTAGGACAAATGGATACATTACTGGCACCCGCTCTAACAAATCGATGATGAATGGGATGACAGTGATACAGTGATACAGTGAATTAATTACTAAATCTCTACTAATTTTTCTATTGAACTATGATGCATAATTTTGATTTCCTTTATTAGTTAAATCCTATAACACTGTATGGTGAGACAATCTCAAATTTTCGGCATCATATCACTTGATGTGTTTATTTGTCTCATCTTTGAAAGTGGCTGCAATTATTTGGTCCAGGCTGCTATCAGCTAAGCCCTGTTCTTCAACATGTGACTCACCCTCTACCTGTCAGATCAGCCAGACACTGTCTCTCCCATCGCAGAGAGCACAAGAAGCACAAGAATAGCAGGCAGGAACAATCTCTTGATGTCCAGCCTCAACATTGACTCATCACCCCTGTTTGGTCATAGAACTGGCAGCAAAAAATAATACCCAGATCCGGACCCAAAGTCAAATTTTGGTGATGAAGCCCTGATAGGGCAAAAGATAGAAGGAGGGGGATGGGGAATTGAGATGGACAATGCAACATTCCACTGCAAATGGCAGGAAAGGAGAGCTTCCACATTTTTTAAGATCTAGATTTCTTATTTCATTATGAATGGAGAGGTTTGTAACCTTGGACATGCACCTTCATTTGGCAACAGTTCCCTTGTTTTTAACAAAGGCTAGTGTGCTTTCTTCAGTCAGAGTGAGTCTCCACTCCTACAGCTCAAACCTAAACTCTGGTGTCTCCTTTATAAAGGAGAAGTGTTCTGAGAAGTAATGGGCAAATGGGCATCAGGGCTTCAGTTATACCAGTGATATGAGTTAAAGGTATAGCCATATACACAAAACACTCAACAACACTGAAAACATGAGATCAAAGCTACAAACAACCACTGAAACTTTGTAATATGCCTGTCAGGTCAACAGACTGGGATAGGACAGAGGTTAGCTGTGGGGAGGGAATATGGACACTGGCGGAAGGAAGTTGACTCTGGTGGTGGAAATGATATTCAAATATAATATGCCTAAAATTCAACTACCAATAGCTTATTAGTAAATTAGTTATTTAATTAAAAATTAGTTAATTTTTAAAGGAGAGTTGTTCTGAGGAAATGTTCCAAAATCCCTGAGATTTTCTCTTTCTTCACTAAATGTCACTGAAGACTTAAAAAAAAAAACCCTATCAGCACCCCAGCGAAGGCAAGAGGGTGAGAGGGTGAGAGCCCTCCCCACCCTAAGGGAAAAAGACCCAACAGCCAAAAACCCCTAGAACCCAACCACCATCATGCTCAAGGCCACTCTCCACATGCTCAGGCTGAGCCTCACACACAAGTGAACAATTCCTGAACCATGCAGCTGCATTTGCAGCCACACGACACATCATAAGACATTCCCTACCCATTCTCCAAGAGTACCAGACCACGTTTGATGGGGTTCAAACAGTAGGCAACCAATCATAGAAGGAAATATATATATGCATATATACATATTTTCTGATATACGAAAGTTCACACCACCCAACTTTTCACAGGTTACTGATATCTTAAAGAATGTCTTAATGGCCCCTGCCAAAATAGAACAATCTTCATACTGTTTCCCCTATGGATACTTTTTTGTAGCATTTTCAGCGGCTTTCCATAAGAGACAATACAAAATATATTATTTTGGTTGTGCTTTGGGACAGGGATTGAGGCTTGGGATGGAAATATCCCAAATATGGTGCTGGGAAGGTGTTGAATATTAAATGTAATCAAATATTGTGAACTACCTTATAAAACAAAAAAATTTAAATTTAAATTTAATTTTAATTTAAAATTAAAGTAATAATAAACCAATAAAATGGCATGCTACAAATCACTGAACAAAAATAAATTGCATTTGCATATGCAAATATACTAGAAGATAAATAAATCAAGAAAACAATCTCATTTACAATTGCATCAGAATCAATTATCAAAAATCAGCTTAATAATGAATGTGATAGACTTATAGATAAAAAATTAAAGTCACTATTAAAAGGAACAAAAGCTACAAGGCAAAAAAAAAGTATTATGTGTTCAGGATTGGAAGAATTAACATAGATCAAATGATCATCTTAACCAAAGAACTATGTGAGTCAATGCAACCCTTATCAAAATTCCAGTGACATTCTTCAAGTACTAGTACAAACATTACTAAAATTTATATGAAACTTCAAAAGTTATAGCCAAAGCCAAAGCAGTTAGGAGAAAATTGATGCAGGAAGCATTCCATTCTCTGACTTTAAACTATACTATAAAGCTATATAAGTTAAAACAGTGTGTGACTGCTGGTGGGAATGCCGGCTAGTTCAGCCCTTTTGGAAAACAATATGGACGATTCTCAAAAAACTAGAGGTTGAGCTCCCATTTGACCCAGCAATACCACTGCTGGGAATATATCCCAGAAAAGCCAAAAAGTATAGTCGAAATGACATCTGCACTTATATGTTCATCGCAGCACTGTTTACAATAGCCAGAATCTGCAAAAAACCCGAGTGCCCTAGAACAGATGACTGGTTGAAGAAACTCTGGTACATCTATACAATGGAATACTATTCAGCTGTTAGAAAGAATGAGGTCATGACGTTTGCATATAAGTGGATCAGCATGGAAAGTATCATGCTAAGTGAAATGAGTCAGAAAGAGAGAGACAGACAGAAAGATTGCACTCATCTGTGGAATATAGAATAATAGACTACGAGACTAACACCTAAGAATAGTATAAATAAGTACCAGGAGGTTGTCTCCATGGCTTGGAGGCTGGTCTCTCATTCTGGGCAACTCAGAGAAGGGAACACCAAGTAAAATGTGGTTGGAGGTCATGTGGGGGAAAGATGATGCGGGCCGAACATAGACTAGAGACTGAACACAATGGCCACTCAACACCTTTATTGCAAACCACAACACCTAATTAGAGAGAGAGAACAAAAGGGAATACCCTGCCATAGTGGCAGTGTGGGGTCGGGGGAGACGGGACTGGGGAGGGGGGGAGGGATGTTGGGTTTACTGGTGGTGGAGAATGGGCACTGGTGAAGGGATGGGTTATCAAACTTTGTAAGGGAGAAACATGAGCACAAAAATGTATAAATCTGTAACTGTACCCTCACGTTGACTCACTAATTAAAAATAAACTATTAATTAAAAATAAATAAAAAACAGTGTGTGATGTTGGGGGTAAAGCAAGCATTAAACCAATAGGGTAGAAATGGGAAACTAGGAACAAAGTCGCAGAGATATGGAGACTTAATTATGAAAACAAAAACTCTGCTTTGTAGACTGTGGACTAAAGGAGGATTTAATGTAATTAATGTCAAAAAGGCAAGTTTGAGCTTTATAAAACAGTATAGAAAATAATGTTATTTTTCTAAGGGAGTATATAGAGTAGGAGACTGTCATAGCTAAGTGGTAGGCAGAAATCAGTTCAGATCTGAACTGGTCAATTTGAAAACATGCATTTAAGAACAGCAGTCTCCAACAGGAATTTCTGAAATACTGAAACTGTGCTGTATCTGTTCTATCCAAGGCCATAGTCAATAGTCATATGTGATTATTGGATACCTGACATGTGGCTAGTGGGTCTGAGGTACCAAATCAATTTTATTTAGCTACAATTAATTTAAATTTATCTAGTCATATGATTTCCCATCAGCATCCTGGGAAACATTATCCAGTCCAATGTTATCTCTAACTACCATATTGCAGTAACTTAGGCAGCTAGGGCATTGCTCTCATTTTTAATCACTAAATTAAACAAATCCCAGATAAAAATCCCTACACCCTTCAAAACTCACTAATACTCTTATAAATGTGGAACAGAAATTCGGCCAATTTATGGTATCTGGTTCATAGGAGAGTCTAAAAATTTGGGCGCTAAGCTAAATGTATTAAGATATACCAAGAAAAAAAGATCAAGTTATCTCAGAATAATGCCTAAGCAGTTATTTGGGGGATAATTTCTGTGTTACATGGTATAAAATATGCCTGCAAATCCAACACACTTACCCCCTTACAGTCCATAAATGGTCCCTGATGGATAACAATATGCATCTTTTGTTATTGATTACTCCAATAACGCTGCATAACCAACTAATCTCAAAGTCACTATCACTGTCACTGTCATCCCATTGCTCATCGATTTGCTTGAGCGGGCACCAGTAACGTCTCCATTGTAAAACTTGTTGTTACTGCTTTTGGCATATCAAATATGCCATGGATAGCTTGCCAGGCTCTGCCATGGGGGTGAGATACTCTCAGTAGCTTGCTGGGTTCTCCAAGAGGGGCAGAGGAATCGAACCTGGGTCGGCCAGGTGCAAGGCAAATGCCCTACATACTAAACAACAAACACTTATTTAGCCCATAAGCTAACAAATTAGCAAGTTGGCCTGGGATCAGCTAGGTATTTCTTTTGGTTTCTTCCGGACCCATGTCTAGAAGTTGTCTGACCATCAGGTGCATAGTCAGCCTGGGCTATGTGATGTTCGTCTTTCACAGGCATTGCCCTGGTAGGAGCAGAGCAGGAGCAAACCATGCAACACTGTGAGCGCTTTCCCAGCCCCTGCTTTATCAACTGGACAAAGAATATCACATGAATAAACTCAAAGTCATGATTAGGTTACATTAGACTACCTGGCAAAGGCTGTTGAGAATTCAATGTTCACCTCCCTTCAAAGTTCACTTGACAAAAATCTACCCCCACTCTCACTGATAGTATTAGGAACTAGGGCCTTTGCATGGAGATAGGAAATGTAACTAGGATTATATGAGATCCAAAATTGGAGTCTCTTTGCTCTCTGCCATGTGAGAATATAAGAAAATGTCAGAAATCTGCAGCCAAAAGAAAGCCCTCACCAGGGATCGCTCAGGGGGGAGATTTGTACTGAAAGTAGACAAAGGGCCAAATATGGCCAAATACTGAGTCCTCTCAGTATCTGTATTGCAAACCATGATGTCCAAAAGCAGAGAGAGAGAGTAAAAAGGAAATTTCCATAGATACAGGGGGTGGGGTTGGGTGGGGGTGGCGGGATGGATTCTGGGAACATCAGTGGTAGGAAATGTGTACTGGTGGAAGGATGGGTGTTCCATCATTGTATGACTGAAACTCAACATGAAAGCTTTGTAAATGGATTGGTCACTGCGCCACCCTCCAGCGTCATGCCCAGCTTGCTCCCTCCAGCAGGTCAGTGAACCAGACCTGGGCTGAGACTTACCCTGCTTCTCCTTGCCAGACACCTCACCCACATAGCAGTAGTGGGCATGGCCTTGGAAGGCGTGGGCAGCGCCTATTTTGGGGGGCTGGCCACAGTTATTTTCCCCTTTCCTGGCACTCTGGACTCACATCTTCATTTCTATCACCTAATTCTGTGGAGAATATCCTGGTCATCTCAAACACATTAGGCCAATAGTGCAGTAGCCTATTCCTATTGCACCATAATACTGGTGTCACAAGAAGCTCTACAAGTCCAATATAAAAGAACACATCCTCCAAAGCTTCACTTATGTGTGAGACCTCACATAAGCCGCCAAGAAGCACCTGAGAGGAAAGTGATACTCTAGAAGAAGGAAAAGGTGACCACCACTGTAGGATAATATAGCCTCAGGTAGTTTAGGTTTATTGGATTACTCCCATTACAGTGCTCCCATTCCTCTGTGTTTATTTGTAGATTCTTTCTTAGTGTTCTGTTGACTTGTAAATATTGTTTTTCTCTTCTCCTTGAGTCCTTTTGCATAGTTTATTCAGAGCAATGTCCTTTTTGTATGGACACAGGAAGACTTAGCAAATGCTATGTTTTTGTAACCTGGGAGTCATTTTATTTTTGACTACATGATATTTTCCTCCTGGGCATCTGTTCTCTTGACCTAAGTATCAGCTGCCCTTACTTCCTAGCACCCCCAAAAGCAGGGTCCCGACGAGGGACAAGACAGACCCAGGGCAAGCGGTGAGCTATCCTGGTATCAAGATGGGCCTGGCCAAAGTGCCTAAGGCTTAACTATAAGTTAAGAGCTTGATCATGGACAAATGTTGTCATGATCCAAAAAGTGATAACTAGATTTGGACCCTGCTAGGGTGAGGAATGATAAATCTGGCCTGAGTGCTGTAGTCTTGATGTAGGCAGGTAGATAGGGAAAGGCCCATGGCAATGAAAATTGAGATTTAACAGAATCTCTGGGAAGGAGACTCTTGCAGATTCAAGAAAACAAAAGCGGACCCTGAGGATAATGGACCCCTCCCCAGGAGGTTCCCCAAAGAGGGCCATCACCACTCCCAACCTCCCTGGTAACCTTAGCAACGAGCTTTTACCTGGAAAGAAGCCCCATGTGGAGGGTTGGTTGAAGAAACCCTATAAAAGACACTTTGAACAAAGGAAGGGTGAGCATATGCTGTCTGAGCCCATGTGCTGCTTGTACCCACGTGGCCGAACACATGTGTCGCTCGAGCACATGTGTCACCCGCATCTCCCCTCTTGAAATGTGTACTCTCATACTTCCGTGTCCAGTGCTAAGATATGTGTAGGGGCTTTCTCCACCCTAGGAGAAGCCTGCATTCTCTCTTGAGCGCGTTATTTTTACTATTCTCTCTCCCACTTATCCCTTCTTCCTTCCCTCAGAAACCTCTAAATAAAATCTACTTACTTCACTGCTTATCTACTCCTGAAATTATTTTCCGCTAGCGAGACAAGAACCCAGTAACTCTGGGTCCCGGGTGGTAGAGGCGGCTGGGGAGAAAGTGACCATCTTTCTCCTCCCCGCTTAACATAAGTCACCCGTGGGGCCCACCGACATCAGTCTGAATCTGTGGCAAGATGTTGCCAGGAGAGCTGCCTTGCAAGCCTCAATGTATCTCTTGCTATGCCCATACAAAAATAACTAGTATTAAGATGTTAATGAGTGCTTGGAATAAGGAGAGGAAAAAAAAAAAAACCCTTAAGAGGTATCTTGCCTACTGGCAGTCAGGAAGGGCTTTGGAATGCCCCTAGGTTGTGCTCCCTTTGAACCTGACAGCCCTCAGGAAGGGCTTTCTTATGTTGATTTTGCTACCTGGCAGTGTGTAACCTAGGGGCAAGGGCAGGAAAAAGGGAGGAGAGAGGTGGAAATGGGGGCTGCAGTAGATCCAGAAAGAGGAGCCGGGAGTGCGGGAGATGAGAAAGATGGAAGATTGAATAAACGGTAACTAATCAGCAACCAGCTTGGTCCTCGTTCTTCCTTCCGTCGCCTGCCCTTGACCAACAGCCATACACAGCGGTTCCAGACCTCCAAACACAGGCGATGAGACAGAGCCACCCGGAGAGCCCGTGAGTGCACATGCCCCGTCGGCGAGCTTTAGTTTTTTACACACCACTGACCGAGCTTATCCAGAATCTTTTCTCAAAATTAGAGGGGAATACTGATAATGAACTGGAAGGTCACCACGCTACTACTATAAAAGCATGAAGAAACAGTGAAAATCACCACCACTAAGAAAAGATGAGGAAAAAGGCCCAGACACCTCAACAAGCAATACCCACAAATATGATCTCTCCAATAAAGAATTCAGAGATGAAATGTTGAAAATGTTAAATGAACTCAAAGATATGTTTCAACAGACATCCAATAAATTAAAAGAGGACATGAAAGAAGCAATGGAATGGACAGCTGAGGAAATACAGGAAGAAATGAGAGCAAAAAATAAATAAATAACTACAAAATGAAGTGTCACAAATAAAGGATTCTGGAGATAAAATTAAAAACTCAGTGGGTGCCCTCAATAGTAGAATGGCTACTGCCTAAGACAGAATCAGTGAGCTTGAAGATGCGCTGCAGGAAGCTTATAGGCAACAACAAACAATGGCAAAAGACCTCAAAATAGCTCTTAGGCGAATCAGAGACCTAGGGGATGATTTCAAGAGGAACAATATTAGAATCATCTGAGTACCAGAAGGACAGGAAGACAACCCTAATGAAAAAAACACAGTAAATATATCATTGCTGAAAAGTTCCCAGAGCTGGAGAATGCAGGTATCCAGATCCAAAGAGCCTGAAAAGTGCCAGCTAAAAGATACCCTAATAAAAAGACTCCAAGACATATCATAATCAGAATGATGGATGCCATGGATAGAGACACGATACTGCAAGCAGCAAGGTCAAAGAAGGAAATCACATACAAAGGAGCACCCCTTAGATTTACAGCAGACCTATCAGAGGAAACCCTCCAAGCCCAGAGACAATGGTGGGACATAGTGAAAAAACTCAATGAAATGAACGCATCACCAAGAATACTTTATCTGGCTAAACTCTAACTCAAACTCGAAGGAACCATACACTATTTCTCAGATAAACAACAGCTCAGGAACTTCATAGACTCAAAATCAAACTTAAAAGAAGGACTAAAGGAGCTATTGTAAGACAAGAAAAACCCCTGCAAGCACAACAAATCCATACAGAAAGATGGCACAAAACCATGTTGAGGGAGACAACAATCTCCCTCAATGTCAATGGTCTAAATGCACCAATTAAGAGACACAGAGTGGCAACATGAATTTGGAAACTAAACCCAACATTCTGCTGCCTACAAGAAACACATCTGAACAGTCAGAGCAAACGTAGACTCAAAGTCAAAGGATGGAAAACAGCCCTGCAAGCAAACAACTCCCTCAAAAAAGCTGGGGAGGCCATACTAGTATCTGACAACATAGATTTCAGGTTGAAAAAGATTAGAAGGGACAGAAAGGCCATTTTTTACTAATCAAGGGATATGTACAACAGGAAGAAATCACATTCATGAATGTGTACACACCTATGGGGTTGGAGCAATAGCATAGCGGGTAGGGTGTTTGCCTTGCACGTGGCCAAACCAGGTTCGATTCCCAGCATCCCATATGGTCCCCTGAGCACTGCCAGGGGTAATTCCTGAGTGCAGAGCCAGGAGTAACCACTGTGCCTCGCTGGGTGTGACCAAAAAAGATAAATAAATAAATAAATAAATAAATAAATAAATAAATAAATAAATAAATAAATAAATAAATATGTACGCAACTAATGAGGGACCAGCTAAATACTTAAAACAACTGCTAACAGATTTTTAACAAGGCCATTACAAGCAACACAATAGTAGTTGGAGACTTCAACACTGCCCTATCACAATTAGATAGATCAACAAGACTAAGGAAACAAGGAAACACTGGCATTGAAGGAAGAGATAGAAGACAGAGGACTAATAGATCTATACTGGACTCTGCATCCCAAAAAAGAAAAAAAATGCACATTTTTTCCAGTGCACACAGAACATCTTCCAAAATAGACTATGTGCTGGGTCACAAAACAGATCTCAATAGAATCAGGAAGAAGAAATTGTATCAACTACCTTTGCAGACCACGATGCACTGAAGATAGAAGTTAATCACTCACAGACACAGAGAACCAAAGAAAATACCTGGAAATTAAACAACTCAATCTTGAAAAATGAGTGGGTCAGGAAGGTAACCAAGGAACAAATCAAAAGATACCTGGAAACAAATGAGAATGGAGACATGAGTTACCAGAAGCTATGGAACGCAGCTAAAGCCAAATAAAGGGGAAAAATTATAGCTCTGCAAACATTCCTCAGGAAGGAAGAAAGGGCCTACATAGATAACTTGACTTCATAGCTCAAGATACTAGGAAAAGATCAACAAAAAGAGCCCACATCAGGCATAAATAAAGAAATAACAAAACTTAGAGCAGAAATTAACAACATGGAAACCAAAAGAACAATCAAAAGATCAATGAAACCAAGAGTTGGTTCTTTGATAAAATAAACTAGATTGACAAAACACTAGCAAGGCTCACAAAGAAAGAGAGAGAGAGATAACCTTAATAAACTGAATCAGAAATGAAAAGGGGATCACATCAGAAACCAAAGAAATTCAAAAGATCATCAGAGCCTACTTTGAAAGTCTGTATGCCACGAAAAAAGAAACCTAGAAGAAATAGGCAAATTTCTGGATTCATATAATCTCCCAAAGTTGAACCAAGAAAATCTGGAATACCTGAAGAGACCCAACACTATCAAAGAAATTGAAACTGTAATCAAAAGTATTCCCAAAAACAAAAGTCCAGGTCCAGATGGATTCACTAGAGAATTCTTCCAAACATCTAAAGAGGACCTACTGCCAGTACTTCTCAAGCTTTTCCAGGAAATTGAAGAAACAGAAACTCCCAGACAGTTTCTACAAGGCACATATATCCCTAATACCAAAAGCAAAGCAAGGCACCACAAAAAAAAAAAAAAACCAAAAAACTACAGGCTGATATCCCCGATGAACACAGATGCAAAGATCCTCAACAAAATATTAGCAAATAGAATCCGACATCTCATCTCATCAAAAAGATCATAAACCACGACCAAGTGGGATTCATCCCGGGGATGCAAGGATTGTTTAATATTCAGAAATCAATCAACATAATTCATCATTCAACAAAAGAAAAGATAAAAACCATATAATCATATCAATAGATGCAGAGAAAGCATTTGACAAGATCTAGCACCCGTTTATGATGAAAACTTTGCCAAAATGGGTATAAAAGGGACTTTCTTCAATATAGTCAAAGCCATCTACCACAAGCCTATGGCAAACATCATCCTCAATGGGAAAAAACTAAGAGTCTTCCCTCTAAGATCAGGGATGAGACAAAGATGCCCACTCTCTCCACATCTGTTCAATATAGTGCTGAAGTACTTGCAATAGCGATTAGGCAAGAAAAAGGTATTAAGGGCATTCAGGTAGGAAAGGAACAAATCAAACTCTCACTATTTGCAGACGATATGACGCTATACTTAGAGAGCCCTAAAACCTCTACCAAGAAACTCCTAGAAACAATAGATTTGTATAGTAAAGTTGCAGGCTATAAAATCAATACCTAAAAGTCCATGGCTTTCCTATACACAAATAATAAGAGAGGAGAAAGAAACATGAAAAAAACAATCCTCAAAAAAGCAAGTACCTCGGAATCAACTTAACTAAAGAGGTAAAGGACTTATACAAAGGAAAACTACAAAATGCTACTTCAGGAAATAAAAGAGGACATGAGGAAATGGAAAGATATCCCCTGATCATGGAATGGGAGAATTGACATTGAAAAAATGGCAATACTCCCCAAAGCATTGTACAAATTCAGTGTGATCCCTATAAGGATATCCATGACATTCTTCAAAGAAGTGGAGCAAACACTCCTGAAATTCATTTAGAACAATAAGCCCCCAATAATAGCTAAAGCAATTCTTGGGAAAAAGAAAATGGAAGGAATCAATCTCCCCAACCTCAAACTCTACTACAAAGTGGTAACAATTAAACCAACATAGTGATTCAGCAGAAAAGAATCTGGGCGTTCCAGTAAGCCACGCAGTTCGGAGAATGCTCCGGACCCCAGACCAGGCCAGCAACACCGGGGAGTCAGACGGAGGGTCACAGCCGGTACGCCTTCTCCAGATGGAGCCCCGGCGACAGTGAGCAGCTACTAACATGGCTCCGGGATGCGGGACTGGGACATCTCCAAACATCTCCTTCCCTGAAAAATGAAAATATACAATCTAATGATGCCATCCAACATGTCTAACTGTTGGAGGAAAACCCCCAAATAATAAGAGTGAGATTCCTGTTGAAAATTGAATGTAATCAAAGTAAGGATAGAGTAAAGTGAAAAATGTCTGCCACACAGGCAGAGGGGGAGTGGGAGGGGGGTATGCGGGGGGTTGCTGGTGGATCAAATGTGAAAACTTTGTAACTGTATTTCACAAAGATTCAATTAAAAATAATTTTATTTTTTTTTATTTTTTTTTAATTGAATCACCAAGTGGAGGGTTACAAAGTTCTCAGGATTATGTCAGTTATACAATATTCAAACACCCCTCCCTTCACCAGTGCCCATCTTCCATCCCCAACCCCCCCAGTCTATCTGCCGCCCCCTCCCACCTCCCTAGTCCCCACCCTTATACGTGATAAGTTTCACTTCATTTGCGCTTATCTCGATTACATTCCATGTTTCAACACACAACTCACTACCGTTGCTGGGGTTTCCCCCCAAAAAGAAAAAGACAGTCCTATTGCCAATGAGGCATTTGATAATTCTCCATTACTAAGCATATAGAGATATTAAGTCCTGCTGTTTGTTACATAACTTTTCTTTTTCCCCCTTGCCCCGCGCCACCGAGTTCACGCCTGTTTAGTAATCGCCACGCTGTCTGACAAAGGGAAAAAAAACCGAAGAGGATGGTTATTTACCGTCATCAGCCGGCGTGGGGCTCTGGCTTAGTTGATAGTCTAGTAGAGTGTCTGGAAGCAGTTTCTGGAACCAAAGCTCTTGCGCTGATATCGGCTCCGGCTCGAGATACCACCAGCGTCCCGCTGGTCCATGTACCTAATTTTTCCCCTTATTTCCCATTCCCACGCCACCAGGTCTGTTTGCTTAATGGACATCACACTATGTTTGACACCACGCCACGTTTCTTCCCGAGAAAGAAGGATATTTCTTCTCAGCCGGCGTGGGGATATAGCTTAGTTCAGTCTAGAGAGATGGCTACCATTTTGATTGCCTTCAATATTTCAACAAAATACTTACTATTCTTGTTAGGATCACCCACAAAAGTCCGACCCATTAAGAAGGAACCATTACATACTACTGATACTAAGATGACATTAGGTTCTGGGTTTCTGTCTAAAGTCCAGGGAAAAAGTTGAAGGAGAGAGAGAGAGAGATTTCCGCACGGGGGACCTGGCGGAAACTCTCAAGTCACATACTGCAGGTTGCTGGTGGGCTGCCGGTGTCCCAAGCAGCTCCATCCTCTTCGTCAGTCATTCTGGGGGTGCGGGCGCGGAGAAATGGGAAAGCCCACGTGGCTGCACTCTCTTTAAGTGTCTGATGTGGGCGGAGACCAGTACTTCCCCGCCCTCGATCCCCCGCCAGCCGCGCCGCGCACTTGGGTGCGTCTCTCCATTTTGTGCTCAGAAGTGGGGTAGATGCTGTGTGCAGGTTGCTGGTGGGCTGCTGGTGTCCCAAGCAGCTCCATCCTCTTCGTCAGTCATTCTGGGGGTGCGGGCGCGGAGAAATTAAAAATAATTTTAAAAAAAGAACAGCATGGTACTGGAACAAAGGCGGATCTGCAGACCAATGGAGCAGGGTTAAATATACTGACACACCCCCTCAAATATATGATCATCTAATCTTTGGTAAGGGAGCAAAAAGTGTGAAGTGCAGCAAGGAAAACTTCTTTAACAATTTTTATTTTTGTCCAGCTGGCAAAACTGGACAGCTACATGCAAAAAAACAGACTCAGATCGCTACCTAACACCATGTATAACAGTCATATCAAAATGGATTAAAAACCTCAACTTCAGACCAGAATCCATAAGGTACATGGAAGACAAGGTTGGCAAAATCCTCCACGATGTTGAAGCTAATGGTATCTTCAAAGATGACACGCCACTGGCCAGCAAGTGAAAACAGAGATAAACAAATGGGACTATCTTAAACTAAGAAATTTCTGCGCCTCAGAAGAAACAGTGGCCAAAATACAAAGACCGTCTACAGAATGGGAAAGGATATTCACCCAATACCCACCCAATAAGGAGTTGATATCAAGGATATACGAGGCACTGGTTGAACTCCACAAGAAGAAAACATTCAACTCCCATCAAAAAATGGGGTGATGAAATGAACAGAAACTTTCTCAAAGAAGAAATCCAAATGGCTAAAAGTCACATGAGAAAATGCTCTACAGCACTAGTCATCAGGGAGATGCAGATCAAAACAACAATGAGATATTATCTCACACCACAAGGACCAACACACATTCAAAAGAACAAAAGCAACCGGTGTTGGTACAGATGTGGGAAGAAAGAGATTCTCCTTCACTGCTGGTGAGAATGCCGACTGGTTCAGGACTTTTGGAAAACAGTATGGAAAATCCTCAAAAAATTAGAAATTGAACTCCCATTTGACCCAGCAATACCACTCCTGGGAATATATCCCAGAGAAGCAAAAAAGTATAGTAGAAATGACATCTGCACTTGTACATTCATTGCAGCACTGTTTACAATAGCCAAAATCTGGGAAAAACCTGAGTGCCCTAGAACATATGACTGTTTAAAGAAACTTTGGTACATCTACACAATGGAATACTATGCAGCTGTTAGATAAAATGAAGTCATGAAATTTGCATATAGGTGGATCAACATGGAAAGTATCATGTTAAGTGAAATGAGGCATAGAAAGACTGCGCTCATCTGTGGAATATAAAGTAACAGAGTGGGAGACTAACACCCAAGAGTAGTAGAGATAAAGACCAAGAGGTCGGCTCCACAGCTTGGAAACTGGCCTCACATGCTGGAGGAAAAGGCAGCTCAGATAGAGAAGGGAACACCAAGTAAAGGATGTTGGGAGGACCCATTCAGATTGAAAGATGCTTGCTAAAAGTAGACTATAGACTGAACATGATGTATCAACACCTCTATTGCAAACCACAACACGCAAAAGGAGAGAGGGAGCAAAAATGGAATGCCCTGCCACAGAGGCAGGACAGGGTGGAGGGGACAGGTGGGAGTGGTGGGAGAAATGCTGGGGCCATTGGTGGTGGAAAATGGGCACTGGTGGAGGGATGGGTACTGAACATTGTATGACTGAAATGCAAGCATGAAAGTTTGTAAGCCTGTAACTGTACCTCACGGTGATTCACTAATAAAAAATAAGTGAATCAAATTAAATTAAAAATAAAGTTGATTTTGGATTTAATGAATGGTACTTTTAAAAAAGAGAGAAGGCTGTATAAGTGTATCTCATGGTGATTCAATAAAATAAATAAATAATAAACTTTTTTCTAAAACCCTCACCAGAATCTGTCCATGCTAGATCTTGGTCTTGAAGTCTTCAGGACTCTGAGAAATAAATCTCTGTTATGTATAAGTCCCCCTGTCTATGGTATATTTATCACAGTAACCCTCACTAAAACAAAACATTAGTACTAGTGTGTGATGGTTCTGCTATATAAATACCTAAAAATGTAGACACACAGCTTTGGAATTGGCAAATGGGCTGAAATCAGAAGAGTTTTGAGATTATACTAGAAATTGTCTATATTGTCATTAACCTTGAAGTTGAGAAAGAAGAGGAGAGCCATAGAGAAAATCTCAAAGACCTTCTTAAAGAGCAAATAAGTACTTACCAAAAAAAGCTCATAAATATGGCTGACAAAGGACATTCTGAGGAGACAGAGACAAATGAGGAGCATGTTGTAAAGATAGAAAAGGGGTTAAGGCCCTTGCCTTGGATGCAACCAACACTCATTGATTCCCTGACATTGAATATGGTCCCATAAGCACTGCCAGAAGGACCCCTGAGCACAGAGCACTGAACACTGCCAGGTGTGGACCAACCACCATAAACAAACTGCAAGAAAGGCAATCCTTACTATAAGATGGCAAAAAAAATCTTGACAAAATTTTCTCACCGAGTATCCTGTGGAAAGTATAGAACTTGCAAGTGATGAAACTAAAAATTTAGCTTAGAGGCCCCTAAACGTTTTTTAACCTACCATTTCCTTTTCACAAAATAATCTTTCAGTTAACCCTTGAGAATCTACCTTCTTTATGAAAGAAAGAAAGAGAGACAGTGGGAGAGAGAAAGAAAGGAAAAGAGAGAAAGAGAAAGAAAGAAAGAAAGAAGGAAGGAAGGAAGGAAGGAAGGAAGGAAGGAAGGAAGGAAGGAAGGAAGGAAGGAAGGAAGGAAGGAAGGAAGGAAGGAAGGAAGGAAGGAAGGAAGGAAGGAAGGAAGGAAGGAAGGGGGGTCGGAGATTAGTGCCTGGCCCTGGACCCCCCAGTACTCACGGGGAGCAGTATTCCCCTCTGACCTAGCTGCTGTGATTTCTGAGCAATGTTGAAGAAATGACTTGACTCCTCCTAATTGCTTATAGTAAAACAAAAAGAGAGAGGGATCACTTAAAGACAGAATGATTAGGCAAAATAAAAGCAGCATTTATAAGTTTGGAAAATTCTCAGTCTATTGTCAGTCCACATTGAAAAATATGAAAACATTAAGGGTGTGGCCAAGGGACTATGGGAGAGGGAGATTTATACAGCTATGTATCACAGGCTCAGCTAACAACCACCCTCGAAAAACATAAAAAGAAAGAAAAGAAAACAGCCAGTTGAGGGGGAGTGAAGAAAGGCTGCTGGGTTTGTTGCATTTGATAAGACAGGATTGTAAAATGTTCGGCTGGAACATGCACTGTTCTTCAAAATAAGAGAAGGAAGGACCCCAGAGGCTATTCTGAGATCAAGACTGCCTACATGGTTTCAAAAAGGAAGATAATTGTCTTGTTTCCTACAAGACAAGTGGCATCTGCCCAAAGCTGTGGTGTGGGGCTGCTCAGCAAAACCCTGGAGACAATGCTTTTGCCTTTTCAAGTTCTGGGGCAGTATTTCTACCCTTGCAGGCATGGAGGCAGGACCACTTCCTGATAGCCTGGAGGGTCCTCCAGCTTCAGATCCCCAAGTTTTCCTTGCTTGTTTTACACTTGCCCACACCTTGACCTTCCTTCTTTCCTCTTTCTGCTTTTTGCAGTGAGACTATTTTTCCTATTCCTATCCTACCATTGCATTTTGTAAACACAAGTTATTGGTTTCACAGTTTCACAGCTGAAGAGAAATTTGGCCTCGGGATAAATCAGACTTTGACTCTTGCCCAGATCTGATTAGGAGCAAAGCAGTGTTTCTAGAACTTTTTCCACTACAACCCCTTTTGGCCTGAGAAATGTTTATGCAACGCCAGATATACAAAATAAGCATACAACCAATTTGCTGATAAGAAATTATAAATATATTTTCATACAAAATTTTAATGACTCCTTACATACAGTTGAATCATCCTTTGGGGGGTTGCAACCCCAATTTAAGAAGCTAGGATTCAGAGAATATTTGAATAAGTATTTTTGACTTTAGACTTTTTATTTAGTACTAGAACAGGTTAAGGTTTGGGTTGGGGGCAGGGGACGGTAAGAATAGAGGATGGAAAGAAAGTATTTTCCATGCAAAAATGACAAATTTGGGGAACATAATGCATATTATTATGAATTGAATGTGAAACCCTCAAAGTTATTTGTTTAAACCTAGTTCTCCACCCATGTATTGGACTAGGAACTTGGGCCTTAGGAAGATAATTTAAGTTAGATGAGGTCATGAGGGTGCAGTCTGCATAAGTGCCCTTATAAGACTCATGAGAGTTCTTGCTTCCCCTCTCTATTCTCTGCCCTATAAGGCTATAATAAGAATTTGACAGCCTGCAACCCAGAATAGAGTTCTCACCCAGAACCTGACCTTGCTGGCAACCTGATCTTAGTTTTCTTGCTTCCCAAACTCTAAGAAATAAATTTCTGTTGCTTATAAACTTCTTGTCTCTCATAGTTTTATTATAGCAGCACAATAGAAGACAGATATAGAAATAATAAAAAAAGAAATAATCTACCAAATCTTAAGGAGAACAGCATCAAGCTCTAGAAGTTTTTTCTCTTTGAAAACTATCACTGAACAACACAAACTCATCTACAAATATTTTAAAGACCCCAATAACTTGAGATTTTTAAACCTAAAGAACAGAGATGGCCCTCTCCCTTCCTGCCCAAAAGATAGCATTGTTCCTCTTTTCAGACAAAATTAATGGTGCTAAGACAAGCAAATGCCTAAAATAGAAACATATTTCTCTTTCAATACATCACATGCACATCAAGGAGAAATTTTTTTAATCAGGCAAAATCTGTAAGTTATGACTGCCCAGAACCTAACAAACTTATTTTAAACAAACAAAACTGACATTTCTAAGATAAGAAAATGCATTTTTCAATGATGCTCACATTACTCGAAACATTTTTAAGGATACCTCTGTTGGAAAGAAAAGACACATTCTCTTAGCGCCCCTTGCCATTCAGAATGTTCCCAGCTGCAGCACCAAAAACAGCCACAACTCGAAAGACTTAGTGAGTAAGGTGAGCTATCGTCCATTAACCATCAGACTCAGGACTACGGGGTTTCCAGGACATGTAACCCTCAGTTTTGAAACCAGGAAAGTGCTAGGAAAACAAGGAAACTGGCTAGTCCAGGATAAGTGACATAAGTATCACTGTATCACTGTCACCATCATCCCCTTGTTCACCGATTTGCTCGAGTGGGCACCAGTAATGTCTCCATTGTGAGACTTATTGTTAGCGTTTTTGGCATATCGAATGGCTACACCACTGGTAGCTTGCCAGGCTCTGCCAGGGGGGTGGGATACTCTCGGTAGCTTGCCAGACTCTTCGAGAAGGGAGGAAGAATAGAACCCAGGTCGGCCGCGTGGAAGGCAAACACCCTACCCGCTGTGCTATCACTCCAGCACTAAGTGATATAAGTAGCACAACAGATTTTTATTTTTTATTTATTTTGGGCTCACACCCAGGGGTTTTCAAGGATTATTCCTAGCTCTGTGCTCAGAGATCACTTCTGGGATTGGAGAGGAGGGGCAGTTCTTGGGTTATCTTATGGAGTGCCAAGGATAAAACTTGGGTTGTCTGCAAAGCAAACTCCCTGTATAGCTCTCCAGCTCTCTATAATCTTCAAGGTCTTACCATGACATTGTCTTCTGAGGCGAATGTCCCTTAAAGTGGCAAGAGTAATGGCAACAATCATCAAGTGGGGAGGGGAGAAGAGGAGTTTTCTTCGATACTTCTCTCTATCCACCATTTTCTAAATGTCCTTTAGGAATTGCTCCATTGTTTCAACCATGAGGACTGGGTCTATTACCCCTCCCAGGACTGAGGTTTCCCGTACCAGAACATCAAGCCACCTTTGAGAGTGGGTTCATCTTCCCCTAAATGTTCTGGCTGCAGGGGAGTGAGTATAAACCCCTGAGCCTACAGTGGGCGTTAGGAGGGAAAAGAGAGTAACCAACAGTGAACACACACAATCTCCATGATGGAAAAATGTTTGTCAACACTAAGATCTGAGAGAGAGAGAGTACCGTGTATAGGGCTCTTGCCTTGCATGTGGGTACCCCCTATTTGATCCACGGCACCAAATGTAGTCCCCTAAATCCTGCACAGAGCCAGGAGTAAGTCTTGAGTATCATCAGGTGTGGCCCCAAACACAAAGAGGATAAAGAAAAGATGGAAACAAGCTGTGTTGGTAGGGATGCAATGAAAAGGGAACTCTCATGTCCTGCTGGTGGGAATGTTGTCTGGCTCAGCTCCTATGGAAAAGAATATGATGATTTCTCAAAAAAATAAATAAATAAATAAAACTAGTGCCCCCATCTGACCCAGAAATTCAACTTCTTGGTGACTATCCCCAAGACACAAAAACATTCATTTGAAAATATGTATGCACAACTTTGTTCATTGTAATACAATAGCAAAATATGGAAATAACCCAGTTGTCCAAGGACGGATGAGTGGAGCATGAAGATGTGGTGCATATAAACATTGGAACTATTCAGTTACAAGGAGTGACAGAAGCGTGTGATTTTTTGCAATTCAGGTGGAACAAGAGAAATTCTTGTTAAATGAAGTCAGAAGGACAAGGAAAATTACCAAGTATTATAATTTGGCATATATAGGATAACATGACAAGGGAGTGGAAGATATCAAAGGTGGGAAAACCCTTGGTTGTAGATTACAGAAGTGAAAACGCCAGTGAAGGACAGAAATGGAGGAGTAGGCAAGAAGAGGCTTCTAGAAGTAATATAGAGGCAAGGCATCTAAACCACTAGAACCAACGAGACTCTCAGCATGGGACCCAAACTATAACAATTAAAATTGAAGTATGTCTGTCAAGGAAACAGACTGATTGTCGGGGGCAGGGCAGGGGGAGGGGCCCTGGGGCCATTGGTATGGGGCTGTGTACACTGGTGGTGGGATAGGAGCTGGGACACTGTTTGCCTGAAACTTGACTGCCAATAGCTTTGTAAATCAGAGTGCCTAAATAAAAATAATAAAATTCTTAGTGACATAGTATGCACGGCTTGTTACAGGGGTGTGACTTTACATCTAAGTGAGAGGGAACTGATTAAGCAGTGCATCTCTGTTGTTGGGTGCTGGCCCTGAAGGCAGCAGGCAGGCCCAGGAAGCTTAGAGAAATTGACAGGGGTCTGAAGGTGCTGCCTGGCCTAGAGGCCATTTATTTGCCCTCCTGACAAAGGCTAGGGAAGAAGCTGTCCCCCTTGCTCCATACCTACAAGGTGAGCAGGGGACTGGGCTCATTTCTATAAACTACAACCATAAAGCATTTCCACACCTACCTTTTAAGGGACATGAAAGGCTACAGCCTAGCTTTCACCTTCAGGTGCATACAACATTGCTTGGTACCTCCAAAAGCTGAGAGCAAGGGAAATCTGGGCATTGTGATTCCAGAGTAACTGCACTGACCAGGAACAAAGCCAGGAGCCACGCTGAATGTCACTTTAACTTATTAAAACCTCAAGCCAAACCTAGACATAAAGGGGTTAAATCTATGAAACATAATAGCATTTATGGAAGAAAATGTCATTTGATTCTTGCTTTTCTTCCTCCCCTCCCCCTTGCTGCCCCCCACCTCCACCCCTTGCAAACTCCATTCACTGCTAGAATGCTAACTGGCCAACCAGAGGAAAGTAAGAAAAAGAATTTGCCATGACTTTCGAGTCATTCCTGCTAAACCCACAGCTTGGACACACTTCATGTGAGGCCTGTGAGGGATAAACTGCTGACAAGCCTCTGGGGAAAAGTCAGATGGAATTAATTCTAAGAGCTTGGTCAGCCCTACATCTTACTGAACTCAGTAAATCAAAAGCCCTGTGCCTCTGAGACAAATCTCAATAAATTCCCTCTGTATTTTTTAAAGATTTATCAACCTTAAATAAGGGGGAGGTGGTGGAAGGGCAAAGAACAAGCAAGAGATGTGCCCATTTCAGAAGGTTATTTGGTTCAGTATGGTTTCTTTTTTTTTCTTTGCTTTTTGGGTCACACCCAGGAATGCACAGGAAGTACTCCTGTCAGTGCTCAGGGGACCATATGGGATGCTGGGAATCGAACCCAGGTCGGCCACGTGCAAGGCAAATGCCCTACCCTCCGTGCTATTGATCCAGCCCCTAGTATGGTTTCTTTAATGTTAATTACTGTCATGAAATTACTGTTTGTGATAATCACAAAAAAAACAAATATTGAGTCTAAAAGATCTATTTTTAAATGAGAACCCTCAAAACAACAGATTATGTGAAGTAATCTACAACACTGAGCTTTTATGGCAGGGTGGGGATAGGAGAAAAAACCCTGAGACTATGGTGAAAGGAAACAGACACTGGTGGAGGGTGTGGGGTTGAAATGCTGTATGTATGAAGCCCTAACAATAACAGAATTGTATATTACTGTTGACAACATTACATTTTTTAAAAGATAAAATGAGAATGCTTACTAAGGATACAATATGGGCATATATTAAAAAATGTAAAATAGAAGATGGACACAAAAGAATACATAGTGTTTAATTCTATTTATGTTATATACCCATCAAAATGAATCTATGATGATAAAAATAAGAGTTTACCTTGAAGGTGGGGTGGGATTAGCTGCAAAGGGATAGAAAGAAACTTTCAAAGGTGACAGGTATATGCATTTGTCAAAATTCACCATAGAAGTGAGTGTGCTGATGTCTGTAACTAATTTTGAAATGCATCAAAGAATACAATAAATTATGGATGGGCAGGGGATATATAGGTACATGGGCAAGTAACAAGATCACTGCAACAAAATGTAAAATAATCTAGTCAGTGGGTTATGTGGGTCATGGTGGATAGGTCAGGACTAATTCATGGATAGATACCAATGTACCAACTGAGAATTAAGTCATTAAAGAAGAATTCATGAAAGTTGTAGACACCTAAAGAAGGTATTGACAGGTCAGGCATACAGATTACATAGTATAATTCACATTATTGTTGTTCAAATATATAAAATATATGAAATCACCCTATTGAGTTAATTTACTTTCACAGCTCCATGCTAGTTCTGTGATTATCAAAAACCAACCACATTAGCAATTTTGTTCACAAAACATTAAGAACTCTCTTTGCGGATGGGTGTTTGAGCATTGTATAACTGAGACTTAAACCTGAAAGCTTTGTAACTTTCCACATGGTGATTCAATAAAAGAATAAAATAAAAAAATAAAATAAAATAAAAACATAGGGATTGGAGAGAAAAAAAGAAAAAAAACCTCTCTTTGCAATGGCTCTATCTCACTCAGCTCTAACAGAATGTCTTCCACAAAAAACTAACAAAAATTTAGTAACTCACAACTATAAGCAATGATATCTTGCTTACACATCTGCAAAGAGGCTAGGGACTGGCTCCATGCATCCCCCTACCCTCTTCAACCCCAGGCCCCTGATGACAATGTACAAATAAAGAGGGAAATATTTGCACAAATAGTTGGAGAGTGCTCACATCATCTCTGTTAACACTCCACTAACCAAAGCAAGTAGCACAACTAATTCAAATAATCCCAGGCTCCCATGTACCCAGATCTGGAAATGCAAGGTTTACCTCTAGCTCTTTCTCACTCTCAAAAGAATCTAGGACTGTCAGAACATTTTCTCTGATATTTCTCTCTGCTCAGAAGGGCTCTCCTTTACTTTCTCTTTACTTTGATTACATTCAATATTTCAACAAAAAACTCACTATTATTGTTTGGAGTTTCTCTGCCCCCCCCCCCCCAGCCAAAGTCGGACCTGCTGGAAAGGAAGCATTTGATAATTTGTTTTCCATTGCTGAGAATGAAGAGATATGAAGTCTTCCAAATGCAGTAAAAACAAACCTGAGAGTTTTAACTATACTGATTTAAGTGAACTATTTTGCTTCTCCAGCATCCCTGAAGGTAGAATCCTGAGAGGACACTGCAAACATCTAACCAAGAGAAGAATTAGAAAGCCCTTATTTTTCTACTTCAGAAGTCAATAGAGTTTCAATTTCCTGTTAAATGTCATATTTTTACAATATCCTCTAATGCTGACACTCCTGTCATTTGTGATGGCAGGTGTGGACGTGGAGGGTTGCGGGAGGAGAGGAGAGAATCTTTCAAGGTAAGACTTGAGTCTAAAAAGACTCAGAAAGGTCCAGAGATTAAAGGACCCTCTCAGAGAGCCTGAGTTTCCAAGAGCTCTTTTGGTTTCTATTTCGAGCTGAACCTTTGGTACCTCTTGGAGCCTAACATGAGCATTTTCTAGCTTCCCTGCACCACTGTTCTGCCACTGCGAGGCAGATAATAAGACTGGCTTCTGGATAATCCATATAAAGTTCTCCGGGCAGCTCAGGCGGAAGGTAGGCTTCTCGAGGGAAAAGCTGTCAGCATGTTTCTCCTGGTCTGCAGTTATGCTCAGTGTCTGCTACCCTTCATTAGAGCATCTGGTCCTTTCTCAGGGAAGTTAGACGAAAGCCAGATTAAGTGGAGTGGAAAGGATTCCTTCTCTTGCCTCTGCTGCAAAAGAGATATGTCAACTTGAGTGATGAACGGTTACTATTCTTCACTTGCTAACACTTTGTATCCTATTTTCAAATTAAGGAGCACATTGTTGGCAAGCCTGAAAGGTTAAACAGTCCCACTTTGTTGCTGCAGTCGCTAATTGGCGCTTTATCACAATTTCTGTGGAGGGAACGTCTAGTTCACAAAACCCTTCCGCTTGAGCTGGGTGAGATTTTTGAGAACATCTCCAGTTCCTAAATTTAGATCATAAATCACTCTTCTGCTTTGAGGATGGCATTGCACCTAAAAAGACCACCTGTTCATTGTCTGCAATTTATTTTGAAAGGCATCAAAAGTAAGATAGATTAATGTCTTTTAAATTTTTTTATATTTAAATTCTTCCTTTTTAATTATAAGACACTTCCCTTCCTTCTCCTAATATTTCATCTATAGACCAAGAATTTCTACCTTTTCAAAGGACTAGGAGGGAAGGGGATGGGCAATTAGAACTCTTATAATGCTTCCATTGTGCATGCCAAAATGTTCTACTCTGGAAAAATAGTGTGAGTATCTAAAATCACTAGGCACTTTTGCTGATTTTAACTCTAGGATTGGAATTAAAGGAAATAATGGGATATTTTTAGTATCATAGAAAACAAGAAGTACCTGCATATTTTCACAAAAGAAACATAATTTTTTGATAAATCAAATCTGGAAACTGCCTATAAACCCATCAAGATTATAGTAGATAACTATATTATGATGTAATGACAATGTGGACTGCTTCGTAGCAATAATAACTAACGATTTATAATTTATAAACAAATTAACAAACTTCTCCAGAAAAAAATAACTGTATTTAGCTTTTGTGGAGGGGTAAAACTCCAATTCTTCAGTTACGTTGTATAATCTCCAGGCAGCTAGAGAGCTCTCTCCCTCACCGCCCGGGTTGGGAGGTCTGGGGCCGCTTGCCCAGCCAGGGTGGCCGGAGTCATGGGGCATATGAAGGAGGAAAGGAGGGCCAAGGCAGTTGATTGGTCAGATGCCGTTTATTCCATTCTCCCCACACGCCAGTTCCAGTCTCTCTGAGCCTCCTATTCTAGTCTCACGCTGCCCCTCATTCCCGTCTCCTCCTGTCTCTCCCACGCATCTTTCCATGCTCCATCTTGCTCCGTGCTCTGTCTCCCAACTCTAACTCTCTTTCTCTCCGTGCTTAGCACTCTGGGCCAATGCTACAACCAGTCTGGTAGCAAAATCAACATAAGAAAGCCCTTCCTACGGACATAGAAAGATAGCACTCATCTGTGGAATATAGAACAACAGAGTAGGAGACTAATATCCAAATAGTAGTATATAATACCAGAAGGTTGGTTCCTTAGCTTGGAAGCTGGCCTCACACACTGGGGGAAAGTCGTCCCAGATAGAGAGGGGAACACCAAGTAATATGCGATTGGAGATCCTGCGCGGGAAGGGAGATGCGTGCTGAAAGTAGACTAGAGACTGAACCAGATGACCACTCAATACCCCTATTTGGAACCACAACACCCAAAAGGAAAGAGAGATATCAAATTGGAATGCCCCACCACAGAGGCGGAGCGGGGTGGGGAGGATGGGGCTAGGGGGGTGGGAGGGATACTGGGTTCATTGGTGGTGGAGAATGGACACTGGTGGAGATATGGGCTCTTAAACATTGCATGAGGGAAAAACAAGCACGAAAATATGTGAATCTGTAACTGTACCCTCACTGTGACTCACTAATTAAAAATAAATAAATTTTTTTAAAAAAGCCCTTCCTTTGCTCGTGGGCAAAATACCACTTAAGGTGTTTTTCTCCTTTCCTCAGTCCAATAACTTAATTAACATCTTAATTAACATCTTAATTCTACTTCTTAATATTAGTTATTTTTGTATGGATGCAGAAATATTTATTGAGGCTTGTAGGGCAGCTCTCCTGGCAACATCTTGTCACATACTCAGACTACAGTGCTCAGGCCAAATTAATCATTCCTAACCCTAGCAGGGTCCAAATATAGTTATTACTTTTTGGATCATGACAGAATTTGTCCATAACCAAGCTCTTAACTTATAGTTAAGCATTATGGTACTATGGCCAGGCCCATATCGATGCCAGGGTAGCACATAGCTCACCGCTTGCCCTGGGTCCATCCAGTCCCTCATCAGGACCCTGATTTGGGGTGTACTAGTACAACTGAGGCTTAAGTCGAGAGAACAGATGCCCAGGAGGAAAATGTCATTTGGAGTCAATTAACTCTCATGTTACAAAAACATAGTATTAACTGTCTTCTTGTGCTTATACAAAAAGGACATTGTTCTGAATTAACTATGCAAAGGACTTAAGAAGAAGAAGAAAACAATATTTACAAATTAATAGAGCACAAAGAAAGAAGTTACAAATAAACACAGAGGAATGGGAGCACTGTGATGGTAGTAACCCAAATAAACCTAAGCTTCCTGTGGCAATGTTATCCTACATCACGTGAATCATTTTAATTTGTGAAAATGTATTAAACTATTCATGATGATATGTGTGCCTCTGTATATGTATTATGCTTCAATTAAAAGTGAAAAATATGCACATTAAAATAGAAAAATGTCAAAAACAAAAATAGTGAAGGAAAACGTTCACCCTACCTTGCATCCTCCTCCTCATTCCTCAATGACTAGTGGTAAGAAGGGAGAAAGAGCTATATTCACACATTGCCCCATCCTCTCTCCTCTCTCCTGCTGTTCCTGAGGCCTCTTGATCCTTCTTTCTTGACTGCATGATCTATAAGAGGCAACAATTTCTATTTGACCTTGTCGGGTCAGTGTACCTGCCCTACAGACCCCAAAATCCCTCCTATGAGCATCCTATGTCTTTCTTAAAGGACAAAACAGGAAACCCGGCCTGGCTGGAGCCAAGTCGCAGCTCTGAACTAGGTTCTCAACAACAGAAGGCCCATTTCAATCTCTAATTCCCATTGCTTGCTTTTGTTTCTCAACTAATTCCAAAGACAGAAGAGAAAGAAGCATGATTAATTATCATCTCTTAAACCTCAACTTGTTTTTCAGCAGTAAGAAGTGGACAAGAAAAAATGTTATGCTTTTATTTCAGTGATGAGTGATGTTCTGGGCCCACTTCCAACATGAATGTGTGTGGAGGCTTCCCTACATCAGAAACAATCAATTCTCCAGCACCAGCACGTGTCCTACAATTCAATGCAATTCTCATTATATCTACCCAGAATCTACAGGTTAAGTTTTAGCCCCATGGAACTTCCCTTAACCCCCACTTCAGAAGTCAATTACAAGTCCAGGTTTTACCTTTGTTATGTTTCTGTTCAAGTGACAATAAATCAGAAGTTCCTATAAATCTCTCTTGTGTTTGGTTCATTTACTAAAGCATCTCACAGAACTCAGGAAATGTTTAACTTCCTAGATCTCAGGTATATAATGAAAGAATCTAATTCAGGAAGAGTCAAATGAAGAGAAGCATAAAGCTAGTTTCCACATCTTCTCCAAATGCACCCTCTCCTAAAATCTCCATACGTCCACCAACCCAGAAGCTTTCTGCACTCCATCAACTTGAGATTTTTCATAGACATGAGTGATTAATTTCTTTTCCACTTTTGGTTTTCTGTGGGTGGGACTGGAACTTCTGATCAAGGCTGGTTCACAAGGCTGGTTCTCCAAGAAACCAGCCCCCATCATCAGGTAGAATTTAAACACTGCCTCATTAAAAGAATAAAAACATCTTATGATTCTCAACTGTATAAAACTAAAGCACGCTGAGGGGCGTGAGCACTCGTGGGCTCTCCCAGCGGCTCTGTCTAACCGCCCGCGTTTGGTGCTCTGGAACTGCTGTGCATGGGCTGGATAGGGACAGCTGTTGGCCAAGGACAGGTGAAGGAAGAAAGAGGACCAAGCTGGTTGCTGATTAGTTACCGTTTATTCAATCTTCCATCTTTCTCATCTCCCGCATTCCTAGCTTTGTCCTCTCTCTGGATCTGCTGCAGCCTTCTCCCATCTCTCTCCTCCCCTTTTCCTCTCTAGCCCTTGGCCCTAGGTTACACACTGCCAGGTAGCAAAATCATCATAAGAAAGCCCTTCCTGAGGGCCAGGCATTCCAAAGTTCTTCCTGACTCTTAAGGTGTTTTTCTCCTTTCATTAGTCCAAACACTCATTAACATCTTAATACTAGTTATTTTTGTATGGACCTAGCAAGAGATACATTGAGGCTTGCAAGGCAGCTCTCCTGGCAACATCTTGCCAGACTCAACTACAGCACTCAGGCCAGATTTATCATTCCTTACCCTAGCAGGGTCCAAATCTAGTTATCACTGTTTGGATCATGACAACATTTGTCCATGATCAAGCTCTTAACTTATAGTTAAGCATTAGGCGCTTTGGCCAGGCCCATCTCGATGCCAGGGTAGCACACAACTCACCGCTTGCCCTGGGTCTGTCTCGTCCCTTGTCAGAACCTTGCTTTTGGGGGTGCTAGGAAGTAAGGGCAGCCGAGGCTTAGGTTGAGAGAACAGATGCCCAGGAGGAAAATATAATGTAGAGTCAAATGACTCCCAGGTTACAAAAGCATAGCATTTGCTAAGTCTTCCTGTGTCCATACAAAAAGGACATTGCTCTGAATAAACTATGCAAAAGGACTCAAGGAGAAGAGAAAAACAATATTTACAAGTCAACAGAACACTAAGAAAGAAGCTAAAAATTAACACAGAGGAATGGGAGCACTGGTTTATTGGGAGTTAACCCAATAAACCTAAACTACCTGAGGCTATGTTATCCTACACTCAACAATTAGAATATTCCAGGAATTTTGGAAGCTATTAGTCAGAAATTGTGAATAAAGACCAAATATCTGCAAGAAATATATTTTTATCATCTGAATTATTAAAACATTCTTAAAGTCACAATGTTGCAATGAAACATTAGAGCAGAGATTGTGAAATCCTAATTCTGGGGTCTGAGGGAAAAAGAATAAATGATTCCCTAACTCGATAGTATCAATTCAATAATTATAAAAGATTGACTCATCTTCTTATAGTATTTCCCTATGTTAACTAAAAAACTTGCTTTTCTGGGTATCCCTAACATAGGAATTTCAAGTTCTTTAATGTAAAGTCAAAGGTTAGTCCTGCACTGATTAAACATTGCAGTCACCAACTGCAAATCCTGATTTGATTCCTGACTCCCTACATTGCCAGGAGTGACCCATGAGCATGAGCCTAGAGTATGCCCTGAGCATCACTGGGTGTGACTCCCCAAAAAATAATGAATTGCATTTCTCCATCCCTTTAATATGCACTTGGCCATGGGACTTGCTTTGAACCAAGCATAAGAGAAGCAAAGTCTTGAAAAGTACTGTAGAGTTGTACTTGCACTTTTTTACTACTAGAATTCTCCCACCTTGTGAAGAAGCTTCAATCTAGCTACTAGACTGAAGGAGACCCCAGATACCCATAATGTGACATCATCCTAGTCCTAGCTGGGTTTTCCATGTGAGGAGAGTAAGCTAAGTTCTCTAGAATCACTTCTCTTTTCCCTGCAGTGCTAGGGACTGAACCCAGGCCATTGTACACCACCAAGCTACATCCCACCCAAGAATCTTGAGAAATGGAAAATATAAGTTATCACTACTAGAATGGCCTAAATTTAAAACAATTACAACATCATAATGTTATTAAGGGTGTGGCACAGTGAGAACTCTCTTTTATTGGTGATGGTAATGCAAAATCATGCCGTCACTTGGGGGGGAAATTTAACTGTTTCTTTCAAAATTAAGCATATCCTTACCATATGAGCCAACAATTATATTATTTGGCATTAACTCATTTAATTGAAAACATGTCTGTCCACATAATAAGTTATGGATGTATTATAGCAGCTTTATTTATAGTTGCCAAAACTTGAAAACTATGAATCTTTTTCAATAGGTGAGTGGATCAATAAACTGTTATATCCAGACATAGTATATTACTCAACAATTTTTAAAGTGCTTTCAAACCTTGAAAAGAAACTAAGGATTCTAAGGAGTTTATTTCTAGGCAAAAAAATATCCATTTGAAAATGCCACATACTACATAATTCCAATCATGTAACATTCTATAAAAGGCAAAACTGTGAGGATAGTTGGAAAGATAAGGGTTTGTCAGAGCTAGAGGGAGGCAGTGAATAGACAAAGTAAAGAATACTTTGACAACAGTGAAACTTTTCTGTATGCTGCTATAACAGTGGGTACATAGCATGCAACATTTTTGGAGGGATCACACCCAGCGATGCACAGGGGTTACTCCTGGCTCATGCACTCAGGAATTACTCCTGGCGGTGCTCAGGGGACCATATGGGATGTTGGGAATCAAACCCAGGTCGGCTGCATGAAGGCGAACGCCCTACCCACTGTGCTATCGTTCCAGCCCCCATAGCATGAAACATTTCAATGTATAATACCAAAAAGCAAAACCCAATGTAAACTATGAATGTCATATAATTAAGTGTCCATGTAGAATTTTGGTAACAAATATACCATTTGGGGAGAAGGTGGTGGTAGCAGAGCTGGCAGTGCACTACTGTGAAGACAGTAGTATAGGAAAACTCTCTGGACTTCCCACTTAATTTTGTGCAAACCAAAAGCTGGTCTGAAAAATAAAGTCTATTACAAGTAATATGTTATTCTAAGTCACCAAGTTTGCGGGCAGCATGGGAAATCAAGTCTGTCACCTCAGTATCATACACACAAGTGAGAAAACACAGTAAAACTACAGTCATGGAATACAGGAATAAGTTGCAGCTATGCTTGTCATTTTGCATGTGAGTTAAAACCAGCAAACTGGCTGCACCTGACATTTCACAAGAAGCACATTTTTCAGGCCTCATTCTGTACTGTTTCTTTTGCTGTTGTTCACTGGAGCTGCTGTTTTGTTTTGGGGGGCCACACCTGGCTGTACTCAGGGGTTACTCCTGGCTCCATGCTGAGGGAATCAGTCCTGCAGCCTGGGGGAGTGTGTATGGGGAACCCTATGTGGCACTGGGGACTGAACCCGGGTCAGTCACATGCAAGGCGAGCGCCCCATTCGCTGTACTACTACTCCAGCCCTGTGCTGTTTTTTTTCTTTCTTATTGTAATGGGAAGGGATTCCCTAAAACCAAAGCTAACAGAAAAATATCCTATTTCTTGGAGCAGCAAAGTGAAGCATGAGCTATTGTTAGCCATTCTCTGTGAACAGGGTCTGCTTGCTAAGAGGTAGACAGGATGAGATGCTTCCACCTGAGTCATTCAGCATGTGTGTGCCCCCCTATCACAGATCACCTAGATTCAGCTGTCAGCAGCAAAGAGGGAAGAAAAACCACAGGAAATGCTGGAATATGGATTATCTTGAGTAATTTATTTGGCTCAGTGGAATGAGTTAACTCTTTACCCCTCTGCCATTTCTCTCTCTCCTCTTCACTTGCTCTGTCTTAGACACACTAACACACATACACTTGTACAAGCACATGTGTACCAAAGGCATGCATGCATACACAAACACCTAGTTTCTTTGTAAGAGACCCTAACACCAATAACCAATAACTAAGGATTTCCCTAGATGTCAGGGATCATGTGATAAGCACATTACCTTGGGGAGTATCATGTTTAATACTCCCCATAATCTCCCCATAATGTTAGGGTCCTGAGATCAGATGATGGCCTTAAAAGGTTTGGGTCTTGGTTGGCATGCAAATGAAAATCCTCATTTAGCTCTGCAACAGATTTTGGGAGTTAGAGAGGAAGCTTGGAGGAAGTGTGGAGAAAATACAGCACAGCTTATTAACAGAGGGAGCTGGCAATGGTTGCAAATTAGTGTAGTCTCCTGAATTGATAAGAATTCCATCAAGGCCGCTAATTAACTGCTAACCATATGCCTCTTGTCTTTGAATATGTTTCCTAATTCAACATGAAAATGATGACTAAATTACAGTCTCATCTTAACACTAAACCTCTATACCTGAGCCATTTTATTGTCTTCTTTCCCTTTCAGAGGGTAGTTCAGGGATGTGAAGAAACTTCTCCTGGACTGACAGCAAAATTTTCTGTCCACAATCCACTCATTTGCAAAAATAGAAGACAGGAACAATTGGGAAATCCTGCCAACAGATTAGGAGAGGTTTTACTAGTAGAAATCAAACTACCATCAAGACTTTTCCTAACTTCTCTGAGATCCTGTAAGTCAACAAAAGTCTTCAGTAATGGACTCAAAAGTAACCAAGAACATGATTATAATTTTTACTGCAACGTAAGTTTTTAAGATGGGGATGGAAGGCTGTGTATGTGAACATTTAACTACCCCCCCACCAAAAGTCACATCATAATATTGTAATTTCTAAATTACATTTCTGCTACTAATGTCAATTAATTACTGACAAAACCAGATTCTTGGAAGAAGACAATGTCGTTGGAACTCATATACTATTGGCAGAAGTGTAAAATGAGTAAAAATTCTATTGTGAACAGAGTTATAAATCACAGTGCCTCAAAACAAATACATAGATAATAAAGAAAAACCCAAAAAAGGCACAGAACTTTTCTGTCCAAAGCATTAGTGGTTAGTGGCTCAGAATTTACACTGCAGCACTGAGGGAGCTAAAGGGTATCTAGAGTAGGCAACGTTCATAGCTGCTCACAACAGAATCTGCTCCAAAAGGGGCCACGTAGTGCAAGGGTTAATGGAGTTGCTTGTACAAATAGAGTTTTCACAGACTCCTATCTTCACAGTAGTGCATAGCCTGCTCTGCTTCCACCACCCCCTTCCCAAAATGGTATATTTGTTACCAAAATTCTACTTTGATCCTCAGTACTGTTTATGGTCACCTGACCACAGCCGGGAGTAAACCCTGATCATAGAGCCAAGAGTAAGCCCTGAGCATCATCAGGTATGACTCAAAACAAAACAAAACAGGGGCCAGAGCGATAGCACAGCGGGTAGGGCGTTTGCCTTGCACGCGGCCGACCCGGGTTCGATCCCCGGCATCCCATATGGTCCCCCAAGCACCGCCAGGAGTAATTCCTGAGTGCAAAGCCAGGAGTAACCCCTGAGCATCGCTGGGTGTGACCCAAAAAGAAAAAAAAAAAAAAGAAAAAAAAAACAAAACAAACAAAAAATAGTCATCCCAAGAATGTAGCCAGAAAATATATACTCCACTGTGTTTCCAAAATTCCCATGGAGCACAGGACCCGAAGATAGTGAGTCATGGCCAGGAGCAAAGTTGCAGCTATGTACAACCTCCTGCACAGAATGGTTCCAGCAGGAGCACTGCTGTTTCCGCTAGCCACAGTGTGTGCTTAGAGCATTTAGAGAGAAGCTTTCATGTGCCCCAGAAGAGCCAGATGCCTTGAGACAGATGCAGCAAACACATGGACTGTCCATATGGCTTCCATTAAGGCCCAAATTACATCTCCTCCCAACTTCTACATACCATACCTCACATCCATGGATCTAAGTGGTGGATTCAATCAAGGATGTCACTCAGCTCTACGGGAGTTTTTAAAAGTCATTTTTCAAAAATTACTGCCTTGGGGAGAGGGAGTGGTTGGATCACATGCAGCTGTGCTCAGGGCTTACTCATGGCTCTGTGTTCAGGTATCACTTTGATTGGTGCTCTGGACCATATGAGGTGCCAGGGATTGAAACTGGGTTGGCTACATGCAAGACAAACACCTTATATGCTGATCAGCTTTCCAGCACCGCCCCCCAATCTTCCAGACTTTATAGCACAGAGAGATGGACACAAAGGAAATGAAATTTGATATTATTGAACCAATTTCCAATATGCAAGGTTAAGTACAGTAGTTTTGGGTGGGAAATACTCATAGGAACTTGGAAATGACCAGTTCCAAAGACTTAGAGTCAACTGTCATCTGTAGGAAGGGGGAGACTAATATAACAAATGAAAAGAGTTTGAGTATAAAACGGAATGACATAAATGATCAACTCTTGCATTTAAAATAGGTCTCATGGGACAAGATTAATCTTTCAAAGTATAAAAGGAAGTTTTCAAAGAATATTTTCATTTTTGATGGGGTGAGGACAGGAGAAGCAGAGGTATTGAGATACAATGCATGTGGTTCACATACAAGGCACTTCCAGGTCCAAAAGATTTAAATAAATTCCCACAGGGAGTGGTTAACAATCAGTAGACAATTTGATGCCTAGTAACACTCCTACTTTATGCAGTATCTCACTTTTCCTATTGAACACTCCCCTTTGCCTCCTGATGTGCTCTCATCAATCAATTGTCCTGCCCCCATTACCTACCCAAGGAGTAGGTATATGTCCCATGCCATCTTTTTAATAAATATAATGGTATTCAATATGTAACTATCTTGAATCAAAGGACATCAACACACCCACCAGCAGAGACATTATCATGTGGTATTTCAACTCCACTTCAGAGATCCCCCCCAGTTAACTTCTTTCTGTCACTTTCAAGTACTCAATGAAAACTCTTCCGAAAGAGCTTCCAAATGTCTAAGAGCTTTTGTTTTATTGGGGCTTTATTAGTTTTGGTTTTGCTTTGTGTTTTCTTGGTGTGGCAATGGGGGAGCAGGCCTCCCAAGCAGTGTTCAGGGGAACAAGGGGTGATTTTGGGTGATACTTAGCCGACCAGGCTTGCAGCTCAGTGCTAGAACCAGGGATGCAGAGTTGCTTGGATCCTGTGGTGCCATCCCAGTGAACCTTGGAGACTTCTATGGCTGTACCCAGCAATGCTCAGGGGAAGAATGTGGTGCCAGGGTCGAATCCAGGTGTTCTAATGAGTGCTTGGCATGTGCCCCTAACCACTGAGATGTCTCTCAGGTTCCGTGAGCCTTTTTTTTTTTTCTTTTTGGGTCACACCCGGCGATGTACAGGGGTTACTCCAGGAGGCTTTGCACTCAGGAATTACTCCTGGCGGTGCTCAGGGGACCATATGGGATTATGGGATTCGAACCTGGGTTGGCCTCATGCAAGGCAAACGCCCTACCCGCTGTGCTATAGCTCCAGCCCCCCATGAGCCTTTTGAATCTTTCTACTAGTGGTAGTTTCATTTAAGTTAATAGCGACTGCCTACTGTTTGCCAAAAAAGAAAGCTAACTGGTCTGCAAGTGTTGTTATAGAAAGATGCTTGTTTTTCCTATTAGGGGTATATTTCCAATTAACATTGTTTAATAGATCATGGGGTATGATAGGCCATTATAGTAAAAGCTTCCAGTAAATCCAAGCCCCTTCGCAATGGGGACTCAGGCCCCTTCCATAAGACTGCATCTCACCTTTGTTTTTTTTTTCCTGATTCAAATACTTTTAAGATAAGTTCATTATGTTTTCCACTTGGGAATCTTGCTGAATTCAATGTTATGTTCTTTTTTTTTATAATTTATTTATTTTTAATTAGTGAATCACTGTGAGGGTACAGTTACAGATTTATACATTTTTGTGTTCATGTTTTCCCCATACAAAGTTCAAAAACCCATCCCTTCACCAGTGTCCGTTCTCCACCACCAGTAAACCCAGCATCCCTCCCACCCTCCCCAGTCCCATCTCCCCACCCCCCACACTGTGCTATACCCGCTATGGCAGGGTATTCCCTTTTGTTCTCTCTCTCTCTCTGATTAGGTGTTGTGGTTTGCAATAAAGGTGTTGCGTGGCCATTTCGTTCAGTCTCTAGTCTACATTCGGCATGCATCACCCTTCCCCCGCATGACCTCCGACCACATTTTACTTGGTGTTCCCTTCTCTGAGTTGCCCAGAATGAGAGATCAGCCTCCAAGCCATGGAGTCAACCTCCTGGTACATATTTATACTATTCTTGGGTGTTAGTCTCCTAGTCTATTATTCTATATTCCACAGTGCATCTCATCTTTGAATTCTATTTGTTCACAAGTCTTAAATGTGAGATGGCCTTCTGATTTAGCTCATCTTTAAGAACACAGTGTACAATGGTATTTTTGTACAGTTTCATGATTCTAGGCCTTAAGCTTTTTAAGTTTTACCTTCACCTTCTTGAAACACTGTTACTGCCTTACTGTGAGGAAGTCTGGATTAATTGGTGAAAGGCCATTTAAAGGAAAACCAAGGGCCAAAGAAATAATTCAATGGCCTTTACATGCTAAAGGTCTAAGTTCAACCTCCAGCTTTACCAGGAGTGACTCCCCAAGCACAGAGCCATGAGTAGGTCCTGACCATCACTGAGTGTTACCCCAAAACCAAAAGCAAAACAAAAGAGTGAAAACCCATTCGCATCCAGCCATGAGAGAGGATATCTCTGATTCTTTGGCCCTGGTTTAGTCATCAGGGGATCAATGCCACATGTGTGAATGTAGGCATACTAGGAAAACTTCCTAGAAATGGAAAATGATTACTGTTTCAACACACAACACACCTGACTCTTAAGAACCAAAACTCAGAACCCTGCAAATTTTGAAATGTTCTGCAACTTGAACAGCAGACTGAGTTCCAGACTGGGAGTGGGTGTGTACCTGCTGCACAGAAGGAAGGTTGAAGCTGAAATGGGTTCTAACTTAAAGGAACAGTCAAACAGTTCCTGCTCGCATCTGCCAGTGAGAGAAGCAGCTGGTTTACATCTGATTTAACATGCTTGTTTAGCATGGGAGGCAGCAGGGCAAAGACCAGACATATGAGACTTGGGTTCCAGTCCTGGATCTACTGCCACCTGGTTTAGAGGAGCTACCTCTCCAAGTTTCACTTACTTTATCCCCCCGATGAACATGATAAACTGAAGAATCAACTTGCTGTATTTAGCGAGGCATCTACCTATAATATCCAGAAATTGCTGGGCACTGGTTTATTCTCAGTATGTCAGTATGCATGAGAATAATGATAGCCACACTCTTAGAAGTGCTTTAATTAACAGGTAAGAGGCAACTCTCTCTTAGGGATGCTCAATAGCAAATCATGACTCTGTGTGTGTGTGTGTTTGTGTGTGTAATTAGTCTCTAACAGTACCCAGAAAATATCTAGTGTTCAAATAGGTCTCATAGTCAGTCTTGAACTTTTCATTTTCAATCCCCCAAACAAGTAGCAATGTTCTTTGTTCACAAGATCTTATTTAGGGTTTCTAAATCTTTTTCTTATTTTATTGTGAGCCATGGTCTCTAAATCCTTTCCTCTTAAGCTCCCAAGCCAGTTTCTTTCTGTGATTTATTTGTTCCCTTTTTTTTTGGTGTTTTTTTTTTTGGTGGGGGGCAGATATTTGGAGGAGAGGCACATCCAACAGTACTCAGAGGCTATTCCTGGCCATTCCATTGTGGGCTTGGGAAGAACATGTGGTGCTGGGGATTGAACCTGAACTTCCCCTATGTAAAGGCTCTATTTCCAACCTTTGTACCATCTCCCCAGTTTTCCCTCTGCTATTTCTTGAAAGCTATTAACAGATCACATTTACTCCTTTAGTTTATTTCCTGTTCTCTCTAGTCTTCTTTGAACATTATATATTCCTAATCCCTGCCTTCATAATTCATCCAATGGTATGTAGAGTTCCTTTCCGTTACAGAATAGCAAATGGCAATTCCTTTTGGAGGGAGAGGAGGCGGGGTTGGGGCCACAACCAGCAGTGCTCAGGAGCCATTACTGGTTCTGTGCTCAGGAGTGATTCAGTGAAGTGCTCAGGAGACTATATGCTGTGCCAGGGATAAAACCAGGATCAGCCACATATACAAGACACTACATTTAATATTAACTCTGCATTTCCACCTAGCAAATGAAACCATTTTTTCATTTGCAAATATGGTAATCTTAAAATATAATTAAACTTATTTGATAAGTCATGGAGAATGGATACTGTTTTTTCTTTCTTTGAATCTGGATAGACTTGTGATTGCTTGGAGCAATAGGCTACAGCAGAAATGATGGGTGTGACTTCATGGCTGGATCAAAAAAGAGGCAATGCAGCTTCCACCTTGCTCACTGGGATACCAGGAACTGAAGCCTGAGCTGCCCTCAGAGAAGGTCAGCCACGTGGAAGTAGCCAGGTGGTGAGAGCTCCAATGACGTGAGAAGCCATGGGTATGTGCTCTGTGCAACTACTGGAGTCTTTAAGTCTTCCTACCTCAGGCAACAAACACAAGAATAAAGGCACCTTCAGATAATTCTCATCCCAAAGACTAAGACCCTCCAACATTGAAGGCTTTACAGGTAACATCTTAGAAACTGAGGAGAAACTGAGTTCATTAAACATAATAAGAGATTGTTTTAAGCTAATAAGATTTGGGATACTTTCATAAACAGTACTCATGATAATCCAAAAAACTATATGTGCAGTATTAACAGGTAATTGTACATTTGAAGGTTCAAACTACTTTGCTAAATTACTCACATGTAAACTTGTAGGGAGAGTGATTTGAAAGGCTACACCACCTGGTAATTTTTTTCTAATGACACCTCCTCATTCAAACTGGACTTCAAATCTTGGAGTAGCTTGAATCATAATCATTAGTTGACCCTAATGTATCAGTGGATATCAAAATTAGTCTTGACCAAGGGCATCCTATGAGTTTTCTTAACCTATCCATTATCTGCAAAGTTAATGGTTTGCCATTGTTATAGATCTCTGAAATCCTCAGTATTTTGTGTTTCTTTCCTGACCCTCCTTGGCATTTATAAGAAGTCCATTAATTTAAGTGTCTTGAATCAACTGAGATATCTTCCACTTCTTGACTATTGTTGTTGATGAACCAGGCCTTTTGTCAATGCAGATTCCACAAAGTTGATCACTTTTCAAAAAAATTGTGAGTTTCACATCACCTGTTGGGTAAATAATTTTTGTTAAATTCAGTTGTGCATCACATTACAATGTTCTAGTCAATAACAAACTGTACATACAATGATGTTCTAAAATTCCGACTACCTAGTGACACCATAACCATCATGTTATAACCACCATGTTACTTCATAACCATCATAAACATCACATTATAACCATCATGTTACTTCAGCCTCTGTCTCATATATTTCGTGTTCACTATTTCTTGATAATACTATCCTCTTCTCTTGATTTAATCTCATGTTGTTTTGTTCATCAAGGCCTTTGAGTATGAAAATTTCACGGCTAATGTTACATTCATATGATTATTTAATCGCCTGATATTTTAATTAAATTGCCACATCTCTCAGAACATATCTCTGTTGTTTATTAGTGCATGACTGCATTCAGCTGCAAGTAAAGAGGGGGGAAGAGAGTGCTTAAAGAGTTGAAAAATATTTTGCTTTTCTTGTTGATTTGGGGGCTGCTCCCAGCTGAATGCCCTGGAGACCATGCAGTGCCAGGGTCAAACCTGCGCTCCAACCTTTGCAAAATCTCCCAGTCCTGATAAACATATTCATAAAGGACCAGATGAGACAGTAAGTACTATAGGCTGCAGCCTACATAGTCTGTCATACTATTCAATCCTGCTACTTTAGTGAGAAAGCAGTCACAGACAGTATACAAATAAATCAATGTGGCAGTGTTCCAATAAAACTTTATTTACAAAAAACAAGTAACCAATAGATGGGCTGGAGAGGAGAGGCAGTTACCTTCCCTCCCCGCCCCCCCAGAGTTTAGATAAATTTGCGATTTACTTTTCTCAAGTAAAGACCTGAAGTGCAATAGCTCAGTAAGTTGTTGGTGCTGAATCCAGTGTTCAACTGTGGCTACAGGACCCATTTCACATGTCTGGAAAGTTGCCACACTACTCTACTCAGTTCTTTTCCTGTGGGTCACCTATGTTTGACTATCTTACTTACCTGGTTTCCCCCAGAGCAAGCAATCAGGAAATGAGATTAAAGCAACAATGCCTTTATGACATACTCCTGAAAGCTGACATTATTTTTTCCTGTGTGCCATTAATCACACAAATCAAGCTTAATTTTATGAAGTGGGAACCACACAGAAACTGAATACCAGGAGATGATACTCTTTGGTGACAATAGTGGAGTCTGACTACTTACAACACCACTGGGAAAGGCTGTGTAGTCACAGCACATGCCGCACTTCAAGAGAAGGGAAGGCATTAAGGAACCCAACCCTCTGGAGAGGAGCTCTTGTGCGTCGGCCAAGATAGTTTTCTACACCTCTATTACTCCCAGAGCCCTCAGTCCTTTAGCACATCTAAGGATGGTTTGGAAAGCCCAGAACTGAGAAACATGACTAAGAATGTAGTGAGTCTAGCTGAGGAACTCTGAAGGTTCCAGCTGGAAGTGTTGGCAAGCATCTTTGTACAGATCTGCTAATGCTGTGTGGCCTCAGGTGGCTGTTGAGAACGAGGCTGATCTTGGGAGGCCTGGATCGGCATACAGCATACTCCAATTCGCTACTCCAAACAACCTGGACTTTATTTCTGGGACAGCCACTGTCTGACACCTGAGACTAGCAGTTCTCAATCCTATTGTTAATCCAATCGCTGGGAGAGGTTTCATTCATTTATTCCCTCATCTCAACCCAGACTCATCTAGTCAGCATCTATGAGAGTTAGGAGAGTTAGGCTTGGGCTTCAGATTTTTTTCTTTTTAGGTCACACCCAGCGATGCACAGGGGTTACTTCTGTGTCATGTACTCAGGAATTACTCCTGGCGGTGCTCAGGGGACCATATGGGATGCTGGGAATAGAACCCGGGTCGGCCACGTGCAAGGCAAATGGCCTACCTGCTGTGCTATTGCTCCATCACTGGCTTCAGATTTTAAGACTCTGATTGTCGTGTCTAGCTTGAAAGCCTCTAGCACAAACACCAGATCCCTTTTAATGTGACTGAAGATAGAACTAGATGTTTTGGCAGCTAAGTCACACTTGCAACTCACTTGTCACTTGTGACTAGCTACACCCAAATACATTTTTACAGAAACTCAAACTTAGCTATGTCCTGCCAAGTCTGCATTTTGCAAGTCTGTTAAACCTATAAAATTTGGTGGAGCCATTCAGTACTTATAGTTTCCTCCTGATTTATATCACTTCTTACTAGATAATCACATCTGGGGCCAGAGAGATAGTGCAGCAGGTAGGGAACTTGTCTGGAAGATGGCCAGCCTAGGTTCACTGTCTCGGCAACTGTGAGCTCCACCAGAAGTGATCACTGAGTGCAGAACTAGGAGTCATCCCTAAGGGCTGCCAGGTGCGCCAGTCCCCCAAAATAATAATAATTCTTATACTTGCATTTATTTTGTATTGCAATGAGACTGTCATTAGTTGAGACTATTCTTCCGGTTTTGTGTATCAGTCCATTTGATGGGTTTGAATCACACAAAACATTGCTAAAAGTGTGCCTGGAGTATAGTCATGCAGCATTTCCCAGGGACTTCCTGTGGAGAGTTTCTCAGACACAGAGCTGGCAGTCTTCCTAATCGATGGTTTCTCATACACGAATAAGAGCCCAAAGGTCAGAAGAGCATTTGTAATTCTCTCACAATTGTGATAGCATTCTAGGCCTCATCTTCTAGCTTTATAAACTTCTGGTCTTTTAACATTTCTTTTGCTGCATCCAACAGGATATATTAGTTTGTTTTCCTTTTGTTATTTTCCAGGTAATTTTGAATTTATTCTTTGATTTCTTTGCTAACCTGAGAGGTATTAAGAGTCATTGTTTAGTCTACACGTTTGTGGTGTGTTTTCTGTTTACTTTTTATTGTCAATCTCAATTCTCATGCCACTGTAATCAGAAAAAGTGCTGAATATGAATTTCAATATCATATAGTTATAAAGATTTATTTTGATTTGTTTTTGTACCAACATATGACTAATCCTTGAGGAAAAAATTATATATTCATTTGTTTGGGGATAAAAATTTTTGTATACTTCTATTAGATCCATCTCATGAACTATTTCATTTAACACCTTAACACCGGGATTACTCCCATTACTCCCATCTTCTCTCTTGAACACATTATTCTCTCTCTCTCTCTCTCTCTCTCTCTCTCTCTTCTCTCCTCTCTCTTCTCTCTCTCTCCTTCCTCTAATTTCTAAATAAAAGATGTTTGTACTTCAAAAAAAAGGATTACTTTATTTAATACTATTTTGTCTGGATGGTCTATTTACTGCTGCACGTGGTTAATGATCGTTGCTATATTGTTGTTGTCAGTGTATGCCTTATGATGTTAATTTTTTGTATATTTGGGCCTTGAGTACAAAAACATTTATAGTCATTGAATCTTTCTGATGTATTACCTCTTTGGTCATTTTGATGATTTATCTATAGGTATGGAAATTATAATTTTTGTAATTTTCTCTGCAATTATTGGTTTAAAGCAACTTTCTCCAGATTTTTACTTTCTCTATCTTTATACCTAATATGAGACCCTTGTATGTATAATGTAGATTGATCCTGACAGTTTTGTCCCTCTTGTTGCCAGATAACAAACCCAGGATCTCATACATGCTATGCATGTGCTCTACCATTGAGTCCATCCCAACCAGATCCTTCTTTTTTGTCCAGTCAATCAGTCTTTTGATTGGTTATTTAAGATCATTCAGATTTAAGTTAATTATTGATGTCTGGGAATTACTTACCTTTCTATCTTTCATTTATGACTTTTTAAAAAATTTCTATTGTTTTCTTTTTCCCATTTATAGCTATTTGCCTGTTTGTTTTGACAGTTTTCCCTTGTGATTCCACCAAGGTATTCATTTTTTTCCTTCTAAATGTCTCTGTTTCAGACTTTTGTTTTATAATTATCATGAGGATTATATTAATATTTCTGTGTCTTAAATTTGGGAGGCTGGTATCATTGACATAAAGATCATTTTCTTAAGACTGACTAATTTTTAACTTTATTTAAACACCATAGTTTATAAAGTTGTTCATAATATAGTTTTTAACAGGCAGTCAATGTTTCAAAACCAATCCCATCACCAGTGTGACCTTCCCTCCACAATTTTCTCCTATTTCCCACCACCCCAATCCTTTCTCCCTTGCAGGCACAAAATAATTTATTTTTTATTGCTTGTTACAACAAAATGGCAGATAAAATTGTCAAAAATAAGTTAAGTAAAAGAAAATTTTTGAAAATTGTTATATCTCACCATGGAGTCACTAAGTTATTGTCTGTGGGTTTACTAAACTGTTGGTTCTTCTGTGTTACTGTTTTTGATTATTGAGTTTAGTTGGCTTCTATGAAACTTTCCTGTCTACTTTGGTGTGCTCCCACTGGGATGTCAGTACTGTAGAATTTGGTGGTGTCCCACTCCAGGGATCCCAGGAGCTATGGATATGGTCTGATGAGTTTACCTAGCAGCGGGTGTGGCTGCTTAGGGCTTCAAGGACTGGCATAGTTTTGAGATAGATTTGTTTGAATTTCTAATGAAGAAACAAGGGTTTTTATTTTTTTTAATTTATTTATTTTTAATTAGAGAATCACCGTGAGGGTACAGTTACAGATTTATACACTTTTGTGCTTATACTTCCCTCATACAAAGTTTGGGAACCCATCCCTTCACCAGTGCCCATTCTCCACCACCCGTAAACCCAGTGTCCCTCCCACCCTCCCCAATCCCATCTCCCCCCCACCCCACCCTGCCACTGTGGCAAGGCATTCCCTTCTGTTCTCTCTCTCTAATTAGCTGTTGTGGTTTGCAATAAAGGTGTTGAGTGGCCGCTGTGCTCAGCCTCTAGCCCTCATTCAGCCCGCAACTCCCTTCCCCCACATGGCCTTCGACTACAATGTAGTTGGTGATCGCTTCTCTGAGTTGACCTTTCCCCGGAACGTGAGGCCAGCCTCGAAGCCATGGAGTCAACCTCCTGGTACTTATTTCTACAGTTCTTGGGTGTTAGTCTCCCACTCTGTTATTCTATATACCATAGATGAGTGCAATCTTTCTATGTCTGTCTCTCTCTTTCTGACTCATTTCACTCAGCATGAAACTTTTCATGCCCATCCACTTAACTACAAAATTCTTGACCTCCTTTTTTCTAACAGCTGCATAGTATTCCATTGTATAGATGTACCAAAGTTTCCTCAACCAGTCATCCGTTCTGGGGCATTCGGGTTTTTTCCAGATTCTGGCTATTGTAAACAGTGCTGCGATGAACATACATGTGCAGATGTTGTTTCGATTGTACTTTTTTGCCTCTCTGGGATATATTCCCAGCAGTGATATTGCTGGGTCAAATGGGAATTCAATATCTAATTTTTTGAGAGTCGTCCAAATTGTTTTCCAGAAGGGCTGAACCAGTCGGCATTCCCACCAGCAGTGAAGAAGGGTCCCTTTCTCCCCACATCCTCTCCAACAGGAAACAAGGGTTTTTAGACTTCCAAGATTTGCCAGTTTTTGCTCTGCAGGGCCTGAGTTAGAGGGTGTGTTTCCATAGCCCAAGCTCTCGTGGTTGAAAGTGCTTCTCATCACTGTGCAGGGAGTGGAGCCTCTCTCCTGCCATGCTATATCTGCTAAAACTTCTGGCATTTTTTTCTAGCCATAATATCCACCTGAGGAGTTCCATGGCTCCTTCTTTCCATTGTGGAGAAGCTGGCTGGTATCCCAATGTACCAACGTCTGGGTACTTTTCTTACTTGTATTATAATCAACACAGCAGTGATCTGCCTCCACTAGACCACATGAAGTCCAATATTCTGATCTGGAGGTCTTAGCACTGATGGTGCAGGAGTAACTCCCCTGCAACACTACACCTATCAAAATTACCAAGGCTTCAGACCAGTCCCAACACATCTCCTCAGACAGCTAAGCAGGACATGCCCTCCTCAGGTCTGCAGTGCTGAACTCCCCTACAGGCTGCTCCTGCCTACTTGTACTGCAGTTCCTAGTCTAGGCAGGAACAGGAGCTACAACTTTCCCTATTTCATTCAGACTACAGGCCACTAAAGTGCAGGCGCTTGTACTCATCAGAAGCCTTACAGTGGGGGTGGAGATAGCTCCAGGGCTGAGGTATCTGCCATGCAAGCATGAGACCTTGATTTCAACCCTCAGTTCCACCATACAAACCAAGTGCTAGTCTGGCAACTCTGCTCTCTGTGACCCCCCCAACATGATTTCTGGCCCAGCCACAGCCAGGTTTATGCTGGCTCTACACACTCTGCCAAGCACACTCCAACAACAAAAGAGATCCACAAGTCCTGGGACCAAGAATGAACCTCCAGCAAGCATGTGTCTGGCCACTGCAGCAACCCCCAGTAAATATTACAACCGGAATGTACATGAGCAACAGCTAAAGACTTGCAACTCCAGGTGAGCAAGTATGCAAGCTAAACTAAAGTACATAACTAAAGGAGTACAAGCTGTGGTAAACACCACAATAAAAAGTGTGTTATGAATGTCACACTTATGTAATGTACAATTTCTGTCATCAAAACAACATCAACAAAGGGAAGGAAAGAGGGTGAAGAGTCCTTCAGTGATAAACTGATGTGAATTATGTGTGATATATAGTTGATTTCTGCTTTATTTCCATGGTAATTTTTCTCAGTCAAAATCCATTCTATGTTTTTCTGGGTCTCAGTAGTTTTAATTTTCTATCAAGCTTTCTGTTTGACCTTTAGAATATTTAGAAATGTGGTTTTAGTCTCCAAATACTTTGGGACATTTCAAATATTTTGCTATTAATTCTGAATTCCACTATTTTCTAACCACTGAATTAATATCAGTTGATAGTCTTTTTAATTTAGTGTGGTATACTCCATTAACCAGAATGTGATCTATATTATGAATGTTCCATGCAACCTTGAGAAGGAACATGTGTATTCTGCTTGTAGTGGATGGATTACCCGGTAGGTGTCAGTTAGATCAAGCTGATTGATAGTGTTGCTCGGGTCAACTCTATTCTTATTGATTTTCTATCTGCTTGATCCATCAATTACAAACATAGGGATATTGAACACTCCAACTAAAATAGCGCATTTGTCTATTACTCTTTTTGGCTCTATCAACTTTAGCCTCATGTATTCTGGTGACTTGTTTTTAAGTGTGTAAAGTATTAAGCCTGTTTAAAGAATTTATCCATCACTACACAGTACCACTCTTTGCCCATGATAGTTCTCCTTATCCTCATATCTGCTCTGTCTGAAATTAACATAATTATGACAGCTTTCTTTTGATTAATGTTAACATGGTATATCTTTCTCTGAGTCTTTGAATTAAATTAAGTATTAATTAATTTAAATTAATTTAAGTATTTAAATTAAATTCTTATGAAAAACCATGTAGCCTTACAGTTTAAAAAGATACATTTTAACTTCATCTAATCCAGCTTCAAATAACACTATTCCAGGAACATGGTGTCATGTATAATACAGGTACTTCTTAGCAGTGTTCTTGGTTCCTTACCTCCAATGAGAGTGATATTGCTATGACTTGTTTCGCTTATTATTTATATACTATAAATACCAAATACAGAGTTACCACTACTGCTTCAAATAGTTTCCTTTGAGTTATATTAGAATCCACGATAGAGCCTTCATATGTTTACAATGCCAATAGTTCCCTTTAAAAGGAAAGTTAAGGGGCTAGGAGCAATAGCACAGCAGGTAAGGCATTTGCCTTGCACATGGCTGACCCGGGTTTGATTCCCAGCATCCCATATGGTTCCCCAAGCACCGTTAGGAGTAATTCCTGAGTGCATGAGCCAGGAGTAACCCTGTGCACTGCCGGGTGTGACCCAAAAAGAAAAAAAAAATTAAGATGTGAGCTCCATTAAAAGAAAGGTACTCCCACTCTTTTTGGAAAGCAGAATTTTTATGAAATACATATAGAATGCCTATCATGGGAAGTACTCTGCTGGGTCCCAGAGGCCACCAGATAATCATAGAACTCTGTTGTCAGCTACTCTGGTTTTTATATCTTACCGATAAAGATCTGTAGCTCATGACTGGGTTAGTTTGGGGGGGAAAGAATCCACAAAAGGCAGCCTAGCCCTAGACTAAATTCTGTATTGATGAATAAAAATGTTACAACAGGGGCCCCTAGAGAGGTAGTACAGTGCATTCCAGGAGCTGTAGGGCTTGGCTGTTTATAAATTGGTGGAGGTTGGGTGAGGGCTGCTGGGGCTCTCTGGAAGGGAGGAAAATCTGTGTTTTCAGCCCAGAGCTTGGTCTACCTGGATGATTTAGTGGCTCAGTATCATTGCTGAAAGTAATACTTTAAATACTGTATTATAAATTGTAATCTTACATATTTGAAGCATAGGTTTTTCTCCACTTTCTAATATCTTCAGATCTAATGTCTTGTCATATAGTTGTTGTTATTGCTGTTTTTATTAACATAGAGTCAATTTTGCTAAAATGAGCTATTGTTATCTTGAGGAAGGAGGTGTAGCTGAAATAGCACCTATAAGGGGAGACGACTGAGGCAAAGGTTCCTAAAGTTGGTGGGATTACAATTATACAAGGCCCCTAATGTCCAAACACTACTGGGTTTGGAACTCTATGGAACATCTCCCTGCACAAGGAGGACATAATCTTTACCTGCACTTCTTCAGAGATAACCCATATTCAACAAGGACTTTAAAATGTAGGGAGAGTAGTCTTTGCTCTCAGTTACCCTTAGTGTGATCCTTTTATTCTGAAACCCAGGCCAGTACAGGAAGTTTCAGAGAAATCAGGCAGAACTGCTCAGCCTTCTTCCCACCACCACACTTACCTGAGAGCTGTCACTCTCAGCCGCTGCATCTATTCTCAGACAAGACAGCAACTAGATGCAGGAGGCAAGATCACTCTGCAGACTTTTTAAAAGATGAGTAAAAGACAGGGCCTGAGCAATAGTGCAGCAGGTAGGATGTTTGTTTTGCACATAGCCAACCTAGGTTTGATCCAGCACGGTCTTCCAAGCGCCATCAGGAGTGATTCATGAACTCAGAGCCAGGAGTAAGCCCTAAGCAATGCTGGGAATGGTCCAAAAGCAAATACTTGCTGCAACTAAACCAAGCTTGCAAAAAATGAATGAAAAGACACAAATTGCCTTTTGCAAAAAAAAATCAGGTGAACCCCACAAGAAACATAGCAATACAGACTTTTATATAGTCTCTCTAAACACCAATGAACTAAACTCTCCTGTCAAAGGGCACAGAGTGACTGGGTGGATCAGGAAACAAAATCCATCAATTTTCTGCTGACAGAAAGCAGACCTTATAAATAAGCTGGGGAACTTATACCTAAGAATAATAAGCTGGGACAGACACATGTATATCAGACAAAATAGCATTTACATAAATAAAGTAAATAGAGACAGGGATGGATGCTACTTATTGTTAAGAGTACAACAATATATCAGTAAGAACTAACTCTTATCAACATATGTACACTAAATAAAGGGTCAGCAAAGTATATAAAGCTTTTGCTTACAAACCTAAACACGTCAAAAGAAAAACAATAGAATTGGGAGACCTAAACATCCATTTTGCCTTTATACAGATAAACCAGACGGAATAGCAGTAAAGATACAAGAACCAAAAAAAAAAAAAAGATACAAGAACTCTAAATGAGGAGTTAGAATAAATAGGATTAATAGACATATACAGGGTCCTCCACCACCAAAAGTCAAATGTACCTTCTTCTCTAGTACCCATGGAACATTCTTCATGATATATTTAGGGTATAACTCAAACATACATAAATTTACAAAAATAGAAATCAAACCAAGTATCCTCTCAGAGCCATAATGCCATGATAGAAATTAACCATAAAGAGGAGATAAGGGGGGGCAATCAAGGAAAAAAGGGTTATGAAGACTGGTCAATGATTGGATCTAACCACAAGTGTGGGGGGGCTGAAGGTAGGTAAGATAGAGAAGAGAACACTATGGTAGTAATAGCTGGTTATGAGTATGCTGGACAAAACCTGAGTATTAAAAGTAGGTAAGAGGATATTCTTGATAACCCTTCAGTATTAATATTGCAGACCACAATGCCCAAAAAGAGAGAGACAAGGAAAGAGAAAGAGAGAAAGAGAGAGAGAGAGAGAGAGAGAGAGAGAGAGAGAGAGAGAGAGAGGGAGGGAGGGAGGGAGAGAGAGAGAGAGAGAAGACAAGCACTTGCCATAGAGGCAAGTGGGGGTGGAGGGTGAGGGTGATGGGAGGGAACCTGGGGACACTGGTGCTGGGAAATGTACACTGGTGGAAGGATGGGTGTTGGAATGCTGTATGACTGACATCTAATCATGAACAGATTTGTAAGGGTCTATCTCACAGTGATTCAATAAAAAAAAATTTTAATAAGAAAATAATCTATTTTTAAATAGGTTTAAAAAATAGGTTTTAAAATAGGTTTATTACCTATTTTAAAAAGAGGGGGCCAGAGGGATATAAAACAGATAGGGTGCTTGTCTTGGATGTGGCCAACCTGGGTTTGATACCTGGCACCAAATATGTACCCAATTTCTACCAGGAGTAATCCTGGTAAAGGATTAAGCAGGAGGATTAGGACACTGTGAACTGCCAGTTGTGACCCCAAAACAAACAAACAAACAATAAAGTTGGGGGAGCGGACATCAGGAAGATGAACAAAACACTGCTAAATAACAACTGGGGTCAAAGAGAAAATCAAGGAAGGAATAAAAGAACCCTTGAAACTACTGAAAATGAGGAAACATTCAGAATCTATGGGACATAGTAAAAGCATTACTAAGTGTTGGAGACCAGCACTGCAGACAGGAATATTTTCCCTTTTTCAGCTTCCTTCTGGAAATAATTTCAGAGGCAGTTTTCCTTTTCTCGCAGCACTGTTTACAATAGCCAGAATCTGGAAAAAACACGAATGCCCCAAAACGGATGACTGGTTGAGGAAACTTTGGTACATCTATACAATGGAATACTATGCAGCTGTTAGAAAAAAGGAAGTCAAGAATTTTGTAGTTAAGTGGATGGGCATGAAAAGTTTCATGCTGAGTGAAATGAGTCAGAAAGAGAGAGACAGACATAGAAAGATTGCACTCATCTATGGTATATAGAACAACAGAGTGGGAGACTAACACCCAAGAACTGTAGAAATAAGTACCAGGAGGTTGACTCCATGGCTTCGAGGCTGGCCTCACGTTCCGGGGAAAGGTCAACTCAGAGAAGCGATCACCAACTACATTGTAGTCGAAGGCCATGTGGGGGAAGGGAGTTGCGGGCTGAATGAGGGCTAGAGACTGAGCACAGTGGCCACTCAACACCTTTATTGCAAACCACAACAGCTAATTAGAGAGAGAGAACAGAAGGGAATGCCCTGCCACAGTGACAGGGTGGGGTGGGGGGGAGATGGGATTGGGGAGGGTGGGAGGGACGCTGGGTTTACGGGTGGTGGAGAATGGGCACTGGTGAAGGGATGGGTTCCCAAACTTTGTATGAGGGAAGTATAAGCACAAAAGTGTATAAATCTGTAACTGTACCCTCACGGTGATTCTCTAATTAAAAATAAATAAATTATAAAAAAAAAAAAAAAGAAGCCTGGCTGGTCTTTGACATGCAGATCTTAGGTGCTAGCCAGGCCTGACTTGACATTGTAGATTCCAGGCTCTGGCCCAGCCTAGTCTTTGGGATGTAGATTTCAGGTGCTGCCTAGTTTGTAATTGACATGTAGATTTCATGTGGCAGCCCAGCCCGGTCTTTGGGATGTAAATCCAAGTGCTTTCAGCCCAAGGAAGGCTTCGGTTTTGGTTTTGCATCTTCTTTCCGGAGGCCTAGATTACTGGCCGGCAGATACAAGGAAATAATGCTGCCTTAATGTTCTTCCTGTAACATCTTTTGGTGGCTTTGGTGACATCAATGTATTGCGCCCTTTGGAAGTGCCGATTGAGTAAAAGGGGTTCCAAGAGAGAGAGAGAGAGAGAGAGAGAGAGAGAGAGAGGAGAAAGGAGAGACTAGAGAAGGGAGCGGCAGTAGATCCAGGGAGAGGATGGAGCTGGGAGTGCGGGAGATGAGAAAGATGGAAGATTGAATAAACGGTAACTAATCAGCAACTAGCTTGGTCCTCGTTCTTCCTTCGCCTTTCCTTGACACACCAGCCATCCCGATCCAGTCCACACACTGCGGTTCCAGAGACAGAGCCGCCCGGAGAGCCCGCGAGTGCACTCGCCCCTCGGCGAGCCTTAGTATTTTACAACTAAGGGGGAAACTCATAGCAACACAGCCCTATTACAAAGGAAGAAAAGACTCAAATCAACAACTGAACATACAGCTAAAATATCTGTAGAAGGAACAACTGAACCCAAAAGGTAGCAGAAAGAAGGAAATAATAAAATTAGAGCAAAGTAACAATAATACAAAAATCAAAAATAATCAAAAATCAAAAATAATCAAAATAATACAATGAATCAATGAAAACAGGAACTGGCTCTTTGAAAGACTAAAATAAACAAAACTTTAGCTAGGCTTATGAGGGGAAAAAAAGCCACATGCAAAAGGGGAGAAATTAGAAATCCGACATATTAGGACAGGTGGGAGCCTAGAAGGAATGGATAGATTCTTAGGATCATGTAGTCTTTTAAAACTAAATAAGGAGGGGGCTGGAGTGATAGCACAGCGGGTAGGGCATTTGCCTTGCACGCGGCCAACCCGGGTTCGAATCCCAGCATCCCATATGGTCCCCCGAGCACCGCCAGGAGTAATTCCTGAGTGCATGAGCCAGGAGTGACCCCTGTGCATCACCGAGTGTGACCGAAAAAGAAAAAAAAAAAACCCAAAAAAACTAAATAAGGAGGAAGTAGAAAATTCAAACAGGCCAATCACAAGCAAAGACATTGAAACAATAATTAAGAATCTCCCTAAAGGGATTGGAGCAATAGCACAGCATGTAGGGTGTTTGCCTTGCACGTGGCCAACACGGGTTCGATTCCCAGCATCCCATATAGTGCCCTGAGCACTGCCAGGGGTAACTCCTGAGTGCAGAGCCAGGACTCACCTCTGTGTATCGCCGGGTGTGACTCAAAAAGAAAAAAAAAAAGGAATCTCCCTAAGAATGGGGGTGAGGAGGCTGGTGATGGGAGAGAAACTGGGTATCCTCGTGGTGGAATATGTACATTGGTGAAGGGATGGGTGTTGGAAAATTGTATGACTGAAACAAAATCATGAACAATTTTGTAACTGTGTATCTCATAGTGATTCAATTAAAAGTAATAATAATAAGTTTAAAAAGTTAAATGGGACTACATCAAATTAAAGAGTTTTAATTTAATTTCTTCTACATGACAAAAAAAACATAGGCTAAAACTAAAAGACACTCAATGATAAAAATATTTGTACTCAATAGCAGAAAAAGGGTTAATATCGTTATTAACATAAAGGGGCTAAGATAAGATACTCATAAGCATAAGAGTTATCAAGCATTGAGATATAAAGTACTTACAAAAATAAACCAAAAAAATCCAAAACCCTATCAAGAAATGAAGAGGAAAAAATGAACAGACACTTCTCTGAAGAAGAGAGAAGATGGCTAATAAGCATATGAAAAAGTTCCCATCACTTATTAACTGGAAAATCCAAATCAAACTGACAATATGTTATGGAATCAGCCTGTGTGTTCAAAAATACACAGTTGGTTACTCTGTGTGTGATCTGTGGCCATGAGCCATTTCCCCACCTCAGTCTGCTGCTGCCACCAAGGAGGGAACAGGGTCGCCAAATTGGTTGGTGATCAAAATAGAAATAAAAAAGTAATACAATGATTGCCATTTACTCCAATCTCGGTCCCATTTCTTCCATTCTCCCTACTCGCCTACTGCAGTCTCACTGCGCGCCCCATTCCAATGTTACCCTATACAACCTAGGTATCCAACGGACAAGTGGATAATGAAGGTGTGATATGCATGCCCAGTGGAATCTCACACTTGTAAAAAGTGCACAGATTAAAAAAAAAAAAACTGTAACAATGTATGTTGGTGGGAATACGGGGAAAAAGAAACTCTTATCCACTACTGGTGGGAATGCTGATTGTTCCAAGCCCTGTGGTATAGAAATTTCTCAGAAAATTTAGAATTGAGCTGCCATGTAACCAAGCAATTCCACTTCTTGATATCTATCCATAGGACACAAAAATGTTAATTCTAAAAGACATTCATTGCCCAGAAGGAGAGAGGAGAAGGAGGAGGAGGAAGAGGAAGAGGAGGAGGAGGAGGAGGAGGAGGAGGAGGAAGAAGAAGAAGAAGAAGAAGAAGAAGAAGAAGAAGAAGAAGAAGAAGAAGAAGAAGAAGAAGAAGAAGAAGAAGAAGAAGAGGAGGAGGAGGAGGAGGAGGAGGAGGAGGAGGAGGAGGAGGAGGAGGAGGAGGAGGAGGAGGAGGAGGAGAAGGAGGGGGAGGAGGAGGAAGAGGAGGAGGATAAGGAGAAGAGTGCCTGCCAGAGAGGGGTGGGGCCAGAAAGCAGGTGGGATGGGTGACAGAAGAGAAACTGGGCACATTTGTGGTGGGAAATGAAATGTACTCTGGTGAAGGGCTGGGTATTAGAGCAAGACCCTGTGGCCTTCTTCTTCACTGATGAGCAAAACCCAGTCATGAACATGTTACTGTGCATCTCACAATGATCCAGTGAAAAAATTAAAATTAAAAACACATTTGTATACCATTATGCATTTCAACACATAGCATAATAGCTAAGTTATGGAATCAACCTAGCATCCAATGACAGACAAGTGGATAATGAAGATGTGGCATGCATACCCAATGGCATACTATGCAGCTTCGAGTTATAATAAAATCATGTAACTTGGATTGAGCTGAAGGTTATCAAGTTAGTGAAATAAGCCAGAAGAAGGACGGATACTGGATATCACCTGTGTTATGTAGAATCACAGGACAAGAGAATGCAAAGTATCAAAGATGGGAGACATAAATTTCCCTAGACCCTAGATTTTAGAAGTGAGAAGGACAGATAAGGAAAGAAAATGAGCAGGGGGAGAGGAAGAGGCATACAGAAGGCCACAGGGTCTTGCTCTTCAAGCCTATGTTCTCCCTGGAACACATGTCTTGTTGCTATTTGCTTACTTATTTCCACTTATTTCCAAGCCCATGTTCTCTCACAAAGATGCACATCTCTCTTTTTCTCCCCTCACACCTTTCTCCCCCCAAATTTTATTTTATTAAAGCACCATAAGTTACAAAGTTATTCATAGTTGGGTTTTTTATGTACAATGTTCCATCACTGATCCCACCACATCTTTCTAATACATTTGTTTTACTAAAAACTTCTTTGCTTCATTCACTGGAAGAAAAAAAGAAAAGACTGTAACAGGGGTCGAGGTCAGCAGTCTTATATATGTGTCAGCACACATATAGATGTGTGGTATGCATGTGCCTGAACCATACAGTAAACAACGCTGTAACCATTAGATCCAAAGTACAACAACCAAACTTAGAAATATGTTGGAGAGGGAGAGAAAAAGAAAGAAGAGAGAGAGAGAGAGAGAGAGAGAGAGAGAGAGAGAGAGAAGGAAAGTGCTTACCATAGAGACAGGTGGGGGAGGGGTGGGTGAAAACTAGGCACTATGTGTATGTTTTATAAATACAACACACAAATAAATATAGGAATATTTTTCAGTCCTGAGAAGAAAAGTGGTGGTGGGAAATGTGCACTGTGTATCTCATGGTGATTCAGTTAAAAAATAAATATCCCAGCCAGATGAATGAATTATGAAGGTGTGGTATAGATAAACAATGGAATACTGTGCAGTTTCAAGGAGTGGTAAAGTTAAGCAATTTGCTGCAAACTAGAAGATATCATGTTGACTGAATAACCCCTCCCAAAATTACGTTAAACTATTTTTCTAAAAGCAATGCCAATAACATTTGTTATTTTAGCATTGAAGACACGTGGCACTGTAGCACTGTCGTCCCATTGCTCATCAATTTGCTCAAGCGGGCACCAGTAACATCTCCATTGTGAGACTTGTTGTTACTGTTTCTGGAGTATCGAATATGCCATGGGAAGCTTGCCAAGCTCTGCCGTGCAGGCAGAATACTCTCGGTAGCTTGCTGGGCACTCCAAGAGGAATGGAGGTTGGCCGTGTGCAAGGCAAATGCCCAAGCCCCACAATTATGTTGTCACAATCTTTTGGTGATTGTGTTGAATAAGTTCATTATATACTTTGAATATTAATAACTTATTAATCACAGAGATGGTTTGCAAATATTTTCTCCCATTCCATAAGCTGCCTTTCCATTATGTTGATATTTCCTATGCAAAACCTTCTTGTGTGTTTAATTTAGTTCCACTTGTTTATGCTTTTGCTGCCTGTGCTTTTGTTGTCATATCCAAGAAATATCATAAAAAATTGTCAAATAATACATGTATGTTTTATAAATACAACACACAAATAAACATAGGAATATTTTTCAGTCCTGAGAAAATGATGCCATTTCCAACAACATAGATAAACTGTGAAGGCATTATGCTAAGTGAAATAAGTTGCAGGCAGACAAGTTTTATATCATTTCACATGGGATATTTTTTAAAGTCAAATTCATAGAAAAATATAGTAGAAACATAAAAGCAATTTGTTACCTGGGAGCTCAGGGACAGGAGATAGTGGTTGAGGGCATAAATCTTCAGTTAATCAGTTTTTGGAATCCAGTGTATAGCACGGTGATCATAGTTAATAGCACTGTATGACATTTCTAAAATTTGCTGAGAGTGTATCTCATGAGTTCTCACCACACAGAAAGAAAATGGTAAAGATATGAGTGGATGGATGGGGAGGTGATGGGAGCTGCGTATGGTGATAGGAGAGAGAGGAAAGGGTTGGCCATGGGTGCTGTTCAACAGCTGCGGGAGGGGCCCAGACAGTGTGAATTAAATTCTGGATGCAGCAGCAATTTCTACCCAAAAGCACACAGTGAGAGAAGACAAGTGGTAGGGGCAAAGACTATCACCACTGCCAGGAGGAAAGTCATCTGCTACAGAGACAGAGGACATGGTCATGTGCCGTCCAGACAGTGTCGTCTTCCTAGGCTCATGCTCGGTCCTGGGAGGACTCAGCTGGAACAGGAGCCATCCGGCCCTGGGCTAGCCTGTTCCTGAGGAAACGGAGGGTCCTGGGTTCCCCAGTCACAGGAATGCTGGACTCAGTGATATGTGGAGAAATGACAAGTTCGGCCCTTCTGCGGGTTGATGGCCTATGTGCACCCGCCCTAAAGACTACCAGGGTGGCTGCTGAAATGCAGCAAGGAGACTGGGGGTCTCATTCCATGGGAAGAAAGTAGGTATTGTGTGGTTCAGTGATGCTTTACTATAGTCTGATTTTGTACATTCTGAAATTCTACTTAGGAACCAAGCGACTGGGAACTTATATGTTCCTTTTAGATCAGGTAAGCAGTGAGAGAGGAGTCCCAGCTTTCTCTGGCCTGCAAGGCCTTGTCAGGAAGCTCTCAGGATGGAGAACCTCAACCAGGGGCTTCAAGTAAAAGGGGGCAAGATGCATAGATAAAACTTTTAAATAATGTGTCATGAAACAAATAACTAAGGGAGAAAAATCATAAATTCCCACTGCCTGCAAGTTGGGAACAAGCCCTCCTTGCTTCAGTCTCAGCCAGCTAAGACAGTAGGGAGACTTTATACTTCAAAAGAAAGGAGTCCCTGGATCAGCAGCAAGCCCAGGGCAGCAGACCATGAGAGGCTGCTGAGTCCAATAAGCAGTTCAGCTGCTCTATGAGCTAGACTTGGGAGTTTCTGAAAGCACAGGGTTGGCAGGTGAGAAAGCATTAGGGAGCCAGCATCCCTAGGCACCGTGTCCAGCCATCCAGAAGAGGTCACATGAGGAAGTTACTGGACAGCAGAAATTGCTACAGGTAAGGTGGCCAGGGAAACCTCAGCCAATCCCACTTTTTTCAGTCTTCTGATGGCCTGTGGGTGCCTCCCCTTGCCCAGATCCCCAAATAGCAGGGAGCAAGTACACCCCAAAGAGCAAAACAGAAAGAGATGGAGAAATAATCCAACTTCCAAGGGATGCATGAGCAGTGAGGAAAGGGGAACTAGACAAGACTGGTACTCTGAGCAAGAACATGGAGAAGGGTCAGAGCAATCCTACAGCAGGTAGGGAGTGTGTCTTGTACACGGTCAGCCCGGGTTCAATCTCCAGCATCATTCATATGCTCCTCTGAGCACCAGCAGAAGTAATTCCTGAGTGCAGAACCAGGTGTAGTAAACCCCCAAGCGTCGCCGGGTGTGACCCCTTTACACTTCACCCTCCCCCAAAAAATGTGAAAATATCTCTCTTGGGGCTCAGGATGAAGCTTAGTGGTCAAATGTGAGTTCAAAATGTGGGGAGGCAGATAAATGGTCAAACACAGTTTATTTGGATAAACACAGTAAGAGATGAAGATTCTAAAACAGTTCTCTGAGCTCCAAGGACAAGCAAGGCTTTTACTGCAAATCCCAGACTAAGTCCTCAGGCTGGTTCAGTTTGTCCTTCCCCATGGCAGTCCTATCATAATGGCTTGCATCAAGACCATGCTTTCAGACTGTCCCATTTCTATGTCAGTGTAGCTTTGCTGCTCACCCTGGGTCCATCTCCGTCCCAAGGCAGAACCTCCCTTTGTGGGTTGTTAGGAACTATAGCAACCAAAGCCTGAGTCAAGTAATTGTGACAGATGCCCAAGAGTAGATATATTTCAGGGTCAATCAACTCCTGAATATTAAACTCCCAAATAGCATTAATGTTCTTTCTGTGTTTAAGCAAAGAACATTGCTCTATAGTCAAATATGAAAAGGTTATAGAGGAAATAGAAAAGCAAGTAATTCACTATTAATACAAAGTCCAGAGTTACCAGAAAGTTTGACTTATAAGTAACCAAGACTGACTTGGGGGATGTAACAATGACAGATGTAGCACAAAGGAAAGGTCAAAGATAAGCCCAGGAGAGTAGGGGTGCTCTCAAGAGCACTGTAAGCTTCTCTGGGGGGAAGAAAGGAGCAATTAACTGATGAAGCCTAAAACACTTAGGGTCAATATCCAACAGTTGAACATATGCCTCACATGTGTAAGGCTCTGAGTTTGGTCTCTGGCCTCAAAAAATAAACCACATACACCCCCGTGTTACCATGGTTCCTTCTTCCTTTGAATAGTCTAGTAGTGGTGAGAAGAGTAAGAGAATTTAGGCTTAGGGCTCTGATGCTGGCTCCGCGTCCTGACTTCACCACCTCAGAGGGAGTGATTGGACTGGTTCCCCTGCGCAGTAATCTCCCCCAGTTCTGGCATTTTGTCTATATCCTGTGAGCAGTTCTATTGACTGCCTTTGCTCTGAGACTATTTGTGATGTGCAGATGGCAAATCCAGTGCAAAGGTCAGGTGTTGTAAAAAGATTTGGAATCAGAAACTCTTCTTGAGCATCACCTGCTGTGCATGAGGTGTCACCTGACCCTCTGTGTCACACGTGGAAGCCAGGGTTCAAGCTAGCACAAATGCTGACAATGGCTACTAATCACGATAGCAAAGTTTTCCCATCTCTGACTCAGGTAACCTGAATTGCACCAGCAACCAGATATGGCAATTGAAATGGTGACTTTGTAAAAGATAAAATCTTATACTCTTCATATCTCCTTATAGAAAAGCTCACTGCTCTGTTTCACTTTCTTCAACTGCATAGGGAAACTATACCAGGGTTGTGGAAATTTTAAGATCTGATATATACAGAAGGTTTAAGATGTGAAAAGGAACTTTGAAGCTATGGTAGTCAAAAAGACAAACTTACTAGGGTCTATGAGTAAAATGAAGTTTCAAAGATTCTGAAATAAGCACCAGAGAGACAGATCCAGATGTTAGGCACTTGTCTTGCATGTGGCCAATCCCATTTTGACCCCCAGCACTGCACAGGATGCCCCAAGCACTGCTAGAAGTACCTGAGCACCACCAAGGGTACCACAAAACTCTCCCATGTAAAAATTCTGAAGTAATTAAAAAATGTGACTGTGGAACAGGCATATCATTGATAACTAGGAAAATCAAAAAAATAAAAAATTTCCAGTTTCAAAAAATTAAATTCCAATACCATAGATATGGAAGTGTCTGGACCACACAGCACATGAAGCAACAAAAATCTTAATCAGTCTCAGACAAGGACTTACCAACCCTGTAATCAGATATAACAATGTTTACATAAATTTATGTTCTAGATCTACTGCCTCTAATATTGCAACTGTGTTATCTAATCAATTTTAATCCTAGAATTGTATCAACAGTTGCCACTTTTTTATATACTAAAATTTTTTTAAGATTTAAAAAAAGATAAATTCCAGACACTTCAGACAGCTGGTTAGATGTGTATTCCTGAGAACATTCTAGAATAGAAGATTACCCAGATGGTTTCTGAGTCTGTGGAAAAGAACACAGTGATCACTGGAAGCTGGTATAAGTTCACAAGCAATAAGTTGTTCCATATTACATTTTTTCTAACAGGGTAGGATCATTGGATCAATCATGAAAACACTATAAAAATATCTTGGTCTCAGCAAGAACAAGCAATGTAGAAGAAAGGATGTGATTTTAATAAGGATATTTAAAAAAAAATCTAATAACCTTGGGGCTGGAGTGATAGCACAGCAGGTAGGGCGTTTGCCTTGCACACGGCCAACCCGGCTTTGATTCCCAGCATCCCATATGGTCCCCTGCACTCAGGAGAAATTCCTGAGTGCAGAACCAGGAGTAACTCCTATGCATTGCTAGGTGTGACCCAAAAAGCAAAAAAAAAAAAAAATCTAATAACCTGTGTAATTTCTAATGTAAATCTATCTTATATTAATGTGTTTATCCAAAGTTGAGTAAAGAAAATATGTTTGAGAATGACACATCAGTATTTGGAATACTGATTATTCCAAATTAGTAAGGAATAACCAGTAAAATATTTGAAATATTTCAATAGGACAGGGCCATGGCTGCATCTTCACTGGCCAGTGATTATTTGGAATAAGACAGGCATGCCAAGGACAGATGACTAGGTAAAGAAACTATGCATGTACATAATGGAATATTACTCGATGATAAAAAAAAGGTAAAATCATACAATTTGCTGCTATTGAATGGATCTGGAGATTATCGTGCTGAGTGAAGTTAGTTATTGTGAACAGTGCTGCAATGAACATACAGGTGCAGATGTCTTTTCTACTGTGCTTTTTTGCACCCTCGGGATATATTCTCAAAAGTGGTATTGCAGGGTCATATGAAAGCTAAATTTCTAGTTTTTGAAGTAATGCCCATATTGTTTTCCAGAAAGGCTGGACCAGTTGGCATTCCCACCAACAGTGAAAGAGTGTCCCTTTCCCCCCCCCACCCCCGCATCCACACCAGCACTGGTTACTTTTGTTCTTTTGAATGTGTGCCAGCCTTTGTGGTGTGACATGAAATCTCATTGTTTTGATTTGCATCTCCCTGATGATTAGCGATGTAGAACATTTTTTCATGTGCCTTTTGGCCATTTGTATTTCTATTTTGAGGACACTTCTGTTCATTTCTTCTCCCCATTTTTTTATGGGGGTGGAGGTTATTTTTCTTGTACAATTCTACTAGTGTCTTGTATATCCTGGATATCAATCCCTTATCAAATGGGTATTAGGTAAATACTCTTTCCCATTCCATAGGCTTTCTCTATATTTTGGTCACCGTTTCTTTTGAGGCAAAAGCTTCTAGTTTAATGTAGTCCCATTTGTTTATGTGTTTCCACTTCCTTGGTCAGTGGTGTTTAATCCTTAAAGATGCTTTTAGCTTCAATGTCATGAAGGTTTCTGCCTACGTTTTCTTCCATGTACCTTATGGATTCAGTCTGATATTGAGGCCTTTAATCCATTTTGATCTGACTTTTTTGCCTGGTGTTAGACAGAGGTCAGAGTTCATTTTTTGCAGGTAGCTATCCAGTTTTCCCAACACCACTTGTTGAAGAGGCTTTCTTTGTTCCAGTTCACATTTCTTGGGCCTTTATCCAAGATTAAGTGGTCATATATTTGAGAGTCTGTGACAGAATATTTAACTGTTCCATTGGTCTGAGGGTCTGCTTCTAGTCCAATACCATGCTGTTTTAATCACTACTGCTTTGTTAATTAAAACAACATCATATTTAATTATTGCAGTTAGAAGTTGGGAAAGGTGATGCCAGTCATCTTTTTTTTCCCCAAGAATTGCTTTAGCTATTTGTGGGGTTTTATTGTTCCATATGAATTTCAGGAGTGTTTTTTCTATTTCTTTGAAAAATGTTATGAGTATTCTGATAGGGACTGCATTAAATTTGTATAGTGCTTTGGGCAGTATTGCCATTTTGATAGAGTTAATCCTCCCTATCCATGAACAGGGGATGTGTCTCCATTTCCTAGTGTCCTCTTTTATTTCTTGAAGTAGCGTTTTGTAATTTTCATTGTATAGGTCCTTCACCTCTTTGGTTAAGCTGATTGAGGTATTTGATTTTCACAGGTACTATTGTGAATGGGATTGTTTATTTAATGTTCTCTTTCTTCTCTTTCATTATTTGTATATAAGAAAGCCATGGACATTTGGGTGTTGATTTTGTAGCCTGCCACTTTACTATACAAACCTATATCTACAGAATTGAATAGTATGCAGCTGTTAGTTATAAAATTTGCTTATAAGTGAATGGTCATGGAAAGTATCATGCTAAGTGAAATAAGTCAGAAAGAGAGGGACAAACATAGAATGACTGCACTCATTTGTGGAATAGAAAATAACATAATATGGGGCTTGAGCAATAGCACAGCGTGTAGGGCATTTGCCTTGCATGTGGCTGACCTGGGTTCTATTCCCAGCATCCCATATGGTCCCCTGAGCACCGCCAGGAGTAATTCCTGAGTGCAGAGCCAGGAGTAACTCCTGAGCATTGCGGGGTGTAACCCAAAAAGAAAAAAAAAATGAATAACATGAGACTGATACCCAAGGACAGTAGACACAAGGGCCAGGAATATTGCTCCATAGTTGGAAGCCTGTTTCATGAGCTGGGGAGAAGGCAGCTGGCATAGAGAAGGGATCACTAAATCAATGATGGTTGGAGGGATCATTTGGGATGGCAGATGTGTGCTGAAAGTAGATAAAAGACCAAATGTGATAGCCTCTCACTATCTATATTGCAAACCATAATGCCCAAAAGTAGAGAGAAAGTATGGGGGAAATTGTCTGTCATAGAGACAAATTGGAAAAAGCGAGGATTGGAAAGGGTGAGGTGTATACTGGGGACATTGGTGGTGGAGAATGTGCACTGCAGAGGGATGGGTGTTCGATCATTGTGTGACTGAAACTCAAACATGAAAGCTTTGTAACTGTATCTCACAGTGACTCAAAAACAAAAACAAAAGTATGTTCTCTAACTATAATGGAATGAAAATAGCAGAAACAAAATTTAAAAATCAACAACTATATGTAAATGAAGCAACAGTCTTGAACCATCTGTAAGATCAAATGGTAAACTAGGTAGTACTTCAAGACAAATTATAATGAAAATACAACATATCAAAATGGATGGAATGTTAGTTTTTTTCACTCTGAAGAAGCTCGTATTCTCTCTTGAGATGATGAGGAAAAAAGAATCAAATAAAAATCAGAGAAAAAAATCATGCATGAAACCTCATCAGTAACAGTGCTAGAGACAGTAGTGGCATGCAGACTCACTCCCAGCCCTGCTCTACTGACTTGCGACTAAATCTAAAAGCACTTGCAAGTCAAGCAGCTCAAGTTCGTGGATACACTGGTCCCTGCAGCTAAACACTCTGAGGCATGTGGAGGCAGGCTGCAGCCAGGCCAACAGTTCAACCTCACCACTTCACTAATATTCCTAGGAGACCCAAGCTGCAAATAATTCCAAGTATCCTAGTGCCCAGACTGAGAACTCGGGACTTCTCAGTGTGGGGGCAAACAACCTCCCCCCCACCCATCCCCCATGACTGCTGAAGCTGCGGCAGCCACCCCTCCACCCCCTCACAGCCAACACCATGTCAACTCATTGGCCCAAACCATAGATTCTGGTCTCTGGACCACACAGCCCGTGTATAAAAATAAAAAGAAAAAGAAAAGGCGCGGGCGAGGAAAGGGAAGCCTCACCGCACCGAGCCAGGCACAGGGCCTAGGGCAGCAGCTGTCTCTCCCGCCACCCGAGTTCGGTAGCCTCCAGCCGCTTCCCCCACCCCGGGGAGGTTGATGGCGAAGATGTGGCAGGCGAAGGAAGGAACGGAGCCAAGATGGTTGGTCTCACTTGCAGTTTATTCCAATCTTCCCTCTATACACTCTCCTCTGGAACTCTCTCCCTGCCCCCTCATACAGCTACCTTAAATCTCCCCGTCCCCCAGCAGCCTGGGGCTTATCTAAAGGTGTGGTTACAATCCATAGGGGGTATAGTTCTATCTCTTAGGGGAATGCCTTCACTAGGACAGAATCTCTCTTTCAGCAGGAAGACCCACCCAAGGGCAGAGTCCCATGAATGTGTTTCTCTTCTCCTCAGCCAGCAAACATATAAGAATTCATAATATTAATCATTTTGTATGGACACAATAAGAGATGCATTAAAGCTTATAGAATTGCTCTCCTGGGGCCATCTCAATCTCAGACTACAGTGCTCAGGCCAGATCAGTCTTTCCTATCCCTAGCAGGGTCCCAGTCTCATAATTACTATTGGATCATGACAGCATTTGTCTATGATCAAGCTCTTAACTTATAGTTAAGAATTAGGCACTTTGGCCAGGCCCATCTCGATGCCAGGGTAGCACATAACTCACCGCTTGCCCTGGATCCTTCCCGTCCCACGTCGGGGACCCTACTTTGGGGTGCTAGGAACTGAGGGCAACTGAGGCTTAAGTGGAGAAAGCAGATGTCCAGGAAGGAATATCGAGGCCAATTAAGTCTTAAGTTATAAAAACATAATATTGTCTTCTTGTGTCTATACAAAAAAGACATAGCTTTAAAGTAAATTATTCAAAAGGCATAAAGAGGAGAGAAAGGCAATGTTATAATATTCAGTGTCCTAGGAAGTTCTGACCTTACCAATTAACAGAGTTTGATTAAGGGAAGAGCAGATAAACTGGTAGAATTGGTTACAGATAAACAAAGGAATGGGAGTGACTCGGGAGCACTTTGATGGGTGTGACTGATAAACCTAAGCTCCTTGGGCAAGGGGAGCAAGGACGAACCAAAGTCAGGCCTAACATATTTAGAGCTATATTCCAACAAGCCCGCATATTCCTAATTCCTAATATTCCTAATTCCTCAATACTGAAATTGAGGAGCAAACCAAAAGTAACAGAAGCCAACTAAATGCAACCAAAAAAAAAAAAAGTAATGTAGAAGGCTCAACTAGAAACAGTTTACTAAATCCTTAGAAAAGGACTTAACACTTAATGACACTTAACAACCTTGTGATGAGACATAACAATGTTCACATAAAATTTTTTATACTTATAGATTTTTTTAAATTTTCATTTTTTTATTGAATCACCATGAAAAAAAGTTACAAAGCTTTCTGGCTTAAGTTTTCAGTCATACAATGATCAAACCCCCATCCCTTCACCAGTGCACATGTTCCACCAACAACAACCCCAGTATACCCCCCTCCACTCACCCCCCACCTGTGTGGCTAATGATCTTTACTTTATTCTCTCTATACTTTGAATATATTCAATATTTCAACAGAAAACTCACCATTATTATTTGGAACTTTCCCCCAACAATCAAACATGCTGAAAAGGCATCATTTGATAGTTTGTTTTCCATTGCTGAGAATGAAGAATATATGAGCTCGCGCAGCCACACGGTTTTGGATTTCTGATATTTTAGTAATTAAGTCCAGAGAGATTTCTGCCAGAAGTTGCTGAAAGAAAAGGCGGAGAGAGAAAAACCTTTCCCCTCCCGGGGCGGCCTGGGGTTGTAGCTCAGTTCACAGTCTAGATGCATTTCTGTAAGAAGCCACTGGGTGCCAAAGTGGTTAGTAGCCCTCCAGGATCACAGTCTTTAAGGAGCAGAGGAGCCGTTTCATGTGCAGCCGCTCCGGATCTTGTCTGGGCGGAGAGCACCTACTTATAGATTTTAATATTAGAGCTTTGTTATCTAATCTGCTTTGGTCACATCAAGCTGCATTATCACAGGGACTTGCCTGGCATCCAGGTGCACACCACTTTGAGGGATGGGGTACCTCATTTATCTCTTACAACCTTTCTTTAAAACTGTACCAATGGGGCTGGAGCTATAGTACATTTAAGAAGGCATTTGATTTGCATAAAGCTGACCTGGGTTCAATCGTCAATTCCCCATATGGTCCCATGGGCCACAGTAGGAGTGATCCTTGAGCACAGAGCCAGGAGTAAGCTCTGAGAACAATGGAGTTTGGCCCAAAAAAACTAAAGATAAAAATTGAAGTAGGGATTGTGGGCTGGGAAGCAGATCTCAGAGAGCTAATGGACAACTGTGCTGGGGTCACATGGAAAATCTATAGCCCAGACAAGATCCAGTCTGTCTTGTGCTCACTTCGGCAGCACTTGTCACTTGTCATCCCATTGATCTTCGATTTGCTTGAGCGGGCACCAGTAATGTCTCCATTTGTCCCTGTTGTGTGCGAGTGTAGCCCAATGATATCTGCTGGCTCCAGGAACAGGAAGAGCCTTGAATCATTCATTCAGGGTTTTGACTTAGGCAGCACATATACTAAAATTGGAACAATACAGAGAAGATTGGCATGGCCCTTGGGCAAGGATGACATACAAATCTGTGAAGCGTTCCATATTCTTGACTGAAATGTAAGCATGAAAGTTTAAGTCTGTAAATATATCTCACAGTAATTCATTAAAAAAATTTAAAATAAATAATAAAAAGATCCAGTCTGTCTTTGTGACCTCTCAAGCTGTTGAGACCACTACACCACCACTATACCACGGTGCAAATGCGACACTTCCTATCACCGTAACAGGAGGAAAGTACTTGGTTCTCAAGGTCACTCCCAGTGCCATACTATAAGCAGTGAGAAACTGCTTAAGAACTAGAGCAAACCAGCAAGGAAAAGATGCAGAGAAGATAAAGCCTAAATGCATTTTCCTGACTCGGTAGACCTCTGTGAGTCCATTTCAAGACAATTCACCCTTGTCTTGTTCCTGGCTTTGTCACTCCAAGTGCCCTTTGTCTACCCAAACCTGATGCTACTGACCTGTGGGCAGTTTTCAGAAGCTGCCTTTCTCACACCCTGAGAAACACCTACTGCCTCACTCTCTCCGGGCCTCTCTGGCTCCACTGACTTCCACTGAGCAGCTCCAACTCATTCTACAGATATTCAGTTCCTCTGTAAAGCTTTCTTCTTAGGCTCTCTGACCCGGTCTCCTACTGAAGGGAAGGTGTCAACTAAGGTTCCTTCAATCCCCAGTACATCTACTGCTCTGCAACAGAGCCTAACTAGCCCTTAGGGAAAATTCTCAAGCAAAAAGTTATCTCAAGTCCCAATACAAATCACTGTATCACTGTCATCCCATTGTTCATCAATTTGCTTGAGTGGGCACCAGTAACATCTCCATTGTGAGACTTGTTACTGTTTTTAGCATATCAAACACACCACGGGGAGCCTTCCAGGCTTTGTCATACCGGTGGGATACTCTCCGTAATTTGGTCTCTCCGAGAGGGACAGAGGAATCGAACCCGGGCTGGCCACATGCAAGGCAAATGCCCTCCCCGCTGTGCTATTGCTCTAGCCCAATACAAATATATCATAAAAATGAATTTAATAAATCTAAAATAACACTAACAGTAGGTGTTTAAGTTTTATTTGCCAGAAACATAAAAATTGAATAAGTAAGCATTGGTACAAGGAGAAAACAAAAATAGTGGCAAACATCAAGAGGTAAATTCTCCTTAAAATAGACTATCTTCTCTAATAGGATCAATGGGAGGCTCTACCTTGATAGTATTTCATACCTTTTGAAATGAGGTTCTTTTCTTTAAAAAAAAAAAAAGAGAGAGATTCATATGAGCAATGCTTTTCAAATTAGAGTGCTAAAAGTGCCTGGCTGAAAAGAGCAGAAAATCTGACAGATCGGTTTGATGAAGAAGACTACCTCTTCAGTTTTGAACTTACTAAAATGACACCCTGGGAGAGAAAATGTAGTCTTTGTAGATCTGTTCCTTATGATAGTGTTAATAAAATGCAAAATTACCCTCTCTGCTCATTGGATCCACCTCAATTATGGATGAAGCTTGGGAGAAAACTTTTCTCCAAGGCCTCCAACCATGAGGTAATCCTGTGGAATGTCTTTGCTTGGTCTTAGTTTTGTGCCATTGAAATAGTCTCCTAAACTCTAAATGAAAGCAAGAAAGCACATTTGATTGGGCTCTGCTAACCAATGTCACGAGGGCTTGGAGACATATAAAGAATGTCAAGGCCGAGCACTGCTGAAGCCCAGGCAGCTGTAATCACCCCCAACAGCTGCCACCAAGCCAACGGCTGTGGAGACGCCAAACTGCCTAAAATTTCAGGTGCTATGGTCTTTTGGCTGAGAATTCTGGGGTCTTCGTGGAGTGGAGGGTGGGCAACTTCCCTGATACTTCCCCAGGTACTTCTGGAAGCCCCAGAAGACACACCCACATCCCACTGACACTGACATGTAAGCTCAATACCCAGTTCACTATTCCGGAGTATTTGGAGCATGCAGCTACAACTCTACAGCCGTGACATCCCAGCAGGCGCACACCAAATTAGATAGAAGCCAACTACGCTCAATAAACAAAAACATGAACACAGGAAGTCCAACTAGCAACAATGGCCTAGTAAACCCTCAGATACGTATTTAAGGCCCTTATCCCCTCATGGTGAGAGATAACAATTTTCACAAATTATTTTTACTTATTTTTAATATTATATTAGCCATTAGTTGCAACAAGCAGTATATAATAAATTATTTTAGGCCTGCTAAGGGGGCAGGCTTAAAAGTGGGTGGGAAATGGGGACAATGGTGGAGAGAAGGTGACATGGTGGTGGGACTGGTGTTGGAATACTGAATACCTGTAACAAATGTATCATGAACAACTTTGTAAACAACAGTGTTTAAATAATGTGGGAAAAAGTTTTTTTTTTTTAAAAAATGCAAAGGCTGAGAAATTTGTAATCTGAAAGTAGAATTGTACCTTGAATCATGTTTTAGCCAGTAGTCCTATACTAAGACTGGAGCGACAGCACAGTGGATAGGGCATTTGCCTTGCATGTGGCCAACCCTGGTTCGATTCCTCTGTCCCTCTTGGACAGCCCGGCAAGCTACTGAGAATATCCCACCCGCATGGCAGAGCCTGGCAAGCTACCCGTGGCATATTCGATATGCCAAAAAAAAAGTAACAAGTCTCAAAATGGAGACATTACTGGTGCCCGCTTGAGCAAATCGATGAACAATGGGAAGACAGTACTACAGTGCTACAGTCCTATACTAAGAGTTAGAGAAGACCTTCAAAAAGAAAAGGCTTGGGGCTGGAGTAAAGGCACAGTGGGTAGGGCATTTGCCTTGCACGTGGCCAACCCAGGTTCGATTCCCAGCATCTCATATGGTCCCCTGAGCACCACCAGGAGTAATTCCTGAGTGCAGAGCCAGGAGTAACCCCTGAGTATTGCTGGCTGTGACCCAAAAAGAAAAAAAAAGAGAAGGCAGAAATCATCTGCCTTTTTGATATGATGTTAAGATACCATGGGGTTCCTGGGTTTTCATTTTTTTTTATTAATAAACTTGCCCTGTTGTTAGATATGACCCTCTTGAGCCAGTCTTTAGTATAAATAATTCATATTTCCAGGAGTTGAAAATGACCTTTAAGGATGAAAGAAAAGCTTCCTTCAAATCAATGCTGCACAGAGGACATAAAGATACACAGCAAGGCAGCAACAAATGGCCAACGCAACACAATGGGAGACTGAACCACACAACTGACTTGGCGGTGGAGGTGGGTGGTGAAAAGGGCTTAGGATCCTTGAGAGATAAATGTAGGTACACAGGTGATGGGCGTGGTGGAATTATATGCTTGGGGAACCATCATTAACAACACTGTAGGGCTGGAGCGATAGTGCAGCGGGTAGGGCACCTGTCTTGCATGCAGCCGACCAGGATTTGATCCTCTGCATCTCATATGCTCTCCTGAGCATCACCAGGAGTAATTCCTGAGCAAAGAGCTGGGTGTGCACTCCTACATGCCCCCCGACAAAAAAAAAAAAAAACAGTATTATAAATCACAGAACTTCAACAGATAAAAAAGTTAACTCAGGTCTTCTCAGAGTGGTGGTGGCAACTTCCCTTCCAATTCTGGAAGCCCACCTCCCAGTCCCAATCATGTCGACTCACCCATTGGCCCTGCTCTTCAATTTACAATCTAAATCTCTGAGGAGATGCAAGCCAAGTGGCTGAAATTCATGGACATACCAGTTTTCCTGGCTGAAAACTCTGGGGTGCCCTCGGGAGGGGGTGGGCCAAGACCAGTCCTGCCAAAGCCGTGGCAGCCACACTCACACCTCACTGCCAATGCCACACCAATGGCCTAACTTCTGGGCTTCACTAAGAGTCTCTGGAGACATATCCAAATTCTGCAGATCCCAAAGTTTCTGGACCACACAGGCTGTGTATCTCCAAATTTCACAGTATTGAAATTCCAGTAGGAGCATACCAAATTAGATGAAAAAGTAACATAGAAGCCACCTAAACAACAAAAACAAACAGAAGGCTCAACTAGTGACAAACAGCTTAGTAAATCCTTAGATTTACCAAAACCGTGATGAGATATAATAATTTTCACAAATTTTCTTTTACTGAAATATTTTTTATAATTTCTTTAGCCATTTGGTTGTAACAAGCAAAACAAATTATTATGTGCCTGTTAAGGGAGCAATCTGGGGGGTGGTTGGGAAAATAGGGACAAAAGGTGGATGTATGAACAACTTTGTAAACCATGGTGTTTAAATTTAAGATTTTTTAAAAATCAATGCTACAAGGTAACATGTTATGGCTATATTCTCAGCATACTGTGAGATTCTTTGAAATTTTTAATATACACAGACTCAGAACCTTTGCTCAAACACTACAAATTCCCAACTGTACCATCAATTTCTAAATCATATTGTTAGAAAACTTCAACTTATATCAAGCTGTCATCTCATTAATGCCACCCATTTATTCCTGACCTGATGTTTCATACATGTCTTTCATATATTCCAAGCTATTTTATTTTTCTTCCAGCTCTTATTGGTTTTCAAAACCCTCAGCACACTGACAACATGATGTTGCTCCCACATCATTTACATGATTTTAATTCTAAATTCCTTTAAAAAGGGGATCTTCTGATTGGGATGGTGAGCTACAAGAGTTTTTAATTATTCTACCATCAAACATCAAGCTCACTAGCTGTTTGCCCCATACCATCCTTCTTTTCCAATAACTTCAAGCACAGGTTACAGCTACTCAATTCCCAATGGTCCCCTGAGCACTGCCAGGAGTAATTCCTGCGTGCAGAGCCAGGAGTAACCCCTGTGCATTGCCGAGTATAACCCAAAGAGAAAAAAAAATTCATTGGCAGGAATAAACGTGATAGAGAACTGTAAGACATTTGTTCGGCAAAGCAAAAACCAATTTTTAAAACTATAGACCCAAGTAACTTTAAAGTGAATTAAAATTCATTCTATGAATTAACTCAAGGAGTTTCTTGAACCTTACATCCAACAAACTTGGGTAAGAGTTAAACAGGTATTCAATAATTGCCAACCCAGAGGTTTAACTTATTGTGGGTTTATTCAGAACCCACCTTTGTGGGTTCTGAATATATCTGGAAAACCTATTCCCAGCCCCATATTCCAAGTACTTAAATAAACATTGGAGGTGTGATTTGAGCTTTATACACACACACATACTTTCTATATTTTTATTTCAAGTAAACAACTGCATCAATCTACATGGACTCAGAAGTTATGATAAAAAAAATCAAGACATACCAAATAATGTATCTCATAGTTAAAGGCAAGAAGTGCTTTAAGAGAGGATAGCTCTATATATGTAACCATTAATATGTAGTAAGTCCTCAAATAATGTCATTTTATTTAACATATATTTGATAGCATTGAAGAGAGAAAAACAACTCACAGACATAATCAGTGTGTGGAATTTGCATATTCTCTCCGTGTCCGTATGGACTTTTCTCTTAGTACCTTGGTTCCCCGTTGGTTCCCCGTTGCCTAACCTCCTTACACACACACACACACACACACACACACACACACACACACACACACACACGATATATATGTTAAGTTCATTGGTATTTCTCAATTATCCTAGTTCAAATGACTGTGGGAAAGTGAGTGTGATGACCTGGTAGAGGGATGGGTGTTTAATGATTGTGTGACTGTAACTCAGACATGAAAGCTTGTAACTATATCTCATGGTGAATCAATTAAAAAAAAAAAAAAAAAGACGTGAGTGTGATGGAAGTCCTGTAATGACATGGGTGGCCTTTCCAGGGCTGACTTCCATCTTGCATCCTGACCTGCTGAGACAGAGAGTCACCCTCAACACTGAACTGCAATAACTGTTACAAAATGAGTGGATACAACTACTGTTTAATATTAGAAGAGTTGGAGGGCGGGATTTATTTAGAAGTTTGAGCAGAAATATATTTTATGATCAGAAACATGCCAGAGGAACCTAACTTCTGTTTATGTCAATTAGTTTACAATAAAATTGGTTTTATTACAGGATGGTCTGCAGTTTTCAAGAACCTTTTAGTGGAATTAAGACAGGACTTACTATATATATTAAGCAGAGATGTAACTATTGACATCATATAAAGTCTAAATTTTGCCACTGCAGCTATGCCACTAGTTATCTAAAATTAACCAAGAAACTCCCTGACAGGATGTAGTTCTTCTTTTCACATAATGGTGGGGATCACTGACTTGGAGATATGAACAGCCACGCAGCTTTCGGAACAACTGGCATGTGTACAATCAACATGCTGCAGCCTTTCTTCCAATTCCCAACAATGGGTAAGCCAGATGTAGCAATCACCCGTGATCTCTGTCATGTGGTTCTGTAAACTGAACTCCTTGCCACATGGAGTATGCATACTCTGTCATGTCAGATCCTAATAAGATGTCATCAACAATCAACCACTGTAAACAGGAATCATAGGCTTCTGTGGGACACTCCAGAACTGTAAAAAGAAGTGTAGATACAGAGAGGACTCAGACATACTGTATTTTATAGACAAAACGATTCACAGCAGCATTTGTTGAAGTGGTTTGAGGTTTAAAGTTTTATTGTCATTATTTCTTTTTCGAAAGAAAGAAGAGATTTATAGCGTACCAGTTTCTCTAACAATACATTATCACTGATGACATGTTCTCTTTTTTCTTAACAGAGCCCCTAGCTTAGCCAGTTTGGGAAAGAATAAGGAGATCCTGAATGCGTTGAGAGCCATCACAGACATATCCTCAGTGTGGAAGGAGGACTCAAAGACTAATAATGTTGGGCCATTCTGTTTTTAACAGCAAAGCAAGATACTGTGAGAACTAATAAAGCTTTCCTAATGGAGAGTCCCGGGTGGACACCCTGCTGCCATATGCCTCCACCAGCAGCCCCACTTCCTCTGTTTTATCACAGCCACACCAGAAAATGACAATGTTCCTTTGGTCGTCCTTTGCAGAGCTATTCAGGTTCCAAATTTCTTTCCTCTTTCTTCTCATTGCTGTTTTAAGTTCTTAAACGAGTGCAAGTGCTCAGCATCTTTCATAAATCTTCAGGATCCAGTTCTATCCAATGATAATACACTAGAAATAAAAAATATATAAGGCACATTACTCAAAGGGTCCCAGAATTGTCTTTTAAGTCCTGTTTTAGATATGATCAAGGAGCCAGAGAGTACAGCTGGTAGGGCAAATGCCATGCACACATCCAACCTAGATTCAGTCCCTGGTGCCAACACCCTGTAAGGGCCCCAGAGCTCACCAAAAGTGACTGCCAAGTGTACAACCAGGAGTAAGCCCCGAGCACCACAGGGTATGCCCCCTGCCCCACTAAAAAAACTTAAAAATATGATCAAGCATAACTGTTAGGGATAACTTTTTAAGTTCACAGTAAAACCTAACAGGTTTCTCTTTACTCTGAAAAATCTGCCATGCTACCATGTATAAATTCACATATATTCTTACCAAAGATTTCCCAATTTAGTAGAATATCATTCTTAAAGCTTAAGAGACGGGCTGGACTGACCATACAAGTGGAAGCAAACATAAACAAATGAGACTACATCAAACTAAGAAGCCTCTGCACTTCAAAAGAAACAGTGACCAAAATACAGAAAGAGCCCACAGAATGGGAAAGAATATTTACCCAATAACCATCTGATAAGGGATTAATATCCAGGATATACAAGATACTTGCAGAATTGTATAAAAAAAAAAACCTCCAACCCCATCAAAAAATGGGGAGAAGAAATGAACAGAAGTTTCCTCAAAAAAGAAATACAAATGGTCCAAAGGCACATGAAAAAAATGCTCCACAACACTAGTCATCAGGGAGATGCAAATCAAAACAACAATGAGGTATCATCTCACACCACAGAGACTGGCATACATTCAAAAGAACAAAGCAACCAGTGCTGGCGTGGATGTGAGAAAAAAGGGACGCTCCTTCACTGTTGGTGGGAATGCCAACTGGTCCAGCCTTTCTGGAAAACAATATGGACAGTCCTTCAAAAACTAGAAATTGAGCTTCCATATGACCCCGCAATACCACTTCTGGGAATATATCCCGAGGATGCAAAAGAGCACAGTAGAAATGATATCTGTACCTATATATTCATTGCAGCACTGTTCACAATAGCCAAACTCTGGAAACAACCCGAGTTCCCTAAAACAGATGACTGGTTAAAGAAACTTTGGTACATCTACACAATGGAATACTATGCAGCTGTTAGGAGAGATGAAGTCATGAAATTTGCTTATAAATAGATAAACATGGAGAGTATCATGCTAAGTGAAATGAGTCAGAAAGAGAGGGACAGACATAGAGGGACTGCATTCATTTGTGGAGTGTAGGGTAGCATCACATGAGGCTGACACCCAAGGACAGTAGATACAAGGGCCAGGGGAACCGCCCCATACCAGGAAAACTGCTTCATGAGCGGAGGGGAGAAGGCAGATGGAATAGAGAAGGAATCACTAAGAAAATGATGGCTGGAGGAACCAGCTGGGATGGGAGATGCATGCTGAAAGTAGATAATGGAGCAAACATGATGACCTCTCAGTGTCTGTGTTGCAAGCTATAATGCCCAAAAGTAGAGAGAGAGTATGGGGAATATTGTCTGCCTTAGAGGCAGGGGGACGGTGGGAAAGGGGGAGTATACCCGGGATATTGGTGGTGGGGAATGTGCACTGGTGGAGGGATGGGTGTTTGATCATTGTGAGACTGTAACCCAAACATGAAAGCCTGTAACTATCTCATGGTGATTCAATAAAATTTTAAATTTTTTTTTAAAAAAAGAGAGAGACGGGCTGGAACGTGTACAGGTAGCCTTGCACACGGCTGACCTGGGTTCAATTCCCAGCATCCCATATGGTTTCCTGAATACTGCCAGGAGTAATTCCTAAGTGCTTGACTCAGGGTAACCCACGTGCATTGCCGGGTGAGACCCAAAAAAAGCAACAACAACAAAAAAGGAAAAAACAAGAAATTGCTCAAAAAGATATCAAAACAAACAACTAAGAATCAAATAACAAATAACAGACTTTTAAATAACCACTGCATCAAAGAAATGTCACAGACAAATTAGGAAATATTTTTTTAAATAAGACTTATACCCAGCAGGGTATATGGGGGCCAACAGGATCAGGAACTGACTTGGGGCTTCTAACTCCCTGACTCCTAGAAAATATATTTAAAAGAATGAAAATAAAAATAATTCTTAGCAAAATTGCAACATTCACTCAAAACAGTGCTTAGAGGACAACCGACAGCATTAAATTTTCCACTAGGGGCCAGAGTCACAATCCAGTGCGTAGAGCCTTGCACTCAGTGAACCTGTGTTCTACCTCCACACATTTGGTCCCCTGAGCCTGCCAGGAGTGATACCTGAGCACAGAACCAGGAGTAAGCCCTGAGTACATCCAGGCGTAGCCCACAATTCAAAAAAGAAAAGAAGGGGCTGAAGTGATAGCACAGTGGGTAGAGCGTTTGCCTTGCACGTGGCTGACCCGGGTTCGATTCCCAGCATCCCATATGGTCCCCTGAGCAAGGCCAGAGGTAATTCCTGAGTGCAGAGCCAGGAGTAACCCCTGAGTATTGCCGGCTGTGACCCAAAAAGAAAAAAAAAAAAAGGAAAGATGGCAAATCAATAATCTGAGTTTCCTTCTTCATGAGGAAATGAAAAGAATAAATGAAAAGTAACCCCCCTAACCCACTAAGAAGCAGGAGGGGGGTAATAAAGAGCAAAAACTAACAAAATTTTAAAGAGTAATAAAAAAAAATAAAAAGACCAATCTATTCTCTTGATAGATTTACTACAAGAAAAGGACTATCATGATTCAAAGAAGCAATATCTAAGACATTAAGAGTCCACAAATTAGTAAGCTAATGAAAAATAAAAACACTTGTTTCCTTAATGATGAGGGAAGCAAAAGGGAAGGGACACCCAAAGAAAGCATAAGGAATATGCAAAACACTATTTTGAAACTTTTGGGGGTGGATGGGGGTCAGGGAACCCCAGTGATGCTCAGGGCTTATTCCTAGCTCTGTGCCCAGGCATCACTCTTAGTGGTCCTCAGTGGCCCAGAGAACTTGAGTCAGTATATGCAAGGCAAGTGCCTTACCCCCTGTACTCATATTCTCTAGCTCTCATATTCTGAGTATTTTTAGTACCTTTCAAAAATTACAAGATTAGTTCTGTCATATGAAATATCCAAGTGTCTTGAATCTCCATTTGAAAATCTTGAGAACTAAGTTTGATTAACAAAACATTAACAGAAGCCTCAATTAGCAACAATAGCTTAGGAAACCCCCGAGAGGCTTAATGTTCCCATAGTGAGACACAACAATTTTCATAGATCTTCCTTTACTGAAGCATTTTTTGATAATTCCATTAGCCATTTAGTGGTTATAAGTAATACTAAATAAATTATTTGGGGGCTGCTAGCAAGCTTGAAAGGTGGCTGGAACTGGAGACGTGGTGATGGGAAGGGAGGGCACAATGGTGGTGGGATTGATGCTGGAGTATTGATGCCTGTAACTAATGCAGCGTGATAAACTTCGTAAGTCAGCGTTGTTTAAATAAAGTGAGGGGTGGGGGGAGAAAATCTTGAGGCTGCAGCAAAAATTGGCTGATCTTTGAGAGATCTGTGAAGCAGGAATTTGTCACCCAAGGGTTGAAATCTCAAAGTTTAGGAGGCTGGGGATGTGGCAGCACCACCACCATTTGTGATCCCTGGTGCCACACGAGCACCACAACCAGCTGCATGCCAGTAATACACCTGAAGCATCGACAACCACCCATCACGAGTACCACAAATACAGAGTGCGTACACCACAACCAAGGATATGTGGCCTCCCTACTCACTGCAATAACAACAACGAAAAGAAGGGAAGGTGGAAAATAACTCAGTTTAACAAGGCTGTTTCACTACCTTCATATACAGATTTTAATTGAATGAACCTCAGTAAAACAAAAGATTTTTATAATAGAGAGGTGGCTTGCACAAAGTGACAGTGACTGGGCTGAAGTGACAGCACAGCAGGTAAGGTGTTTGCCTTGCACGCAGCAGACCTGGGTTCAATTCTCAGCATCCCATATGGTCCCCTGAGCACCACCATGAGTGATTCCCGAGTGCAAAGCCAGGAGTAACCCTAAATATCACCAGGTGTGCCCAAAACGCAAAAAAAAAAAAAAAAAAAAAAAGTGACAGTGACACTACAAATGTGAACTTGCTTCTGGATACATACACAAAAGACATGTCATAACCACCCCACCCCACCACACACAAACCTCCAGGCCTCTTTTCTCTCCCTTCTCCCAAGACAGGTGTTTGGGCCCCAGGATGCTGGGGGGGGGGGGGGGGAAATAAAAGAGACACCTATGCCTAAGATAGGATTGTACTATGCTTAGATGCCTACATGGAATAAACAGTCTCAATTCATACAGAACCCAGCTGGATATCAAGACCACAGGTTCACATGAGAAAGCCTAAATAGAACTACAGAGAACTGATGTTATTTGATTGTATCTGGAGCCCCACAGAAACTGAACTTTTCCCGAGACCTACCCTATTTTGAAACCCACTCACAATCACGCATGCTTTCTGAGAGAGAGCCAAAAGACTGCTGGGGCATGGTGCACTTACAGTGCAACTTTGAGGATCTGTACTAGCATCGTTTTTTTTTTTTAAATCAAGAAAGTGACTCATCTGCTCCTTTATTTGAGTCAAGATGTTAAGTCAAAACTAAGTGTCTGATACCTACTATATCTCTTCCCTCATGGCAGCACCAATCCCTGATATCCTCAAAATAGCCCCTTTAGGGTAGCTTTTCTTATATGGTCCGTGTGGCACCCAGAACTCTAAAGACGCCACAGGTGTAACATTACATAAAGCATAAGGGGGACGCGTGGAATGAGACTAGGGGGTCAGCCAGTAGGAGGTGGGGATGCACCAGAAAGACAGTGTTGAAGGGGCCACTGTCAGGAGTGCCTTGGGGGACAACACTGTCCTATAAAGAGCTGTCTTCACGACACAGACTAAACTCTTTGTTTTTGAACTTAGCATGAGGCTTGGGACCCTTCTTGGATCCATTATTCTATCCTACTACTTCAATTAAATAGCCTACATATTTGAATAATTTGGTATAATAAAGTTATGCTTCAAATGTTTAAAGTACAGATGGAAATGATAAAGTTCACTACAAAAAAACAAACGTCCTATAAAATCTTCATGATATTATTTGATGATAAAAAGCTGTGACATTACATAGACAGCATGTTTTTAACTTTGTAAAATTAGAGAAAAATATGAGAATTATCTGCTTAGAGAAAATATAACAAAAGCATTATGTTAATAATGATAATAGAGTGACGAGATGGCAGATTACTTATTTTCTTCTCTGAGCATTCTGGCATCTTGAGATGTTTACGTATGAGATAGATCAAAGGGTTGGAGCCCAGACTTTTCATGTTCGAGGCTCCGAGTTGAATGCCAATCTGGCGTGCCCCTACGAGCACCACCAGCCTCAACACCAAACATGGGCATCTTCCTTAGCACTGGAAGGAGTTAGCCCTCCGGTCTCCAAGCACTGCTGGGGAGGCCTCTACTCCCCCTCCCCCCCTAAAACCTTTCTTCTACTACGAAGGACTTCATTTTATAACAAAAATGGATTTTGAAATAAAATTTGTAAGAGAATGTGTTACTACATACAAGGTCCAATTGCTACTCACTCAAACAATACTAGAGAGGTAAGAGTTGGCATGAAAAAAACATGTTTCTCAAATGCTTGCAAACTGAGAAAAGGTTTGAACTTGTTTACAAAACAACTGAATCACTCTTGAGTTAGAACTTCGGGTACAAGTGGCTGGTGGGGGATGTAGACAAAATTAAAAAAAAAAAAACACCACAACTGTCTAACTTAAAAGTTTTCCAAAGAAGACTTTTTTTTGGAAAAGTTTTCTTTGGAAAACTTTTAAGTGACACCACTGTACAACAGCAGCCTCCAGTGGCTGATGTGACATTATTAAGGAAGAGACACCTATCTATTCTTTTTCTCTCATCCGTGAGTGATTCCCAGTTCAACACTAAACACACTGTGTTTAATTTCTGTCTTTTTAGAGGAAAGGCAGAAGCAAAGGATGTGAGAAAGATCTATAAAATTCTGTGAACAAGATGAAGTTTCTAGTCCCTATTTGACAGAAACATGACAGAAAATTCTAATTTCTTACTAGAAAATAATAGTGTTGCGTGCAGCTCCCCGCCTTCTCCAGATGGAATCCCGGTGACCATGAGCTTACACAAGCAAGGTCCCAGTATGGGGCTTTCAGGACTAAGTCTCCAAACTGCTGCATGGCAGCAGCGGAGCCAGCCAGTCTCACCCCAGGACCCCACCCACTCCTGGTGCCGGAAGTCACGCTCACAACGCCCCCTACACACATGCCATCTTGGTGCACCAGCAGCCCAGGCCCAGAACTCCCAACTGAATCCCAAAATGGAATAGCTCCCTACAGAGATGTCTCTGGAACCCAACCATTTGTAATCTTACAATTTCAGAAGCCTGAGGCTGCATACACAACCATGCAACCTTTCCTGATATGAAAAGTGAACAATGGAAAATAAATGATCCAGCGTCTGCCCCTGGAAGGTAGGCTTGAATGGTGGTGGGAAAATCTGAGCAAAATATAATGCCCAAAAGCAGAGTGAGAGTATCTGAGCAATTGTCTACCATAGAGGCAGGGTGAGGACTGGGGTGAAGGGCGGGGATAATGGGGACACTGCTGGTGGAAAGTTTGCACTGGTGGAGGGATGGGTGTTCGATCATTGTATGGCTGAATGTCAAACATTTTTTTCAAAGCTTTGAAACTGTATCTCATCGTGGTTAATAAAAAATAAATTTTTTAAAAAAGAAGAGTGTTGTAACAGAGTTCACATAATCAATCATATTGAAAACATCTTTAGGTGAGAAAGCAAGGAGATTCATTTATTTAATGTTAACATGGACCACAACTATGCAATCACCTGAAATCGCAGCCCAGAGCACGGCTACAGGGCACTTTCTATAGGAGTTTTTCTGGCAATCATAGCAATGGTGAAACAAAGAAAAGAAGGACACAAAATGGAGTTTCTCAACTGCCTACAGAGTGACAATAGGCTGAGGTACACTGAAGCAGAGGTGACAGAACACAGGACTTAGAGGGGGGCCCCTGTTGCTGGGAATCTTTGTGGTAGACACATTCATTTTAAGGCTTACAGACATTTATTAATTTACTAATAGTCTCAGTGGTCCCACTCCCCTTCCCACCAAGGCAATAGGTGGGCTTGGGTCCTTCTGCTCTGTATCACAACTTAATGATTTATGACCTATTCATTTCTGCTTGGTTCCCCGAACAGGCCACTCAGAACTCCCATCTCTGACTGCCCCTGGATACCTGTGCTAGTTACCTGCTCATCTTCCTGACTTTTCCTATCACTGTAACAATTCACTGAGATCAAGCATTTCTTAATTCAAAGGGTACAGCAAAGCAATATCTAATCCTTACAATCTAACCCTTACATATCCCACCCCCCTTTTTTCAAGTGCATATCATATCACTGATATATCATGATTTTCATTAGCATAATTCCTCATTCTCCTTTAACATAATAGGATTATAATGGGTGCACATAAACATTTAACCAGAAGAATTCACTAATTAACAACAAAGGAACTAAGGTTTCTGCAAATCCTGTCAGCACCAACAGAAATCACTGGTTCTCAAAGTTTACAAACTTACGCCTGGGAACCCAGTAATACCTTCCCTGTAGGCCCAAGACTGTGACCTGATCCCTTGCACCACCCCATACTCTGAGTGTGATCCCGCAATGTAGGATAACATAGCCTCAGGTAGGTTAGGTTTACTGGGTTACTTCCGTCACAGTGCTCCCATTCCTCTGTGTTTATTTGTAGCTTCTTTCTTAGTGTTCTGTTGACTTGTAAATATTGTTTTTCTCTTCCCCTTGAGTCCTTTGTATAGTTTATTCAGAGCAATGTCCTTTTTGTATGGACACAGGAAGACTTAGCAAATGTAACCTGGGAGTCATTTGACTCTACATCATATTTTCCTCCTGGGCATCTGTTCTCTTGACCTAAACCTCAGCTGCCCTTACTTCCTAGCACCTCCAAAAGCAGGGTCCCAACGAGGGGCAGAACGAGGGCAAGTGGTGAGTTGTGTGCTACCCTGGCATGGAGATGGGCCTGGCCAAAGCGCCTAATGCTTAACTACAAGTTAAGAGCTTGATCATGGACAAATGCTGTCATGATCCAAACAGTGATAACTAGATTTGGACCCTGCTAGGGTTAGGAATGATTAATCTGGCCTGAGTGCTGCAGTCTGAGTCTGTGGCAAGATGTTGCCAGGAGAGCTGCCTTGCAAGCCTCAATGTATCTCTTGCTATGTCCATACAAAATAATAACTAGTATTAAGATGTTAATGAGTGTTTGAATTAAGGAGAGGAGAAAAACCCCTTAAGAGGTATTTTACCTACAGGCAGTCAGGAAAGGCTTTGGAATGCCCCTAGGTTGTATTCCCTTTGAATCTGACAGCCCTCGGGAAGGGCTTTCTTATGATGATTTTGCTACCTGGCTGTGTGTAGCCTAGGGGCAAGGGGGAGAGAGAAAAAGGGAGGAGAGAGACAAGAGAAGGGGGTGAGGGTGGGGGCTGTAGCAGATCTGTTGTAGCAGATCCAGAGAGAGGACAGACAGAGCTAGAAGTGCAGGAGATGGGAAAGATGGAAGATTGAATAAACGGTAACTAATCAGCAACCAGCTTGGTCCTCGTTCTTCCTTCGCCTGTCCTTGGCCAATGGCCATCCCGATCCAGCCCATACACAGCAGTTCCAGAGCACAGAACGCAGGCAGTGAGACAAAGCCACCTGGAGAGCCCTCGAATGCACATGCCCATTGGCGTGCTTAAGTTTTTCACACCGCAACACTATTAATTTGGTTCCTGGGGATCAAACAAAGCAATTTTTGTAATATCTCATCCACATGTGTGCAAGCATTGTAACTAAAGTATGTGACTTCTGAAAAGCAACAACCAAATGTATGCAACAACAACAACCAAATGTATGCAACAAATGGTCATTCCCACTGACAACAATGTGAAGGAGAAGCCAAGAATCTACTTTCAGGTAAGAAAAGTGAGTGCAGACAGAACATAATATTTGAAGTAATAGGATCCACAAATTCTCCAAACAGAAAGAGATACATTTACAGGTTCAAGAAGTTCAGAAACCCAAAGCATCTCCAGAATGAGATTCACACACGATAATAAATCTTTGAAGTATCCAACAAGGAACTGGAAATAACTATGATTAATAAGAAAAGGTATATGGGGGAAAGCAGACAATATTCAAAGACAGATGGGTAATGTTCCACAGTGAGCAGGAATCAGAAGAAAATGCTGGGGCCATGTTGGCTCCAAAAGACAGCAAGCTGAGATTCCATAGCACTGAAACAAAAAGTATCAAAACTGAGTTAAAAGAGACTCTCACATGAGGTCTCACCAAGCAAATTTAATAGCAAACTCAAACTCAACCACCATTTCCAATTTTTTTTTCTGCCGAACACGGAGCAGTAAGCAATCTGAAATCTAAGGATCCCAAACCCAAGGAGGGAAGGAGGGGCAGCACAAGGACTATGAAGGACTGGGAATTTGCCACAGACAGAGGGCAAGCCACAGACAGACAGTCCAAACTTAATGCTCTACTCCAGCAAAACCCGATCTGGAGATAGGAACGAAAGCAAACAAGATACCCATAGCCCTCAGAAGTTCCCTGCAAGCCAGCAGGAAATTCTGAACAGGAACCAATCCAATGGCAAGTCACACTAGTCCAAGTCGAGGAGGGAGTGAAAACAGGGAGAAGCACCTGTTTTCATGAGGGCAAACAAAACCAGCCCCACCCCACACCACTTCAGACAGGGAATAAAAGCCTACAGTCATAAAGGATACTTCCTACAGAGAATAAGGAAAGCAAGCTCTGATCACATTCAGTAATTGTTTGAACAAGTGAGCATATTTCATTGGAGCCCAGGTCTACCCAAACTTAGGGTGGGACCACAGGATACACTCCAGGTCGTTGGAGTTTAGGAATACAGACTGACCAGTGCCAAGTGCCATGAAAGGCAAATAGACTAAGTAATATAATTTGCTTGCTTTTACAGGAGTTATAATAAACTCCTGACCATAGGCCCTCACTTGCTTCTCAAGTCTGGTACCAACACCACTGCAATTATCAGTATTGGAAGTCCCAGACAAAGCAATTAGGGAGGAAAAAATAAAAGAATTGAAATTGAAATGAAGTTAAAATATCATTATTTAGAAACAGCATGATAAAATTTATAGAAAACCCTAAAGATTCCACCAAAAAAATCTTTTAGAAACATTAAACCAATGTTGTAGCAGATACAAAATCAATACACAAAAATCTGTTGCATGGGCAGACAACAAACTAGAATAGGGAAAAATTTTAGAAGCACTAATAACTGTGTCCCAAATGATCAAATACCTAGCAATCAATACAACAAAAGCCATAAAAGATATATATATATATATATATCAAAACTTATGTCACTATTAAAATAAGAAACAGATAAAACAAATTGAAAAATCAGTTATGTCCATGGGTTATAAAAGTTAGTGCTGCTACAGCCGCAGGATACAGAGCCAGCCCTAGTCGGGCCCGTGCTCGGCTCCGGCCGGCCGGGTTTTCGGCCCGGGCGCCCATGCCCCTGCAGAGCCGGTGGATGTGGAACAAGCGGGAACCAGAGACAGCTTTAGGAATTGGGGTTCCAGCAAGTGCCTGCACCCATGTATGGAGACTGTGAATTAAGCCTTTGCCCCACGCCGGCTAACGGAGGAAATATGTAATTTCTGGCAGAATTTTCCCAGGACTTTATACAGAAATCCAAAACTTAACATTTATAATTGTCATCAATGTGAAAGGGTTCCATTTGAACAGGTCAGACTTGGGGGGGAAACTCCAAATAATAACAGTAAGTTTTTGTTGAAATATTGAAGGTTCTTAATGTAACAGCCACCTCTGGACTATGAGCTAAGCAAAAGCCCCACGCTGGCCAACGTGGTGTGGAGTACACCATACTATGAGGCGCAGGAAGGGGGATGAGGGGGAAAAATTAAAAAAAAAAAAATGGAAAAGGAAAAAGAGAAAAAAAAAGAGAGAGAGAGAGTTATGTCAACTATAGTGAGTTTTGTGTTGAATTATGGAATGTAATCAAGGTAAAGAAAAAATGAAGTGAAATTCATTAGTTATACAGTAGGGGGTAGGGGGTGGGGGCGGGGGTAAACTGGGGTTTCTGGTGGTGGAATTTGGGCACTGGTGAAGGGATGGGTGTTTGAATATTGTATAACTGACATATAAACCTGAGAACTTTGTAACTTTCCACATGGTGATTTAATAAAAATTAAAAAATAAATAAATAAAAAATTTTTAATTTTAAGCCTTGGCTGAAAAAAAAAAAAAAAAAAGTTAGTGCTGCTAAAAGGTCATCTTACCCAAAGCATTATACAAATTCAGTAGAATACAAATGGAAGACCAATGAACTTTTTTTTAAAAATGTAGACTACTACTAAAATATTATAAAATTATAAAACTCCCTGAATGACAGGGGCTGGAGTGATAGCACAGCGGGTAGGACATTTGCCTTGCACGGGGCCGACCCAGGTTCGAATCCCAGCATCCCATATGGTCCCCTGAGCACCACCAGTAGTAATTCCTGTGTTAAGAGCCAGGAGTAACTCCTGTGCATCACCGGGTGTGACCCAAAAAGAAGAAGGAAAAAAAAAAAAAAAAAAAAAAAAACCTCCCTGAATGACAAATGCAATTCTGAAAGGGAAAAGAGAAGACAGTTAGAGATTTCATCCCCTAACTTTATGTTACAAAGTTAAATGGAGAAAGAAAAATTTCTTCAACAATTTGTGCTATAAAAACCTGACAGTAATTTGCAAAAAATAAAAGAATCTGGACTATCACCTCATGGTTAATTCAAAATAAATTACAGAACTAAAGGTTTGATCTATGTCCAATAAATACATCAAGGAAGACATAGGCAAATTCCTCATATAGTTACTTCAGCTGTGTCTTTAATGAGTTAACTCACTTAGCAAAGAAAACAAAACCAAAACAAAAAAGGAATTATAACAAAACTAAAAAGTAAAACAGTACTGGAAAAACAGTACTGCTAGGAATGTAGTAAAACAGAAACCTCATTCTCTGTTGGAAACATCAACTGGTTTAGCCTCTCTGGGAAATAGTATGGAGACTTTTCAAAAAATTAAAAATAGAACTAGTATGTGACCAGGTGACTCTACTCCTTGGGGGCTATGCCCGAAACTCAAAATATTTGAAAAGATATTTGGACACTTACATTCACAGCAGCACTATTTTCAATAGTCAAGATCTAGAAAAACCCAAATGTTCAACAAGTGCTAAGTAGCTAAAGAAACTGTGGTATATATAAACTGTGACATAATACTCAGTCACTGTCACTGTCATCCCGTTGTTTGATTTGCTTGAGCGGACACCACTAATGTCTCCATTGTGAGACTTATTACTGTTTTTGGCATATCGAATACGCCACGCTCTGCTGCACTCGGGAAAGACACTCTCGGTAGCTTGCCAGGCTCTCCAAGAGGGCGGAGGAATCGAACCCGGGTCCGCCATGTGCAAGGCAAATGTCCTACCCACTGTGCTATCATTCCAGCCCATATTACCCAAATATATAAAATTTTTTTAAAAGATGAAATTTTGTCTTTTGTTACAACATAGATGAATCTAGACAGTGCTGTATTAAATGGAATCAGAGGGGGAAGGACAACTTCCAGATAATCTTATTCGTGTGGAATCAAAGAAACAAAGCAATGGATAGTGTCCAAGAAAAAGAATGCTTTGACTCTGACAACAGAACTAAGGTGACAGGCTGTGGAGGAAGGGGTGTGGCCAGCGAGAAGTGACATAGAGAGGTGGAGAGTCGTGGTAACTGAGGAGCAGTAACTTTTTCACCATAAGCATAAATGTTAACACTATTGTGTCTATTACCTCAAAAATAAAACAAAGAGGAAAATGCTCGAGAAAAGTATTGTAAACAGAAATGTGGGTTGGAGTGATAGCACATCAGTAGGGCATTTGCCTTGCACGCGGCCAACCAGGGTTCGATTACTCCGCTCCTCTCGCCCAGATAGTTACCGAGAGTATCTTGCCCATATGGCAGAGCCTAGCAAGCTACCCGTGGTATATTCGATATGCAAAAAACAGTAACAAGTCTCACAATGGAGATGTTACTGGTGCCCGCTCAAAAAAATCGATAAGCAACAGAGTGACAGTGACAGTGATGACAAATACAACTGTGCAATGCTTTTGAACAGGCTTACAAATAGATTGGACAAATCAGAGAACATATCAATAGGCTTGAACACACCTCAATAAAAAACTTCCTAAATGAAATGCAAAGAGTAAATATGTAAAATAATAATGGCTTAAACCACTCCAAACTTAATGACAGGTACATATCACAGACTACGGAATTTTAGATCGCATCAAATAAGAACAACTAACCACACTACAAAAATCAAAGAGAAAATATTGAAAGAAGTTGAGATGGATGGAGGAGGGAATCCACCTTACCAAACAAGTTGAAAATTACAGAGAACTCTAAGAAAAACTGCAAGGACCCCAGCGGCTTCTTACAGAAATGCATCTAGACTGTGAATTGAGCTACAACCCCAGGCCGCCCAGGGAGGGGAAAGATGTTTTTTTCCCTCTCCTGGCTCTTCTTTCTATGGGAGTGGCAGCGGCAGCACAGCGGCACCCACGTGGCAATCACCATCTTCTAGACCCCATTAACTAGAGGTAAGGGATTGCAGTGATGTGGCGCGCAAGAGATCTCAGGAAGGGGGGTGGGGTGTGTTACCGGCGCACTCCCTGCCCAGACGAGAACCAAGAACCGGAGCGGCCACACACACAAAACGGCTCCTCTGCTCCTTCAAGTCTATAATCCTGGAGGGCTACTAATCACTTTTGGCACCCAGTAGCTTCTTACAGAAATGCATCTAGACTGTGAACTGAGCTACAACCCCAGGCCGCCCAGGGAGTGGAAAGGTTTTTCTCTCTCGGCCTTGTCTTTCGGTGACTTCTGGCAGAAATCTCTCTGGACTTAATTACTAAAATATCAGAAATCCAAAACAATGCAGCTGCTGTCATGGCCTCGCAAGTTCATATATTCTTCACTCTCAGCAATGGAAAACAAATGATCAAATGATACCTTTTCAGCAGGTTTGATTGTTGGGGGAAAATTCTAAATAATAATAATGAGTTCTCTGTTGAAATACTGAATGTACTCAAAGTATAGAGAGTAAAGTGAAGATCATTAGCCACTCAGGTGGGGGGTGGGTGGGAGGGGAGTATATTGGGGTTCTTGGTGGTGGAACATGTGCACTGGTTAAGGGATGGGGGTTTGATCATTATATGATTGAGACTTAAACCTGAAAGCTTTGTAACTTTTTTCATGGTGATTCAATAAAATAAAAATTAAAACTCCAAAAAAATAAAACTAAATAAATAAAACACACCAAAAAAACACAAAAAACTGTAAGGAAGAGGAGAATGGATTAAATTACTCAATAAATACTCAATAATAAAATATTGAAGGGGAAGAAAATACCAATCTAGAAACCTATGCCACTGAAATTGTCCTTCTAAAGTGAAGAAAATCCATTTTATCATACTTATAGCAGAAATACAAACTAAAAATTCTTCAGAAATAAGGAATAAGATGTAGGTCAAAACTTTGGATTCAGGGGCCGGAGCGATAGCACAGCAGGTAGGGCGTTTGCCTTGCACGCGGCCAACCCGGGTTCGATCCCCGGCATCCCATATGGTCCCCCAAGCACCGCCAGGAGTAATTCCTGAGTGCAAAGCCAGGAGTAACCCCTGAGCATCGCTGGGTGTGACCCAAAAAGCAAAAAAAAAAAAACCTTTGGATTCATATAATTAAAAGGAAAATTATCAGAAAATACAGGCAAAACAAGGTGTTTTATTATTATTTTAAACTCATGTAAAAAGCAATGGGACTAGAGAGACAGTACAGCAGGTAAGGTCAGGTATGCTGACCCAGATTGGGCTCCAGGAACCCTGTAAGGTCCCTCCGCCATCAACCAGGAGTGATCCCTACTCAATAGCTTAGCATATGAAAGAGTGTAATGAATGGTACTGATGTCAGAGATGGGGTAGCACTGTAGCACTGTCCTCCCATAGTTTCATCAATTTGCTCAAGTGGGCACCAGTAATGTCGCCATTGTGAGACTTGTTGTTACTGTTTTGGGCATAATGAATACGCCATGGGTAGCTTGCCAGGCTCTGCCATGCAGGCAGGATACTCTCAGTAGCTTGCCAGGCTCTCAGAGAGTGACGGAAAGGGAAAAAAAATTGTAAGCTACTGCAATATAGTAAAGTGGTATAAGTTATTTGAAGGCAGACTTAGGTTAAAAACATATATTGTAAACGTGGGAACCCACTAAATGTTTCCAATTTTAGCAAAAGCTATTTCCTTACCCTAGCTATGGTGCGAAGCACTACAGTGAATAATGCCACGCATATTTCCTTTCAAATGAAGGCTTTTGTGTCCGAGAAGCATATGCCCAGGAGTGGAACTGCTGGGACTTAAGGTGAACACTGATGATGGGACAGGTTTTGGAAAACTGTATACCTGAAACTCAACTATGAAAAACTGAAAATCTTCTGAATATAGAACAACAGAATGGGAGACTAACACCCAAGAATAGCAGAAATAAGTACCAGATTTGCTCCATGGCTTGGAAGCTGGCCTTACATACTGGGGGAAAAGGCAGCTCAGATAGAGAAGGGAACAGCAAGTAAAATGTGGTGGGAGGACCCACTTGGGATAGGAGAGGCATGCTCAAAGCAGAGTATAGACAGAACATGATGGCCACCCAAGACCTCCATTACTACCACAACACCACAGGAGAAAGAGAACAAAAGGGAATGCCCTGCCACAGAGGCGGGGTTGGGGGGATGGGGTGGGGAGGTGGGAGGGATGATGGGGTCATCAGTGGAGAACGGACACTGGTGGAGATTTGGGAACTCAAGCTGTGTATGACTGAAACACAAGCATGAGAATATGTAAATCTATATCTGTACCCTCATGGTAATTCATTAATTTAAAAAAAAAAGGAAAAAAAAAAGAAAAACTTTGAAAATCTTGGGGTTTAAATTTTAGAAAATAAATTATATAGAAAATAATGATAATGGGGCTGGAGTGATAGCACAGCGGGTAGGGCGTTTGCCTTGCACACGGCCGACCCGGGTTCGAATCCCAGCATTCCATATGGTCCCCTGAGCACCGCCGGGGTAATTCCTGAGTGCATGAGCCAGGAATGCCCCCTGTGCATTGCCGGGTGTGACCCAAAAAGCAAAAAAAAAAGAAAAGAATGATAATAAGCCCATTCTTATACCCTGACAGGGGGAAAGAGATATTCCTCAGAAGCACCATTAGTTTCACATCATGATATATTCAGAGTATGAACGCTGACACACTCTAGTGTGGGCCATAAAAGGTAGAAGGGTGGAGTGCAAGCAGGAAGCGTAGCTGCAGTCTCAGAAATTCTAGAATTCCCCACCCACATTAAAGTGTGTCCACTATCCATTAGATAAGGGGTTAATATCCAGGATATACAAGACTTTAGTACAACTGTACAAGAAAAAAAAGTCCAACCCCATCAAAAAACAGGGAGAAGAATGAATAGAAACTTCTTCAAAAAAATAGAGATTGTCCTTGTCTCTCAGAAGAGAGCATAAAATAACACGCCCTAGTAATGCCACTGGACCCTGTGCCAGGCTCCTGGATATTTGTGGCCAAGTGAGATCTCATACCTCATACCACCATACTCCAAGAGTAGTGCTCCACATTTGATGGGGTTTAAAATAGAAGGCAACCAATCTTAGAGGGAAATATATTTTTACATGTGTATGTATGTATATATGTACGTATGTATGTATAAGCACACAAGGCTCAACCCTTAACATATTGGTAATCTTTTACAGAAGGGCTTAATGGCCGCAGGGTGAAACACAACAATCTTCACACACTCTCCTCTAAGAAAATCTTTTTGAAGCATTTTCCATGGTTTATTCATAATGAACAATACAAAATAAATTATATTGAGTCTGCCTTGGGGCAGGGGTTGGGGTTTAGAATGGAAACATTCAAAATACGGTGGCGGTAAGGTGTAATGGTGGTGGAATTTGTGTTTGAATATTAAATGTATCAAATATATGAACTACTTTATAAAAATTAAATTCACTGTCATCCCGTTGTTCATTGATTTGCTCAAGCGGGACGTCTCCATTGTGAGACTTGTTGTTACTGTTTTTGGCATTCTGAATGCACCACGGGTAATGGCCAAAAGGCACATGAAAAAATACTCTATATTACTAATCATCAGGGAGATGCAAATTAAAACAACAGTGAGATATCATCTTACACCACAGAGATTGGCACACATCAAAAAGAACAAGAACTCACAATAGCCAGAATCTGAAAACAACACAACTGCACAAGAATAGACAGTTAAATAACTTTGGTACATCCACACAATGGACTACTATGTAGCTGTTAGAAAAGATGAAGTCATGAAATTTGCTTATAAATGGTTGGACATGGAGAGTATCATGCTAAGTGAAATGAGTCAGAAAGAGAGGAACAGACAGAAGGACTGCACTCTTTTATGGAGTATAAAATAACATAATATGAGACTGACACCCAAGGATAGTAGAGACAAGGCCAGGAAGATTACTCATTGGTTGGAAGCCTGCCTCATGAGCTGGGGGAAAAGGCAGCTGGAATAGAGAAGGAATCACTAAGTCACTGATGGTTGGAGGGATCATTTGGGATGGGAGATGTGTGCTGAAAATAAAGGAATAAATGTGATAGACTCTCAGTATCTGTATTGTAAACTATAATGCCCAAAAGCAGAGAGTAGGGGGAAATTGTCTGCCACAGAGGCAGGGGGAGGGGTGGGATGGGGGAGGTATTATTTGAGACATTGGTGGTGGAAAATGTGCACTGGTGGAGGGATGGGTGTTCAATCATTGTATGACTAAAACTCAAACATGAAATGGAAGGAAGGAAGGAAGGAAGGAAGGAAGGAAGGAAGGAAGGAAGGAAGGAAGGAAGGAAGGAAGGAAGGAAGGAAGGAAGGAAGGAAGGAAGGAAGGAGGGAGGGAGGGAGGGAGGGAGGGAGGGAGGGAGGGAGGGAGGGAGGGAGGGAGGGAGGGAGGGAGGGAGGGAGGGAGGGAGGGAGGGAGGGAGGGAGGACGGACTACCAGTGCTGATGTGGATGTGGGGAGAATGGGATTCTCTTTCATTGTTGGTGAGAATGCTGACTGGTCCAGCCCTTCTGGAAAATAATATGGGCATTCCTCAAAAAACTAGAAATTGAGTTTCCACATGACCCAGCAATACCACTTCTGGGAATGTATCCTGGGGGTGCAATAAAGCACAGTAGAAACACACACACGATCATGCAGTCTTTCATTCCATTTGCTTTAGCATTCTCTCCTCTCTCTCCCCCCGCCCCCAAGCTGAACTCCTTTGGGCCCTTCCCACACGATTTTCTGTTTTCAGAGAAAAACAAATGAAAATTGCAGCTATCCTTACGGAGAAGGGGTGGGATCTGCTGTCTTTCTGTGCAGCAAAGCAAATGCCAAGGTCACTTTCTGTCAGTACATAATTCAGCTCTTACAGATATCTGAGTATTGGATGGAAATTGCTGAACACAGATAAAATTTCATAGATGAAATTTATATTGGGATGAAATTTCACCTGAATGGGCAACAAAAACCCATGGCACCAAACAAACTGATTATTAACTGAAAGACCACTGTCATTTATCCTGGGATCTCAGGTATGAGAACAGGTTAAAATACCAGAAGTAGGGGTGTTCTACACACTCCCTAGTCCATGGATAGCTCCCATGCATCATGTATGAAGGTTCAGAGGGCCCCTCACTTACATCTCTACCAAATCAGTGCTATCTCTACTCATCTCTAGAATGACTAATTCCAGTTTAAACTGTCAACACACAAATGCACTTAGTCAAAAACACAGATGGCAATATATAAAGGTGCAAAGAAACAGTGGCTTCTGCATTTTCATCCAACTCTCTCACAGGCCTCCATCTCACTGAGGAGCAACAGGGTAAATAGTGAACACACAATAACTTGCTCTGGTGTCGAAACAGCTCTCTTCCATGAGGGCACTGCGGCTGGGTGGTTGGTGTAGTTCTGCACTTGGACTCCGGTACAGACCACTAAGGAGCTTTTGCTCAGGTTCCAGGGGAACTCCAACTTCCTGGCTGACTAGGCCTCACCTTCCTCGCTCTCACCTGCAGGTCATGGCAGAGGCACAGGGACACTGTGGGTGCTACCGAAGACACAGGTCATGGCACCACCCACCCTGCAGTCTCCTGGATGAGGCTTCGAGTTCCCAGACGCTGGGGCAGCCTCATCTCACATCTTCCACCCAGGACTGACAGGCAACTCAGCAGACATCTCCCCACGACTCCCCTTTGCCCCTCGCAGGGCAGGTGAGACCTTCATAGAACTGCTTCCCCCACCCAGATGCCTGGCCTTCCTGCTGCCCCTCCTCTCCCGAGGCAGACGCCTCCTGGAACTCACCCACAGCATTCTCTCGCTGGAATTCCCCACAGGACCAAAGCACAGGCCAGTAAGGGCTCCTAACAGCCCACCCCCACCCCAGATAATCTTGATGAGACAGGGAGGGGCCAGAGCGCAGACACGGCCTCTGGCTGCCCTCTCCACTGCCCCGCTGACTGGCAGGACTTTCTCCCCCTTCCTCCAGCAGAGCAGGCTTCTACCTCTCCCCTCCCCCCTCTCAGTCCAGTTCTTTTGGGGTGATTAATGGAATAACAGCATTATTTATTATAAATTCTGTGTTGTTACTCAATCTATATTACTCTAGGAATAAATACAATTAAAAGAATAAAATTTTTCACCAATTTCAAACTAGCAAAAACCTGAAACCCACAAGTCTGTGAGGAGTTTTGCCTCTTAAACTCAGGAGACAATGGAAAGAAATGACCATTTTATTTCTTGCTCTTTTTGCACTATACGGGTATTGTTTTAAATGTTCTATGACATACTTACTGTCTCTTTGAAGCAGGCAGGCAGGAAGACAGGACGAAGGACCACACACAGCAATGAGTTCTTAGAAGTAATAAAAAACCAACTAGCCCTAAGGTTGGCAGGACCCGCAGGAACTAAAGTCTGAAAAGACCTGGAGCTACTGCAGGCTGGAGAACACTGGACCCTCCATTGAGAGATGCTCCAATAGGAACAAAGGCCAGCAAAGGAATATCAAAGAAAACTGTTATCAACTGCTCCAAACTCTTCCCCTTGGCAAGCACCCTAGCAATGGACTCTAACCCAGATACAAAGCCAGAGGGCTGGGGCAGCTGAGGTAAAACCTTCGTACTGGGTACTGGGGCTCTCACTCCACTCCGAAGAACCCTGGGATCTCTCCCTCTCCCTCCTCCCGTCCCCCCTCCCCCGCCCCCCATCCTTTCCCTTCCTCAAAATTTCTAAATAGAACCTGTTTTTACTTCACTGCTGTTTCCGAAATTCTTTTCTGAGAGAAAGGCAATGGACCCAAAGGCCTGCGTAAGGCCTAGGACTGAGCCCTTTTCTGCAAAGCGCAAGGCTTACAGCAGACTCTTCTCAGACCCAGATTTCCCAGCTATTCCCAGGAAGCAGAGGCGGACAGAGAGAGAGCAGCAGATATCCTTCAGGAGGCTGCTGCCCAACTGCTCCCACTTCACACAAATCATCCTTCTCCACACATGGACCCTCAAGTGTTTTCTTGCCCATTCCAATGGTAGAAGTAGCCTTATGTTGCCCATTGTACTATGTCTACTGGAATTATTTAGGCCAAAATCCAGCATAAATGGAAAGCTGTTTTGCAGTGATCTAAAATTCAATAATCCTCAATACATAGAGCCGAGGTCTGCCTGCCACGATCTTAACTAAGAAATTGACCAGAAATAGTCAAAGCAAACATGAAGACATTAAATTTATAAACCATATTAGCAGACTAATAAAATAATCAAGAAAGAAATTAATTATGTGACATTACAATTTTTAAAGCCATTCTGAAAGCTCCAAGGCATATTTGACTCTGTGACTCTGTGTGTGTGTGTGTGTATGTGTGTGTGTGTGTGTGTGTTTGAACTGATAAACTGGGTTTGGTTACTGAGAGAGGGGTGCTTATATTCGTATTTATATTGTTCTTATTTGGAGGGCTCCCCAGTAGTGCTCAGGGAGCCTGAGGACCATTCTCACTGGTATCCAAGGGCCATGCAGTGCTGTAGCTCATACTTGGGGTCTCCTGCATGCCAGACAAAATCCCTTGGCCTGAGCCCTTCTGTTCATTGACTACATCATGGGAGCCTGAAAATTGTATATGGGTGGTGGGCAGACGGGGTTGGAGGCCATACCTGGCTTTTCTCAGGGATTACTTCTGGCTCTGTGTTCAGGGATCATTCCTGGCAGTTCTGGAGGAAGATATGTGGTAACAGAAATCCAACCAGGGTTCTCCTTGTACAAGGCAAGGTCCTTGTACAAACTCTTCAGTCTCGAAAAATTTGATTTCTAAACCAGATAAGGTCCCAACTCACTAGGGAATAGGCCACAATTCATAATATTAAAACTACAAAGGAAAAGACGGTGCTGTGTCTGAATAGCACCAAGAGAGTGAAAAATCATGAAGACAGAGAAGGAATAAGAAGTATCCAATCTCTCTGAGTTCTGGTTTTGAACCAAGTATTCAATCACCATAAAAACCTGGCTTAGGGGCTAAAGTGCTGATACAACAGATAGTCTTGCAAGCAGCCAACCTGGATTCAATCTCTAACACTGCATATGGTACCCCAGGAACCCTAGGAGTAATCCCTGAGCAGAGAGACAGGAGTAAGCTCTGAGCACTGATGGGCGTGAAACCACTCTCACCCTAGAAGAAAAACATGACCTAAGGATTAGCCAGTTCTCTGTTCTGGTTCAGGAGGAAGTGTCGAGATGGTCGCTCCAGCACACTCCCTGGACATGAGAAAAGCTTGAAAAGAAGTTCTACAGACCAGGGGCAGAGTCCTTTCACCAACCTCTCCCACCACCTCCTGCAGAACAGTCACCAGGCAGATAGCTTCTGCCACCAGCAAAAGGGATAAGGCCTGCTCATCGAGTGAACTAAAAAACTAAGGAAGCAGAAACTGTATAGCTTATTCACAGTCACACCAAAACTGACGGGATGGAAGAAAGAAGAGAGTGAGTTACAGCTCAGCCCACTTGATTAGCATAATTACAAAACCAGCATAAAGAGGAACTCTCTGTACACTTTTTTTTTTTTCTGGAGCACATTTCAACCCCTCAGATTCAGCTCTTCTGAATATTTGGGACAACAAAACTGACCTGACATAAGCAGATCATCACAACATTTTGGAAGAAGTAGGGATGAAAGTTTTATGTGACATAAATGCCACATAAAATGTTATTGTGTGCTCATGAATATTTAACATTATTTAACACCAAATACCACAGTTCAAATACCACATTTCAGCAAACTCTCCGTAACTCACACCAACTGTTTTAATTCATGAATAAAAATCAATGGCTTCAGGCCAGAGCATGAAGACCAAGAAAGAAAAGGGGGCTTTTGGTGGCACAAATGAGGCTGGATGGAAAAGAACTTCCCTGATTCTACTTCGGTTCCAAGTAAGTGTATGAGATAAAACAAGATCAGTAAACACAGTTCTGTCATCTCCCTGTAGTGATAAAACAAAATAAAACACAGTGACTAGGAGCCAGGGATATGGCTCAAAATGGCAGAACATATGCTTAGCATGTGTGAGGCCCGGGACCAATCCTGGCACTTCCGCCTCCTCAGGCTCCACCTACATTCCAACTTCTCTCTCTCCTGAAAGATAGCAGATTCAAAAAAGCATGGAAGGATGCCCATAAATTTGATCATGAATAAAATAGCTTCAGAAGCCATTCTGTCCTCTAATCACTATTATTTGCCCAAAATATGATTTGTCCAAAAACTCTATATAAGGTGGTGAAGTTTCTACCTTGGTTCCAGTTTCCTGGCCTACGGCTCCCGTTCAGAGGAGACGTCACCCTCGGCCCCACTGCTGGCACTCCGATCTTCTTTCCGAGCAACATTTCTTTCTTTGCTGGATTCAGAGGGCCCTTTGGCTCTGGTTTTTTCTTTTCTCTGCTGTTGCTTTTCAAGCTTTGACAACTGATTAAAAAAAAAAAAAAAAAGGAGTGAGAGAAGGGAGGGAGAAAGAAAGAACTGTTACATATGCAAACATATGTCTGTATATCCAAAACACCCAATTAGTTCACAGGTAGCAACCAAAAGAAAAAAACAATTTTTTCTGATACCTTTCTGTATCCCAGTGTTCCCACTGTGCCAAATCTCACACAAAATTAGGCTGGTACCTGATCCATTAACACAGATTACTCAAATCTCTCTTAGGTTTTTCCTATTTAGAATTCAACTTGCCATGTCATATTGGGAATGGGCAACTAAAAGCCTCTGACATATTTATAAGAGCCCAATAAATGAAAAGCCTGTTAAGCAGTTATTTTTCCTTTGATGTCTCTGTATCTTTCTCACCAAGTTGTCTTCCCACTTACTGTTTTCTAAGGAGTCATCAAAACACTCTACTCTTGCTGAAGATAACTAATAAGGCTGTAAAGAAAGTACTAACACATTTGGATTTTTTTTTCATTTTTTAAAATGTTTTTATTTTTTTATTATTCGTTTTTTAAATGAATCACCATGAGATGCAGTTACAGACTTACAAACTTTCATGATTACATTTCAGTCATACAATGATCGAGCACCCATCCCTCCACCATTGCGCATTCTCCACCACCAATGTTCCCAGTACCCCTATCCCATCCCCCGCCCCGCCACCTCTGTGGCAGGCACATTCACTTTTACTCTCTCTCTCCTTTTGGATGTTATGGCTTGCAATACAGGTAAGTGGCCATCATGTTTGTGAGTGTTTGTAAGTGGACAGCACATTCGGACACTGTCTCAGATCTCAGTCTGTTACTTCAGACTGAAGCCGACTCACCCACAGCCAAAACCTTAAAAGCTCTTAGCAAGCTTCATGGTGGCTACACGCAAATGGACAGTCTGCCATGAAGTTTTCTCTGCCTTTCTTCAGGTCAGCTGGGGGACATACCTCTGACCTCCAACACCAAAGGCACATGAATCTACTTCTCCCCCAAATGTTCAAAGAAACCACAGCCTAGACATGGGTGAATAAACTCAGAACATTCCCAGCTACAACAGGGCCACTCCAGCAGGCCTGCTGAAAACTGTGTCAGAGAAAACTGACTATTGAGGCCCTTGGGATTCTCTTGGAACAAAAAAAAAATATTTATAATAAAGATGAGAAAGAGAAATATCCATTTTCATCTGCCTCTCAGACCAAGTCTGCAAATAGTTCACATGGAAAAGTGAAAACAACGAAATGTCTGGTCTCTCTCTTAGTCCCCACCCCACATTCAAAGAAATAAAGCTGAGACACTAGCCAACCTGCCATATTAGAGATATCCTGTGATATCAACCATCAGCGCTAGCTATACATTTAGAGCAGAAGATCAAAATTTTTTAAATTTTTATTAGTGAATCACCATGGGGTACAGTTACAAACTTACGAACTTTCGTGTTTGCATTTCAGTCATACAATGATCGTTTACCCATCCCTCTACCAGTGACGATTCTCTACCACCAATGTTCCCAGTACCCTTCCAACACCCCCACCCCATCCCCCACCTCCCCACCCCGCTTCTGTGCAGGGCATTCCCTTTTGTTCTCTCTCCTTTTGGATGTTGTACTTTGCAATAGAGGTATTATTTTTTTAATTAGTGAATCACTGTGAGGGTACAGTTACAGATTTACATATTTTTGTGCTTATGTTTCAGTCATACAATGCTCAAGAACCCATTCCTCCACCAGTGCCCATTCTCCACCACCGATGATCCCAGTATCCCCCACACCCCATCCCACCTCTGTGGCAGGGCATTCCTTTTTGTTCTGTCTCTCTTTTTGGGTGTTGTGATTTGCAATAGAGGTATTGAGTGGCCATCGTGTTCAATCTATAGTGTACTTTCAGCACGTACCTCCCTTTCCGAGCGGGTCCTCCAACCACACTTTACTTGGTATTCCCTTCTCTATCTACGCTGCCATTTCCCCCAGCATGTGAAGCCAGCTTCCAAGCCATGGCCTCTTGGTACTTATCTCTGCTACTCTTGGGTGTCAGTCTCCCATTCTGTTATTTTATATTCCACAGATGAGTGCAATCTTTCTATGTCTGTCGCTCTCTTTCTGACTCATTTCACTTAGCTTGATACTTTCTATGTTGATGCACTTATATGCAAATTTCATGACTTCATTTTTTCTAACAGCTGCATAGTATTCCATTGTGTAGATGTACCAAAGTTTCTTTAACCAGTCATCTGTTCTCGGGCACTTCATTTTTTTTCAGATTTTGGCTATTGTAAACAGTGCTGCAATGAACATACAAATGCAGATGTCATTTTGACTATACCTTTTTGCCTCTCTGGGATTTATTCCCAGAAGTGGTGTTGCTGGGACAAACGGGAGCTCAATTTCTAATTTTTTAAGAATCATACATATTGTTTTCCAAAAGGGCTGAACCAGTCGGCATTCCTACCAGCAGTGAAGGGGAGTCCTTTTCTCCCCACATCTGCACCAATATTGGTTGCTTTTGTTCTTTTGGACGTGGGCCAGTCTCTGTGGTGTGAAATGATATCTCATTGTTCTTTTTATCTGCATTTCCCTGATGATTAGTGGTGCAGAGCATTTTCTCATGTGTCTTTTAGCCACTCGGATTTCTTCTTTGGGAAAAGTTCTGTTCATTTCTTCCCCCCATTTTCTGATGGGGTTGGATGTACTAGAAGCCTATGGCAAGCATCATCCTCAACGGGGAAACACTAAGAGCCTTCCCTCTAAGATCAGAGGTGAGGCAAGGATGCCCACTCTCTCCACTTCTGTTCAATATAGTACTGGAAGTACTTGCAATAGTGGTTAGGCAAGAAAAAGATATTAAGGGCATTCAGGTAGGAAAGGAAGAAATCAAGCTCTCACTATTCGCAGATGATATGACACTATATTTATAGAACCCTAAAACCTCTACCAAGACACTCCTAGAAACAACAGACTTGTATAGTAAAGTTGCAAGCTATAAAATTGGAACCCACAAGTCCATGGCTTTCCTATACGCAAATAAATTGAGAGAAGAAAGTGACATGAAAAGAGCAATCCCGTTCACAATCATGCCTCAGAAAATCAAGTACCTCAGAATCAGCTTAACTAAAAAAGTAAAGGACTTGTACAAAGAAAATTATAAAACGCTACTTCAAGAAATAAAAGAGGACACGAGGAAATTAAAAGGTATCCCCTGATCACGGATTGGGAGAACTGACATTGTCAAAATGGCAATACTCCCCAAAGCATTGTACACATTCAATGTGATCCCTATAAGGATACCCATGACATTCTTCAAAGAAGTGAAGCAAACACTCCTGAAATTCATATGGAACAATAAGCCCCACTAATTGCTAAAGCAATTCTTGGGAAAAAGAAGATGGGAGGAATCATGCTCCCTAACCTCAATCTCTACTACAAAGTGGTAATAATTAAAATAGCATGGTACTGGAACAAAGGCAGAGCCACAGACCAATGTAACAGGGTTGAATATCCTGACACACCCCCCCCAACTATATGATCATCTAATCTTTGGTCAGGGAGCAAGAAATGTGAAGTGGAGCAAGGAAATTCTCTTCAACAAATGGTGCTGGCAAAACTGGACAGCTATATGCAAAAAATGGGCCCAGATCTCTACCTAACACCATGTGCAAAAGTCAGGTCAAAGTGGATTAAAGACCTCAACATCAGACCAGAATCCATAAGGTACATGGAAGACAAGGTTGGCAAAACCCTCCACAACATTGAAGCTAAAGGTTTCTTCAAAGATGACACACCACTGGCCAAGCAAGTGAAAACAAATATAAACAAATGGGACTATCTTAAACTAAGAAGCTTCTGTACCTCAAAAGAAACAGTGACCAAAATACAAAGACCATCTACAGAATGGGAAAGGATATTCACCTAATACCCATCTGATAAGGGGTTGATATCAAGGATATACAAGGCACTGGTTGAACTCTACCAGAAAATCAAATTTATTAACGGGTGACTTCGTAATATTTTTCCAGTCCCTATTTATTAAAAAACTTTAGAAAACAAGTAGTTTGGTTAATGCCAGCAATATTTTGTGTATGAAAACATCATTATGCCTTTGATCCAGTAACTGATCTCCCAGATAACTCTCCCAGATTAATTCCCTCTCATGTGCACAGGAACAGCTCCAAGGTGTGTGCACTGGATAGCACTATTATATTAGCATATACTCAGAAACAACCCAATGTTCATTAACATGAGGACAGATAATAGAATATTGTGGCATATAGTCACAAACATACTATAAATCGGTTACATGTATCAAAATAAATGTCTTTAGATCATACCATGTGAACAAAATTATGTTTCAGTAATTTTTAATAGGATTCCATTTATACAGGCAATAATATATATTGCCATTTGAGCTCATGCAGGTGTACTATAATCCAGAAGAACATAACCAACCACAACATAGTATAGTTAGTTTGGGGAAGAAAGAGAATGAAATCACAGAGAAATGACTATTATGTAGGTTTTAACTTTAATAGTCAACGTTAACTTCTATAAGAACAAAACTATGGGACCAGAGAGATAGTACACTGAGTAAGGTGCTTGTCTTGCATCAGCACAGCTGACTCTGGTTTGATTACCAGACCCCATAGAGTGTCCCCCCTACCTCCGACTCCAAGCATATCCAGTAGTGATCCCCAGGGCCAAGTTTAGGCCCTGAGTACTGTTGGGTGTGGATCAAAAACAAACAAAAAGACAAAGAAACAAAACAAAATCAGAACTTCATCAGGGATGCTGGCTAGTGTGAGGATGTGAATTGCTACAGCTTACTACTACAACTTACTTGGGTAATAAGATGTGTGTGCCAGGATGTAAACAAATACACACCTTTCTTCGTCAACAGTCTTACTGTACAAAAGTATCAGTTACTGAACCAGGTACTGAGTGGTACAGCTGATTTCATTCTGGCACCAGCTCTTCATCTTGCTGTAGCCTAATAGCAACTAGCTCGGCACAGGCACTTTGAACAAGAGAGAGCTGCCAAGGTGACAAAGGTTGACACTTTTAAACCTGGGTAATGGCTACACAGTAATCTTTACTATACTTTTCACTGCACCATGATTTTTCCATGGACAGTAAGTTTTTTCTTTACTATTCTAACACAGATAAGGAGGAATTTTCTGCATCTAGGATGACAGCCTGTCATCCTTCCTGCTTCCCTTTTGGTGTCTAAATGCTATTTCTTTTATGAAATAATAGAGTGCATTCTCCCCTCGTATCCACTGTTCTTGGGTGTCAGCCTCATGTTACATTATTCTATACTCCACAAATGAGATGTATGCCGAAAGTAGATAATGGACCAAACATAATGGCCTCTCAGTGTCTGTGTTCCAAGCCATGATGCCCAAAAGTAGAGAGAGTATGGGAAATATTGTCTGCCATGGAGGCAGGGGGAGGGTGGGAAAGGGGAGTTTACTGGGGATATTGGTGGTGGGGAATGTGCACTGGTGGAAGGATGGGTGTTTGATCATTGTGTGACTGTAACCCAAACATGAAAGCTTCTAACCATCTCAAGGTGATTCAACAAAATTGAAAAAAAAAAAAAGAAAGAAATAATAGAGTGCAGTATATGGAAGTCCTAACTCTTGTGCAAAATGATCTTGGATAGCACAATACTGTGCACATACTTACCATTACTAAACTATATAAATAGTCAGATGGTATATTTTACGTGTATTTTCCCACAACCCAGAAAATTATATGGCAATATAAGTGACATGTTAGTTTCAGGTATACAACACACTGATTTAATGTTTGTATATATACTACATTGGACTGGAGCGATAGCACAGCGGGTAGGGTGTTTGCCTTACACGTGCTGACCCGGGTTCGATTCGATATGCCAAAAACAGTAACAACAAGTCTCATAAGAGAGACGTTACTGGTGCCCGCTCGAGCAAATCGATGAACAATGGGACAACAGTGCTATAGTGCAACAGCGCTATATATATATACTACATTATCATAGAATAAATCTAGTTAACACCCATAATATCTCCCCAATTTTTAAAATGATCTTGAAAATATGAAGCTGACATCTAATTTATTTATTGCTTTGTTGTGTTTTGGGGGGAGAATCCCTAGCAGTGTTTAAGGGGGGCAGGGACACAAAGGGCAATACATGGCCAACCAGGCCATGGGGCTCAGTGCTAGGGCCAGAAGAAATGGAGCTGCCCAGGTCTGGCTGTAGCGAGGACTGCCTTGACACCACCTCCCCCACCCCCAGCAGTGCCTAGGAGCCTCCAAGGGTTCAAGCTCTGGTCCCATTGTGATATAATTCAAACCATGTGTCCCTGACCAACAAACTACCTCCCAGTCCTTATTTTTGTTTTTTATATTCTTGGTTCATAAAACCCAAGAAATTAGATTGTTCTATAGTAATTATAACAAGTACTCTTCTGCTGCCAGCAGTTTACATAATGTCACTGTCCGTATATACTTTTGTACATGTGTGCTACCTATATCCATGTATGGATCTACAAACATATATAATCATGGACCTGTTTTACGTCAGACACTGAGAAAAGTATGATTATTCTTTTCTTTCTTTTCTCTTTTAGGGTGTGGGAGTGGGCCTGGGCCACACCAGGTGATGCTCAGGGATTACTCCTGGCTCTGCACTCAAGGATTACTCCTGTAGCTGCTTAGGGGACCAAATGGCATGCCAGGGATCAAATCCTGGTCTGCACGCAAGGCAAACACCCTACCTGCTGTACTATCACTCCAGACTCCTGATTTTTATTTTCAATTGAGACTCTCTCCATAGTTTCCCGAGAGGTAAGCATAAAAATTCTGTCACCAGTAAGTTAAAAGTAAACCAAGTCTTGTCTCTCTACTAAGATTCAATCTCCTGGAAAGGGAGGCCTGGAGCAGTAGCACAGCGGGTAGGGCGTTTGCCTTGCACACGGCTGACCGGGTTCGATTCCCAGTATCCCATATGGTCCCCCAAGCTCCACCAGGAACAATTACTGAGTGCATGAGCCAGGAGTAACCCCTGTGTATTGCCGGGTGTGACCCAAAAACAAAAAATAAAAAACCAACAATCTCCTGGAAAGGCCCGTTTGTGACAAAACCTGTTAGTCCCTTTGTACTCTTTACCACTGGCGAGAAGCCAAATCCTGGGACAGTGATGGGGAGTTATTTCCCCAAAAAAGCAGCTTTGGAGGTTGCCATGGTCCCTGTGGTTCTCATCTGATTTTCCACCGACTCACAACAGAGACACCAGCATCGGGGAGTGCAAAACCACGAAATCACCCATTTGACCTTCCACCCAACCCCCATCCTCTGCTACTGTGAACTGACTGGCAAATCACATGCAGCCATTATGTAAGTGACTGGCATAGGCCAGGTTTCTCTAAACTATGTGATGATTATTCTTTAAAATTATTTATCTTAAAACAACCCCAAGAATATATGGCCACATGCTCAGAATAAAGTTATTTGTGAGAACACTGTGAACTCAGCCCTTTCTTAGAAAATGTGGAACCTAATGCAGCCAAATGTGATATTTATATCTCAAGACAAGGAGTTCCATTTTTTAGGAAACAAATGAGAAATTTGAAAATGAAATTGATACTACATATGGGCTCATATAGTCAGTATATTTCAAATTAACTGGAAAATATATGTCAAGAAGACTATATACTACTTAAAACCCTGAAAACATACAGTGTAAAACACCAGTACTTTTGTTTATTTGCTTACTTTTCTATCAACGGATGAGAGTATTCAAACTGCAAAGGAGACAACATCCAAACATTGGTTCTAGTGCCTTAGAGAGACAAATCAAGAAGCCAGAGGCAGTTCTGGCGCACACAACAGGGACACAACAGGAGCCAGGGAACAATCCTCCTGTCAGCTGATTTCTCTCAAGAAGGTTCTCGGCAAAGGAACTGAAATAATGAGATCCAAACTTCCCCAACAAATGACTAAATCCATGGAGAAAATAAAGGATTTCCTTTTTAACTAAATGACCATGCTCTTACTTGAATAATGTAATAATAAGCTAGTCAAATGTGGTCATTACAAGACACTCCTTCAGGGCATACCTACTTGAGAGACTGGAGAGGTGGCAAAATGAATGAAGTTACTCTGTAGAGGACAGTAAGACATAGCAGAGACTGAAGCAACACCAGAGAACAGGGCATTCCATTGTTTTTAAAACCCAACTCCTGACAAATGTAGTGTCATTGGGGTAGTGGCCACCTTCATTTCCACTTGTACCTATGTCATCCTGTGTGCTCTTAAAACACCAGCAGTGGTTTAACTCAATATTCCAAGAAAAAAATACCCTTCACTGCCTTCACCACAGCTAGAGTCTCCCTTGAGCTTTTTCCTCCATCCCTCTGGACAAGCAGCATCTACCACAGAGGCAACAAAGATGATCCTGATGTTACAATGATCTGTGCTGGAAATAAAGGTCAAGGGACTTGAGAGGACTGCAAAGGACGCTTAGGAGAAAGGCTCCCTCCCAAATGAATACAGACGCAAAGAGTTACTGATTAAAGAAGGGAGCTCTGCAGTGAGGTGGGTCTCTACAGCTAAACAGACACCTCTTAGAGCCTTGCAGGCAGTACTGAATGAATTCACTGTCTTAATCAAAGTCATCAAGCTCTCAGTGTCTGTGTTGCAAGCTATTGTAGGATGACATTACTTTGTCCTCTCCCCCCCTTGCTTGTCCCAGTTTTTCCCAGACTGTAGGCTTACCCCAGTCTCACCCATCAAGGTGTTCCCAAATCTCTCCCATACCTTTGTTTAGCTGTAATCACTTCTCTATGTTCTCTTCCCCAAAAAAGAGTTAATCAGCTTCTCCCCCTAATCTGACTCTGCTAATTTGTAAGGTCAGACCTTCCTAGGATACTGAATTTATATAAGTTAATATTGCCTTTCTCCTTTCCTTATGCCTTTTGAATAATTTACTTTAAAGCAATGTCCTTTTTGTATAGACACAAGAAGACAATATTATGTTTTTATAACTTGGGACTTAATTGACTTCGAATACTATTCATTTCCGGGCATCTGCTTTCTCCACTTAAGCCTCAGTTGCCCTCAGTTCCTAGCACCCAAAAGCAGGGTCCTGATGAGGGACGGGACAGATCCAGGGCAAGCAGTGAGTTATGTGCTACCCTGGCATCGAGATGGGCCTGGCCAAAGTGCCTAATTCTTAACTATAAGAGCTTGATCATAGACAAATGCTGTCATGATCCAAAAGTAATGACGAGACTAGGACCCTGCTAGGAATAGGAAAGACTGATCTGGCCTGAGCACTGTAGTCTGAGATCAAGACGGCCCCAGGAGAACAATTCTATAAGCTTTAATGCATTTCTTATTGTGTCCATACAAAATGATTAATATTATGAATTCTTATATGTTTGCTGGATGAGGAGAGGAGAAACACACTCACGGGACTCTGCCCTTGGGTGGATCCTCCTGCTGAAAGAGAATCAGTCCTAGGAGAAGCATCCCCTGAGGGAAAAGAACCTTACCCTATTGATTGTGACCACACCTGTGTGTACGCCCCAACTCCCTCATGCTGAGGGGATTTAACTAGGCTGTAAGAGTGGGTTGGGGGGCCAGATCCAGAGATCCAGAGAGAGATCCAGAACTGGGAGAGAAGCAGAGAGAGAGAATGAAATAAACTGATCGAAAAACCAGTTTGGCCTTCTTTCTTCTGTCACCTGCCCTTGACTGACAGCCATACACAGCGGTTCCAGAGCACCAAATGCGGGTGGTGAGACAGAACCGCCGGAGAGCCCGAGAGTGCATGCCCTTTGGCGTGCCTTAGTTTTTTACTGAATGAATCCACTGAGAGCCTTGCAGGCAATACTGAATGAATCCACTGTCCTAATGAAAGTCATCAAGCTCTCAGTGTCTGTGTTACAAGCTATAATGCCCCAAAGTAGAGACAGAGTATGGGGAATATTGTCTGCCATAGAGGCAGGGGGAGGGTGGGAATGAGAGGGGGTATACCTGAGATATTGGTGGTGGGGAATGTGCACTGGTGGAGGAATGGGTGTTGATCATTGTGAGATTGTAACCCAAACATGGAAGCTTGTAACTATCTCATGGTGATTCAATAAAATTTTAAAAAAAGTTTTAAAAAATGTCATCAAAGCTTCTTATTGTTGAAAATATACTTGGATTGGTTTGTAGTTATTGCATCTGAACCAAAAATATCTCATGCCCACTGAAATAAAGAAAAGAATGGCTATTCAGTAGGTGATAGGATTTGCATAAGGTTTCACTGCGTAAGAATGACTTAGATAGGCCCAAACTCCAAGCTTCTGCCACCAAACTCCAGTCTTTCCAAAGAGTCACATGTCCTTTCTTGATTCATCTACTAACTGATCTAAGCACTCTCTGGTAAGAACCAGCTGCAAGTCATAAACTATTCAAGGTGTGAGGGACATAGCGGGAACCAAGTAGTGTGTCTGGCTTCCTGGGGCTGTCTACCAGATAAATATCTGGCAATAACCCCCCCTTATAATAAACCAATCCTGTTCCAAGCACTTGACATGCATAAAGGGTATTATTATAGGCCACATTTTAAAGAAAAGGAAGCTGGAGGTGCTGACATACCCTGCACCACAACTCAGAGTACACACAGCATTCTGCCGACAGCACACAGCTGGCCAGGCTGTCAGCCTTCTTTGGACTTGTGCTCTTTGGTGAAAATATGCTGGGTCATCTCCCTTTGCCAAATTAAAAAGAAACTGGTCCAAACACAGTTCAAGCTTCTCGATAATAAATCACTGCAAGACCATAGTCTATCTACATCTTTCTGCCTTGGTGGCAAACATAACACTTGGAGAATGAGTGCAGAGGCAGGTGTGTTGATGCATAAACAGGCCTGTTTTGTTTGGAATAATGACAGTAATAAGAATTGAAGGGAAGGGAGGCTCCAACTTCTGTTTACGTCAGTTAACCAAAAAGCACTTACAGAGTTACCAAACTGCTCTAGGCCAGTATGTGAGAAAAGAAAATGGCAGCAAGAGTGAGGGACCTACCTCTACGGAAAGGATATCTGTCACTTAAGTGAGCAGCAGTTCACTGGGTACAGAAATACAAAGGCTCTCAGGCAGCCATTTAACCCTCCTTGGCCCAGAGTGCTTTTCTATAAGTGACAGTCTATCCCTGACCAGACACTTCCCGGGACACTGCAAGATCAGAATGTGGCTCTGCATACCCCCTAAGATATATGAAATGCCAAATAAACCAGGAGTCATTCTTACCTGCCCTGTTCTCTCACCAGCCGCATGGCACACTTCTGAAGCATCTGACCCAATGTGGTAACATAACACACAAAATGGGTACCTTTGGGGCTGGAGAGATAGCACAGCGGGTAGGGCGTTTGCCTTGCACGCGGCCGACCTGGGTTCAAATCCCAGCATCCCATATGGTCCCCTGAGCACGGCCAGGGGTAATTCCTGAGTGCAGAGCCAGGAGTAACCCCTGTGCATCGCCGGGTGTGACCCAAAAAGAAAAAAAAAAAATGGGTACCTTTACACTCCATGGACACTAATGAGGTGCAGAGAAAAGCCTAACGAATAACCAGTGCTTAGCACTGCATGTACTGCTAGATCCTGGGATTCCTGAAGCTTCTACTTACTCCAGGAGAAGATCAGTCCAAGTTCACTGCTCTGCAACTGGGAACAGCCACGAAGACTGGTTTAAAGCAGCTGGCTAAGTGGATGTATGTGTCTGTTGTTGATACCAAACCTGCCTGCCACTCAAAAATCTAAAGTAAACAGGTCATTAGTTGCTAAGTGCAGTTTTGAAAGGGTTCTAGGAAACCACTTGCTTTGTGAGTCACTGTGGAACAAACTGGTAGGCAGGCACCTGACAGAAAGATTATTTTTAAAAGTGAGATGGTATATCACTTTTGAGATGGTATCTTCAACTTGTTTCCAGCATGATTTGGGGGAATGATCATAAAAATTCCTAGTCTTTAGTCTTTTTGTACATGTTCCCTAGTCTGTTCTCATGAGTTCCACAAAAAACAATTTTTTATATCTCTTTTTTAAAAACTGCAATTGATGGCACAAAAAAACCTCCTTCTCCCCAAGGACCCATGACCATAATCTGAAATTTTAATTTCTGCTCTTTTAAAATCTGTCCTCATACACAAGAAATAAGTGACCCTTAGATTCCGATAGCAAATTTGTCACCTTTAGTATTCTAAGAGGTTTAGGACAGAAACTTACTATTCCTAGATTGCTCTGAACACAACAGACATGAGGCCAGTTGGGAGAGACACTCTAGCAACAGGCAAGCAGTGGCCAGGCTGGGGGGCACGCTCACTCTCTGAAGCAGGTGCCTCGCCTCTCGACAGCCCTGCTCCCTAAGGAGCAAATGCTCACCTGCACAGGGCTTTGAGAGCTCGCTGAGGCCTCAGGTAGCAAAGCCTGTCTATTCTTGGTAGGGCGATGTTAAGTATGACTTTATCCTTAAGCTATTTTAATGCTGGTTATTTTCTGCCAGACTGTTCTGTCCACCTATGAGCAAAATCTAATTAAAAAGTAAAGAGGAAAAGAGGGGCGGGGGGAAAAAAACCAAGAGAAAAAAATCAGGCCCCGTGAAGTTAGTTACTGTGATTTTTATAGCACACAGTATAGATGGTAAAGTTCTGTTTCAACCAATCCCTTGCAAACATTTCAAGTAAAGTCTTATGGACAAGTCATAAAGATCAAATGTCTCCTCTACAATTACGTTTTAAAATACCACAACGTATGATTTCTCTTGAGGGTGCTGGTCCACAACTGTGACACAGCTGATGTCACAGGGCACAAATGGCAATGATAGGATGCTAGAAGAAGGGTGTGCCCAGACAGGTTCCTTTAGAAGACATAAATTAAGAGAGCAAAAAACTGCAAACTGCTCAGTCACCCTGTGAACTCTGATAGCTTTAGAACTTTCCATAATCCTTCTTCTCTTTCCTAAGACCCCATCACTCTAACCACCAGTAAAAAAATGCCTGACTGGAGAAAAAAAAAATGCCTGACTGTCAAGCCACTTAAACTGTGCTCACACTAGTTATCTGTTTTTTGAGTAATTTCAAGGTAATATATAAGTGCAAGAAACTGGAGAATGCAAAAACACTAGAGCAGTGATGTGTCTTCTCAGGGTCAAGCTAGGCCAGTTAGCCACCCTGAGCCGCCATGCACTCTGCTGGTGTCATCATGTTCTCTAAGCCAGAAGGTAACTGCACCACCATTTACTGGCAAAACCCTTAAGCCCAAAGGAGCCAGCACACTCACTGAAGCAAGTCGTGTCCTGAGGGGTGTGGGGACACCTTCCGCAGTAGACATTCAGAGAGTGAGAAAGCCCCACTGCACTCAGGTGAGGACACGTCTGCCTACTAGTCCTATGACCTAGTGTCAACTCATACCGACTCACTTTGCCTTCATAACATGAACAGCTTTTGAGCCACTCTAAATCCTAAGTCTGTGATCTGCTATTTCTGCTGCATACAAGTCAGCACTGCAAAAAGAGAAAAGGAGGCAAACCCCAATCAGCAACTGATGTGCCAAATGTATGAATCCACGGAGGGATTCTAAACAATCTGTAGAGATCTACTTCCAAAGGTTACCATCTCCAGTTGATTAACTGATTTTTCAATAGAAGCTACATCAAGCAGCTTCTGTTGGTTGAGTTGGGATCCAAGGCTGTTCCAGGGACTCATGTCAGTGATAAGATACCCAGGAATCCCCAGGGCTGTAGCCAGTGGTCTCCAGGGGGCGTTCAAGACTAGGAATTGAACTCTGGACCTCTCACATACTGGGCATGGGCTCTCCTGCTGGTGCTATCTCCCAGGCCCCTAGCTGACTAATCTTTTTTCCTTTTTCTCCCCCCAGCCCACCCCCTGCATCCTCTTTCTTTCCACTTGCTGCTATGACTAAGCTCTCACACCTGATTGTGGAAATTGCACACGTGGTTGTGATGCTCAGGGGGGTGCACAGCTGACTGTGGTGTTTTTCACCTGGCCACGGTGATCACTGGGGATTGCATACTTTACTTTCAGGTGCTTGCACACATAATTTTCAGGTACCTGAAATAGGAGACTCTTGCACATGCTGGCTATAGAGCTCACCAAAGGTCACAGTGATTCTCCCACAGGTATTAGTCATGTGATGTCCTCCTGGGGCCTAAGACAGCTGAGTCAGCGGGAGTATGCTCACCACCTGTGGTCAACACAGAATATCAAAACACTCAAGACCTCAAGTTTGGGAGGCAGTGAGACAAACCCCAGGCCCATTTAGCTATTTTTCAAAAAAACAACTGGAGTTTACATCTGGACAACTTATTTTATCAAATTACAACGATATAATTTATATTATATGATAATTTCAAAAACTTAAAAAAACTTTGTGTAAAGAAAAACCTCATAGAACACTAGAAAAGAATGTTTCCATACACACCACAATGCCTGACATTATGTCAATTGTCGTGTTGTTATTTTTAAATCAACTGGCTGCTTAATAAAAACATTACGAAGCAAAGTGCACACATGGCTCCTAATTTCCATACATTATTAACTCTGCTTGAGGTTTTTGTGGGAATTAAAAAAAAAATCAAGCAAGCAGGCATCTGTTCCCATCTGAAATCGTGCAAGCTAATTTTATTTTCTAATTCCCTATTGTTTACAATAACCCTCTTAGGCATGCAAAAATAATGGGGGCGGGGTGGAGTGTTCAGTTGTCTTTCCTATTATTCTTACTTAGCTCAGTCTCCGTTGGTCTCCCGCTCCTCTGTATGGGCACACTGGAACAGCTCCAGCCTCCAGGCCCCAGGGGTGGCTTGCTAAGCCAGGAAGGATGCTTTGAGAGTTCAACAGCAACCCAAGTGTTGCTCTGTTAGTTCAGCTGCCCTCAAGTCATCCTAGCTAACCCACGCTGCAGCTGCTGTCAGTGTCCACTACACCCCATACCCAGAGGTCACCCACAGCATCAGTGGAGAGCCAACTGCCAGCCTATCACTTCCAACCATGGGGGTGGGGAGCGCAGGGGGAGGTGGAGTACAGTACAGTAGATAGTCTTGCATGTGGCTGACCCAGGTTCAAACCCTGGCGCTCCACATGGTCCCCAAACCTGCCAAGAGCGATCCCTGAGCACTGAGCCAGAAACAAGCCCTCAGTACCACTGGATGTGGCAAAACAAACAAACAAACAAAAAAAAAACACCCAACCTCTGTGAACTGAAGTCCTTGCAACTCTAACCCTGAGGGCACCATCTGACCTGGAAGAAGAAACTAGGTCTGAGTGCACGCTGGTCCAGACTGGTAGGTAGTTAATACCTCTAGGAGTTACTTCATCACTGAGAACTCCAAATGAAGGGCTTCAAAACATCCTGCACCCTTCACAGCACCAAAAGGTCCCCAGGAGAGAATCATCAGCATGGCCTTTGTAGACTTTTCCCTTCCAGCGTCACCTCCACCCAGCATCTACTGCCTTGGAAAACCTTGTAGATTACTGTACTTCTGTCCTTTTTCTCAAGGGGGAGGGAACCCCCAAAGGAATTATTTTTAATACTTTGAAACAAGTTATGTTGTAATGGGATAATCTATTAAGTAACTAGTTTGTTACTTGATCCTTTGCTAACCAGAATTCGACAGTATGCCTGGACAATGACAAGCAATGTTTAGTTTTAGAATTATTCTCATTCAAGACCTGAAAAGTCTTATAACATAAAGGGATGATCGGGCAACTCTGAACAGGAAGAGTATATGAGAGAGAGACAGAGAGAGAGAGAGACAGAGAGAGAGAGAGAGAAAGTGTACACATATACTAATTCTTAAAAAAAAAACTGGTCTCCATTACATAAATTATATGATCAACTAGACAAGATTTTTATTATGCTGCACTTCATTCCCTAATCCTATTAGGCATCACAGTGGTATCAGATGCATTTTTGACACTTCTGAATTCTCATCACACCTAGGACTTGCGCTTTTCCTTCAGGAGAAGCTAAGTGTAAAGTGTCAAGAGTCCTGGGAGAGAAGTGAGCATTCTTACACTGGAAGAGAAACAATGGCCTGTTATTAGGCAGTCAGCAGCTGGCCTTCTCACACAGCGAGTGAATATGGCTTCTCTCTCGTTCTATGCCCTTATCTTCCTTAGCTATAAGCTGATATGAAGACAGAAATAAGAAGGCAACTATTTAGTAAACATTGACTTTAAATTTAGACTTAAGTCAACATCTACTATGCTGTTGGCACATGTCTGTTAATAATCATGAACTGTAGCAAAGTTCAAGGAGACACTAAAACAATTTCATTTTGGTATTCCAATGCATAATTGGTAACAGAAAACTGCTCATGAAGATTTTAAATTAATAGAGTTCTTTAAATGATTCAAAATGTTTCTTCAATTTGCAAGAGTCTTAAAAAGAGGGGCAGAGCTTTCTCTTTACCCCACTTGGTCTATATATTGTACAAATGCCAATGGAGCAGATTGGGAACAATGAAGAATTACGGGGCAAAATAATAAAAATCCAGAAAGAAGAAATACACAGGGTGCAGAAAACAGTAGATACAACTTGGGAGAGAAATCAAGGCCATATTTATGCCAAAAAGGAAAAAAACAATCCTCAGCAGTCAGGAGAGTAACTGTCCAAAGGTGACTGGGTACAGAGCTCCAGGGGGCGGGTCGCTACAAAGAGCCTATAGGGACAGTGCCTGGAAACATCAAAGTCTAGGAACAGTCGGTAAATACAGTGCTTTCAGCAAAATTTTAAGAAAAGAAAGGTAACTACATATTTTCAGAAAAGTATAAAGCTAAACAACAAAAAAATCATAGGCTACATCTGGTTCTGTAGTGATTAACAGAGTTTATTAATTCAATTAAAAATAATAATGCTGTAAAAATAAACAGTGGGGTGAACAGTGCTAATTCCTTAACTATAAGTGGTATGAAGAAAACAATGTAAAAATTTAATAAATATAGTGTAAAGGTCAACTGAGTACAGAGATAAGATATCCAAAGAAATAGCTACGATATGTTAAAGGCAATTATTTATGGAGAAAAGGTCAAGGACAAAGAAAAATAAAAAGAGGGAGTTAGTTTCTATTCTAAGGTTTTTTTTCCCTATTTTAGCTTCAAGGCTATACCCAAAGGTGCTTGGGGCCACTCCTAGAGATGTTCAGGGAACTATATAAGACCAGGAAAGAACCCAGGCCACACATACAAAGCATGTCCTCCTACAATTGAACTATCTCTCCAGTTCCTATATGATTAAAAATTATAAAATTATATTATTAAATTAAATTATTAAAAATAATTTTTAAATTATGCACGTTATTACTTTAATTAAAATTTTGAACTTATTAAAGTAAGAAAACACTATGAATACAGATTTTCCTCTCCTTAGAATGGTTCATTTCCAGAGCCGAAATAATAGTACAGAAGGCAGGGCACTTGCCTTGCACGTGGCCAACCCAGGTTCGATCCCTGGCATCCCATGTGGTCCCCAAGTACCACCAAGAGTGATACCTGAGTGCAGAGTCAGGAGTAACACTTGAGCATTGACACGTGTGGCCCCAAAATAAAACCGAACATTGAAAGAATAGGTTTATTTCCTAATATTTTTTTAAATGGTTAAGTTGAAAATACCATAAAATGAACAAGACAGTACTCTCAGGAGCACCACAGTTACCCCCACCCCCCACCCACCCAATGGTGTCAACACAGCGCCAACTGGGAACTGATATGTAGCTGCAGCTCCTGACCACTCTCCAGAAACACATGTCACAGTGTTAACAATGTTATGGAGGTAGTGATGGGGGGTAGGGGTCGTGCACCCACAGGGGGTGGAGAGGAAGATAGCAAGATAATCTAGAAGATTCAATTGGTCATTTTAATTTTTGCTTAGTTGGGGTGTAGCAAGTGAAATAACAGAAACAGCTAAGGACAAGGACAGCTCGTCCGTGTGTGTGTGTGTGTGTGTGTGTGTGTGTGTGTGTGTCTGTGTCTGTGTGTGTGTATATAAGAGCTGGTTACTGAATAAAAGCTTAACTATATAAAACACACAGCACAAACTGACATAAAGGCAGACTGAACAGAGGGTGTAAACAGAGTGAAAGGAATACATAAAGGGGAAGAATGTGGGGGTGGAGCAACAGCACAGCGGGTAAAGCGTTTGCCTTGCATGTTGCCGACCCCGGTTCGATTCCCAGCATCCCATATGGTCCCCTGAGCACCGCCAGGAATAATTCCTGAGTGTAGAGGCAGGAGTGACCCCTGTGCATCGCCAGGTGTGACCCAAAAAGAAAAAAAGGGGGGGCAGAATGCTTGAAGCAAAAGCAAAAAGGAAATGATTTAGAGCACCTAACTGCACAGATGAACAACTCAGATTAGCAGGTGATGGTGAGCACAGAACAGCAGCCAGTTACTGGCGAGAGAGTGAGCAGCAGAGCAGGAGCAGAGAGGCCGCACAGTGAGTGGGCACGAAGAGAGTAGTGACAGGAAGCATGTGGGGATGCAAAGAGCAGCACTGGGTTGTGGCTCTTGATGTAGGGGACCCTGTTTCCAGGGGCTGTTTTGTCCCTAGAGATACACTGACATGAACTGTGAAATAAAAGAGATACAACAGTGACTACACCTGGGGATTCATGAGCTACTGCTCCCAACTGCCCTAGAGCTGGCCGGCATCTACCATTACAGGACTAGGACTACCAACCTGCGGCAACCCGCCACCTGCCAGATCAATAGGTCCATACCCGTTTTTCAGAACCCCTGCTTGCTCTTCCAAGCTCTCAGGAGAGGTAAACTTCCTGATTGCTATTCCTGGGGCTTCTTATGGAACTGGAATCAAATTTTTCTCTCTTCCAGCTGGGTCCCAGCAGTCTCTGCCCAGCCTCCACCATCTCAGCAGTCCTACCCACATTTCCTAAACCACACGTCTGCAGATGCAGCTCTGAACAGCTCTACTCACGACACTCCTCACTGCTCACACTCATACCGCCTGCCACTGGATGGAGACCCAACAGGGAAGGAAATAGCAGTGTCTAGTCTAATCCCTAAGAGGCTTTCAGGGAAGCCAACTACTGAAATTCACCCTCAGTGCGGGAGGAGCACAAAAAACCCTGTAGGAAAGACACATTAAATAGGGGGAAATATGCAAATATAAGCATATTACTTTAAGAAGAGTTCAGCCCTATTTTTATTGTTTTGCTTTTTGGGTCATACCCGGCAATGCACAGGAGTTACTCCTGGCTCTGTAATCAGGAATTTCTCCTGACGGTGCTCAAGGGACTATATGGGATGCTGAGACTCGAACCTGGGTCAGCCACGTACAAGGCAAATACTCTACCTGCTGTGCTATCGCAGCCCCAAGAGTTCAACTTCAATACATCATTTAATTCATTCAAATGAAAACAATGAGACAAGTTATAATTCATCTAATTGATGAAAATTTAACAAAGATAATTAGTATTTTCAAGTATTTAAAGAAAAAACACTATATATCAGCAATGGAGATGTAAATTTGAATCATGAGGATAAAATCTGGCAATGCACATTCCAAAGCACCAAGTATATGTACGCTGTGAGCAACAGTTTCCCCTCTTAGAATTTATCTTGTTAAAAATAAGTGGCTAACTGGGGATTAGACTGATAGTACAGCAGGTATAGGATGCATGTCTTGCATGTGGTGCATCTGGGTTCAATCCCCAGAACCAGATATGGTCCCCTTGATGTCGGTGAGCCCTACTGGAGACTAAAGTGAAGAGGGGAGGAAAAAGACGATCACATTCTCCCCATCCGCCTCTTCCACCCAGGACCCAGGGTTACCTGGCTCTTGTTTTGCCTCACAGAAAGGAATTTCAGGAGTAGACAAGCAGTGAAGTAAAACAGATTTCAGTTGGAGGTTTTGAATGGAAGGAGGAAGAGAAAGTGGGAGAGAGTGGAGAGTAACATGCTTAAGAGAGAACCCGGGCTTCTCCAAGGTCAGAGAGAGCCCCTACATACATCCCAGCACTAGACATGAAAGTACACATCTCAAGAGAGGAGATGCAGGCACCACATGTGCTAATGTGTGCTTGGTCATGGGCTCAGGCAGCATATGAGCTTCCTTTGTTCCAGGTGGCTTTTATAGGGTTTCTCCAACCTGCCTCCACGTGGGGCTTCTACCTAGGTTAAAGTCTATTGCTAAAGAGGTTACCAAGGGGTTGGGAGTGGTGACGGTCTTCTTTGAAATTCCTTTCCTGGCCTTTTGTTCCTGCTGGAGCTTCCTCTGAAGGGGTCCAGCCTTCTCAGGGTCTGTTATGGACTGGGACTGGCGCCAGTTCTCTGCGAGGTCAGGGCTATTCTGTTTCACTGCATCACTGTCATCCCGTTGTTCATCAATTTGCTTGAGCAGGCACCAGTAATGTCTCCATTCGTCCTAGCCCTGCAATTTTAGCACTCTCTCTTTACTCATCCTTCCCAACAGTGTCGCATTGGAGGCTCTTTCAGAGTCAGGAGTATGAGACCCATTATTGTTACGCGTAACAAAAATGTTACATCGTTTTTGGCATATCTAATAGGCTACAGGGAGCTTGCCAGGCTCTGCTATGCAGGCAATATAGTCTCAGTAGCTTGCCGGGTTCTTGGAGAGAGAGAGAAAGAGACAGTAAGAGCTTTGTTTTATATCTCTGGACCTTGGCCACAGATGGGATTACACGGCTGCTGGGGGCAGTTTCTGGGTGTGACTGCCAAGCTACTGGAAAATGGGGATCTGGGCGGAGGAGGCCCAGTCCCGATCCGAGTAGGCTTGGAGATCTAAGCTCCAGATCCCACACACCTGGGTTCCTCTGGATTCATGTGTGAGGCTTGTCTAAACATGTGGAGAGGGGCCTTGAGCATGGATGTGGCTGGGTTCTGGAGGTTTTTGGCTGCCAGGGCTCTGCTCAGAGCAGGGAGGGAAATTCAACCTGCCCCTCTCCAAGGGGCCCCCATGGAGACAGCCTGGCACGGAGGCAGGAGACTTTGCCCTCCAGACCATACTCCATACCAAATGATCCCCGAGGTCCAACCCCGACTGCAGAGTGGCACACAGCACTAGGGTTCCCAGCACTGCTACAGTGGGCCCTTTGTATCACTTGTATCACTTGTCATCCCGTTGATCTTTGATTTGCTCGAGCAGGCACCAGTAACATCTCCATTTGTCCCTGTTATGTGCTAGTGTAGCCCAATGATATCTACTCGTTCGAGGAATAGGAAGAGCCTCAAATTTTGCATTCAGGGTTTTGACGAAGAAGTCTGACCATCTCATTGGTGGGTGGCCACGCGATCTTTTGATGTCCCATGGAATCCAGTCTATAGCTCTAGTCCAGTGGTTGTCTCTGAATCCCATTACGTGTCTGGCCCATCTGATTTTTGACACCTTGGCAAATGAGACAGCATCCCTGATTCTTGATCGTCGATGGAGGTCAGAACTCTGGATTCCTTCTCTCACGTGAGTGAAAGGTGATACTCCTAGCATGGCTTTTTCGATTCCTCTTTGGGATACCCGAATAGCTTTCTCATGCTGTTTTCATAGAGCCCTGATCTCTGAGGCGTATGTTAGTGCAGGAAGAACAGTGGAGTTGAAAAGATGTGCCCAGAGCCGAAAGTTCTTCGTCCTCTTAACCACTTCTTCAACACTCTTGAAGGTGTTCACGCGGCTCTCTTCCTCTTGCGCAGTTCTGGCACCAAGTCGTTCCTCATGTTGAGTTCTTGACCCAGGTACACATAGCTGCTGCATTCGGAGGTGTTCATTCTATTGAGAGCAAATGGAAATCAGGGACTAGTTCGTTTTTCATGAACATCATTTTGCTAAGATTCAGCTGCAGTCCGACCCTTCCACACTCGCAGTCAAGGTCGGCCAGCATTTGTGCCACTTGGCTAATGTTTGGCGTTATGAGGACAATGCCATCAGCAAAGCGGAGGTGGTGTAGTTGCTGACCATCTATCTTCACTCCCATTCCTTCCCACATGATGTTCTCAAAGGTGGCACTGAAGAGTTTCAGTGAAATGGTATCGCCCTGCCAAACTCCTCTCTTCACGTCAACGATCACTTCCCTGTAGAATGGTGAGATCTCCTAGTGGTGAATCCATAATATAGCTGAGTTTGAACATCCTGTTTGGCTAGGGTTCGGTAACTGCTTCAGTCAACAGAATCAAAGGCCTTCTTTAAATCGATGAATGTTAGACAGAGCGGCATCTTGAACTCTTGCAAAACTTCAATGAGTTTGGTCACTGTGTGGATATGGTCGATTGTGCTGAATCCTTTTCGGAACCCGGCTTGCTGCATGGTTGTCTTTCATCTAGTGTTCTGCCTATTCTATTCAGGATGACTCGAGTGAACAACTGGTAGATGACGGACAACAGGCAGATTGGGCAATAGTTGCTGATGTCATGGATGTCTCCCTTTTTGTACAACAGAACGGTCCTGCTAGTTTTCCATTGGTATGGAACCTTGCATATGGACAGGTAGCGTGTGAAGAGCTGAGCCAGTGTATTGATGAGTACTGGCGGCAGATTCTTTAGGTATTTGGGTCTGACCTTGTCTGGAACGGGTGCTGTACGCGTCTTTACCGACGAAATGACGTGTCAGATTTTGGAAGGGAGGACGTTGGGAATGACATATCCATCCTGCGGAATTTGGTATGTGGGCAGGTGGACGTGGCTGTCAAAGACATTTGACAGAAGTCGTGAATAATCCTCTCCATTGCCCTTCTGGAAGATGTGATAGATCCATCAGAATGTTGGAGGGCAGTCATCTTGGTCTTGTAGTTGGCGAAGGACAGGAGAGCGTTTCGAATACTTTTTCCGGCTTTGGCCGCATTGGCCAACACTGCCGTTCTTCTCTCTTTGAGGTCTTCCTTTATCGATTCTCTGCTTGGCTTTGTGAGCTTGGACATTAGCTTGTGATTGTCTGAGGCTCGTGCCAAACCACATTGGCGAATGAGAATGAGCTTGAGAGCTTCCAAAGACAGGCGTCTGTTTGTGGCTTTCCCATTTCCAGCATTTTTTATGCAATATAGAGATGCTAAACCAGTCGATCGTATTCCTCGTCAATGTTGTCAATGACGGCATCTTCCCACATTGCCACAATAGTGCCAAAGAGCTCCCACTTGGTGGTCATTCTGGGAATTCTCTTCTTAAACTTAAACTCTGCAGTCCTTTCTCCCCAACTCTGTGAAGCAGTAGGCCCTTTGTGATCCCTAATTAGCATATTATTGGGGAATATCAGAAATAACTGCTACAATATATCAGAAGAGAAAGGAAAGGGAACACACACCTGAATAGGTAACAAGGCCTGGCCAAAATATAAATAAGAACCACAACCAAAAGCATCACTTCATGAAGAATGAAGACTACAGAACAGAGATTGGCCTAGAAAGGTTCCTGGATCTCTCCTCTGATGATGAAATGTCAGTTCTAATCAGCAAAATTCAGCTGAATTTTCCTGTACTGCAAATGGTTTACACAGATCTCAAGATAACAAAAATCAAAGAACAGACACGGTCTCTAATAAGCCTTCTTTCAGAAAGTCAGCATTTACAGGTACTATTTTAAAAAAGAAAACTGTTTACTTCCCAGGAAATTTACTGCCATTGCCTTGGGAGGGGCCTTCCCTACCTGCCTGCCCACATCACCCTGAGCCACACCAGGAGTCATCTGGAAGCCCTGAGCCAGGTGTAAGTCCCAAGCACCACATGTGAATCCAAAACAAAACCAAATAAATAAGAAAGTGGCTAGGCCAAAAATTTAGTGCAGTGGGCAAATGCCTCGCATGCAGCCAACCTGGTTCAATCCCAGCAAACACATATGGACTCCCAAACACTGCCAGGAGTGACCACTACGCACCGAGTCAGGAATAAACCCTGAATACCACTGGATGTATATGTCTCAAAAACAAAAATTAGTAAGTAGCTGCAAAGCTATAGTAATCAAGACAGTGTGGCACTGGAATACAGATTTTTCAGCTAATGGAATAAAACTGAGAGTCCAAAGACACCATAAGGTGCCCAACTAAATCTTTGATTTGAATATGAAAAGCCAAGAGTATGAGATGGAACAAGTAAAATCCTCTTCAACAAGGATTAAAATGTCATTATCAACTCTGAATCCATAAGTTACATAAATAAAACATTGGTAGAACCCTCCACGACACTGAATCTGGAGACACCTTCATGACTCAATGTCATGGCCAGGCAAATAAAAACAAAGATAAACAAATGAGAGTACATCAAATTAAGAAACTTCCACACTGCAAAGTAAATGATGACCAGAATATAAAGGTATCTCTCAGAATGAGAGAAAGTATTTGCCCAGCATTCATCTGACAAAGTGTTAATAACCAATAAATAAAAAACATTTGTAAATCTTAATGGAAAAAAATAGCCACATCAAAAATGGAGTAGAAATGAACAGACACTTCCTTAAAAATACCTATAGGCATACAAAAATAATCCCTCCATCACTTAATATCATGGAAACACAAACTGAACAGTAATGAGATACCTCGCACCAGTAACACACACACACACACACACACACACACACACACACACACACACGTTGCCATGAATGTAAGGGGAAAGGAACCCTCACCCACTTCAGTCGGGAATGACCATGGGTTCAACCTCTACGAAAATAAATATAGACACTTCTCTTAAAACTAAGAATTGAGCTTCCATATGACTCAGCAATTGTACTTCCTGGTATCTACCACAAACGGCCCAAAATATTTCAAAAACACATTTGCACCCCTATGTTCATTGCAGTTATATTCCGTATGGACAAGGTTTACAAACAAACAAGTGTCCAAGAAAAGATGACCGCATAGGAAAACTGTGATATATAACAATGGAATATTACTTGGCTACAAGGAAAAATAGCCAGTTTGTGGCTATATGAACAGAACTGGAGAGTTATCACATTGAGTGAAGTGAGTCAGAAGAAGACAGATACAGAATGAACTCCCTAAAATGTGGAACATAAAGAAAATAGTAAGGAAGAATAGAATACCAAAGGCAAGGCACTGGAGCTTACAGAACCCAGCTTACCTGGGGGACAGAGAGTGGGTGGGAGGGTCCTTGGGGTTATGGTGAAGGGAAGTGGGTATTCTGGCAGAGGGTTCGGTGCTGGGAGTGATGTATGCATGAAGCCCAATCATAGACAGTATTGTAAATCACAGTGCTTCAAAGAAAATAAGTGACTTAGTGTACAAAAGGATGTTCATAATGCTGATTTTTACAACAGCAAAATCTATGGTCCAAACAAAATGTAAAAAAAAACCAAAAAAAGTTAAATACATTACAGATTTTCTATACAAATCAATTAACCATTTGAAGTATTACCATGGAAAATGTATGGTTGCAGTAATTAAAACCTAAAACTCTTATAATCATTAAAAACTCTTCATTATTAAAACACAGAGAGGAAACATCATAAATTCATTTCTGAGAACCTCTGTGCCTGGTGCTGGAAGCTGCTGAAGCATGAGAGTATGCGCAATTAAAAGACGCTAGAAAAGAGGGAGGTGAAGAAGTAACAGCACTGGAGAAGGCCCTCAACAGAGAAAGCCAAAACACTGTAGCTTAGTAGCATACATATACGCTATCCACCTTCTTGAGAAAGAGGAGCAGGGGTGCAACAAACGAGACAGGGGACAGTGCTCAGGGAAGAAATAGAAAACCCCCAGTATAGCTGGGAGTCTAGTCTTCATTGGATTGCAGATCTAACAGATTGAGAATCAGACTAGCTAAAAGGTGCACATTCCTTTTTGGGGATCAAATATTACATAATGAAATTTATTTTGGGAGAGGGGGCTGATATTGGGGTTGGGGCCACACCGGGGAGTGCTCAGGCTCACTCCCAGCTCGTGCTGAGAGATCAATCTGGGTGGTACTTGAGGGCCATATGTGGTGCCAGGAATCAAACTGGTCAGCTGCAGGCAAGCAACGGCCCTACCCACTGCACTATCTCGCTGGTCCCACAAAATTCCTAAACAACATGCTTGAATGATGACATTTCATTTGCCATCACTGCTCTACTTAAACAACCCCAACAATCTAACTTGCTTCCAACTACAAAAGAGAAAAAAATAAACGTACTGATCACAAACTTAAAATTGTCAATTATGCAGCTTGTCAAAGAAAAGGAAATGCTCTTCAGTGGTATTATAGCACTTCTCAGAATCTAACTGAACCCTCAGCTCTGAATGCCCATGTCCTGGCTGAGCTTGCTTAGTCTCAGAATCCACAAGCAGTTACCCTAGGAATCAAAACTGCAGTGGGCGTACTTTTTTAGAAATCTTTTGTTCTATATTAAGTTCCTCCCTGGCTAAGGAGTTTCTCTCTCTTTCTCTTCTACTTTCCAACAAACCTTTCCATTTCAGGAGACAGGGTGATAGGGAGGGAGAGAGAAAGGGAGAGAGGGAGGGAGACAGAGACAGGGAGAAATCTTTTGTTATCATAGCCATTTACTCCTAAAAAGAGATGTTGGCATACCATAAGACTCTCATGAATTTTATCATCGTGGAAGAAAATGTATTTATAAATACTATAGCTTTGGTCCAAACAAAGGCTGGACCAAGGTATCTTTGTCATTAGCCACAAATCGTGTTTCAGGATATGAATAGAAATTTTAACTTCCCCAAAAGAAGCAGATGAAAAGTTAACAGGGACAGTAGTATCTATGCCCTTGCATAGGTACAACGGCAGTGAAGAGTAGTGGTCTAGCTGTCTATGCAAACCACACAGTCAGTAATACTGAAAGCAGGAAAGTCAAACCACAAAACCAAACTTCAAAACACGCTATCAAAGAGGCAGGCTGAACCAGAGACAGCTTTAGGAATTGGGGTTCCAGCAAGTGCCTGCACCCATGTATGGAGACTGTGAATTAAGCCTTTGCCCCACGCCGGCTAACGGAGGAAAGAACCTTCCTTCTTGGTCTCTCTCCCCTCCGGGAGAAGGCGTGGTGTCCGACATTTTGTGGGTCCGGTGAGAAGGTACGAACTTGGTGGCGCGGAAAAAAAAAAAAAAAAATGTGTGCTTTGAACTTGAAACAGCCGCAGGATACAGAGCCAGCCCTAGTCGGGCCCGTGCTCGGCTCCGGCCGGCCGGGTTTTCGGCCCGGGCGCCCATGCCCCTGCAGAGCCGGTGGATGTGGAACAAGCGGGAACCAGAGACAGCTTTAGGAATTGGGGTTCCAGCAAGTGCCTGCACCCATGTATGGAGACTGTGAATTAAGCCTTTGCCCCACGCCGGCTAACGGAGGAAATATGTAATTTCTGGCAGAATTTTCCCAGGACTTTATACAGAAATCCAAAACCGCGCGGACGCGACTTAACATTTATAATTGTCATCAATGTGAAAGGGTTCCATTTGAACAGGTCAGACTTGGGGGGGAAACTCCAAATAATAACAGTAAGTTTTTGTTGAAATATTGAAGGTTCTTAATGTAACAGCCACCTCTGGACTATGAGCTAAGCAAAAGCCCCACGCTGGCCAACGTGGCGTGGAGTACACCATACTATGAGGCGCAGGAAGGGGGATGAGGGGGAAAAATTAAAAAAAAAAAAAATGGAAAAGGAAAAAGAGAAAAAAAAAGAGAGAGAGAGAGTTATGTCAACTATAGTGAGTTTTGTGTTGAATTATGGAATGTAATCAAGGTAAAGAAAAAATGAAGTGAAATTCATTAGTTATACAGTAGGGGGTAGGGGGTGGGGGCGGGGGGTAAACTGGGGTTTCTGGTGGTGGAATTTGGGCACTGGTGAAGGGATGGGTGTTTGAATATTGTATAACTGACATATAAACCTGAGAACTTTGTAACTTTCCACATGGTGATTTAATAAAAATTAAAAAAAAAAAAAAAAAAAGAGGCAGGCTTGGGAGGTCAGTGGGGGATGGAGGAGTGGAAAGAACCTGGGACACCAGAGGAGGGAAGTTGACACTAGTGATAAGACTGGTACTGGGACATAAAACTCAATTATGAATAACTTTATAAATCAGTGTCATAATAAAAAATAAAAATTTAAATTAAAAATGACTATTCTGAAGTTCACAAACCAATTCCAAGCTATTGTCTAACCTCCTGGCCCCCAGTCTATGATCTCCACTGAGTACCTTGTCAGTCTCCAGCCCAAGTATTTACCATGGTGACACTGAAAATCAAGATCCTATCCAGATTCCACCCTCACCCCATCACTTCAGGCCCCCCTGCTTCAGCACCATTTCCCATTTTCCAGAACAGCTCTCTCCAGAGAAGCTAAACCTGGTATATTATCAACTCTCCTGGCTCAGGAACCTGAGGCTCTGGTTCACAGCCCAATGCTCTGGTTCTTTCAAATGCTCTTCCACATCCATCATTCACTGCTGGCCTCCTCCTCTGGCCAGCCAATATTCTTTCATCAATATAGCTAACATTGAGACATTTTCATAAAACAAATTCCTCCCCCAGTCACATGAGATGGGATTCAGTGGATTTGTGGGTCGGGGTTGGTGGGGAGTGTGAGGATTCCAGGCACTCCAAAGCTCTGTCAATAGTGACTCCATTTTTTTTCTTTTTTTGGCATTTTGGGTAACCCCAGCGATGCATAGGGGTTACTTCTGGCTCATGCACTCAGGAATTAACTCCTGGCGGTGCTCAGGGGACCATATGGGATGCTGGGAATTGAACCTGGGTCTGCCACGTGCAAGGCAAACACCCTACCCGCTGTGCTATCAATCCAGCCCCAGTGATTGCATTTTATCTGTTTTAAACACCTGGGTTCTACTTGAAACTCTGGCTAAAACATAAGAGTCCATACCTAAGAAAAACTGAAAAAAATATTTATATAAATTACTGCAACAGAATGCCTAATGATGCTCTTTAACCTTCTTGTCCCTTAACATCTAACCTGTCCTCAGCCCGAGCAACAGCAGTTCAATGACACAGCAGCCATTCACCCAACACCAGCACTGCTCACGATAACCAGAAAGTGGGATCAATACAAATGTCTATTGACCACTGAACAGTTTAAGAAAATATGGTATGATCATGCAGTGGGATACTATTTGGGAATTAAAAAGACTGAAGCACTGCTACACCTCACAGTGGAAAAACACAGTAGGAGAAAGAAGCCAGTCACAAAAGTGTAACAATGGGCACAGGCATTTGGTCTTTGTCCTCAGGCAGCCAGAACTGAAAGTAAGGGGCTTGTGGTAAGGTGGCCAAGCTCAGAAAAGACTTGAGGGGAAGAAAAATGAAAGAAAACGAAGGAGGGGAAGCTCCCGGATTATGGGATGGGTCACCTAAAGAATTTCTACTGCAAAAAGAAGCTATGGTACACAAGGTAATACTACTCCGACATAAGAAAAAAATAAATTCATGTAATTTTCTGATACATGAAAGGATCTGGAGAGTATCATGCTTGGTGATGTTAGTCAGAGGGAGAGAATGTGTCTATATAAAAGGATATAATGTATATGTGTGGTTTAGTGTGTGAGGGTGTGTGTGTGAGGATGTATGGGTGTGTGGATGTGTGTGTGTCTGAGGATGTGTGGGTGTGGTTGTGTGAGGGTAGGGCTGGAGTGATAGCACAGTAAGTAGGGCATTTGCCTTGCATGAAGCTGACCCAGGCTTGATTCCTCTGTCCCTCTCAGAGAGGCTGGCAAGCTACCGAGAATATCCTACCTACACAGCAGAGCCTGGCAAGCTACCCGTGGTGTACTCGATATGCCAAAAACAGTAACAACAAGTCTCACAATGGAGACGTTACTGGTGCCTGCTCAAGCAAATCGATGAACAACAGGATGACAGTGATGCAGTGATAAAGAAACTTAGTAGGGGAATAACAAATGTCCAAAGGCAATGGAAACACCAGGAAGAACTGGTCTTCAGTAGGAAACTCACCACTGCAGTGGGGAAGGGGTGGGGCAGGGGGCGAATAAGTTAGAGGAGGGAACACTAGGACATTGGTGGAGGGGAAAGTGCCTGCCACAGAGGCAGGCTAGTGGGCAGGAAGGAAAACTGGGGAAACTGGTGGAAGGAAGTAGACACCGGAGAAAAGATTGGTGCTGAAACATTGTATGCCTAAAAATAATACTAACAACTTTGTGGGGCTGAAGTGATAGTACAGTGGGTAGGGTATTTGCCATACATGCGGCAGACACATGTTGGATCCCTGGTACCCTGTATGGTTCCTCAAGCTACCAAGAGTGATCTTTGAGCTCAGAGCCAGAAGTAAAGTCTGAGCACCACTGTAGCCCCAAACCAAAATAATAAAAAAGAACTCTGCACCTCTGCAATTCACAGGAATTCAATTAAAAAAAATAAATTATAAAAGAATATTATTGGTGAAGTTATAACAAAACAAAAATAAAACCAGAAGGATTCCTGAGAAAGGTAAAAGGCTTTTATACCTTTATAACAAAGGAGGTTGGCTGAGCACTCATTTTGTCTCTAAGAATGTGGATCATTAAGGCAGGGGTAAGATGACTATCTTCTGATCCCTTGGTCATGCAGATTATCAACACAGGCCAGGCCACTCAGGTTATCATGCATCACTCAGGCTCATCCTCCTGAAATTCCATTCTGGGAACTCTATTTCTCTGGGCCATATTTTTATATCTTGCTCTGCCTGTTCCCTCTTTGACCCTGTCAAGAAGACTGAATGACTACATTTATATGAAATGTCCAGTACAGTCTTACCTCAAAGACGGTAAGTAGATTAGAAGTGGTTTAGGGGAGAGGAAGAAGAGGACGGAAAATCAAAGGACTCAGGACCTCTTTGGGGAGTGGTGGAAATGTTCTAAAATCAATAGTGATGGCTGTACAGCTCTAAATAAACTAGAAATCTGAGAATCATACACTCTAAGTGGGTTAATAGTATGCTATGTGATATCAATACAACTTTATTTTAATTATTCCCCATTTACAATTATTCAAGGGCTCCCATTTCCAACTGGTCAAAGTCAAGACTCCATAATAAAGTTCTCTAAGAATTGTCCTAAATTGCCTCATCAGATTCATTTCCCCTTTACCCTCATGACCCTTTCATACTCTAGGAATTCCAAACTCTACCCACCCCACTCTCACCAGAGTCCTGTCCAGGCCTAGATTCCCAAGCTGCCTGCTTCCTAGCCCTCTTCAAAACCTCTGTGGTTGAACTCTGGTCTTCTCCTAAGGGCTGAGCTGAGAGCCTCTCTTTCAGGTTCTCGATACAAACCAGGCACCCGTCAGAATGCGGCTGTAGAGCTCACAAAAGCCTCCATTTCCATCCAAGGCAGACTAGGTCTACAACAGTGAGAACTGAGCTTCGAGCCGTGGACCACCACCTTACCACAGCCCACCTGTGAAGGGCCTCACTGACATCCTGCTTGTACTTGTTCTCTACTGCCATATCCTTGAACACAAGAGTCTACACACTGTCCTCACAAGCTCTCCGTTGGCCAATGTCAACAAAAGAATGCAAAGATGCTAATTCTGCTGCTTCACCCTCCAAGATTCCATATCCCTTCCGTGATAAAGACTATTCCATCCAAGTAGAGACCCTTCTGACGTCCTCCTCCCCCCCTCTTATGGGGGATTAACATCTTAGAGAAACATTTTGTAAGACTAGAAACAAAAGTTGTACAAATGCTATTACTACAAGAAAGGAAGAACAATACGGCAGGATGTTTGTCTCCCAATAAAATGGGAAGGGAGAAGAAAGAGAAGGAGAACATCAAGTAAAAGTCCCTACGGCTTAATCTAGGTCTTCCCTGGTGACCAAAGTGACTCTCCTACCGAATCCAACGTCCCCATAACGAAAGATATATATCCCAGTCATTCCAGTGGGTCTTCCCTCAGAACAATCTCTAAAATTATAGTCTCTTCACATCCATGCTCAAGGCCCCAAATTTGGGTGACAGCAACTGACATTTATACTAATGATTTACTGGCTGGATTGTGTCAGCAACTTGGTAAAGGAGAAAATGTTGTGCACCCCTTCTTCCCCAGCATCAAGGCTCTTATGCCGATAGATTACTTGCACAATGCAATTTCATTATGAGAATTAATGTAAATATAGGGCTCAGATGACAACAAATAAGCTGCATGATTTTCAATTATTAAATCAAGATCAGGAATGTTTCTGGATAAATAGAACAAGAACAAATTTGACAAAGCATGAAAAGAATATGCCTTCCCTGTCACTAGGAAGGTCAGACTGGCAAGATAAATGTCTAGATTCCAGGCTCAGTTAATTAATCACAGGCCATCTATGCCAGAGGCCTTCCAATTCCATACCTGTAAACTCGGAAATATCCCAAGTCTGTGAAATTGAGGACAATCTAATGTTTCAGCATAAAGCAGCCTCCTCCACTAAAATCAAACAATCCAGTGGAGGAAGCAGCAAAGACACCAATTCTCTAAAATCAGCCACAATGCCCATCTTGGAAAGACAGAGACAAAGAAGCAAGCACAGAGCAGGAAGCTTCCAAAGATGCTCCACCTCTGAAGCCTAAGAGACTCAAAATGAGGAAAGAAAGAAAGAAAATGTTGATGTCTTGGAAATTTCCTGCAGGACAACCACAGAAGTATACTTAAAACTGGGAAGCCTATATAGGGTGATTGCCTTGCATGTGGCCAACCCAGGTTTAATCCCCAGCACTCTACTCTCTGCCAAGAGTGAGACCCAAAGCAAAACAAAACAAAAACAAACCAAAAAAAGGAAGCTCAATCTAAAGCAATGCTGGAAACACTGACTGATGTCACTACAAGTCCTAAATAACAGTGTGTAACATGGAATTGTACTATGAGGGCAAATCAACCAGAAAGCACCGCAGAAGAGTTCAAAGTGAAGCTGTCATACATTATTATACTCAAACGTGACTGAAGCAGACCCTGCAGATAGACCTAACAGACTCTCCTAGGATAACACTGGTTTGTTCTTTCTGCCTTGCCACAGGGAGCTTAGGTTTACTGGGTTACTCCCATCACAATGCCTCTGTGTTTATTTGTAACTTCTTTCTTTGTGCTCTGCTTCCCAAACCAGTCAATCACCTGTATGCCCTAATCAGACTCTGTTAACTTGTAAATATTGCTTTTCTCTTCTCCTTATGTCCTCTGCATAGTTAATTCAGAGCAAAGTCCTTTGTGTAGACACAGGAAGACAGTGCATGCTATGCTTTTGTAACTCGGGAGTTAATTGACTCCCAATGCTATTCACTCCTGAGCATCTATTCTCTCATCTTAAGCTTCAGTTACCCTTACATCCTAGCACCCCAAAAGCAGGGTCCCAAAGAGGGACTGGATGGACCCAGGGCAAGCTGTGAGCTACCCTGGCATTGAAATGGGCCAGGCCAAAGTGCCCTATGCCATAATCATTAACCATTAGTTAAGAGCACAGTCATGGACAAATTCTGTCATGATCCAAAAAGTATCAACTAGATTAGGACCCTGCTAGGGTTAGAAAAGATTAACCTGGCCTGAGTACTGTAGTCTGAGATCTACAGCAAGATGTCCCCAGGAGAGCCACCCTACAAGCTGAATGTATCTCTTACTGTGCCATACAAAATGACTAATATTAAGAAGTAAAATTAAGATGTTAATTAAGTTATTGGACTAAGGAGAGGAGAAACACCCCGAAGTGGTATTTTGCCCTTGAGAAGGGCCTTCATATGTTGATTGTGCTTTCATATGTTGACTGGGTGTGGTGGTTATCCCCAATGCGGGGAGTTGGTGAGAGACCACTGGCGGGCAGCTAGAGGAAATGCAGAGAGATGAGCAAGGGGAACAGGAGGAAATAAGAATGGGGAGCTTAATGAAACTGGAACAGGCACGTGGGGAGAATGGAATAAACAGCAACTGATCACCAACCAGCCTGTTGGCCCTGTTCCCTCCATGCGTCTGTTGGTGGCAGCTGCAGGCCTAGTGGGGAAGTGGCCCAAGACCACAGAACGCAGGCGGCAAGAGAGAGCCGTGGGATTTTCCTAGCTGCCTCATGGTTACACACTACCTCACATGCTGGGGGGAAAGGCAGTTGGGATGGAGAAGGGACCACTAAGTCAATGACTGTTGGAGGGATCGCTTGGGTGGACATATGTGCTGCAAGTAGACAAAGGACCAAACATTTTGGCCATCTCAATATCTATCCTGTAAACCACAATGCCCCAAAGTAGACAGAGAGTAAGAAGGAAGGTGCCTGCCACAGAGGAAGGGGGTGGGATGAGGTGAGGGTGGCAGGAAGGATACTGGGGACACTGGTGGTGGGAAAGCTACACTAGTGGAAGGGTGGGTGTTTGATCATTATATGACAAACTCAATCATGAAAGCTTTGCAACTATTTCATAGTGATTCAATTTTTAAAAACTTTTTAAGTTTTTCTTGCCATAGCACAAAAAACTAGTTAGATAAGAGAAATGAACCTGCAAATTGTATTTGCCTAAGTAATTAAATTACGTTAATCCTTTTATTTCAAGACAGAGGTTGAAGGGTAACTTCAAACTATGTCCTCATACTCTACGAAATACTTAAATATATGGGAACTAGAATTGTGATGATCACAATGCAGAAGATACGTACACATGTAACAAGATCTCTGTATTTATTCCTTTATGATCATCACAAGTCTAGTTTCCATGAACTTAAATATTTTTGCACTGTATGAGAAGTAAAGTCATATGTATCTACACTGGTAAAATAAAAAAGGATATGCCAATCAAATTTCGACTAGTTGTGGGACTGGAGTGATAGCACAGCAGGTAGGGCATTTGCCTTGCACGTGGGCGACCTGGGTTCGATTCCCAGCATCCCATATGGTCCCACAAGCACCGCCAGGAGTGATTCCTGAGTGCATGAGCCAGGAGTAACCGCTGTGCAACGCCGAATGTGACCCAAAAAAGCAAAAAAAAAAAAAAAAAAAATTGACTAGTTATGCTCTAGTTTGCTCTGGGGAGGCTTATAAGAGGTCTTTGACAGCTTACAAATCCCCTTCCTTACAAGCTTTACAATAGATTCCCATTTACCTGAAATTAAAATAACAATTCAAATACTTTTATATCTTGCAAGGGGAGGGAGAGCTCTTCCATGAACTATCTAGAATCTATTACCAATCCCAAATCACACTCTGAATTAAAAACATAACACATAAACTATAGCTAATGATCACACATTATAATTTATTTTGATGATAACTAAATATTTATTAATTACTTTGGGCTGGAGCGATAGCAGGTAGGGTGTTTGCCTTGCACGCAGCCAACCTGGGTCCGATTCCTCCACCCCTCTCGGAGAGCCCGGCAAGCTACCAAGAGTATCTCGCCCAGGGGCTGGAGGAATAGCACAGCGGGTAGGGCGTTTGCCTTGCATGCGGCCAACCCGGGTTCGATTCCCAGCATCTCATATGGTCCCCTGAGCATCGCCAGGGATGATTCCTGAGTGTAGAGCCAGGAGTAACCCCTGTGCATCGCCGGGTGTGACCCAAAAAGCAAAAAAAAAAAAAAAAAAAAAGAGTATCTCGCCCACACGGCAGAGCCTGGCAAGCTACCCATGGTGTATTCAATATGCCAAAAACAGTAACAAGTCTCACAATGGAGATGTTACTGGTGCCCGCTCGAGCAAATTGATGAGCAACAGGATGACAGTGACAGCGACAAATATTAGCATTATATAATACAACTAATACATTTACTTTAATCATCCAATTTTAAGCTTTCTGTTATTAAAAAAATTAAACTAGAAATCTGAAACCACTAAGATAAGTCAATTTATGAAAAGCAATGAGCAACAGGGGTCCACAAATGGTTCAGTGACAAAAAAATGCCTGCCTTGCAAGCATGAGATTACAGTTTAATCCCTGGAGCCACCCACAAAGCTGAACAGACCTGCAGGGCTCTCTGGGGCCTGAGCATTGCAATGGAATGTGTGGCTCTAACACACTGCCAGGTGTGCACAAACACCACAGCCAATGAGTGTGACCACCACTATAGACAGTTTGGAACTAAAAGATGTGTAAGCACCTCTACAGGAATTACAATCCCCAACAAGCACAGGTCCAGCACTGAAAACAAAGAATTCGACCCTCCATGAGCACTGTGGTAGAGTACGTGAACAATGTAGTCAAGCATGTGTGGTATCCCTTACAGCAAAGTGAAGGGAAGAGTGAAGGGCAGGGGAAAACAATAAACAATTATGAACCCAGAATGAGGTTACTGGCAAGGGAAGTTCTCAAATAAGGCTAAGGTTAAAACACACTCAAAACATAAAGCCTGTGTGATTTCAAAGTCTTTTCACAGATGGATTTTAACCAAATAGCGTAGACATGTTAGGATTACAAAGAATACAGGGTTATATAGCACAATCAAGTTTTGTGAGCTGAGCAAGATCAGGGGAAGCCGTTCTAACAAACTAAGCAACAAACAGTTTGTACTACTGCATGGGCTGGAGCATGTTACTGGTTATGAATTAAGAATTCCAACTTAATTCCAGAGGCTACCTAAGGAGGCTGGCATGTCCTCCATGTCTCACTGAGCACTGATGCAGGTGTGACCAGACAACACCTTTTCCAGGACAGAACCCAGGGACAAGGCTAAAGAAACATCACTGTCCAGCTGGGCCCTACAGTTTCTCATTTGGGTCTCCACCATCATCCCAAAAGACTTTCACATACCACAGAATTTTTTTTTAACTAGAAAAGAAATAAGCATCATTTAGAAGGGGTTGGGGGGATGTTGGGAACCACCGGGTCCAGATGGTTTTAGAGATAATTCTTGAAATAATGATCAAGGAACAGATCATTCTAATCAGGTGCATGCTTCCAAAGTTACAAAGAAGAAGAAAAAGAACATGTCCAACTCGTTAATTTTATGAGGAAAGCTTTAGCTCTGACTTTTCCATTTCTATCTTGTCTTACTGCACTGCTGACTTAGTTCTTGAGTACAATGCTCAACAGAAGTGGTGAGAGCAAAGTTCCTTACCTTTCCCTATTTTTAAAGGAAACAAATTTTTAACCACTGAGACGATGATTGTTATATTTTGTTTGATAAATTCTATTTTAGGTTTAAGGAAACCCTTCACTGTTCCTCATTTTTTAAGAGCAATTCCCATAACATGGATGTTGTTTTCTCTTGCTGTAGTTTCAAAGAGGTCCTTACACTACTTTCACATTCCATAATTATTTTTTCTATTTGATGTTCTATTTAGGTATTTTGTACTATCATATTCCCAACTAGAACAAACAAACTCTAGTTTGTTCTTATTTATTGTTAAATTCCTCTATTATATTCTTTAGCTCTGCTATTTTTGTTCTGTTTTGGGCCCATATGTGGTAAAGTTCAAAAGCTACTGCCAGCTCAGTGATCATGGATTGCTCCTGGCAATGGGCACGATACAATGTGGCACTGGGGATGGAATCCAAAGGCTCTGTAAGCAAAGCATGAGCCCTAAGGGGCTTAAGAGAGAGTACAGCAGGTAGGGAGCTTGCTTTGCATGCAGCTGACAAAGGTTATATCCCATGCTGCTGCAACAACCCGCCAAGTCCCGCCAGGAGTGATCCCTGTTCTTTCTCTTTCTTTCTTTCTTTCTTTCTTTCTTTCTTTCTTTCTTTCTTTCTTTCTTTCTTTCTTTCTTTCTTTCTTTCTTTCTTTCTTTCTTTCTTTCTTCTTTCTTTCTTTCTTTCTTTCTTTCTTTCTTTCTTTCTTTCTTTCTTTCTTTCTTTCTTTCCTTCCTTCCTTCCTTCCTTCCTTTCCTTTCTTTCTTTCTTTCTTTCTTTCTTTCTTTCTTTCTTTCTTTCTTTCTTTCTCTCCTTCCTTCTTTCTTTCTTTCTTTCTTTCCTTCCTTCCTTCCTTCCTTCCTTCCTTCCTTCCTTCCTTCTTTCTTTCTTTCTTTCTTTCCTTCCTTCCTTCCTTCCTTCCTTCCTTCCTTCTTTCTTTCTTTCTTTCTTTCTTTCTTTCTTTCTCTCTCTCTCTCTCCATATATATACATAATATATATATCAATACACATTTTTATATATACAATATCATGTGTTCCAACCTGCCATTGAATTACTACTTTACAATGCTATAGAATGTATGGGCAAGCTATTATATAATTCTTAGCCATTATTTCCAGTTGAAACTTTTTACTACTTTTTCTGTCCTGATTAGAACTCTTATTTTGTTTATTGATTGGTTTTTAATTTCACTTAACTGTTATTTTAAACTTTTCTTCAGGCAAGCTACTTAGTTTCATTACATTTGAATTTTTCCCCCAGATTTTTGTTTTGGTTCACCATTTGTGGCCAATTTCTGCTTCTCTGTTTTGCTTAGGATAAAATTAATTTCTATGTAGAGAACACTGGCTCTCTTTGCCTTGCTAATAGGTCTTGCACCAGAACTGTAAGCTGCAGGGAACAACATTTTTCTTCTACGAAAGTATCTGTTGTTGGCACTCAGCAGTGAAGAATCCTGGCTGGCAGGCACCACACACCGGAGAATGCTCTGGACCCCAAACCGAGCCGATAACACCAGGGTGCCCCAGATGGAGAAGGTGCTGTCTCCCCGCCTGCTCCAGATGGAATCCTGGCAACACTGAGCTTCTACTAACATGGCTCCAGTATGTGGGGACCAGGACTATTTCTCCAAACCATGCGGCCGTTTATGCGGCCACACAACCTTTCCTGATATTTAAAAAAAAAAAAAAAAAAAAAGAGCTCAGGAACAGCTTCTCTACCCCTGAACGGCCATGATCCCAGAGGCACACAAACCAATCTCAGAACGCAGTGGCTGCTGGCAGATATACTCCTGGGCTGTGAACTAAGCTACGGCCCCGTGCAGTCCCAGGAGGGAAAGGGTTTTTGTCCATCGGCCTTTTCCCCTTTGCGGCCACATGGCGACCACCACCTTTCAGAGCCAATTGGACAGAGAGGTAGGAGCTTGCAGTGATGGGGTGCGTGGGAAATCTAGAGATGAGGGGGGCAGAATCGGCCCTGTTCCCCACCCAAATGAGACCCCAAGCGACTGCCCACGAACAGCTCCTCCACTCCTAACAGCCATGATCCCAGAGGCACACAAACCAATCTCGGAACACAGCAGCTGCTGGCAGAAATACTTCTGAACTTAATTACTAAAATACCAAAATTCCAAAACCATGCAGCCACTGTCACGGCTGTGCAATATCATATGATCTTCAGTATCAGCAACAGACAACAAATGATCTAATGATGCCTTTTCGGCAGTTCTGATTGTTGGGGGTAAATTCCAAATAATAATAGTGGGTCTTCTGTCGAAAATGGAATGTAATCAAAGTAAAGAGAGAGTAAAGTGAAAATCATGTCACACAGGCAGGGTCAGGGTTAGGAGGGGGGTATACTAGGGTCCTTGGTGGTGGAACATGTGCACTGGTGAAGGGATGGGTGTTTGAGCATTGTATGACTGAGGCTTAAACCTGAAAGCTTTGTAAATGTTCTCAGTGATTCAACTAAAAAAAAAAAAAGAAGAAAGAAAGTATCAGTTGTTTGCATACTGACACTTCTGCCCCCTTTAGATGGCATAGATCTTGTGCCAACACAGGGTAGAAGACAAGGCCTTGGGCAACAGAAAGGTTACAAGTGGAAGGTGCCACAAATTCAAGCCTCCCAAGAGGCCTCCAGCCTCTGAGCTGGAAGGGAAACATCTTGCAATCGTCTCTGGCTGGCTCAGCAGTCCAGTCTCACCAATCACTTCATATCATTAGCTGAGATTCAGTCCGCCCTTCGGTTCTGCTCCCCAAACCTTTCAGATGGGTGCAGAGAGGAGAGGAGCAATCTATAACCTATGAGGTTGCAGCAACAGTAACAGACACTGGGAGACACAGTTGCTGACAGGTGCTGTTGGTTAGAACACTGCCTCCCTTGTGCTGGATAGACAGATAGCTCAGCAGGCTGGAGCACTTTCTCTGTTTGCAGCCAATCCTGGTTCGATCCCCAGCACTGCATATGGTCCCCTAGGCACCAAGTCGGGTATTCCCTAAGCACCACTGGGGGTGGCCCCAAAAACAAACAAAAAAACTTTCTCCTTTGCAATCTATTTTCAGTTCAGGCGTTCTAGGCTCTGGCCAAGGAAACCCACATATCACAAACAGGATTTGGAAACTGTCCAAGGAATAAGGCTTCTTTCTTGATCTTAAAATATTATTTCTCCTCTGTAAAAAGTTGTGGAATAATATACTTTTCTTTTCAAGGGGAGAATCTGGAAGATCAAAGAATTAGAAGATGAACCAACATTAGGATAAACTAAGTGAAAAGAACCACATGAATTACATTTACTCAAAAAACAATATGGCCTTAAAAATAGAGAAGATACTACTGTAACATGCTGGCTTTTACTGAAAGCCAAATTCCTGAAACATTGTCTAAAACATCCAGTAAATCCACAAAGTTGGCTTTTCCACAGCAGAAACTATAGAATACAGCAGGTAGTTTCAACTATAAATTACTCAATCTTCTTTCAAACAATGACATAAAGAAAGTCCAGACAAGACTTTGTCAATAAAAATGACAGAATCCAAATATTCCTAAAACAGTTGTGTCAGAGATTCAACACCAAAATCCTCCCAAAGAAAAATCTGTAAGGAAAATGGGCGGCCGTTATTTGACCAAAACATAAGCCTGTGAACAAGTATCTGATACTCTAACCATTCGAGCTTTGAGGTGGTCTGTTTTCCCCAAAGGGAACAAAGGAGTTATAAACAAAGAAAACGCAAAAATACCTCTGACTTTCAATGCCTGACCAATTATGTCCATAGAATTCTACCCCAGAGCTCACTCTGAACAGTAGTTTCAACCTTTTCCTCTACCAAAAAAGAAATCTCCGAGGCCTGCTCTACCTGAGGATTTGGCAAGTTTCTTTTCTGCCATTTCTTTGTCCTCTGATGCTGTCACCCAGCTCAAGTGTGCAGGGTAGGGAAGAGCCAGAGGGGGCTATAGCCTGAGATGCAGCAGATATCAGAAGAACTTCCCAACTTCTGGGGGTAGAAGAAAGGCCAATTTAATATGCTGCATACACCAGAAAAGTGAGGAGCTGGGAAATGAGAGTGAGTAATGGGGAGGACGAAGGCAAACGTGGGGACAGGCCGGAGTCTTTGGGCACTACAGGAATTGGGGGAGGTAAGACAGAAGTACATGGGATGACCGGTACATACCCAAAGAGTGCCAGTATCCACTATCAAAATTGGTCTCCCTAGTGTCCAAAGTCAGGACCAGACCAGACACTACTGAACATGTGATTGGGGATGAGAAGATCTGTGGGACCTGGGATCCAGCCAGGGCCTGGGTGCTGGAGTCGGTGACTTCTCAGAGTCCTCATATTAAGCACAGGAGTTTGGCTGAAAGGGCAGGACTGTCAGCAGCCCAGTCTGTCCCTGAGGTGCTAACGGTACTGCCTCTTTAAAAATATCTTTTAGTTGAACTAAGATACAAATTTTGTTCTGAGAGGAAAATTTTAAAACTTCTCCCATATATAAGCAAACCCAATACATTCTAACTGCTCCCAGTTGTGCAAAGGGCCTGCACTCTCCTTAAAACAGGGAAAACTGCACAACATAAATGGATGAGCATGACCAGCCACTGCACCTTAGTAAAAAGCAGTACTGCAGTAAACAGAGGTGGTCAAAGCCAACAGCCAGGATCTGTGTTTGATTAGCCCACAGATGCCAAGAATCACTAACTGAACAAAGCAAGGAAAACACTTGCTCCCATTATTTTCCCAGCAGAAAGAACTTTGAGGAAAAAATAATTATTCCTGTAGCAAGAAGTCACTGGCCCAGAGTACGGGAGTTTCTGTCAGTAAAAACAACTTCAACTCATATGGTCATGCATTAGAACATGAAATATAATGAAACAGAACTTCAGGTCAAACAAATCAACAAAAGGTTAAAACTAGGAAAATTAAAGGGGTGATTTGCTTCAAAAATACAGAGATACTATTGGTGAGGAAACAGGCTTAACAGGCTTAGCTGATCTAACACAAACTCCCTCCATCTTTACCTGACTGTCTCCACTTTTCACCCTCCCCTTCATTTGGGTGTTGCAGTAGTCTGGGAGGAAGCTTCCCAAGCATCCCCATCTGCTAGACACCCATTCACAAGCTCAGAGGGTGCCAGGCCTTCCTAGGAGCACAACAGATCATGGCAGAACTGAAGGAAAGTTTCCTCATTCTAGATCAGGACTCTGAATATGATCCAAGATAAGGACCTGATTCATTCCAATCCTGCCAGATCCATACAGGAAAAAATGAAACCAAGAAAGACAGAATCTGCCCTTGGACAGAGAACTACATGATTTTGAACATCAAGATTTTCTGGTTGGAGATGGCACCCTCAAGAGGGAGAGAGCTCAAAAAAGATGGAGCATGAAAAAAAGCACCCAGACATCAGTAAAAGAATGTCCAAGGATGACCAATGTAGAAGAATCTGCTAAAGGCAAATCATAAAAAATGGTCAGACTGAGACAGAATTCTCCCCCACTCCTAGTCCTTGGTCCTGCACCAAAACCTGACCCAGTCTGTTGGGGCCAGAAGCCCTGGGTAGAGCAGCCAGCCAGACCACAATGATGCTGCAGGGAACTTTCTCCAGCCCCTAAACACAGAGTGCTAAACTCCTAGAGGAAGTGTGGCATGCAGCCAAGCTGACTCAAACAAGCAACCTGCAGAGAGAGCCTCGTCCTAGACAACCAGGGATCCCGGGAAAATTTGAACTAGAGGACATTTCTTAAGGGTCAAAAGGTTTATTGAAGAAAATAACTGTGAAATATTAAAGCCTTTTCATTGTCGTTAGGAACACACTTGAAAAGTCACACACTACATGAAACAGCTCCTGAAATGCCAAGAGGACATGTGACGAGAAGAAAAAGCAGTTGGAAGAAGAGCCCAAAAAAGACATCTTTCAAAGGCTGCCAGTGCATCAGACTGCCAGGAGGTGCCCAGAGAGGGGGTACTGGCCGCCACAAACCCGGGGAGCAATTCTCCAGCAGCCTCTGCTGGCCACAGCAGAAATGGAGAGAAGGCTGAGAAAATGGAAGTCCTGAGGCAGGGGAAGGAAAGAGAACACTGAAACAGCAATCCCATTAGCAGCAGATCTAGTGACAGTCAAGCCACGAGAACTTTGCCAGACCCCTCCACCTGAATTGATACCTTATGTGGTGTGGTGGGGAGGGAGGTCTCTTGGAAAAGGCTTTGCGTGGACCAAAGAAGAAAAAGACTCCAGAACAGCATTAGCGATTGGTAAAATTAGTTCTGTATGAATTCACGGAAGGTCTTGACGCTTTCCGTGGGATAATGAGATGCACAGGAGAGGACTGCAGGAAGCCTGCAGATCTAACTGTGTGCATCTGGAGAAGTTCTTTCCATTCTGAATCTAAGCAGAAACTATGAGCTCAATACCACTTCAGCAAATAATATGTGAGGGGGTAATGGTTAACTTTTAAGATGCTGCCTCAAATGTCAAGGCTTAGTTTTTATATGTTTCCTATCAAATTTCATTTGGAGCTTCAGGTCAAGTTTCATGCTGAGTGTGACCCAATGATTTCATGGCAAATAGAAGACCACCTGAAAGACACACTGAGAGTCTTCCACTGCATTAAAGACAGTCTTATGACATGACCAGAGTGAAAGTCACTGTTTCATCCCTACTCTATCCCCAAACTCGCTCTCTCCCTCCCTCCCCCCCCCCCTCTCTCTCTCAAATGACAGGCCATGTGCATCCTTTACTACAAAGACAGTCTTCTCACAAATGTACTTGCTGACATTACACGGGCTCTACCTCTGCTAATCATTACCACAGAGGTACAGGAAAGCAAAAGCATGGAATGCTAGCTCAAGAAGCTTAGAAAGGCACATGTTTCTCACTCACTGTAAAACAAAAATGAAGCAATGTAGGATTTCATACCACTGATTGCTGACGTTACTAAGACAGAAATATCCCACACAAATTAGTGAAGGAAGATTTGTGGAACAGGCTAGACCTAAGCTGCGTATTGAAAGAAAGCCTGGGCCTAAGTTAGAAGGATGAAGATGGAAAAACTTCAACACAGATGTCGCCCATGACCTTAGAGAGAGAACAGTGCCCCCAAAGAGCTCACACACACAAAAGAATCATATACTAAATCAAGATTTGGGTGGGACAGGGCAAAGTGCTGGTCAAGGGCTACTCCTGGCTTGGTACTCAGGGTCACTTCCAATGGTGTTTGAGGGGGCTGTGTGGAGCCAGAGACTTTTTTTTTAAATTTTCTTATTGAGTCACCATGTGGAAAGTTACAAAGTTTTCAGGTTTAAATCTCAGTTATACAATGCTCGAATACCCATCCCTTCACCAGTGCACATATTCTACCACCAAGAATCCCAGTATAGCTCCACCCCACACCCCCACACCCCTAGCCCCCCCACCCTTAGCCCCCCCGCCTGTGTAACTAATAAATTTCACTTTACTTTCACTTTGATTGCATTCAATATTTCAACAAAACTATTATTGTTTGGAGAGTCTCTCCCCTAAAGTCAAACCTGCTGAAAAGGAAGCATTAGATAATTTGTTTTCCATTGCTGAGGATGAAGAGGTATGAGGTCGAGTGACCACACTTAGCGGCCTCTCGGTTTTGGGTTTCTGTATTTTAGTATTTTAGTAACTAAGTCCAGAGAGATATCTGCCAGAAGTTGCATCATTGCCAACTTGTACTTCTCAGTTACATTATATTCCACATATGAGTGCAATCTTTCTATGTCTGTCTCTTTCTTTCTGACTCATTTCACTTAACATGATACTTTCCATGTTGATCCATTTATATGCAAATTTCATGACTTCATGTTTTCTGATGGCTACATAATATTCCATTGTGTAGATGTACCAGAGTTTCTTTAACCAGTCATCTGTTTTGGGGCACTCTGTTTTTTTCCAGATTCTGGCTATTGTAAACAGTGCTGCAATGAACATAGAAATACATATGCCATCTCTACTATACCTTTTTGCCTCTCCAGGATATATTCCCAGGAGTGGTATTGCTGGGTCAAATGGAAGCTCAATTTCTAATTTTTTGAGAATCGTCCATATTGTTTTCCAAAAGGAGCCAGAGACTTTAAAAAGAAACAAACAAAAATCTTGATTTTGGGGCCTCCACCACTTATAGCTTGCATTCCAGCTCTTGAGGCTACCTGCTGGCCTAAAAGTAAAGTGGGTGTTTTTTATTACTATTATTATATTTTAGTTCCCATGTTTAAAAGTGTTAAGGTTTAGCTATAACTCACCACCACCAAAGAACCCAAAAGTCTCCACCAATGTACCTGTTACTTCTAGTCCACTTCATTTGTCCCCACCCAATCCCTGCATGGTAATCTTATTTTGTAATTCAAGGCCAAGGGTTCGTTTTGTCTTTATTCACTACTGTTTATTCCCTTGTTCTGTTTCTCTATATACCACAGACACATAAAGTCATCCAGCATTTGTCCTTCCCCCTGAGTTTTTTACTTAACATGGTATTTTTCAATTCCAAGTTGCAGCAAACTGCAAGATTTCGTCTTTTCTTTTAGCCGCATAATATTCCTTTGTGTATATATATCGCAACTTCTTTAACCATTCATCTGTCATTGGATCTGTGGGTAATTTCTATATCCTGGCTACAGTTCCCAATGAACATAGATCTATGTATAAACCTTTTCAAATTAACGCATTTGTGTTTAAAGGGTAGTTGCCGCAAATCAGAGTGGCTGGGCTGTATGGATGTTCTATTCTTATTGTTTTTGAGAAATCTCTATATTGCTTCCCGTAGAAGCAAAACCAGAAAACATTCCCATCAACAGTGAAAAGGAGGTTCCTTTTTCACCACACCTCACCAAAACTAGTTACTTTCAGTGTTTTGATAAATATCATTCTCACTGGTGTGGGATGATATATCTCACTGTCATTTTGATTTGCATTTCCCTAGAAACAAGTGCTGAACATTTTTTCATATGTCTGTGACTGTCAATATGTCTTCTCTGGGGAAATGTATCTGTTTACCACCTCTTCCCACTTTTTTGATGGGTTTATGTAATTTTACTATTGTTGAACATGTTGAGCGCTTTATGTATCTTAGATATTAGCCCTTCACCTGAGATATGGTATGCAAATATTTTATCCCATTCACAACAGGATGTCTTTTTATTTTTAGCTTGAGTTTCTTTTGCTAAGCAAAACTTTTTAATTTGATGCAGTCCAACTTATTTATTTATTTATTTATTGTTATCTCTGCCAGTGGAATCAAGTCACTGAAAACTTCTGAGGTCCATATTCTAGAGATTTCTTCCTAAGTCCATCTCACTGCATTTCATGGATTCTGATCTCATCTCAAGATCTTTAACCACTTTGAATTCACCTTTGTGTATAGTACGAGATACAGAAATTTTCTTAGAATGATGTAAGGAAGAAAGAGAGGAAGTAAGAGAGCAAGAGAAAACAGGCTTGAAGAGCAAGCCTACAAGTTTATTTTTCTAAGAGTTTTAGTGAAGTCCTTAGTCTGCTATGAATGGTTTTGGAAGTTCTGGCCATAACAATCAGGCAAGAAAATAAAGCAACAGGATCCACATTGGAAAAGGAGTTTAACTATCTACAGATGACATAATAATGTCTAGAGAAGACCCTAAAGACACCATTTAAAAGACTCTTAAAAATAAAATCAGTATTTCTTTAAAAACAAACTGTCGGACCACGTTTAGATGTGTTAAAAATCTCTGACCCCTTCCCACCTCATCACTCATCATCTCTTCCCTGGTCCTGCAGAAGGTCTGCTGCCTGGCCCTCAGACTCAAGACAACTCTACTGCTTCAGCCGCACTAACTCCAGAGGAATTTATGTCCTGGTATCTGTCTTCAAATACCTCCATCATAAAGCCCTGGTGTGTAAACAGGAGTAATTATTTACCTTCCACTACTGAAATAGCACCGTAAGTGCACAAAAATTATTAGAATAACAGATTATAGGTAGTAACCTCTTTCTGAAAAATAACAAATCAGATAAGATCTTAGATAATTGGAAATCTGAAGTCAAACTGAAGCACCCATCAATCTGTAAAAGCCGAAAAGAAACAAGGAATTCATCTACTCTGGTAGACAGGGAGACAAGTCCCAGCAAATCATAGAGCTCAAGCAAAGTCTCAGACCTCATCAGGAGGACCTCAAATCAACACTCCAGGTAATGAAGCAATTACTGGAAAAATAATTCAATCAGCTAATGATGAACTGATCGTGGGCATCAAAGAACCTATACAAATAGAACTGAAGGAGGTAAAGAATACAGCCAGCACAGCAAAAATACAGCATGTGGATAAACTGTATCAGTGATACTGAAGTTAAAATACTAGCCATCAACAATAATGAAGCAGGTGGGAAAAGAAAAGAGAAACACAAGTAAGAAACACTAAGTCTTCCTTCTCAGATCAGGCAGAAGACTGCCCACTATCACCACTCCTATTCAATATAGTACTGGAAGTACTTACCATAGCAGTTAGGCCAAAAAAAAAAGGGCATCCAGATGGGAAAGGAAGAAGGTTCTTTGCAGATGACACTATTTGCAGATGACATGATACTGTGGTTAAAGAACCCTAAAGTCTCTACCAAAAGGCTCCTAGAAACAATAGATTTATTTGTATAGTAGAGTGGCAGGTTACAAAATCAATACCCAAACATCCATGGTTATCCTATATGCAAATAATTAAAGATAAAAAAGTGATACTAAAAAAACAATCCCGTGCACAACTGTGCCTCAGAAAATCAAGTACCTTGAAATCAGCTTAACTATGGAGGTAGAGGACCTATAAAAATAAAGCTACAAAACACTACTGCAAGAAATAAAAGAAGAAATGAGAATATGGAAAAACATCCCCTGCTCACAGATTAGGAGAATTAACACTGCCAAAATGCCAATAGTCCCCTACAGATTCAATGCAGAATCTATATGGCTACCATGACATTTTTCAAAAAATACGCTCCTGAAATTCATATGGAACAATAAACTGCAACAAATAGCTAAAACAATCCTTGGAAAAAGAAGATGGGAGGCATCCCCTTCCCCAACTTCAAACTGTACAACCCATGGTTGAAAGTCAGCCATGAGTGGTATGGAGAGGGCAGTTAGGATAGAGAAGGGACCGCTATTTCACAAAAATAGTTGGAAATGACCACTCTAGACAAAAATTGAGTACTGAAAGTAGGTAAAGGGATATACATGATAACCTTCAAGTGCCTGTCTTGCAAACCATAACGCCTAAAAGGAAAGAGAGATGGAGCAAGAGAGAGAGAGAAGAAAAGTGCCTGGCTAGAAGCAGACTGGGAGTCAGGACTTCAGGGAGGGAAACAGGAAACACTGGTGGTGGGAAAAGTACACTGGGGAAGGTATGTTGTTGGAACATTGTATGACTGAAATCCAATCATGAATAACTTTATAACTGTGTGTCTACAGTGATTTAATCTAAAATACTACTACTGGGGCTAGAGCGATAGCACAGAGGGTAGGGCGTTTGCCTTGCATGCAGCCGACCCAGGTTCGATTCCCAGCATCTCATATGGTCCCCTGGGTACCGCCAGGGAGTAATCCCTGAGTGAACCAGGAGTAACCCCTGTGCATCACTGGGTGTGACCCAAAAAGCAAAAAAATAAATAAATAAAAATAAAATAAAATACTACTAGTAGTAGTACTACTACTAATAATAAACAACTGTCCTAAGATTTGTGTTTAAATTGATGATGAAGCAACAGAAATAGATTTTCCCTTTCAAATAAACTTTAAAAGAAAAAAAGACAAACATAAGAAATGAAAGGCACAAAATAAGGTCACAAAAGCCAGGAGACAAACAAGGTGAGCTCATCAGTAACACCAGTTGACCACCATGATAGAGTTTCAAGGTCACAGTATAGATTACAGAATGGAAACCAGAGTAGAAATTAGAATAGAGAAATTAAAATAGAGAAATTAGAATAGAGAAATCAGAATAGAGAAATCAGTATAGAATAGAGACCAGAGTAGAAATTACGACTTGAAAGCTCTGGAGGCCAGGGCTCTCCAGGGAAAGGTACACTAGAGGAAAAGGCAACAGAGAACCCTGGAGATCTGAATAAAATGAACACTCAGTGGTGTTTGTGCAGAAGAAACGATGGAGATGGGAAAGGACCGATCACTGAAAACGATCAAAGACTGCAGTGCCCAATGATCAACTCAGAAGATTAGACAACCTCACAGTTCATGAGGCAGCAAGCAAGGCCTGAGAAATGTCTTGCCTCAGCAGTGAGAACAGTCACCCTCGACTGAACAAAGCTCTGGACTCAGTAAATCATAAAAGCAAACTGATTCCAAGAAACATAACTAACTGCTCAAGAATATTTATAGGAATATAAAAATATTCATTACCCAATAAGAAAAAAACACCTAAAATTCATCCAGACTTTTCAAATGACCAAAGGAGAAAGTGCACAGAAACTAGGGGTCATTACTCAGGTGAAGCTGACCACTGGGCAAGCACCTGGCTTCAGACGCACCACAGCTGGGGACAGAGGACACCTCCCCCACTACTCACATCTCTGACTGCCACCTCTTAGTTACGGGCTACTACCTGAAAAGTAGTGTCCTTTCCTACATATTCTGAGACCATGCTTTTTAAAATGTGGGTTGGGACTACAGATCTTAGTGTGAGGTGAGGGCCACCAAAAATAAAAGTTTTAAAATAGTTATTCTTTATTATCAATAAATATTTTATTTGCATATCTATTTTATAAACTTGGGGGCCACATGAAAATTTCTTGGACAAGATGACCCGGAGCCGCGGCACGAGAATCAGACCCTCCACGCCTATAAACTGTGATCCTGAGGTCTCCTAACCCATTTTGGCACCAGAGCAGATTCTTTCAGCCATGCACTTTGACTGTGAATTGAGCTACAACCTCGTGCAGCCCGGGGAGGGATTTTTCCCTCTCCACCCCATTTTTCTGAGCGAAAATGGCGGCCGTGGCAGCAGCCACGTGGTGAGAGCCACCCTCTAAGACCCCTCAACCCGGAGGTAGGACTTTCTTTAGTGACGTAGCCTGTAGGTGGTTCTGGGAGGGGGCGCGTTCCCGGCACGCCTTCCGCCCAGAGATGAACCGGAGCCGAGGCACGAGAAGCAGACCCTCCGTGCCTATAGACTGTGATCCTGAGGTCTCCTAACCCATTTTGGCACCAGAGCGGATTCTTGCAGCCATGCATTTTGACTGTGAACTGAGCTAAAATATTAGAAACCCAAAACCGCGCAGCCTCGATAGCGGCCGCGCAGACTCAGTCTTCACTCTCAGCAATGAAGAGAAATTATTAGATGATGACTATTCAGCAGGCCTGATTGTTGGGGAAAATTTCCAATCAATAATAGTGAGTTCTGTATGGAAATATGGAATGTACTTAAGGTATATAGAGAATAATGGGAATATCATTAGCTACTTTGATGGGGGGTGGGGTAGGAGGGGGGTGTATTGGGGTTCTTGGTGGTGGAACAGGTGCACTGGTGAAGGGATGGGGGTTTAATCAGTATTTGACTGTGACTTAAACCTGAAAGCTTTGTATTTTTTGTCTTTCTTTTTTTCACGGTGATTCAATAAAATATTTCTTTAAAAAAAAAAGAAAATTTCTTGGACAAAAAAGGGTTATGAATGGGAAATGTTTAAAAAGTCCTACTCTAGGCTAAAGGTAAGTCTTAATTACTCCATGGTTTCTTATGCTAAAATTACTAAAAATTATTTTAGTGCTACCTTTCCTTCTGTGCTTTATTAAGCTTATCAAACAAAATTCTGAAACGGAATATATTTTTATTAGAAATTTCAATCTTACAAAAAGGTATTTGAGTAAGATTTATGAATCACAAAAATAAATTTAAATAAGGAGTTTTTTTTATGTGTGGATTCTTAATAAACTCACTACCTTCACTGTCTACAAAATATTTCAGACTATTTTGACTTACCATTCTAAAAACCCTGAAAATGAACTAGTACTTGAAAGAGATACAATACAGTGAGTAGGGCACTTGCCTTCATGGGGCTGACCCAGCTCTGCCCTGGCATCCCATATCCCTGGCACCCCAGCACAGCCAGGAGTAATTCCTGAACACAGAGCCAGAAGTAACCCCTAAGCATCGCTGGATGTGACACTTCACAAACAAGAATTAGTACTTAGGTCAAATGTTTCCAGGCTGTTTCCAATATGATTTTGAAGCATTTATGATGAACACACACACACACAAACACACGTACAAACAAAACACACACACAAATGAAACTGTACCACCCCTCCGAAGTACCTAATTCCTGGGTATGAGGAGGCTCATTAAGTCCTCACTAGTAAATTCCATTCCCCCTTATTCAATTATATGGTTCTTGAGAGAAACATTTTTAAGCTAAATCAATCACATTATAAATCATGTAATAGGTACACTTACTTTGTAAGAACACAACCATCTGAAACTCAGAAAAAAATAGCAATAGTCAGAGGCTGACTACTCTGCCCATCCTTGCCCCCACTGATCATCTGCCGATAGGCAATAACAACACAGAGGATGGGGGACTCAGGGACTGCACAATCTGAAGAAGTCTATGACAAGGATTCACGGGTCTCAGAACCCACACTATGACGGGAGCCTTCTGAGACCAGCAAGGTAGGTGGTGAGGCTTTTTCAATACCTCCCAGGAAGAAATAAAAGAAAAAAATTCAGAGAGAAACAATGAGCACAAGGAAGAACGAGAGTAACTGTTTCCTAAACAGAAAGAATGACAGGGAAGAACTGTAGCCCAAGAAATCACCGCTGGAACCTAAGAAACAAGACAAAAGCAGGGCACTGGCCTTGCACATGACTGACCCAGGGCCGATCTCTGGCAACCCATATGGTCTGCTGAGCCCAGCATGAGTGATTCCTGGGCACAGAGTCAGGAGTAAGCCCTGAGAACAGACAAGTGTGCCCCTCGTCCAAAATAAAGCAAGAGAATCACTATCAACATACTTCATGAATCTCATCCTGCACAGTGGTACCTACCAAGCAGATTTATGTAACTATGTACCTGAAGACCTAATATACAAAACCAACAGCTTAGGGGTATGGTACTACCAGCAGGTCAACCTGTACCTGTGGGGCAAGTACATCAGCAGCCTGATGGTGCCTTCAGGCTGCCTGATACACCAAAATTGCCACTGTGCCTTTGGCTGGACCCCAACAACTTGGGACCAAGTTTACCAAAAAATTAAAAGGCCAAGAGTTAGATATGTAGGAGTCACACCCACAAACCATCTCCAGCTCAGCAATACAAGCTCATTTATTGGCCTTATTTCAGGGTCCATAAATAAATATCGAAAGAGATCAAAAGCCACAGTTAATCTCGGACCTGAGCATGGCTGAATAGACCAGGGTAAATTGAAGGGGGGAGGGTTGGTCTGTGCCTGCCCAAGCAGAGCCCCCAGCAGCTGGTTGATTCCACAAATCCAAAATCGCCACCATCCCCCCGGCCTGACTCCACTATCTCAGGACGGACCTCTGTTGAAAATTCTGGTACACGGGTTCTGTGATTGAAATCTCTAGGCTTTCTCAGAGTTGGAATGGGCTACCTCCCCCTCATCTCCCTGTACTTCCAGAAGCCTCAGCAGTTACATCAACACCCCAAAGCTGCCACCCAATTGAAAAGCTACTCCAGCCTTATTGTCCCAATAAAATACTGAGTGCCCTGAAAAAAGGCCATGACCTCTTAACACCTGTATTACAAACCATAATGCACAAAAGGAAAAGGACAGAGAGAGAGGAGGAAGGAAAGTGCCCCCCATAGAGGGAGACTGGGAGTGGGGCTGATGGTGGTGGGGAAATTGGGGACATTGGTGGTAGGAAATGTACAGTGGTGGAGGGATAGGTGCTAGATCACTGTATGATTGAAACCCAATTATGAACTGCTTTGTAATGGTCTATCTCACGGATATCTAGTTGAAAAAAAAATTTTAAATAATGTGGAGTTCATGCCCAATTCAATCAGCTTAATCAATGGCTGAATAAACAGAAGTACTCCTACATTTGAGAGAGAGAGAGAGACAGAGACAGAGACAGAGACAGAGACAGAGACGGGGGGCGGGGACAGCTTCAGAGAGGATTTTTAAGAGGTATCCCATATTTACTACCAAGGGCATGTGGAGTCAGGGATACCAAACCCAACACTTTCAGGTGGTAAGAAATGCCCAGCCTCATGCAAGATTCTCAGGACTGAGGACAGAGCAAACACCTCTTGCGAAGGTGGGAACTGATAACAACAACTATCATCAGTCTATTTCTGCAGACCTACAACGACCAGACTTTTGAATTTTGGGAGAAATGTTAAAAGTCAACTTTTTATAGTAACAGCAACCAGATTATCTAAAGGCCCAAAATTAAAATGGCCAAACCGGGGCTGGAGAGATAGCACAGCGGGTAGGGCGTTTGCCTTGCACGCGGCCGACCCAGGTTCAAATCCCAGCATCCCATATGGTCCCCTGAGCACGGCCAGGGGTGATTCCTGAGTGCAGAGCCAGGAGTAACCCCTGTGCATCGCCAGGTGTGACCCAAAAAGCCAAAATAAATAAATAAATAAATAAATAAAATGGCCAAACCCATGTGTGGGGTTCCAGTTGGCAACACCTGGTGTCTAACAATCAAGTCATCATGCTTATTCTATTAGTGTGCCCGGTATGGCTTACAGCTGATCAATAAAACACGGCATTTACCATGCCTGATCAACTCTCCCAAAATAAAATTAAAACCAGTTTCAAAATATAAAATACTATATTTTATCAATATAAATAAAAATTATTTTTGTCTATACTTAAAAAAATTAAAAATTATTTAAAAATAAAATTGAAACTGGTGGTGGAGAATGGGCACTGGTGAAGGGATGGGTTCTCGAACTTTGTATGGGGGAAACATGAGCACAATAATGTATAATTCATTTCAATTCTTAATGTAATTTTATTAGATCAATAAAGTCCAGATGGAAAAAAAAATTGAAAACAGCAGACTTCAGGTAAATGGTAAGTGAGGTAGGCAACTGCATAAACTGCAGAATCATAGAGGCAGGTAAATATTCAGGTTAAGTCCAAACTTCCAAAGACCTGATGAGTCACAGGTGGATCAGCCCCTTTTCCAGGAGTCATTAACACTTCCCTTATGAGAGAAACATAACCCCACCGGGTAGAGTAGAGAACACATGTGACCACTGAGTTCAGAAAGTCGACACTATCATAACATGTGGAAACTAAACCCATTTTGTGGACAGTGGCTCTAACCAGTGGAGAAAATCCATGGAAGTATTCTACTCTCCCAGACAGCACTTCCTAGTTTGGACAAAAATGGAACATAAGGTAGGTACTGCTGGCTCCAGAATAATCTGCCCATCTCGCAGACCCTGGCAGAGCTAGATAACAATTACAGATGCTCCCTGAAACATGAAGCTAATGGAAATTAAAAATGGTTTATAAGGAAAATAAATTGTCAAGCTTATAGGTTAGCGGGAAGCTTCTTTGATGAACGTATTTTAAGACTAACTTTCAAATGTGAGTTCATTTTACGTCATAACTGACGTCCTTAGAAAGAGGAAAGCTAGCTTCTTCTAAAAGAACAAAAATATCACTGAGCAAATGTGGATTTTTATTTAGTGTGTACATCTTTTCAAAGTTATATTCTATAACAAAGGCTAGGAAACAGCTAGGTCATTGTTAAGCCTTCCTTTCAAAAAGCGTAATGAGCATGGGTTAACAAAATACCTTTCCTCCAAAGGTGGCCAGCAGGAATATCTTCCAAATTATATAAAGAGACTTAGCATGGCAGTTCAGTTCAGTGAGGGGGAGGAGGAGGGTCTACCTTGAAACTGTATTTGCACTACAAACGCAGCAGTATTTAATACTACACTTTATTCTGACCAGTTAATGGGCTTATAGATGGGAGTACACAGAAAATCAGCAGCTGAACACCCCAAAAACATTCCTAGATCCACTGCAGGAGCAGATGCAAGAAGACTGTACCTTTCCGGCTGCCAGCTGAAGAGACTAACTGCCCGCCAAGCCAACAACTACTACAGGGAGGGCAGCAGACCATTATCTGCCCCAAAGTACAGGTGCAAGTCTGTGAAGAGGATGAACGTTTATACTTGGAACTCTACTCAAATCAAGCAGTGAGAGGTATAGACTTGGCTAGAGAATGTCACACATATGCAAATCACCAACTATAGGGTCCAGCATACTCTCCCCCTTCCATGAAGGTTGTGCTCTTCTGCTCTGAGAACCTCTTACCATAAAAGCACTAACGAATCTGTCCTCTTTTTTGTTGTTTTAGTTCCAAATAAACCCTACCTGCTACCTGACTGCCTATGAGACCAGCAGGACGTGAGTACAGAGTGATAGTTTTCAGGAATTTTTCCAGCAGTTGGACAGAGCTGTGCAATATTATTACATTAGTCCCCAACGGACTGAAACTTAAAAAAACTTAAACTTAAAGAATTGTAAAATCCTTACCTTTCTCTATAGACAATGATCCATGGGTCACAGAGAAAAGATGGGGGTAGAAAGAGTATAACCCTAAAGGCCTGTCTGGCCTCATGTAAACCTGGAATATCCAAAACCCCCTTAAAACTTAAAAAAGAATAGGAAAAGCCATGAAGAATTACAGACACTGGGAGAGCCTCAGCCTACTCTATTAAGAAACAGAGAAGAAACAGCTAGAACTTAGAAATTAGGCCCCCAAATGAACCCTCTCTTAGTACTGTCCCAAATAACAAGCTCCACCTCATTCTCTGGGAATGGGAAGCTTGATGACTTAAATGACTAGGTCCAGGCCCTGGAAAGTTAAGACTAAAGCAGTTTACCACCACCAGTCCACAGACCAGTATCAGTCCACAGGAATAAAAAGGCTGAAAACCACTACCTTAGAACATTGATCTTCACAACTGATGCACATTGGAATCACCTGAACAGAATGGCAATTTCTGATGCCTCAGTACTACCCTCAGAGATGAATCTGATGTAATTACCATGACACCAGCCTGGCACTCAGCCATGTTATTATGAACATTATAAAACCATCAGGAATTCTGAATGATCTCAAGGTGTTTTAAATAATAAGAAAAGTTTGAGAAGCTCTGCTTTAGAAGACTGAGAATCCACAAATGACTTTGGTAGAAACAGAGAAATTCCAAAGGTTTTAGTTTCATGGTCGCTAACCAAACAAGTTTGCCCCGTGGATCAGATTCTCACACTCTGTACATTTCTCTTCAAGCCTATCAGATACATATCAGTGGGGGGGAAGGAGCGTGGTGGATTGAGAGGGGGGGTGTGCTGGAGTTCTTAGGGAAGGGATGTGGGTATACTGGATTGGTGTTGGAATTACACGTGTGAGAAACCATCATTAACAGTATTGTAAATCATAGAACATCAATGAGTAAAAGTAACAGGTGTGTGTATCACAACTAAAATTGCAAACAGCAACTAAAGCATGAGCAAGCAGCACAACCAAGTGTGCAAACAACCGTGTGTGTGTGTGTGTGTGTGTGTGACCCATGGCCAACACAACAACAAAAAGGGGCATGGCAAAGGTCAGGGAGAGGGGTGGAGTGGTGGGCAATTGTGGTCTACAAGAGCCCAAACCTCACCTAAGTAATTATACTTGTAACAAGTTAGGCCCCTTGTTCCATGACAACTTCCTCGTGCGGGCATACTCAAATAGGACTTCTATCCCAGTCATCACTCTGAGCCAGGAAGTCTGCAGGTCAGTGGAGCAGGTTTCGGGGCTGGAGTCTAGGCCTCAGCCCAGGGGGAAATCTGTCCCACTTTCCTTGACGGGATGAGCCCCAGCAGGCACAGGATAGCAGCTCTGAGAATCTATTGTCCTGTGCTCCCTCTTTGATGGGAACTCCTCTCCTTTTCTCCTTAGCCGAACTATAAAAAAATAGAGGTAGCATTAACATATGACCATATGTGTATGTACACCTGTTCTCAAGTAATCATACATACATTATTGTTGGAATATAGCTCTAAATATTTTAGGCCTGACTTTGGTTTGTCCTTTCTCCCTTGCCCCAGAATTTGGGTTTATCTGGTAATAATCTCTAAACAATTCTAGACTACATTGGTATGTCCTGCTCCCCTTGCCACTAGGAGCTTAGGTATATCAGTCACGCCCATCAAGGTGCTCCCAAGTCACTCCCATTCCTTTGTTTATCTTTTATCACTTCTATGCTCCCTTCCCTAACTAGTCATTCAGCTCTTCCCCTAATCAAACTCTGTAGTCTGTAAGGTCAAACCTTGCTAGGACAGTGAACTTGTATTGTAAGTTAATATTGTCTTTGTCCTCTCTTATGTCTTTTGAATAGTTTACTTTAAAACAATATCCTTTTTGTATGGACAAAGAAAGACAATTGTTAATATGCTTTGGTAACATGGGATTTAATTGGCTTCAAATATTATTCACTCCCGGGCATCTGCTTTCTCGACTTAAGCCTCAGCTGCCCTTACTTCCTAGCACCCCCAAAAGCAGGGTCCAGACGAGGGATGGGACAGACCCAGGGCAAGCGGTGAGTTATGTGCTACCCTGGCATCGAGATGGGCCTGGCCATAGCGCCTAATGCTTAACTGTATGTTAAGAGATTGGTCATGGACATGTCATGTCATGATCCAAAAGCAACGACGAGACTAGGACCCTGCTAGGGATAGGAAAGACTAATCTGGCCTGAGCACTGGCACTGTAGTCTGAGATCGAGATGACCCCAGGACAGCAATTCTATAAGCTTAATGCATCTCTTGCTATGTCCACACAAAATGATTAATAATATGAATACTTATATGTTAGCTGGACAAAGAGAGGAGAAACACACCCATGGGATTCCACTCTTGGGCAGGTGTCCTGCTGAAAGAGTATCTGTCCTAGAAGGAGCATCCCCTAAGGGATAGAACTTTACCCCCTATTGCCCTATTGATTGTGACCACACCTATGTGTAAGACCTGATGCCTGATGGGGGGGGGGGGGTGGATTTAAGGTGGCTGTATGAGGGGGTTCAGGGAAGAAGCAAAGAGAGAGACGGGAGTGTATAGAGAGGAGATTGGAATAAACTGCGATTGAGACCAACCGGCTTGCCTCCGTTCCTTCCTTCGCCTGCCTCATCATCGACATCAGCCTCCCCAGGGTGGGGGAAACGGTTGGAGACTACCGAACGCAGGTGGCGGGAGAGACAGCGCCGCTGCCCTGTGCCTAGTGCGATGTGGTGCCCGCTCCCTTTTCTTTTTTGTGTTTTTACACACATTACTATATATTATAAGCTTTTCTGTGGCACAGTCCACTTGTCCAGAGAGAAAAGAAGCAGCTGTGCAACCAACCTTCGGTAGTGAGTTCCCAACAGGATTAATACATGATGCCTTGGGAGAGCTTGTAAATATAAGGCCACCGGAAGAGCATCATTAATTTTTTTCAAGCAAACTGGGCTCTATGTTGGTCCTGGTACTGCAATACAGCATAGTACCCCCTGCAGTCAACAGGACACCAAGACATTCATGACCATAGCTTGGTATGTTTTAGTTGGCTGGTTTTTAATTTCATTTGATTGATTTGGTTCCACCCAAGCAATGCTCACAGCCTACTTCCTTTCCACCTCAGTGCTGGAGGTTGCTCCAAAAGTGTTCAGAGATTGAACCCAAGGCTCCCACATACAAAGCATGAATTCCAGCACTTTGAACTAACACCTATCTGCCTATGTCTAGTTTTAAAACACTAAAGAGGTTGTTCAAACTGAAGAGCTTGATTGAAACTATGCAGATTGTGAAAAATATACACGCGGAAGGATGATGTGTTTGCAAGCTCTCCAGGTGGCTCTCTCTCGCCGCCCAGGTTCGCTGCTTTTGAGTCTCCATGCATGAACTGGATCGGAACAGCTGTTGGCGATGGGCAGATGAAGGAAGAATGAGAATCAAGCTGGGTGCTGATTAGTTACCATTTATTCAATCTCTCATCTCTCCCATCTCACACACTCTTCCTAGCCCCTCATTCCTAGATCCCAGATTTCTGGATCCTGACTCTGACCCTGACCCCCTCCGCTCTTACAGTCTTAGTTTATATAGCAATCACGTGGGGTGTTGATACAAAGGTGGGGCTGAACATTAACAAATCAACAAAGAGAGGTAAGGCCACTCCTACAGGACATTAACTCAAGGACAAAATCTCTTCTAAGGAGATTACTCCAGATTACTAGGAGATCTGCTCAAGGGTGGGATCCCAACAAGGATGTGTCGCTTTCTCCTTTCCTCAGCTAGTAATCCACTTAAATAGTTGTAGTAAATCTACTTCTAATATTTCTAGCAATGTCATCTGTATGCGCATAGTAAGAGATATATCAAGCTTAAAGTTTGATTTTCCTGGGGACGTCTCACTATATATTCCAGACCACAATTCTCAGGCCAGGTTAGTCTTCCTAACCCCTACAGGGTCCTTATTCAGTTACCTCTTTTGGGTCATGACAGAGCTTGTCCATGACTGTGCTCTTAACTTATAGTTAAGTATTATGGCACTTGGTCTGACCTATTTCTATGCCAGGGTAGCTCATAGCTTGCTCTGGGTCCATTCAGTCCCTCGTCAGGACCCTGTTTTGGGGGTGCTAGTGAAGAGGAGGGCAGGTTAAGGGTTAAATTTGCCTTTGTAACTGCTTGGCTTCTTTGAAAGATGTTTTCGAGACCTACCGCTGGGCAGGAAACTGTCACCAAATGGGTCAACAAACTGCCCTGGGAACTGTAAGCAAACATTTACAGGGAAACAGTTAACAGTCAACAAATGTTGAGATAAGCAAATTAAGTGACCTATGCGTGATTCCCTTTGATCCAATAGGTGTGATTCCCTTTGATGCTGCAATATGTGTGATTCCCTTTTCTCCCCCAAAAGGGTACAAAAACGGCTCGCTTTTTGAGTTCGGCACCTTCAGCTTTGACGCTTTTCAGGCACAGTTGAAGGTCCCGATATGGCTATATTGGCTTGAATAAACCCCCCTGCGTTTGCAGAAAGAGTTTTCTTGGTTTTGTTCTTTTGTTCCTCCGTGCCTCCCCCGGGCAGAGATCTGCCAACCCCTAACACTAGGAACTAAGGGCAACTGAGTCGAGAAAGCAGATGTCCAGGAGTAAATATTATTCGGAGTCAATCAACCCCCAAGTTACAAAGCATAATATTAACTGTCTTCCTGCGTCCACACAGAAAGGATATTGCTTTAAGGTAAACTATGTAAAAGACATAATTTACAAGTTCAGTGTCCTTAGAAGGATCTGATCTTACAAGTTAACAGAATCTGATTAGGGAAAAGGTGATTAACTGGTTGGGGAGGAGAGCACAGAGAAGAGTTTACAGACAAACAAAGGAATGGGAGTGACTGGGAGCACTGTGATGGGTGTAACCCATAAACCTAAGTTCCCTGCAGCAAGGCTGAAAGGACAAACCCAATGTTATCCTACAGCAGATGAGCAATAATCCCTACCCAACTGGGACAGAAATGTAATCTGTGGTAAGGCACATGCTTTTTCTGTCTGAGATCCTAATTCAAGCCCAAGTACACCAAAATAACTGTGTCTTAAATTTAAAATCAGCAACAATAACAACAACTCTGTATGAATATAAATGAAATCCTGATAATGTCCAAGGGGCCTAAAATCAGAGTGATCGAAATTCTCCTCTCTCACTGAGGTATTAACTACTGAAAATATGGAAATCAGCTTCCAACAAGTCATGAGAATAATGAAATTTGCAGGAGACCCCAAGACATACCCCCTCATGCCTGGGCTCACGTCACTGTTCAGCCATTTTAAGTATGCTAGCTCTCCACAGGGTACACCTGAAATGTATGATGCTAGCATTCAAAAATGCCTCACCTGCCAAATGCTGAAACGTTCAATTAAAATATGTAAATGTACCACCAAAGAGATTAAAAAGAACTCCATTACAAAGGCAGCACTTCTTTTTGGAGGTTCAGACACCAGGACAGGGCTAATTACAGAGCACAAGTTACATTGCTTCCTTGGGTATAATTCACAGAAAATGTTTTTCTGCCTAGAATGCACTTTACTTGATCTGCCTCAAAGAACAGAAGTAAAAGGTCATTTTCTGTGTTATTTTTCCAAGAGATTAGCTATTAGCCTAGCTTCTTGGCTGTAACTTCCTATATCATTGTCAACGCATCAAATTTCATTTCTTAAGGGTAGTGAGCCTCCACCCACAAAGAAATTCAAACTCCTTTGCCTTTTCCAAAATTAGCCATGGAGCTCTGAACTGCCCAAATTCAGAAGCAACCCCATCCATCTACTTGTTTGATTGGACTCAAAGAAGAGCTTAAATTCTTAAAGACATTACCATAAAGGAAAAATCTAAAGCACTAGCAAAAAAATTTGAGTGTTTTGTCTTCCAGTTATAATGATGCTCTTCAAAAAGAGATCTTTCTAGGTACTGAAGAGAGAAAATGCCCCAAATAATCTTGTGTGGGAAGACAAATCGGCTCCCATGAACAAAAGGTGTCCCTGGCAGTCGCTGCCTCTAAAAATACAATTACCTTTGGGAGTCGAGAGTGCTCCAAATTCTCTGATGGATAATGATTCCATTATTTTTCTACTGAGAGCCAACAACTGTTAAATATCTAATTTCAAGCTAAGGCTACTGATAGCAACTCAGTCTTTATTCTCTCTATCCAAATCTAAGAAACTGGTTGGGAACCAGTGGTGTGGCCCTAAAGATAGCCAGCATACAAGGTCTTAGCAGATCCACATCCTTGGACCTAGTATTGGACTGTCTGGCCCCACTGTTGAGTATTACAGGGAGCCCCTGGGCTCCCTACCCACTGTGTGCAAAGTGTTACCCTACTCCCCCACACACAAAAAAAATAGATAAAATATGATGAATATTAATGACACACAATTGTAAGATTCAACTGCCACAAAAATAATTAAGAGCTTGTTACAGACAAACAAGGGGTGTATGTGTGTGTAGAGGAGCTAATATACTCAGCTGTGAAGACTTAGGTTATTTAGAATGGAAACTAAATTCTCTCTGTCTTAGTTCAAAGGACCAATAAGCTAAAAGGTCCTTAGCTCAAAGGACAAATTTTACTGTTTCTGCTACATCTCTTGGATCCACTTTGAAGGACATGCAAGAGAGATGCTTATTCCAAAGCCCTCTGACATGGAAGCATGAGGCTCTCTAAAAACTTATTATTCAACAAATTGAAATGATTATAGAAAAATCTCTTGTTTAACAATGATATGGTTACATAACAGGACTTTCAACATGACCACAGGCATTACACTCCAGTAGTTCTACACAGAATGACCGTTTCTCTCCAACATTTACAGTCTCATCAGAATGAACACCTCTAAATGACATCTAAATAACACTTAAACTCAGTGTTTTCCAAGTGGGTAATACTGCACCCCTAGAGGACTCAAGAAAGATCTAGTAGGGTGATAGTAGTCTTCAGAGTAGTTGTGAGGAAACCTGTTTATTCATTTAAAAAAGGTAGATTCTAGGGAGCACCAAGTTTCGGGCTTTTGTTTTCTAAAGAGTGGGCAAGAAGGTCAAATGAATTCGGAAAGCTCTCTTTTATATCAGCCAAACAATGAGTTTTGTTCCAACTCAGAATCATCAGTTTGTTTATGTATTATATCTGTCAGATATATAAATAAGCCATCATAAATTATATTTTATCATAAATTTTCATTTTAAAAAAAGACAAAGCAAACATTATGAACAAAGCAAACGAAGAACATTATGCCCTCACAAAAATTTTACATCTCAGGCATTGGAGCAAGCCAAATGTCAAGTGACCCAAGCAGCGTACCTGTACAGTACACAATATTCAGTACACAAGTACTCAGACCAAAAGGTTCCCCAGAACACTCCAAGGCCAGGCGACCTCCAGAGTGCATTCAGTTCACGCCAGGCAGCAGAGGTACTGCTGTATCCCGATCTTCTGCAAAACTGCATGTACAACACAGGTCCTATGAACCCTTTTCTTCTCTGGGTCCCTCTTTGCTTTAAGTCTTCTTTCCCTTTACCATCAAGCTACCCAGAATTCCCATCCATACCTCAGGATACCACAGCCCTGACCTTTATTCCATTCCACCATTCTACTGAAACTAGGTCCAAAAAGTCACCACTGCGTACAGCAAGATTCTCAGGAGAGATTCATGAAAATGATTTACAGTGGTCTACAGTTTAAATGTTCTAGTTAAGTGCATGTTGTTATTTGCAGACAGCGTAAGAGGACGTTAGAAATATTCAAGTGACAAGCCTTTTTTTAAAAAAAAGTTTCTTTAAAAGTATACCTAAGAAATACAATTTTTAAAAATGAGTAAACTGTAATTCTACAGTGGAGAAATAAGATGATGCCATCTTGTCAAGTGAGCAACTGCGTTCCAGACTACTAGTGACAAGACACAGAGCCAACAGGTGCCCAGATACGACACACTGAGAAGGACATAGCCCATGCCAGTGGTGTCCCTGCCTCAGTGCAGAAGCTGAAACAAGAAGCCAACTACAAATTGAGAGATACTCTACACAACAACTGCCCAATGTGCTTCGGAAATGTCAAGACCATGAAAAGCAATGACTGCGATTTGATTTCAGAGCAGAGAAGAATAAGGAGACACAATACTGAAATGCAATATGTAATTCTGGTCTGGACTCTGGACCAGTAAAGGGACCCTAGGGTGACAGCTGGCAATTGAAAAGGTCTGTAAATTAGTAAACAGAATTAGGTAACCAGCTGGGTTTGATTACTAATTCAAGCTATCTGAGATGTTAACTAATCTTTGGCGAGGCTAGCCAATGGCGTACATGATAATTCGGCTTTTGTAACGATATTAGAAGTCTGAAACTATTTCAAAATTGCATGCTTAAAATATGTACCTGTGTGTGCATATACACACACTACAGTATATAAATCCTAATGCTTGATGATGACTAGTGAGTATCCTGGCACTTCCCCAGTCTCTCCCTGTCAGAAGAGCACTCTGCAGAGCGTACTTCAGAATTCTCTCCATGAGGCTTCCACGCCACTGCACATACCCAGCTCTCCTTCTACCTTTGCTGCTGTCCGCATATGACTCAGAACACCTCAAGAACCACCATTAAAGGAATGACCCTGGGGGCTCGAGAGACAGCACAGCAGGAAAAGCACTTGCCTTGAAAATGGCTGACCTGGGAAAAAAAGAATAAAACCAAATCCCTCTCTCCTCATTTTGCTCTGTACTGCCCATGAGAGGCAGCACAAGTTCACCCCATACCAAAACCTGAAGAAGAACTTGAGGCTTGAATCAGCACTAGGGTCACCTACACTTCCGCTCAGGTAATACCCAAGGCTGCTGGCCTCATATAGAAACCCTAAAGCCAAATTCATATTCCTGTCTGTGTCCCCCAAGCTTCTGCGTCAACTCTCATTCCTTCTGCAGTCCCACGCACTGCCTTCTCTTTCCTACTGTCCACTCCATTTCTAGGCCTCTGCTCCCCTGGACACCAATGCCTAGGGGTGATACAGCAGAAGAGAAAGGGCACAATGCCAGGCGAATTAAGTCATCACTGTAAATCTTGTTCATGGAACAGGTAGCCACATCAGAATAGATAAGAGGGACGGCTCAGGGGCAGAATATGGCAGCAGATAAAAGGAAGCCCCTAGTTCTGTCTTGCTCTTCTGGCTCTTCTATTCTCTCTACTCTTCTCTCTCTCCTTGCCTCCTCTCCAACCCTCTCTCTCTCCCAGACCTGCAGGATCAGGAAGGACTGAGCACCCAGACAGATGGTAAAGGACAGGCAGGCCTCACAGGCCCAGATAGGGCAGAATACAGACAGGGCTCGGACGCCCAGGAAAGCTAAGGTGGATGCCCAGGTTGTGACAAGTGGAGCTCAGGAGCCTCACCCACTCCCCCATGGCCGAGACAGGACGACAGGAACTGCTAGGGTACAGCTGGGAGGCTCAACAACAAGCACAGAGCACGCACATGTGGCCGTGGCCAGAGACTAAAGAAGGGGCACACGAGACAGACAAAGCAGCACAGGGACAGAAATGACCGTCGTTCAAGGGAGGTGAGTAGCTGTGAGACAAGAGAGGGAGGTCATTCACAGGATAGGCAACGACTGGAGATGCTCATGGTAAAAGAGAGGCCTGGGCATATGGGGAGCAAATGGATCTCTCTACTTAATCTGGACAATAAACTAACTTTTAGTTTTATATGCAAATCTTTCATACAATTCTTAAGAACCCACCAGTGTAGGAAAATCCACTTTCGCAACAAGAGGAACATGAGAAAAAGTACTAAACTCAGGCAAGGAGACATGGATTTCAGGTGCAGCTCTGGCACACCCTACAACTTCGGAAAATCTCTCCTACACTAGGTTTTTCCCTACCGTGTAAAATCGATTGCTAAATGACAGCCCTTTAAATTAGATTAACTCTCCTGCCCTTCCTTCTCTCACATTCCCTCTTCGCTGCAGCTCCTCGACCCCTGCCCCCTCCCTCACACCCACACACCCCTTCAGTCCCCCAGGGAAAATTGCCAGAATTTACATTCCCACTTCCAGGGGGACTCCTTAGCTACCACACAGCTCTGCCAAGAGGAGTTGGGAGGGGCTGGCGGAGTGCTGGCCAATCGGGCTCTATGCCCAGTTTCCCCAAGCCCGGCCAGGAGTGATCCCTGAGTGTAGGTGGAGCCAGGAATATCCTCTCAGCATTGCCGGGTGTGGCTCCAAAACAAACAAACCCCACAAAATCAGCAAATTCCTAGAAAAGTTTAACAAGAATAGTAAAATTTTAGATGATTTAATAAAGTTTTACTGATTTTGCTTATATATAATGAACCATAAGGTATTTATTCCCATTTCTCGAAATTTCTCTTTGACTTCTGAAGAAAGAAAAACATTAGAATACAGAAGTCCCCTGTTTTATTACTCATAATAGTGAAAGAGTTCAAAATAATTCAGGGATCCAACAACAAGGAAAATAAGTAAACTATTGCATGCTGACATAAGAGCACAAAAACATTCAAATTATCAATACAAAAGTTACTCAACCTCAGTGAAACTTTAAGTGGAAAAGTATATAATTATACCAAATGAAGGTTCTGTGAGTATTTGGGAAAGACTATAGAGATACTAAAACAGTTGCATTCAGATAAGTAAACTGAGGCTGGAGAAATGGCTCAAAGGGCTGAGCATGCGCCTGACACAGGAGGCCTGGCGTACATTTCTAGCACCGTACAGTTCCCTGAGCACTACAGGAGTGATCTCTGAACAAAGAGCCAAGAGCAGTCTCCAAGTATTGCCAGGGGTTGCCCAGAAACTAAAATATCAAAACAAAGATGAATAAGTTGGTGTTCTACATTCAGTGTTTTAGGGTAATGTTTTAATCATTTTAAGGAGATGTGCCCAATCTTAAGCATAAGGTGTTTTTCTCATTGCTCAAAAAAAGTTTAATAGAAAGCAATATAAAAGTTTAGTTCCTCTAGAAGCAGAGGACTTTT